>NC_137694.1:26601905-27264186 GCF_964034855.1 Anser brachyrhynchus | reverse complement strand
CGTCTCAAGCGTATCAAGGCCAAAAAAGGGAAAGCTCCTATCTCTTCTCTTCAAATTCCCTTCTCTTCAAATTTGAGCATCCTTCTAGACTTTCTAAACCCTTTTGCTGAGGATGAAACTACTGAGATTCAGTTCCACTGGATATCATCTGGTTGTTTTACTTAGTCCAAATCTGTGTCTGTTTTATGTCTTAATAGTTACAAAATTAGCAAAATACACCAGGTTTTGTCTTGGACTGCTGCCTTTCCTTTCACAAATACTGCAGGGAATCAGAAGGCAAATGGGAGAAATCATCAGAAATTGAACATTAATTGTTTATTTCCTGGGCCCTGTTGTTTTCACTCACCATCTTCTTACTCCTTAGGGGACAGTTGCTTTAAATTCCACATCAGGCTTATCAGTGCTGCAGCACTGTCGTCCTGTTTGCCTACACAGCAGTTCCAGCACAATGCAAACACAAGCCACTGGCCTTGCCCCTGTACTAAAGATCAGACGATGTCATCATTTGCAAGATAATCATCATTCACCTGTAGGATCAGATGCAAGCCCATGAATTCAAGGGGATTGGATTTCATTGGTCTTGTGTCCACAGTCTGCTGAAGCTTCCCTCCAGGATCTATGCCATTAAATGCCTGTGCCATTTATAGTTCATATATCCTAGTCCACTCCCTTTAATGCCTTTCATCCAGTCTGGGCCATGTCTAGGCTTGAAAAACCTGCTTGCAAGGCAAACTGTGGTCATGAAACACACAAAGACTGCTAGGCTCAGTTCATTTCTTTTTGCCTTTCTTGAGTCCCAGGACTCGCTTCATCAGATAAAAAGGTGAGTAAAACTCTCCTCCTACAATAGCAAAGCAAAGCAAAGGCCAGCAAGCTTCAGGACCTACTACAAATACCTGTCGCTGGGCAGCAGTCCTCCCAGGTGCTTTAGGCATCTACAGTAGGATGGGATGTCTGTCTACTGTAGGGAGGGAGCCTCTAGACCTATATTATTTTCCGCTGACTATAGCAAGAGCCAAGATAACCAACTTGGACTAACCTGACATTAGTACAGCCAAAACCAGGAGGGATGGATCCCACCCACCAGATCCAGAAACGTTCTTAAGTGCTACACGTGACATTGCTCCCAATCTGAATGAATAGTTCAGTCAAGCAAAACATTTTTTTTTCTTTCATAATAGCAGAGCATCATCTTGAATTCATTTCAGAAAACAAAAAAAATATAAAATGTTCTCCACTGGGAAACAGTGCTGCCTTCCTTACATAATGTGTGATTCAAGTGACAGGCTGCTGGGAAATACTGACATACGGATAGAGTCATGCTGCATGCATTAGAGGAAAACACGTCAGCTTATCTTTGTGTAACCTGGACAGGAATGTATGGCTCATATATGAAGAGATTAATATATTAACCTGTTTGCATGCATGCAGATGCACACCCTGTGCAAGAACTAATTATGTTACCCTTAATGTGCAAACACATACACACAAACAGACTGACATGCAGCCCAGAGAGGAATGGACAATTAATATAAATGAATGCATACTCATACACACAGGATGCACATTGAAAAATAATAATCTATAAAGTCTAATAACTCTAAAAAAATGTATTCAGACTCAGAAAACAGCCAGTAAAATAGCCTGGTGACCAACGTAGCGACAGTTTGGTTCCCAGCAGGTGGAATTAGAAGGCAGAAATCAACAAATGGCATAGTAAAACGCACTTGCTGAAGGTATCACCTTGATATGTATCAGACAAAATGAAACATGACAGCCATGCACTGACCGCAAACCTTGGGACGCTTGTTCTGCCTCAGAAGCTGTAAGAGCAAAAAGGGCGCTGGAATCATGGCTTTCGCAGGGCAGAGGCACTGAGGCACTTCATTGGGCCACGGCCAGGTCATGGCGCTGATGACAAGTATGAAAATTATTTATTTACTCTGCTGGAATTGTCAGATACAGGGACTAGAGATGTCAAGTAGCAGGCAGAAGAATGAAACTGAAAGGTTGTTAGCCATGATGTTGGCCTCACAACTTCTGGGGCAGGTCCCAGCCCCTCAGCAGTGCAGAAGGATGCTCGTCCCAAGGGCTGCCACGAGGTCTCCAAGAGGAGTCAGGAACCTGCAGCCACCAAAGGTGCAGGAATATACCACCCCATTCTGAGATGAGTGGCCACTGCAACCCATATTAGTGCAAAATGAGGGTATTCAGAAGTTAGACATGGAGAAAGTGCTGGAGTTAATTTCACTGTATGAAAAACCACCTGAATCCCACCAAATAAACATGGATGATATTTCTAGGCCCAGAACAAGGAATACTCAAGAGGATTTATCAAGGAGAATGTGACAAATGATTGTGGACTGAAAAACAATGGAGAAGTAATATTTTCTACATCAATAATAAAGCCTTTTTTCTCTGCTTTTACCTGAGCAGATCAATGGAGGTTACAAATGTTCAGAATAAAGCAATATATCCTAACCTAAGTTCACTGTTCAAAATGGCAAGAGTTTAGGCAGAGAGCCAGGTTTAATAAAAATGAAATAGAAGCCATGGTTTGACTAAATCATTCTTCTGGATTTCTAGACAACATTATAAAGTGTTAGCAGCTACAGTACAGAGCGCACAGAGAGCATGATTCATGTCTGTTTTACTCCAGTTGTACACTGGCTGAACATCCCCAAACTAAATAAATACTCCAGTGAATCAGACATGAAACCTGTCAAGAAAAAGGAAACAAAAAACACAACAATCTCTGTTACAAATTTGATTATTATTGTAGTACGTGGATCCTGAGAGTGCAATGAAGGATCTTTGTGTCAGGCAAATTGCTACCAACCTTGAGGTTTGATTGCGATTTTTGTTTTTCCTTGCTGCTCTTCCTAAAGCTCCCAGGTCCCTGAGTCATGTGAAGGTGGGGTTTTTAAAAGGGACTCTCTGCCCTTCATTGGGCTGCTGATTAAATCTGAATAGTAAAGTTTTGAACTGCAAGAGACAAATAAAATGAAACCATGTTTTTGTCATCATTGTTTTCAAACTCTTCTGATTTTAAGCCAATGGGAGCCTGGAAAGCCTTGATTCATCATTTTGTAGAGCCTAGAGCACACACTGACCTGGCGTGTCTGTGGTCAAGATTTAATATTTCAGAGTTAGATATTGCCTGTTAGACTCTGAAACAGTTAAAATTAAAGGAGCATGACCTAAATAAAGGCAGTAGAGGCCAACATGGAAAATAACAAGACAAACCAGTAGCACAGATCTATCTTGATGATTTAAAACCTCACTTTGCCGGATTTATTGCAGAGGCCATTAACTGCTATGCCCAACTACAAAAACTAATGAGACCATTAAGGGGAAAACTAAGGAAAGACAGAGACTGCTTGACTTCTTTTGTAACTTGCTGCTTGTAACTTGATTGTTAAACTGTTAGCATTGCCATTTGTGGTGGTTTCCCCCCATAGGCAGCTGAACTCCACATTTGCCCTCTCACTCCCCCTCCTCAAAGGAAGAGACGGAGAAAATATGGTGGAAAAGGATTGAGATAAGAACAGGGAGATTGCTCACCAGTTGCCATCATGGGCAAAACACACTCAGCATAGGGAGATTAATATAATTTCTTACCTATTACTAACATACTAGAGCAGTGAGAAACTAAAAGCAAACTAAAAACACCTTCCCCCCACACATACACAAGTGTTGCAGGGGAACAGGGAACGGGGGCTGCGGTCAGTCCCTGAGGTCTGCCGCTCCTTCACGGTCCCTCTCTGCCCCTGCTCCACGCGGGGTCCCTCCCACGGGATGCCGTCCTTCCCAAACTGAGCCTGCGGGGGCTGCCCACAGGCAGCAGCTCTTCAAGAACTGCTCCCACACGGCTCCGTACCACGGGGTCCATCCCCCAGGAGCAAACTGCTCCGGCACGGGTCCCCCACGGGTGGCAGCTCCCCCCAGACCCCCTGCTCCTGCGTGGGCTCCTCTCCACGGGCTGCAGCTCCGGCCCGGGGCCTGCTCCTGCGGGGGCTCTCCATGGGCCGCAGCCTCCTCCAGGCCACATCCACCTGCTCCACCGGGGGCTCCTCCACGGGCTGCAGCGTGGAGATCTGCTCCGTGTGGGACCCATGGGCTGCAGGGGGACAGCCTGCTCCACCAGGGGCCTCTCCACAGGCCGCAGGGGAACTTGTGCTGCGTGCCTGGAGCACCTCCTGCCCTCCTTCTGCACTGACCTTGGGGTCACATTTTCTCTCTCCCTCTCACATTTTCTCGCTCCTCTCCCCCAGCTGCTGTTGCACAGCTTCTTTTTTTCTTAACTCTGCTCTCCCAGAGGCCCAACCAACATCGCTCACTGGCTCGGCTCTGGCCAGCAGCAGGTCCCTTTTGGAGCTGTCTGGAGCTGGTTCTGATCTGACATGGGGCAGCTGCTGGCTCACAGAGGTGATGCCTGCAACTCCCTCACCACCAAAACCTTATCAGGTAAACCCAATACACTTTTTAGTACATATTTGCTGGGTTTTGGTAATCTTGTTGCCTGGATTTTGGAGCTATTAATACTTGGTCATGGAACAATCTCCTCCTAGTCAATACAACAGAGAGCTCAGTCTGCTGGGAAGAAATAAGGGCCGGACTCTCTTGATAAGAATCATGCTAAAGGCCATGATTCCTGTGTTGAAAGAAATGATAGGAAACATTTAGCTAACGAAATTCAGATTAGTGAGATATCAACAGAGAGTTTTTGAAGTTGCTTGTTGTTAAGTGTAAAACATATCTGACAAACGGCTGTCATCAGCACTGATTCATAAATCAGTCTGCAGCTTGCAGCTAACAATTCTGCTCATATCGTCCTCATTTTCCTGAAGTATAAGATGTTATGCAGTACTCTGAAACAGTCCAATACAATTTGTAGATTATAGGATGGGTTCATGCTTGGAGGTTTTCTGGTGATGTTGGCTGTAAGAGGTCTGCTTGGGACACCAGCAGCCCAGCGCCCTGAAGATTGGCTGAAGATTCTGCAGCTCCTTTAAGAGCCTAGTGATCCTAAAAGGACTCAAAATGGGTGCCACAGGGGGTAAACACTGACCTATTGTTGATTCTGAACCTGAGCTTCTGATTTTAATCATTGCATTCGTTTTCACAACCAGAGGTCTGCTCTGTGAGCCCTAATATTCAGTGCACACACTGTGCACTCAGTACACACATTTCTAGGTGTGTGCAAATGAGGGCATCAGTATTCACACACAAGGCTAGATATCGGTTTTAACATCGTCTTATTTTATTTTTCAGATGAATTTTAAAGCCAATCTTCAATCCAAAGTTGTACTCATATGCTTCAGATGAAATTCATTTTGGACTTGTGGGCAGCAGAAAGTGACAGTAAGTAGTTCTGTGCTGGGTTTTCTCTTTTGGTGATTATTTTGTAAGGTTTGGAAATGTTACAGTAGAGCTTCCAAATCAGCAGGTATATAATGACTGTTTTAAACTAAGCAGAAACAGGGGCTTGTGCTATAAAGTTGTAATCATCTGCAAAAATGTAGATGTTGAACATTGAAGGACCTACGGTAAGCCTTCATTAGCATGTCAAAGTGTGTATGGTTGTTCAGAGGAATGAAGTTTAGATGGTTTTCCACCAGCGTAGCCATCAGTGTATGATAGTGTGGGGTGATGATGGAAGCTGCACAGTTCTGGGTTCCTCCACAAAACTAAATTCATCCCTGCTCTTCTGGTTGTTAAGTAAGTACAGTACGTCTAATAAAAACAAAATTCTTACCTGTACAATTTTAACCTCATATAGTACAGCTACTCCATTAGCTTACAGACTGCCAACAAGAAAGCTATTAGATTAGAATTAGTATCACTTGGTGGCTTTCCATGTTTGAGAAGAACAAAGATCCCTGCCTTTTTTGAGTATGCCATCAAGAAAGATGCTAGCATCTTCTAGCAGTGCATGTATCTATCAGACACATTCACACTGTGACTCCTATTTTTTGAAAAAATTAGTTTAGTTTAAAAGCATGAAGGCCTTGTTTGTATCCTCTACAATGTGGAGAGAGAATAGCAATGAAATGGCAAGGCTCTGTCGGACACTCAGAAGACATCCTCTCCAGATCTCCTTTACAGTGAGCTTTTTACTTTAGGTCTTTGAGCTACAGAAAAGATAAGAGGTGACAGAAGCTGCTGTCACTTTCGGTTGACAGTGCTTTGCCAGGTCAGTGGCTTCAAGCTCGTGGGGGAGCACTCAAGCTTTGCAGGTGCCAGGGGTGAAGTTGAGACCCTTTGCTGTCTCAACCTATTTCTTCAGTGAAGCAGGGTTCACCTGCTCTGGTGGAAATTTTGCTGCACCTGGATCGCTGTTCTCATACTTTCAAAAGTACTTCCACCTCCAGGTGTTGGTGAGAACTGGAGACCTCCTGTAGCCAAAGGGAGTTGGCTACACATGCCATGACTGTGTTGGCTACAGCTATGCCATGACTGTGTTACAAGGGTCAACAACGTGATCATAGTTTGTGGGATATGCATATCATATTTTTAACTTCTGTTATACACAATCCAGTGTTTTGCTGCTGTTACAGCTGGCAGACTTTCAAAAAATGTTGTGTAAAATGGAAAGCTTGCAAAAAAACTTTCTTTCCAAGCTCATAAAGGAACATTTTGCTTCTGTGTTTCATTAGAAGGCAAAGGTTCAGAAAGTTGTCCATATAGCTGGAAAAAGCCTTGTATACTTTAGGGACAAGAGCAGGAGAACTTATGAAAAGAAGGGCCACTCTGTGAGTTGCTTTCCATCTGTATCATTTTTTAACCCTTTTCTTATGATGAAAGACAAAATCTGAGTGGGGAGCAGTGAGCCGTTTGATCTTTAACGCTCCACAGATGGTAATTTGTAGATCTTCCTTATGACCAGGTACCATCTTCTGTCCATAGCAGTAGGGATTCACAGTCAAAGGTATTTCTAGGCCATCTCTGACCCACATTTTTAAATTTCATAGCATTCAGTAGGTCAGTATTGAAGAAAGGGGCCTGCTTAGAGCCTCAGTATTTTTCATAAGGCAGCAACATCAGTATTATTTATTAACTTCAGAATTCATGAAAGGTATTTCAGGTTAACATAAAAAAAAAGCTTTTACATGAAGTTAGAAAAGCTCTATACATTTGCCTAGCCAGGGCTATAGTTCTTCAGCAGAACTTCACATGTGAACTCATGGCAAATGCAGCTTTCATTTCATTCTTAACAGGGGATAGACAAATCAGGTAGCTTTTTATCATCTCCCCTCCAGTGGATACCAACCACCTATGCTTAAAATTAATTTTTTTTTAAATCTTTTAAACATGAGTACCTTGGGGGTCCGTGGCAACCCTATAAATCACAGCCTATTTGCCTTCTTAAAGAACTTTTTCTTTTTTCCAAGCAGTTAATGAAGGAAACATCATTCAGAAATCAAGATGTTCTCTCTGCCAGGCAATATCCTCTGCTACCTTGCTGATCATCTCATTCCTGCTACAGAAAATGACAATGTGGAGTTGAGGTGAGTCCATAGTGAAATGTTTTATTTATATATAAGCAAGAGCCTTGGATCTCTTCAACTAGGTACCAGTGTTTGCAGTCTGTCTTTCCTAAACACCCTGCCAAAGGGAGGAAAGTTTCACCAGAAGACAATGCCATGCACCTAAGCTGAACTTTCCTTCTGAACTGCTCTGTGCACGTTACCTGCACCCAACAAAGCTGCTTCAAAGAAGTTTGTTTTTTTCTCAGAATGGAAGTTCAAAGCCAAATAGCCTCAAGAATCAGTAGCCAGATTCGGTATTCCAATAGCTGCTGTTGTATTTTTTCCATCCAAAATAGCTTGAGATAAATCAAAATATTCTGCAGCAACTTTTTAATTTCATTGTAATTGTAAATTAAAAAGCTAGCTGCAAATTAGTTTCTGCAGTACTGAAATAATTCACAATTATCATTTCAGCTTTTCTGCTTCATAAAACATGCATTTTCACATGCTTTGCTATGATCAGTTACCTAAAAATATGGGAATTCCTACAGAGCTGGAGTTCCCTTCTACAGCCTGCCTCAGAGCTGGCTCTTAAAATGTGAAGGATAAGAAAAAATCTTTGCACAGATCCCTCTCTCCAGAAGGCACCTCTTTGGGGAACCTTGTGTGAACAAAGCTAACACTGTTAGGCAGTCCTGGAACTGAAAAAAAAAAAATCAAAAAAACTTGCAGTACAGAATCATGGAACCACAGAATGGCTGAGGTTGGCAGGGACCTCTGGAGGCCATCTGGTCCAACCCCCTGCTCAAGCAGGGACACCCAGAGCAGGCTGCCCAGGACCATGTCCAGGTGGCATTTGAAGATCTCCAAGGAGACTCCACGACCTCTCTGGGCAGCCTGTGCCAGTGCCAGTCACCCACACATACAGAAGTGCTGCCTGGTCCTCAGAGGGAACCTCCTGTGTGCCAGTTTGTGCCCATTGCCTCTTGTCCTGACACGAGGCACCACTGAATAGAGTATGGCTCTATCTTCCTTGCATCCTGTAAATGATGAAATGTATGTTTCATGTATTTATAAAATCCTGGTTGCCATAGTTCCACTGACTTTGGCTGGAACAGTTCTGAACTTTGTGTGAGCATATGCAGTTCCAACCTCACATCTAGCTTTGGAGAACGGAGCATCCTCCACCACGCACTAGGCACTACCTGCAGGGATCCTCTTCAAGAAAAGTCGAAGGCATCCCCTACCGTGCCAAACAGACTTGGACCTGCCTGGGATAGACTTCCACTTTCAGAATTGAGATATTTCTCTGGAAAACATAAGTAATGTAGCAAATCTTTTAAATCTCTGTGATTCAGAGGAGGATAAATTCTACCCCCTGTGTGCATTTGCGCATTAGTAGCTACATGGGCTTTCACAGTGTCTAGTGAGGGGGTATTGTGTGGCACAGAACATCTGCCACGCAGCGCCCTGCATCTCTCACTAGAGGCACACTGCTGTCTGGTGTCCCGTGCTTGCCAGGTCCAAGCCAAGCCACCTGGAGCTGCTGTAGGAAATGAGGATAAGGCCTTTCCCTCTCGCACCTCAATGCTAACCACTTCTGGTAAACAACTGACCCATACAGATAGCCCGTTTCAGGAGTCACTGGAAATAGGCAATAACCCTCTTAACTAAGGCTGAGGAGAAAAGAAAATCCAGGCTTTACTGGTAGGAAAGGTGTATATCACGGAGCGTGGGGAGGGGGGCTTATAAATGAACAGCAGCCTTCTCAGAAAGTATTAAATTATTGTGAAGAGCTGCTGGCAGCCCTGTGTACTGAGATGGATAAAAATCAGAGTTGGAGCTGGGATGTGTCATAAGGAATTTTATTACAAGATTTCTGGCTATCAGTGTCAGAATTTTGATTGGCTTCTCAATGGAAAAAAAAAAAAAGAAAAAACTAATGTTATTGATGTAGAATTAATGTTGTTTTAATTAGAAATAGTGGTTTAATTAAAAATGATGGCTAACTGTTCATTGTAAAAGTGCCATGATTGTTATACTCTAACAAAATATTTGTGCTTGAAAGTGGATAATACGAGAACAACACCTGCTTTTTACAAGGCACCTTTTATCAGTAGATCTCATTAGTATGACCCACTATGAATAGGATAATCTTACAAAAGCACTTGGAAATGTTTATTAAACATTAATGAGTTCTGTCCACAGCCCTTGGGGGGAAAAACATGCTCTTGTAACAATTTGCCAGTTGGATAAACTAAGGCAGGTGGTTTATGCCAATTATTAGAGGTCAACACAGAAAAATAGCACCTCGTGCACCTCGAATGCACTTGTCCTCATCGAACAGCTTCCGCACTCTTTGCATTTGTACTTTATTGAATTGAATTTACAAAGACTCTTCTAAAACGCTGCTGCCACAGCTGCAGGCAAGGTAGCATCTGGAAAAATATGCAATAATACACTTATTAGATATGAATACATTCAAAATACGAGGCAGGCATCATGGCTCTGTAGAAAGTCCATCTTCAGAGCCACTGGAGTTTGGACGTAGGTTATAAAGCGGAAAGATGAATTAACTGCTGAGAACAGAAACTTCCGTTCCATATCCACCTCCTTATTTCATCCCATATTCCTCCTTTTGTTGTTTGTTTACAAAAAAAATCAACATATTAATGGAAAACAATAGTCTGTCACCCAAGCTCAAATGGCAGTGGGTTAGCGACAATCCTCTGCGTGATCTCTTACATCTGGAATCTGGTTATAAATCAGAGCCACTGGCGGTTATCCCATTTTACTGCTGTACAACAATGCGGGTAGAAAGTCTTTTCAGACTTATTTTTTCAATAAACAGCGAGAGGCAGAGCATGGGGATGCCTACGTGCGTGCCAATCTGGAAGAAGCCCTCCCTGAGGAGCAGCTTGTCTGAGCACTGCTGCTCACGGCGGGGATGGTGGTGGGGCTGCGGCACGGGACCCGCATGGGGCTCTTCTGCATGGCCCCACGGCCCTGCTGACTGCTCCACAAGCATATCGGCAGGCAGATTGCTCAGTGGTTTGCAAAACCATCCTGATGAGGATTTTCAGTCTCTTCCAATCCATAAATTATGTTTTCAGAGACACTATTTAAGTGGAGCTAACAAGCTGTGTTGCTATCGGCCAGTCTGCAAAAATGCTGAAGCGTTGTTTGACAAGCAGGAGTGGTGACATTTCTGAAGGATAGTCACAACATTAGTTATTTAATATTGTACAGAAGTCAAAGACTCTTCCCTGAGCAGGGATATTTCTATCACAGATTCAGCATACTAAATACTGAATACTGACAGGATTACTAGCAGCTAAAAGTGAGAACTAATTGACATTTTGGACACTACAGTAGGGGTCTAGTAAGCAAACCTTGTCGAAGTTTTGTTGAATATTCAGATACAGATGCTAAGCTGAGAACATAAGCAGCAAGTGATTAAAAAGGTAAATACTATTCAATTATAGTCTCAGTAGTTATGTTTTTCTGGTTATTTTTAAATCTACCTAAGGAGCAAATATTCATGATGTGATTTTTAAAACACAGTTCAATTAAACATAAATTGATTAATTTTAATCTTCGAGGAGCTTTAGGTAATTGTTTGAGATAATGAAATGAACATGTAAAATACTTAGAGGTTTGTAGTCACTGCAGTCCTCTTCTCTGGGAAGCAAAAATCTACATTCTTGTCTATGTGGGACAGAATACCCTAATAAATGAACACCACCCAAAAGGTTCATCTGTTCTCTCCAAGTCTGTACAGTAAATATGTTTGTTTGGTTTTTGGTTGGGATTTTTTTTTTTCAGAAGATGTCATGGTCCTTTAAGTAGTTGGACACGTGCTTATTTTCTAGCCCCACTATACATTTATTACTTTTTACTCCGTGTGGAACCACGTGCAGAACCACCAAGGCACCTTCAGAGACACATAACTGCATCTGCTGCTGGCAGCCCAGCTGCTGCACCGCTGTCCGTCAGCTCACAAATGCAGAACCCATGCAGGATCCAGGAAAAAGCTGACTTGTCCATGCTGATGAAAGTCATCTAGGTTTTTAAAGCAAATTGCATCTTTGAACTTGAGATTTGATCACATCATGAAGGGTTAGCAAGTGTAGGAGCTAACACCGCAGTTTCTATTCTCACTTTTCAGAGTAGGACTGCCAGTTTGTTTATCTTCAGTCAGCCAATTCTAGCTCTTTAATTCAAAGGGAGATCTTACATGATATAGTCATGTGTAACAAAGGAAGACAGACTGCCTTCATGATAGGTGAACCTGTTAGTTTACCTATCAGAATAGCAATCAAAATGAATACTGTAGATGAGCAGCCTCCAGAAATATCCTGAAGGCATGAGAAGGTTATTTTTTCCTGGGCACAATATAATTACATAATACCACTATGAGAAAGATGATTGTTGTATTCAAATTATCCTGGCAGCTGTAGATTTCCTACAATAGCTTTATTAATGCAATCAGAAAATAATGCTCCAAGTCATCTTGAAAGCCCATAGCCCAATTCAGCCATGGCTTTCATCCCATTGACATCAAAAGAATCAGTCAGTGAGTGTTGTCTGCTCCATCAGTCTCACAGGAGCAGAAGGGAGAGACAAAAGATATATGAGGTATCCTGGAAGACACAATGGCTTGTTTTTAGGACAAAGTCAGGCAACATCCCTAAACCCCATTGATCACTCTTTACTTGACCCGAAACTTTGCAAAGCTGCAAACTCTTGGCTTCCACTAACCAAAGAACTCTTCTTTTGCCACTGGGTTTTTTTAAAAAGGGGGTCAGATAGAAGTGAGCACAGGGACGTTAGGAAGTGAGAATACCTCACCAAGCAACTCAGCTGAGATGGAAAACACAAGTTTAACGGAGATCATAAATGCATAAAGCATTTCAGACTATGACACAAGGCCCAGACAATCATTTTGTTATAGGTGGAAAATCATTGATTCTTATCAAGGAAGCAAAACTGGAACTGAGCATGGTGTACATCAACACATTTTAAATTCACAGTGTGGAGAGAAGGAAATTTCTCCCCATTTTCATTTCTTTCCCCATTCTTGCTAGCTTAGGTAGCTGACTGAAAAAAAAATAAAAAAATAATCAGAGACGAACTCAAGGAAATCAGAGAGTTAGGCTAAAGAGTTCAAAAGCATGAGAGAGTCCCACTTGGGCAAACAGCGGCATGAGTGATCTGAAGAGCAGGCTGAACGTGGGAGAGGAAGGTAACTGGAAATGCAATGCTAGAACCTGCTGCTGCCGCAGGGCAACTGGAGCAACGCTGCAGGCTATGAGTTAATATATTTACTTATTTATTTATTTAAAAAATAATCTAACAACATATCACATGAACAAGAACAGAGGCAGAAAAATAGATAACGTTCAAGAAGCAGTCAGACTGAGCTCTAACAAAATAGTACCCAAGGAGTTAAGAAAAAAAACATCCTATGCAATACCTTTGGGTCCCAATACCTTGGAAAAATCAGTCTGAAGTTGTTTGAAAGCAACTGTGGATAGTGTGTAATGCTCAGTAGTTTCAGGCAATAAAGTATCCTGCAGGTTAACTACACAACAGGAGAGTCTGAGCACACAGAAGCAGGTGGTCAGTTCATGTTTTTCAATTTCCATTGTGCTCAGCACTTTGTATATGCATATCTCAAGTGCAGTCATTTATAATGTCATAAGCATAAGTTTAAAACAAAACCATTCTTCTACTGCAGCACCGACCAGCTCTCTGACAGAATTAGCATAGCTCCTTGAAAGGGGAGACTGGTTAATGATATGCAAACTCTTCTTATTATACTGGTTTCTGACAGTTTTTTTTTCTTTTTTTTTGTGAGAACTGGCCATTTACCGGACAACATTTCATGTTTTTCAAAAAGCAGATTACCAGAAATCTAATTATGTTTTTTTTTTTTCCTTAAAGCAGATTACCAGAAATCTAAATCATCTTTATATTTTTTCTTTTTTTCCTTAAAAAAAAAAACAAACACAAAACAGTTCAAGATTGTCCCTGTGGTGGTTCATGAAAGCTTTAGCTGTCTCCAGTCCCCTCTGTTGGCCAGGTTTTCTAGCTGGGCTAGATATCATATAATGAGTCCTGCAGCAGGTCAGTAACAGGGAAAAAACCACCAAGGGAGGAGCGGTTTGTTTAAGAAGCCCACACAACTGAAGATTTTGGAGCGTGAAGCGTGCAGACTATTGCTCTCATGAGACACTTGAGGTATCAAAACAAAACCATTTTCAATTGAAAACATGAGCTTCATTTTTCATCATAAAGCAGAATTTTCATTAAGAAAAATTATTTCCGAGCAGCTCCAAAGACAACAGTCCAGTGGCAAACACAGTTCAATGGCTTATTAAAACCAAAGTGCGGAATTTGCATGTTATGAAATTGGGGCACGTCCAGGATCTTCTCGGAAAAAAAGAACCAGGGGACCTTTGCTAATCATTAACAGCCACAGATGCCAGTGATAACACCTCGTCCAAAACCTGTTACCTCCAAAACACTGCACCTCCCTAAGACCTGGTGAAGTAGGAAACCAGGAGGGGTTCAGGGGAATCTCAGCAACTAATAAATGTTTATTTTTGCCAGAACTCCTTTCCTTCGCCATCAAGCAAATGATTCAACGTGCATACCTCCTTCTCTATCTGCATTATGATGGAACAGCCCTTCCTACATCTGATCGCCGCTGTTATCAGCGAGCACTGAATCACAGACAAGGTGCATGTTAGCAAGGAAGGTGTCAGACATTTTCTGAACTGAAGCGGCTCCCCAAAGCACGTGTTTGAAAACCCAAATGAGTGAGGGACAGCCAATCGAAGCAGTTTAAGGTCATTAAAAAGCTCTTGTTCCTTAACACCAGGCAGCTGTGGTTGTTTACTGCCATCAGTTTATTGGCAGCTGTGAACTCGTAAAGGCTCTCGGAAAGCAGGCACTAGCTTAGGGTCATATCGAAGCATCTTAATGAAGATTTTCCTACAAAATATTTGCTACCCAAGGGCTGTAACATTCAGGACCTTCTTTTCAGCACTCTCAGACAGTATGTGAGGATGGCACGAAATGACACAGCACCGAGTAGCAGCACCCCGACAGCAAGCACACCGAGCTGGATCTGGCCCCACCAGCTGGCACCCTGCCGGAGCACTGCCGTCTGCAGAGGGCTGCGGACAGACAGGCGGCGGGGATGGACAAATGGACAAAACAGCTGGGAGTCTGTCTGTCATTGCCATGACAGACTGAATGTGTCAGCAGCCCTGGGACGGGGAAAGGCTGACCGAGTGCCTCAAGGAAGGGTCAGATAACAGACAGTGGCTTGCCAAGGGTAGAAGCTTGATCCAAAGAGGAAAGCCTCTAATAGCTGGTCAAATCTGCATAATAGGTCAAAAATCTGCAGGAAAAGTCCCCCATTAAAGGATTACAGTTGCAGAGCTGTCTAACAGGGGGATATGTGAGCCTTACAACATTGCCATTCACTAAACTTCCTATTACCTTTTCTAGGCTTTTTCAAGCTTTCGAGACAGATGTTCTTACAGAAGTTCTGTACTTAAAGAAACAAACAAAGGGGAAAAAAAAGGAAATGAGAAAAGGTGGGAAAAAAAGAGGTTAAAATTACCAATAATTCATTTCTAAGCCCTCTGGTGTTTGCTGAGTTGAATTTTTTAAGCAGAAATTATGAAGATGATAATATACTCATAGTTTATAGTGCTTAGTTCTATCTTTTTATATTCAGTCTGCCTTAGACCTAAGAAGATCTGTTAGATTCAGGCTCCTTTCACAGGAGGCCAGGCCTGGGCAAGGGCATGCGGCTGAAAGAGCAGGCTAGGCACTTAGGTAGCGATTCTCCTGCACGCCTCTGAAGCAGTGTGCTGCATGTCACTCAGCCGTGCACACCCTTACCTCCTCAGGGAAGAGCAGAGTTCTGGAAAATTCACTTTATTTGCAAACGCGCATGGAGCAGATCAGCCAGGCACAGCACGGAGAAATATTACTTGGACACAGGCTGTCACGGCTCCTTGCATCTACCTATGACAACCATAATAAATACAACACTTAGGTGAAATTGCTGACTCCCTCGTCTTTTGGTTTTAAAATACAATAGTGATATCGACTTCAGATCTTGCCCGATTTACTTTAATTTGAGCCAGGCCTCTACAGAAAGCTGTTGCCCGGGTAACAAATGCCGCGCACCATAATAAGGCAAATTGCTGTTGAAATAAATAGTAATTACAGCCCCGGTTTCAAGAGTATTATCTTTCTTTTTATTTTCAGCTGGCCTCAGGCAAGGCTGCAGGCACTGGCTTTGCTGGGAGTGGGAGCGTGCACCCCCTTCCCTGCCCCTGCTGCAGCTCTGGTGGTGCGTGTATAGATGCCTTCCAAACGATATTTATTTCCTCAAGGGTACCTCGGTACTGAGTGTAAACACCAGGAGCAAGAGCCGCTGCTGTTTGGGCTCAGCATCTCTCAGCAGCGTGCTCACAGAAGCACCACCAGCCTCAGCACACCCAGGACCTCGCGGCCTTTCTGCGGCACCCCGCGGAGCCGTGCCCTGCCATCGGCCTTGTGCACCAGCTCCCTCCCCTGAGCGCGGGGCTTGCCCCGCATACGTGGCTCTCCAGCCCATAGCTCGGTGACTCACAGACAAGCATGAGCTTGAAGGAGGGCAACGAGTGACTAATGCTGTCGTGCCTAGCATTGATGTATTTGTGCTCAGAAGGTATTTGCACTGGAAAAGCAGATGTGGAAGGGAATCTGGGTGGGTGCTCTCATTTTTTCCCTTCTTCAACAGTTTTTGGTTGAGTGTAGCCCTCTCATCGTGTACCACAACCAGCCCTGGACCAGCCACAGGAGCACCCCTGCAGGGACACGGGGAGGTCTGTGTGGGGCAGCACCAACCACAAGAAGCACACCGTCACCCCCCTGGGATCCCCACAGCCCCACCACCCTACGTTCCACCTTGCTCTGTAGTCATCAGGGACCTGAGCAAGAAAAACAACTGCTGAGTGGATGCGTGAGGAGAAAACTGCCATGAGACCACAGGAGAGATGCCGTCACCCCATCACAGCTGGGAGCTGTCAGCAAACACATCTGCTGGCAAGGGGTGTAGAGCCTCCCTGCTTGGACCTGGTGCCCACAGCGTGTAAGAAGGATGCTCACTCAGGTTTTCACTCCACGCAGCAGCTCCTGTGCCATCTGCAGATGGGGACTGATGCTCCCCAGTGTCCCTCTGCAGGGCGTGGGGAGCAGAAGACAATCCTTCTATTCAGCTATAGAAGGTGTCTGTCCAGAAAGAGGAATTGCAAGTCCTCCCCTAAATATACTTGCTGGATTCTACTGGCACCAGATTTACTGGGCTGTAATGAATTTTAAAAAAACAAGCTGCAGTCCTCCAAGGCTGACAGAGCTCATAAGTGGTGGTACTGTCTTTAAACATTCTTCAACTTAATGATCTTCCTGTGATTTCCCTGGTGTTTCCACTTCTGTCATATGTTTGCTGCATAGACCTTACAGCCATTCTGCCTGATAAACTACCATAGATCCCAAATTAATAACAGTGGTGTGACAGCAGCCAGGGAAGTGAAAGGATATGGAAAATAAATGTTAAAAATGTCACTTTGTTTAGGAGAAGCTTAAGTGAGGGTGGACTTGGCTTGGGGTGGAAGGGGTAAGGCCAGTCATCCCCTTGGCTTCGGCTCCAGCCTCGGAAGGAGCTGGAGTCCATGGGGAGACCCCTGAGCAATCACGTCTTTGCATGGCTCAGATTTGGTCCAGGCTCCTTTCAGATGGAGCCAGAAGCACATTGTGTGCATCCTCACACGCCTATTCCTGGTAAGACCTGCACACCTCTTTGGAAATTCAATAGGAGCTTTGAAAGCAAACTGAGCTGCAGCGGTAGACACTGTGGTGTAACCTCTGGGCTTCTTCCCAGGCAGTGTGTGCTCGGTCAGAGTCTAAAAGCACACTGAAAATAAAAGCATCAGCCATGGAAAGTGAATTTTCACCTACTTTGGCTACTTTTTGAGACTTCCAAAAATGTGCAGAACACAGATTCATTGCTCCATTGAGAAAGAATGACATTTGCTACAGCTATCAGCCCAGCTTGCTTAATGAGCCCTGAAAGTACTTAAAATGTGCGGGTTTGTGCACGCATGCATGCATGTCCTGGAGGGCAGGGAGGCAGAGGGAACCAGAGACTTCTTATCAGAAAACACAGCCTGTTTTTTTACGGAGTCTGACACACACAATCTTATCTAATTATTCAGAACATTTAACATCACCTAACTCCAGATAAGAATCTCTTTCCTCCTCCACTGCCCTCTCTTTGCTGAAACTTAATACACAGCGACTAACACGGCACAAAACCGTCTCACTGAGCTTGGAGATGCAAGACGACAACTCGTGACCTTTGCCATTGATCGCCAGCCAAGTTACATACGTCGAGGAGTCTCGGCAGGCCAACATTTGTCACCGCTCTGACAGTGAAATACGGCTCAGCCCATTGTTCTGCAGAAGTGCAACAGCAGCCTCAGCCCCCGGCTGGTGGCAACGAGGGGCAGCTTGCTGGATATCGCCCGGTGTTCCCCGGGAGACCCTGATGTGCTGTGCACCCTGGATAATCTGTTGGGCCTGGGAGAGGACACAGCCACTGGGGCTGTGGGAGAGCTTGGAACATCTCTGGAAACCGGGAGCTCCGGCACTGCCAGCTCTGAAAGGGTGAACAAATGTCATGCTTTGAGAAAGGCTATTATAGCTTGGAAGAATAAAAACCCTTCCCCACCAGGGCCCTGTATTTCTGCAGTAGGCTGCTGCTTATGAATCCTGTGCTCTCCAAACTGGGGGTTGTTGACTCTCTCCTGTGCACATTTCGTTTAGCCAAGGGAAAGAAACTCTGAATCAGACTGTTTACTTGGGTGTAGCTGCTCTTCCACTGTGCTGGCCAAATTTGCCTTGTAGGCTTAGAAAAATAGCTAAAGGCCAACCAAGCTGCCAGACAGCTATTCTTCATCATTTGGTGGCCACAACTGAATGGGTACAATTGCGAGGACATTTTGCACCGTGTGAAATAGGCGTGCATGCAGACCAAGCAACTGGATGCTTAATCTGATTTCTGCTGTGTGGGAAAGCTTTTTGCCTCCAATTACTGTCTTCACGATAGGATCTGAGTGTTCTGACTCCTAAATTAATGTCCTTCAAAGCATTTAATGATGGAGATGCAGCTAAAAAAACTCGTACCTTTCCACATTTCTGCAGATGAGTATACCAGAACACCTACATTTTGGCAACACTGAACTCAATGAGCACGCATCTGTCATTTAAATCTAGTAGCACTACTCCATACCTAGTCCCAGAATATGGTGGTCCTTGCCCGTCACTGAGGACTGACTTGACAACTGAAAATACCACAGAAACCATGCTGTGATAAAGACGTGGGGATACCCCATTAGTTGATGGAGATACCCTATTAATTTTCTGATTTAAAAAGCATCTGCTGCTATTTGGGATGGCAACGGTCCTTTTCTGTTAACTGAAGTAAAACTGCGAGCCATATGGAGACAGATCCCAACTTTCCAAGGTTTCCAGGCTCCCAGGCCACCAGGCAGTACTCTGAAGTGGTGCCTTCCTATTTTTTAGCATCCTAGGCTGCCAGGTTTATCTCACTTCTGATTCCATATTTAAAAGTGTAGCAGCTGATATGCTCTGGTAAAAGAATAAAAACATTAATTCTAAGTACAAATATTTGTACTTCTGCTTCTAAGCACTATGGTATTTGACACTGCTCGAATTAAAGCCCCGAGTGTTAATCCGAGGCTCTCGTAGCAGCAATATGAATACAGGTTTTCTTCTTTGTTTTCCCAGTAACCTTAACCATTCCCTATCTAGAAATAAAAATTCTTCCCTAGGATGCCTCCATGATTTCTGGCTCTTCAAAGGACTATTGCTCTGGTAAATCCAGTAAGAACGCTCTTGTCACATTTATAAGACTGACCATTTCTCTTTTTTGTGTTTAGCAACATATCATTTCAGAATGAGGAAGAAAGGGGTTTGTTCGGTGCAGTATTTTTCTATTTTGGTCATTGATCTTAAAAATATATATATTATTAATTATGTGTTTGTTTTTTTTTTTAAAAAAAAATCATGTTATTATTTGTAAACTCTAAAATTAGTTCAGTAGATTAGTACCCCTAAAAATTTGACTGTAGAGCAGCAGCCAGGAGAATATAATGAATACTGTGTCATGTAGACAGAGGGGTCCACCCAGCCCACTACTCCATCTGACAACAGGTTACATCAGAGGCCTAGGAAAGGGCATAAAACAAGGTCAGCACACGCTAATGCATCCTCAGCCCCAGCAATTTGAAGGTGCTGAGCTTCAGTTTGCATATCACAGACCTTGGTGGGTTTGTCTTGCTTGTTTTTTTTTCAGGAGGGAAAAGTCATGCATAAGACTAGAAAATACACTGAGGAAATGAGATAAATATCAGAACTCTGCTAAAGTCAATAGATTTACATTTGAATAAAACCGGTAGAAGGAGAAAAATAAAGGTACGTTTTAAAACAGACTATGGATAGGCAGAATAAATTGTCTTGACTGAAATCAACAGGAATACGTCATGGTAATGTTTTATCCATCTCTGAGCCAGTTCCCAGCTTCAGAATGTAAACTCTAATTACTCTATACTTTTCCTACATACTGTTGAACTGCACTCTTCTATTTCATTTCATTTCAGCACTTTAGGGGTGTTTTATCACATAAACAGTAAGACTATAGCCATGCAGTATACGTTTTCATTTCTGTTTGAAAGCAAGCTAATATATCTTGGATATAATGCACGTCCTATGAGAAATAAATAAGATTTCTATTCATGTGCTTTGTGGGTAGGGGTCATGGTAGGAAAGCCAAACCACCTCAGAGAAGGTAGTCGGCTGACTCCAGCCTTCCCTGGACATGGAGATGCCCTGGTGGTGTGTAACACCCCTTACCAGGCAAGCTGGCCAGTTCTGAAGAGTGGGTGCAATGGCCCCAGCATTTCCACCCAGCATGTGCTGGATGCTCATGAGAAAACAGGGAAGCAGTGAGTGCACATAGCTTGTAACTCAGCCTTTGGACCTTTGAAAAAGTTCAGAGGGGCAGGCAAGAAGCCTGGGAGCCAGCGATGGGACAGTCTGGAAGGTGGCCATGCAGATGGGACCTGACTTAGAGACCTCTGCCATCTCCTGTGCCAGGAGACTCTGGAGGACTACCTGCAATCCACCTCTTTCTGATAATATGGTTGATTACTGTCTCGCCCTTGCTCTTGAGGCTTATCCAAACAAGCAGGGAGATGCCAGCAAGAATAAAGGATCATGTTACAATGGATCTGACACAAAAATGTATGTTTTTTTGGACACAACACAAATGTATATTTTTACTATCATAATACAAAATCAAACTGTGCTGATCTCCAAAAACTCCATGTATATCATGTGATCAGATTAAAAAAAAAGTAACATCCTGAGAAAGGAGAATACATGATTTCTGGATGTCTTGGGGATGCTGTAAGCATAGGGTACATCCCCACTGTCTTCACTGAGGATGTTTATCTTAATTATGTTGAGTACTGACAACAGAGCTAAGGGGAAAGGGCTAAAAGAGGTCAAAGTCCTTAAGGTTCTTGCCCATTTTACAGCTCGTGCTGAGGCTCATTACAAGCCCAGTCCCTTATTGCTGAGGACCCTGATCATTAAGCTGTGTTTTGTAAAGCATGAAGAGGTTCAGTCCTGGGTACAACCAACCATCAGCTGCTGTCTCCTGAAATTACTTCAAGATCCTTAGCTCAGTTTTTAGTGGATGTGTTCAGACCACAGAAACAGTCACACCTTGTTCCTTCCCATATCTACCTTGAGCACTTCCAGGTGGGACAGCTCTTTGCTCTGAGGTATAGTTCCTCTGTCGGAGCACCGCAGGTCAGTGGTGCAACAGCATTAGGGAGAATGTAATTATGTTCTTCAGAAAGAAAAATTCGTGCTTACAGTGATGTTGCTTCAGGGAGTACAATCTTAAACAACCCCTCCCTGTTTTAAGGCTATAAATAACTCAAATCTCAAAACTTTTTATGCAATGACTGCCTAAAACTGCATTTCTCAGAGTAACAACATTTTCTTCTGTGAAAAGCAAGACGGGCTAACCAGTAGCGGACACAATCTTATCCGTGAACTTAATTGCATCCTAACAGCTGAAATGTAATCAGAACTTCAGCGATACAAAAAGCCATTAAATAATAACTGCAGGATTAGATTATGTGCCTATATAACAGCTTCTCTAGTCTTCACATTCAAACAAAGCCAGACTGCATAAGCAACCATGCAGTGAGATCCATTCCTTCCTTCAGAACAACAAATATATAAAAGTATTTGGAGAACTAAGCATAAAGGTAATTTCAAGTAAAGAAACGCTGGCATGTAAACAGGCTGATGGCACTCCCTCTAGTCCCAAGCCGTATCTTACGACATCCTCTGTGAACCTTATAATGGAATATCTATGTGCAGGTTTCTTGGCACTGTTTCAAAGAAACTCAGAAAAATAAGAGGTTCTCCTTAAACTGAGATGTCTTGCTTGTGATAAACAAGCAAGATGCTGAAATCTTTTTCTAATCTACTTCCAAAATGATTTCCAAGTCTCACATTTCTCCAAAATATTGTTTAAAGCCCAGTGCTCCCTCATAAAAAAAAAAAAATCGAACTCTGCAAAAAAACTATTTTTTTAGTTCTAACAGTTATTACAGTTTGTTTTGGCTTTCGTTTTTGCCTGCAGTCTTGCATTTATTTTGTTGGTTTTTTTTTTTTCTGTATTTTTGCCCCATAAGGTTCTTTCTGGAATTTATGGTGTCATCATGCCTCCAAACAGACTTTTATATGGTCCAAAGTACCGTGGTAGTTCCTTCAGCTTACGTGAAGTGTTGCATACACGGGCTTGTTTCTGTTTTGCAGTGCTGGCAATCTGCCTCGAGCCGAGAGCCAATGTCCCAAGACGAAGTCATCGCGGAGCCCCACCTGGCAGCACAGCCACGCAGCTCCATCACCCTGAACCCTGCTGGCAGGTGAGGTGTGCCCCAGGGGCAGGTAATGAAGGCAAAGAGCTGGAGCTTTCTGGGGGTGCTGCTTGCGGCACCTCGCTTCATCCTGCCTCTGAACTAGCCATGCCGGTGCACATTTATAGACGTCCACGCACTGAGTCTCAGGGAAGTAAGTCCTGGTTTTGCAAAATGCCAAAGGAAAAGTGAAGCCGCAGGACCGCAGAGCCACGTACTGTGTTGGGTATCTGCTCTCTGAGAATCATTGCTGATTTATCTTTTTAATTTCCATCTTTCTGGCTTGGACCTTTTTTTAAGCCTGAGTTATGACCATCGTTCTCCTCCTCGATTGTGCACTTCGACTGAAGAGTGCACTTAAGAGCTGACTCCAGCTGCCTCGAGGAGAATAATGTGACTGGCAAGGTTGACTCAGGTTTCCCCTTAGGCTTCTCATCTGTTGAAGTAGCCTTTACAAGTGAGTTTGTTTTCCATCTGAATATTATTCCACAATGGCATTCAGGATGGGATTCAACTGGCATCAATTCTTACTTTCTAAAAAGTCAACTCTACAGCTGCTGTCCAGGCTGCTGAGAGCATAAGGAAAGACTAAATTAGGCAGAGATGCGTACACCTTCCTTCACTGACTACAGATAGGATTTCACTAGTTTACATTACATACCAGGCTTTTGCACTCTTTAAGATTAGGTGAGGAGAATCTCATTTTCAGCAATTACAGAAGCTTGAGCTTTATGTTTTGAATTCTGAGGTGATGAGCTCTATGAAAAACAGCTCATCAACTGAATGGGGGGCCTACGGCAGCTTAACAACTCTGGTGGGTATCAACAGGAGGTGGACCCGAGCACTTGGTTTCTTCTGAGCCCCCTGCTCCATACAGAGCTGTTGACCAGCACATTCTGTCTTTACTCCACACTTTAACCCAAGTGTTCTCTGGGCAGTCTTCCTGCTGTTACTATTTTGACAAATACCAAGCACAGCAAGGGTAATAATAGCAGTATTTTCCAAAAGTTAGTGAAAATTTTCACCAAAATGCCCTCTAAAGACACAGCAGAATAAAGCAAAGCTCTCATTCAGATTTTAGCCCTACCTTCCACCTACACACACAAACAAACAAAAATAGTTTACCTTACTTTAGTATTACCTTGAGAGCAAATAAATTATTCCACTGCAGACTACAGTTAGACCCATATTTTCCTTTAACTTGTACTTAGCAGCGAGGATGCTGACTAACTCAGGCGAAAGCTGATAGTCTGCCAGTACTTTCCCATAATTTCCCTTGAGGGATAAACAGATTCTCCCCAAATTGACTGAGAAAGCACGGGGCTAGGAATTATGCAGCCAGATCCATGCACAAGTTGTAAAAACAATGAAGAAACAATTATGCACGTGTGAGCGTACAGTTCACACCCAGCTTGCATTAATTTAGGTTCTGAGACCTGAGTGACAAACTCTTGAGCTAATGTTGAAATGAAAATATCTTGTAAAAGAAACATGCATATCCTCAAAATCTGAAACACTTTATTGTTAAGGAAAGCTTATTGGTTCTCAAAATGTTTGCTTTCAGAGACTTCTGGGACTCTCATTAAAACAGAGCAGCACTAGAGAAAGTTTTGAATACAGTGACAAAGATGGTGCTCAAAAAAGTGACTAAATTGACTAGGATTTGCCAGCCTAGAAAAAGGACAATGAGGGCAAAACAAAAGAGGTACAAAGAAGTGTAAGCATCACAGAGAAAAAAAAATATAAAGAGAATTGTTCATTATTTTTCAAAATGCAGGAATCAGAGAAGGTAAATGAAACCAAGAGGCAGAGGGATTAAAACAGGAGTACATGGGCTTTTTTTTTTTTCCCACACAGATTCTAGTTAAGTAGTGGAACTCATTGGCAGAGGACACTGTGAAGGCCAGAAGTGTGAAAAATACAGAAAGTGATAAGAAAGGTTCATAGAAGGAATATCCATCAAGAACGAAAACCAGAGGAATCAACAGCTGGCTCAGGAAGTTTGGGCAGGAAAACTAGGGAAAACATCCCTGCTTGTTTGCCTTGTCCTTATTCTTCTTCCCCAAACACACGCTCTGGGTGACTGTTAGAAGTCTGACAAGTTTTGAGGGGTCTTGTCCTGATCCAGTACAGAACTTTTTATATATTTAGGCGGTTGGTGTCTCCCTTTGGATCTCTCTTTCATTGCTTTGTTTATAAATACTTTCTAAAATTTTCCAGTGTAACCTTACTTCAAAGTGCATTTTCATCAAAGCTGGTGAATTTTCTAATATTTCACAGGTCCTTTTTTTCTTGAGTTATCTGTTGGGCCTTTGTCTCTACAAATTCACTAACTTTGTCACATTGAGGACTCTGATCTATATTTCTTGATACAAGATTTTGGATACAATGAGACTTCCTCTTCATGTGTGTTTTTTCTTAAACCTAATCAAAACAAAATGAATATTTTTTGTGAGAGAAATAGGAAAAATATATTTAGTGATATTCTTGCCAATATTAAACAATCAAACTGCAGTAATGAGTAAGCACGTTATGAATACCAAGTAAGGCTACAGCAATGATTAAAGTAAATAAACAGAAAACTCCTTTCAGCAATTTGAGGACCATATTTGTTGCAATGCATTTTTAAAACTAGCCAGCAGAAGTGTGAGTATGAGTAAGATGCAAGAGCTAAAAACAAAACAATAGGCCAGTGTTCAGACTTACAGAAGAAGGAAGTATGAGCAACTTAAAAAGCAACAGAGAACTGGTAAATAGAGAAAATAATAAATGCAAATAAATCACAGCTGCAGAGGGAATTACAGAAAGTTAAATGTTTGATGATGTGAAATCTAAGTAGTTTAATTCTAAGTGTTAATTATTTCAAGTGCCGTTTGCAGCATGCTGAGTCTAGTGAAACAGTATGAATCACTGTCTAGTCTTAAATATGAACCATAATGGAGTTTATGCCAGTGATGGTGACTGTTTTCCCATTTTAGTACTAAACCAGTCTTCAGGCATTGTTTATTTGAGGGGTTTATGGCCCTTCCCCTAGCTTCTGCTTTGTCTTTGTACAGCACAACAGTTCTTTTTTTCACAAATGTTTCCATATCTGATTTTGAAACATGCAGAAGGGCTATTTTTTCATCCCCCTAAAGAGACAAACTGTCTCGATACAAATATTGATATCACTGGCTTGTTACAGCTGCCAATAATTTGGTCTCAGAATGGGTTTGTGCTGCACATCACTCTCCAGCAATGTTTTGTGAGAAACTCTGCGTCATATAACGGCACACACAGGTACAGGATTTTGTCATCCTGGTGCAGCTCTCATCAAACTTAAAACCCAAGGACAGCACTGAAGCTGCTATAATATATTTTGTAGGTTTTATTTATTTTTTTCCTTGTGCCATGATTTAGTAGGCAGTCGCTGAAAATGTGTTGAAGGAACAATTCAGACCCTTCAGAATAAAAGAGATTCTTTTGGTTTTTGCTTTTTTCTCCCTTTTGATTGATTCATTTGCTCTAGTACTATAGAGTACTTCTTAGTCCATGTTATTTATATACTAATATACCAGAGATGAAAAGATTCCTCAAGTGTGTATACCCCAGACTGTTTTAGAGGTGAGTTGGGAAATTCAGTTTAAACTACAATAAACAATTACACATGGACAAGTCCTTTATTCCCTGTATTAACAGCCTTCAACAATTTTAGAAGAATTTAATCCCAAGCACAATTTGTAGGAATCACTTCATCTCAGTATAGCATTCAGTTTCAGTGCTGGTATAGTGGAACTGAGTCAGTGGCATGTTTAGAACAATATTGCTTTTAAAACACTGTTTCGGTGAGAATATACCTCTTAAACAGAAAGAAAGTATTAGGAACTTAACTTACAAAGGTGTTTACATATATCATAGTAGGATGCCCATCTATATCATTAGGTACCTAAATATTTACAAAAATTTGGATGCTCTATAGCAAAATTCTGTGGGAAAGAAATGAGCTATTATTTGACCATGGCATGCCATGCATGTTTATGCCAATACACAACTAATATGATGTAGATATTATCTCGGAATCCACGAGGTGGCAGTGTCATAGTTTTCTTGGTACTACGTCCTGAAACGCATTTTTTTTTAAAATATCTAAATGTCATTGGGATATTTATCACCTCAGTTTTGAAAAATCTGGGGAAGTTGTTGAGACATCTGCTTTATTTCCAAAAGCTGACAATGAAAAATTATTTTCCTAAGAAAAGGCAGAAACTGTTGTGTAAAGATGAGAAGCCCATCTTGTTGTGAGGCATCTGTCATGTTCCTGTGTGCACAGTGCTGGGGTGTCTGCACAGGCTTGTGCAGGATGCTGAATTCAGGCGTGATCACATCCTGCACAGAAATCAGAACATAACGCCCTGAAAACAGACAGTCCTCAGAATCCATTTTCATTTTCAGTAATAAAAGAAAAATAAGAAAGGAATGACAATTTATCCCTATTTCAGTTTTATTTAGAAAACCTTATCATTCCCCGGCTTTGTTATTTAGCAAATCTACCCAGTGCCAGGTCTGTGTTAATTTATATCAGCTCTCTCTAATAAAATGTATGTTACTGGGAAAGTGGAATACAAAATATGACCACAAACATACTCATGAAAATATATCCACACTATATTTTTTAATATCTGAGGAAAGACACATTATTGTCCCACTCTTGTCTTCCCAGGGAAACGCAACATCCCTATTGCAAATTAAGGAAGAGGTCAAGTAGAATTTAACAAGTGGTTTCACTTGAATTCCCTGGCTGCCGTCGCCTTCGCAAATGCCGTGAGGCTGCTGTGTTGAGACCTGCGCTCTGTCATGAGGGCTGTGCTCCGTCGTGAGGGCTGGAGCTGCTGGCCATGTGCCAAGGTGGAGCCGTGCGGCCCACGCACAGCTACCGTCACGGGGGGAAGATTGATGCCATTGGGTAGATCCCATCTGTCAGGGCCTGTCAGTTTTCCTAAGAGGACGATTAATTAATGTAATCTTATTCAAACGCAATATATCAGTTCCAGATTTTTGTATGCCCAGTGTGAGCTTTCCTCCCTTATTCCAGCGAGCCCTGCAGTATACACCAGGGATTCACAAATGGAGTTGTTCTCAACAAAGCTTGTGCTGTGCCATCAGCTGGCTCAACCCATCAGCTCCCCACCAAGTGACTAGTTAGGCTTCGTGGCAGCTACAGCCCTCTTCTTGCAAACTTACTTTAGTTTCATGTCTGTGATCACAGCTTTTCCTTCTCCTCTGATCCCTGCTCAGTGCAATCTGCCCCTCTTCCCTTTTCCAGCACTCCATGCAGCTCTGTCTCTGAATCCCCCACTCTTTTCCATAGCAATCTCACCCATGTGAGATCTCTGCTGTTTTTCTGCTCCAGACCCCGTGGGCAGAGCTCAGCTGCGTGATGAGGACGCCCTCACAGAGGTGCCTACTTGCGGGTGTCTCAGGCCACACGGTGTGGAGGTACGCTTGGTACTGTCACCCTGCTCAGGAAACCTGCAGACAACCAAGGTGAGTCTCGTTGTCTACAAGACACACTCCACCCCCTCTGTCCAAACTGGCATTTCTGTCCCTGCAGACGTCTCCCATCTCCAGCAGCTCATGCTACACCTGACGCACCTCTCAGCCGCCCTCAGAGCTTGGCCACCCGCATCCTGCAGCAGGCCCCAGGTACGCCACCACCGCGTGCAGGTCCCTTGTGTGGTGTGTTCTGGCCACCACCACGTGCAGGTCTCTTGTGTGCCCTGCCAGGGGTCCAGCCTCACCTCAGTCCTGCCTCCAGATGCCTGCACTTGGCCTGGCAATCTGAATTGCAGATTCAGCCTCTGCAGCCTTTATAATTCATCTGCACATATTCAAAGTGGTGGGTCTGCTCTGAGACAGGGCAGCCGTGGCAGGGCAGGTAGAACCAGCTCTGAATCCCTCTAAAAGGCCACTTTCCTGGACTTCCTACCCATGAAAGGCTTATGTGTGGTATACACTCAAGACAGAAAAAAATAAAAGTTTCAATTTCAAAAATGGTAATTTTCAATGCCCCGTGTAGGTTTTAAATGTTCCATGTAAAGTAAATGTTTATCAGACCGTTGGAACTACCAAGATAGGCACAGCAAAGAGAAACAAGATAGTCCTTCAGCCAGGTGTCCATTTAACAACCATCTCCAACAACACCATCTCAGAAATAGATCAGTAGTCCAAATGTTTCTCATTAGCCCTGCCTTTAATGACACTTTAATGAAGCTGATAATTACCACAGCTAGTGAAATTATCCATATAAACTTTGCAGCACCTTTATTCTGAAGAAAGGGAGAGAACTATACAGTGATGTCTTTAATGTTACCTTTCATAATGGGAAAAAGGATCAGCAGTCTTGAGCCAAGAAATTTAGGAGAAAATTAGGAGCTGCATAAGGGTTGGGGTTTTATATTTTTATCTGTGATTTTGTCTGCATTCTCTCTTGAAATAAAAATGAACTACTTCAAAGTCTCTTAGACAAAGCTGCAGGTACCAACATTTAGCAGGAATATTTCCATTGAGATTTGATCCAGATAATTGGTTTGAAACCTCTCTCTTGCACTTGCCTCGGTGTTTCCCTCACAGCACTCAGGCAAAAAGCTGGGTTCTTCTTGTCGAACTACCAGTATTCAGCTGACAGACCCAGAGAAGAAGCATTTATGTCATGCATCTCATATGTAATATATGAAGGAAAAGGAAATGTTTCATGTCTTAGATGAGCTGGATTACATTGTCAGATGTTTTCCTCTGCGCTGCCATTAACTTTAAGAGGAGGCCAGGCTGAGGATTCCCAGACTGGGCATCTCCAAACACACATGAAGTGAAGTGAGCTGGGTCTTGCCCAGGTGCGGGGGGAGGCTGGGAACAAAGGTGAGCCCACGCCTAGCAAGAGGCCAGCCCAGCTGGGGTGAGGGGCTGGAGACCTTCCTTTCCTTCCTAAAAAGGAGCAGCCTTTCCTTTTCATCTCCAGCCACACCTCCATCCCTGACATGTTTGTGTTGGGATAGGCCTCTTCCCTGATTAATGCCAATAGGATGTGTGCGGTGAGACACATTGCAGTCTTCTAAGATAAATAATGTTAACGGTTATTACATCATTACTGCCATTAAAGCATATACCAGCAAAACATTTGCAATACATTTTAGCTCTGAGAAAAGCAGTAAAAACTAATTTGAGATTTAAAAGACCTGCCTAAGCTTGCACATTCAGAGGAAACTGCAAGCACCCAACCCGTGGAGAACCTTTCTGCACCACTTCCAGTGTCCCTTCTAGGAGCCTCACAGCACTGGTCCTTTATGTCTCAGGGCTCTGAGGTTGCAGAGTTGGTGACCTGGGTGCCTCCAAGTGTCCAGCTAAGCTCACAGCCTGACTTGTCTGAGGTGACCGAGCTGACCTGCTGCATTCGGTGACCAGGATGGCCAGGATATGAATTGCATAAGTAACCCTGAATTGCAAGTAACCTTTGCAAGCAGGTTATGTGAGCAGCTAGCAATGCAAACAAGCTACTGATGTACCACTTAGCATGAAAACATAGGCAAAAGGAAACAGTTTCAGAATCAGCTTCATAACTCAAGGTCCCAATTTAAAACCTGTGGATTTAATTTTATTTTCACATGAGGGTTGCCTCTGTGACCTATTTAGACAGAAAAAAATATCCTTCAGGATCTTTGGACCTTCAGAAAAAGAATTCCATTTTAGACCTACTTTCTTCCCTCTGCTTCTCTAGAGGTTTCCTCCTTGTCTTACCTTAGACAAGGCAGTCGTTTTCTTTGTTCCTTGGTCCCTCATCAGTAAAGTGAAGTTAATAGTGCTTCCTATTTCAACAGTGGCTTTTGGGGCAGATTAAGACAGCTGGAGTTTGAGATGTTCTTCAGGGTATTAACATGGGAGGCAGATACCAGGGGAAGAGCATACGTAAGAAAGAAGAAAGAAAGGGTAAAATCTTTCTTGTCTCTTCCTTGGGAGTCAAACTTTGGGAGCTAACGTGGGAGTCAATCAGAGCTGGATTTGTCCTGATGGTAATTGCAGCTTTTATAGGATCATTTAAATTGTCTGTCAAATGAAAATATTTCTGTATAATGAGCATGCTATTAAAAACACCCCTGCCAGACCGAGGGCAGACACAGTCACCATATCTATGACGGGCTGGCGCAGGCTCATGGCTACGACCAAACTGGCACCTGGGCCAGTGCCACTGGCCTTGCCTGCTCCTCCACAAGCAGGATGGGCATGCAGGCAGGGCGAGTACCGCTACTTAACCTGAAACAAAAGCATTGCCTTCCAGTCCCTTGCTTCTGATGTGCTCATCACAGGTCTGACAGGCTCTGTCCCACTGTTCCCCTCTTTCCTGCTGCCCTCCGGGTCCAGTTCTTGGTGCAGCATTTCTGGTCCTAATGAGGACCTTAGAGGTTAAATAAATCCAACAGAACTGACCAAAATCAGAAGGCATACTTACAAAAAACACATTTTAACTTTGTATTTTGCCTTGAGACCACGTGCTGAAAAGGCTCTTAGGCATCAGGTAGAGGAAAGTGAAACATAAAACTACATCGCTGGAGTAATCACTTTTGGTTTGGCTCAGCACCTAGACACTTCTTGTTTGATTTGACTTCAACATGTTCCTAAACTCAAAGTTAAACTTTAAACTCACCTGAGTCCTTGCTGGTACGTTAAAGTTGCCTTCTGTCTGGATGTTACACAGCACTGTTAATAGCTCCCATTGGAATACAACAGGTAAATTTTAAATAATAGTACAAGGACAATTTGATTTTGTCTGTGTGTACGAAGAAATATATTTCTGTCAGCATAGTCATATTGTTACGTGTGCAAATATTTCCTGGCTACACAGTATGGGTGTGCTTCTGCCTAATTTAAAATAATGGGATTTTAACGTTGACTTCATTCTCCATAGTATTAAATTCATAATCAGCACATGAGTCTAATTAAATTATGAAAGTTATTGAAAGGAATAATCTCCTATCAAAATTCTTATGAGTTGGGCTGTATCCTAAAGGAGCCTTAGGAAATACAGCTTTTGGCAAATATCATATACTTACATCATTACAGAATCAACAATGTTATTCTAAAGTTAACTTAAAAATGCAGATTCTTTAATGATAATGAGCCAAATCCAGCCCTGACTTACGACTGACTTTGTCACAGAATACTTTTCTTTATCTTTAAAAACGTACTAAAACAAATATTGTGCATAAAATGCAACACATTCTAAACCACATCTGGGAAATAGCTCATATTTAATGACATTAACTAAAAAGTGTTTTAGAACTGTGTTCTTCTTCTTCATGGCCACATAGAAGACACGTGATACAGTTTGATGCAGTCATATATGTGTAAAGGACCAGATTTTGCAAACCAGTAAGTAATTCTCTGTATAAGCCCCTAGAGAGGGTAAAAAGATACTGATGGAACCTAGATCCAGCTCCACAAAACTGAGCATGCCAGGCAAATTCTCACTATAAACCAAATCAGTCAAAGTTTTGCCAAAGACATCCATTTTGGTCATTATCAACAGATAAAATGCAAGCTCCCACGTCTGCAAATACTTATGTATGAGATTAATTTCATTACTAAATGTTCTCTAATGTTTCTCTTTTCTTTTCACTTGAAGACTGGTCAACATTAAGCCAAGGAAATGTAGGTCAATACAGGATCTATATTTCCTGTATTCCCTGGAATTTTATGGAAGTTTTAGAATGATTATTACTGTTTTTAAACTGTTTTCCTCTCTCACACATGTTGAAAAAGTATTAAGTGGAAAACTCTTCCTGCTATTCTGACAATAGGCAAGGTGTTATAAATGCAAGAAGTAAGCAAGCAAGAAAATAAAATGATTTTTTTCTCAATCCTCTCTGTTTCATTCATCTGGGATACTGCTTATAGCAGCATTTCTTTAGGCTGCAGTATCCTGAGATGTTTTTGGATAAAGAAAACATCGGAAGGTGATAGCTCTCTTTCAACTTGCAGGAACTGACCAAAGGTATTACTTGTGCAAATGGTAGAGCTGCACGATGAGCACAGAAACCAGCCTGGAGATGCCCATGGCAGCACCAGACCTAGGTATGTGCTTCGCTTTAGGCATGTGAGTATCTCCAGTGAAGCTTACATCCTTCAAAAGTGGGCTGAATTAGGACGGCGTTTGTTCACGCGTACTCACACGTGTGTTGGTGCAGGCACTCCCTTGCCCTGATCACCAGGTGTACACATAGCTGGAGGCAGGATTTGTCCCTCTGCTTTTAAATAAGCAGATTTTCTATTTCCAGCCTGGGCAGTGATCTGTCTGCTATGACCTTTGTAAATACAAACAGCAAACTGAAGGAAAAAAAACGCTGTACCTGAGTCACAGCAATCAGGCTGAAAAGAGACATATGGAAACTTTCTAGCAGTTAGTCCAAAGATAATCCTGCAAGACTGGAAATGTCATAACTAGTAATTTTACTACAGGAGCAACATGCTTGCAGTCAAAATACGGAGGGAAATTAAAAATGTACTGAAAAGTATGTCAGGAAACAGTTACAGCTATCAGACCATTTTAAGGCAGCTGAATGAATAACACCACTGAAAATATGAACCTAATATATAGCAAATTCCTCAAGGTGTAAACATCTTGCTTTTTACTATCATAGGGTTTGTTTCAAGTTATACAAACAAACAAATTGACCATGCCAGAGTGGCACATATATGATATCGGTTTGGGGTTTTGCTACTGTGCTTTGTCTGAAGCAGTTCATGTGCCAGAATTTTTCCACGGTGTGTGCTTGAAAGCCTTTGCTTCTGCTGTTTGAGCTCACCAAACGCACCAAGGGCTACTGCGGCTGAATCTATTTCAGGGATGTGAGCACAGAATCATAAAGGATATAGTTTTTCATCCATTAAATGATTTCTTGGTTTTGTACGCTGAGAGATACTCATTCAGGGATTTAGCTCATTTCAACACAGCTTGGAAAGGAGGCATGGTGGAGGTGGGGAGCAGGGCTGCAATCCACACCATCTCCTCCCAGTTCCCTGCTGCTTTCCAGAGGGTGAGGAGCCTCCACGGTTTAAACTAATATAAATCTCGGCTGCTGCGAGCCCACCCTCCTCCTCGGTCTCTGACCTCGTCCTTCTGCAGGCACTAGCACTCATGTTACTGCATAGCAGATGCATGTAAAGAGCTGATCTGCCTGTAAACTAAGCTTTGTTCTTTCAAGTGATTAATTTTTTCCTGGATTCCTGAACTTCATGTGCCAGCTGCCCACGTGGTCACCAAGTCCCTGAGGCTGGCACAGCAGGGACACAGACCCCTGGCAATCTGGACTTCAGATGCAGAAGCCACGTCCATATTTTCCTCTTTTCTCTAGCAATCCAGTTAACCGATGCCTACACACTCAGATTTCAGATTCATTCAGTTGTGGTGTTCAGTAGCAATGTTAAAACCAGAAAGACAAAGAAGGAGGAAAACACCATCGAGTTAAACAAAGGACTTCCCTTTGCGCAGTCAATAAATACAGAAATCACCTGTGATACACAGCACAATTAACGAAACATGTTCAGCTACCATCTTACAATCAGCCTAGTGTTGCCATATAAATCAGAACTGCCCAGGGCAGCTCAGTGGTCAGAGATTAGGATTTCTACCAGGGGACTTCTATTTCTGGCTTTGCAGGGGACTTTTGCAACCTTCAGCCTCAAGCTGAAATTTCTTCTGGTGCCACTGTTGACCCTCTCACAAACAAACACAAAGTACTTATTAAGCTTTCAGAATTTACAAGCCTAGTTAATAAATGCCTACGTAATTAAGAAATAGCCATAAAGTGCAGTGATGATCAAATCTTGGGAGCCTACATTTCTAAGTATCAACTGTGATATTTTGTTTGTTCTGCGTCCCTGTCTCAGGCAGGGAGAATAACAGCCACGGTTGTGCTTCCCCCAGAGCCCAGACCACCAGTCAGCACCGTCTGTCCTTGCCCATCGTGTGGGTTTTGAGCCTAGGAAGGACAGAAGTGGAAGATGGAATATATCAGGGTGACTTGAAGGGGCAGAGTAATGTGAGGGAAAGGTGCCCCAGGCACAGCCCCTTCCCAGAACCGCCCCTGGTGCTCGCAGCCTTCCTGTAAGCAAGGGTCTGCAGCAGCTGCAGTTACACATTACCCCAGCAGGCTGCTGCACTGACGCCTTGGATCACCGGTCTGTAAAACAGTTGGGTTGGGTGGAGCCACCTACGGCTCGGTTTTTTTTGCATATCACCCTCTAGGGAGGCTCAGACCGAGCTACTCGCGGGCCACCTGGAAGGGTGCTGCTGCAGAAGGCTTGTCGGATACCCACCAGCACTAAGCTCAGCTCCAGAGATATTCCTCCCCCATGTCCTTAAGCCTTAAATTAATTCATTCCCACCGCCCTGCTCCCGGTGAAATCATTTACTCCTGAGCAAGCCCCGCTAAGTCAGAAGTCTCTAGAGTCTCACAATGACATTTGCATTTTATATTCGCTTCCAGAGGTGTGAATGACGGCAGCAGAGGGCAAAGATCGAAACCACTGATGGTGCTGTGTAGCTGTGGTGCCTTATGGTGTGGTGTGGTCCTCCAGAAACGCATCTCATTTTTGGTACTGCAGGCTTTAAAAAGGTGGTTAGATCCAGATTGACAGAGACAGTTAAATATCTCCTCCCTACTGATATTGAATAGAAACTGGGTACCAAGGAGAATCTGGTCTTAAGACTCCATTTTGCTACCTGTCCTCACAGTACTTAATATCTTAGGTTCTCAACACAAGTCACAATCAAGCCCATAGGACTGCGTTGGTCCCCTTAGTAAGTTCTGGGTGCACTACTGCTGATGCATAGAAAAGTAATTTGTACTGTGTTTTCATTCCTCTTTACATTTGAAAGCTCAACTTAAGCATGGCCCCGCAATTCATTTTTCTAACTGCATGCCCGTATTCTTGGACAAGTGATGTGTTTGCTCATCAGCTCCCTATCTTGAAACACGTCAGGGCTGCATGTGCCAGTGCTCTCCCCTGTGCATTCCAGTTCTCTTGCTGAACAGATCACTCCGACAGACTCTCCTCTACACTTCTGATTTTTTTATTTTTTTCCCCAGTGCCGTCAGCTTGCTAAAATGTGCCACACTGTGCTATTTATGCCAGCCCTCTTAACGAAGTGCAGATGACCAGCGCCTTTTGGACGGGAGGCAGAAGCAAGGGGAAGTTAGTAGAAAAGCGTGGTAATAAATAGGTAACAGAGCGCTTCACCCAAAACTTAAAGGTGCTTCAAGCCCCCAGGCAGCTGCTCACGGTGCATACGCATCGCGGCACGAACAGTGAGGGGAGGATTATCAAAGCCCTGCTGCAGTGTAGTTGTCTCATACAGCTAACCTAAAATAACATGGCATCAGCACGGTCAAAATGGAAAGGAAACATCTGTTTCTCCTTTTTATGTTAGTGACAATCCATTTGTTAGCTTTAGAATAGCACAGACTGTCCCACTGATAACAGCTCGGGGGCTGGCTGTGCAGCCCAGGCAGGTGCATCGGGATCTGAAGAGCAGACTGAGACCAGATAATACGTGGGGCTGTCCTTAAGAGGATAAACACCAGGTTGAAAACTATTTCTTTATCATTTTCTTTCAAAAGCAATAAGGAAGATTCTTCCAAAGCTGGTGGAACTGCGCAGACGCACCCTAATTAACCGACGGGGGATTGAAGCCCAGTGAAGAGTGCGATTTAACTGCGACCATGCCTTTCCCTCTAGGGGCTGGTGTTGCATCTCAGTCTTCCTTTTCTAACTACTACTGAGTATTAATGGAGGTAAAGGTCATCGAAGTAAATGGACAGATTCCCAGTGACTTCAAACAAATGCGATCAGATCAGTTAGAACATTTGCATTGCTGGTTCCTTTTTAGCAATTTCAGCTCTCAGGGCACAGGAGAAGGGGCTGGTTTTATTTTCACTTTGTGTAATTTTTAGTGTGTTGCTGACATACACCAAGTGAGGAGGCAGAAAGTAGAACCTCTCCCGTAGCCATTGCGCACTTTTTATTGAAACGGGCTGACTTTTTTGCTATCTGTTGTCAGTAAAACACCCTGCCGAGCAAGAATTTCACAAGCTAAGCACATAAAAGGTTGCACGCTGTCTCAATTATACATTTGTTTTTTGCGGAGAATTAGTTTATAGCTAGGTTAGATGCCTTTATCACCAGTGCCAAGAAGCCCATAGGAAAGAGAGACAGATAAACAAATTGTGAGAGCGCTGCTGATGCAGATTAGTGGGAGGCTGGCTGGCTGCTCTTTAAAAGCCCCGTGTCCTGATGTACAGCTCTGTCCACAGACCCGTCGCGCTGACACCCCGGGCCCAAAGCAAGTGCATACACTATTTAATTTTCCTTTCAGAATGGTTTGATGCTGACATTTTTCCCATGCTTAATCACGAAGCTGGGCAGTGTTTCTTCCAGTTCCTCTCACTTTACTCATGCAAAACATCCAACGGTTTAAACGGTATGATTAAGGGGAGCAGAACCGGGGCCAAAAAAGGAAACATGCCGAGGGAAAATAGATGTCTCCAATAACTCCTATTGGAACGTGGGGCCTTTCACTTAAAATCTGGTTTAAATCAGTAGCTGCTGAAACTCATTAGCATAAGGAGATTGCTCCTCTGGTGCAGGCCCCGGCGCTGAGGCAGCTCCAGGAGAGCTCGGTGCCTCAGTTTCCCCGTGCCTCTGGAAGACGGAGGCACCGCTTGCTGTAGGAACCCCAACTCTGGGCATCCTGCACCCCAGAAGGAAGCACGCGCAGAGGCAGGCGGGTGTCTGCTGCTCTGTGCCAAACGGGCTCCCTTAATCCGGATTACACCCATCCCTTAATCCGAATTACACCTTCAACAGGCCAAGACGCCGCGGGCACCGGGGCTAAATTCATCGGCCACTTCGCATCCCGGGAGGGCCAGGGACAGACCTTGGGGGTGCCACAACCCTGCCCTGCCCCTCGGGCTGAGCTTTTCCCACCTCTCGGGCGCAGGCACCTGACCTTACTCCTCCCGAGAACGCCTCCCCCGGGCTCGGGGCGAGGGCTGGGCGGGAGGAGGAAGTGGGGGGGGGGGTTCCATCAGCCGGCCCCCTACCCCAAGGGCCGGGGATCCCGGCCGGGAGGCACGGAGGCTACACACACCCGATATGCGGTGAGTCACGGGCAGGTCGGGACCGCGCCGGAGGGGCGGAGGGAGCCGAGGGGACCGGCTGATTTACCGCTGGGAGCCGCCAGCAGCGCGCCGGAGGCGCCGGAGGGAAGAAGCCGCCCCGCAGCCCAGGTGCCGGCCGGGAGGGAGGGAAGAGGGCAAGGAGGGAGGGAAGGAGGGAAGGAAGGAGGGAGGCGGCGGCAGCAGCCCCCCAAAAGGCACCGGCGGCATCGCGGGGCAGCCCGGGGGCGCGGAGGTGTGTGCGGGCTGCGCCCCGCTCCGCTCCGCCCCGCCCCGCCGGGCCGGCAGCCGAGAGCCGGGAACCGGGAGCCGGGAACCGAGAACCGGGAGCCGGGAACGGGGAGCTGGGAGCCGGCAGCAGCCCGCCCCGCACCGGTAAGGATGGGGCGAGCCGCGGGGAAGGACGGGGGGGCCGCTCCCGGAGCCCCGGGGCAGGTGGGCGCCCCCCGAGCCGTGCTCCCCGCTGCACCCCCCCAATCCCCGGGTCCTCCCCCAAAATGTGTCCCCCCCCCTCCCCCCCAGGGCTTCCCCCGCCCCGCTGCGAGCCCCGGGGGGGGGTGCCCCAGGAGGGGCTGGGGAGGGCTCGGTGCGACCCCAGGGCTTTCCCCAAGTTCTGGGTCCTCGGGCGTTCGCAGGCTTTCCCGCAGTCCTCTCGCGGGCTTGGTGCATGCGTGTGCCCTTATCGCCTTATTGCTGCCAGCAGGGTTTTGCTGGGAAGGGGACACAGCTCCGCGGTACGACAGCATTCCACCGCTCTTTGCACGCCGGCGTTAAATCGGGCGGCGTTACGCGTGCCGGCGGTGCTCGGCGGGAGCTGTGAGTTGCCCACCTACAGCCCGGAGCGGAGCGGAGCGGGGGGTACCGGCGGGTACCGGCGGTGGCTCGCACACGGCGCGCCTGTAACCCGCGGGAGGGTGCTCGGGCTGCGATGCCTGCTTCTCCCAGAGGACCTGCGCCGTGTGTGGTAGTTCATCCGCTTTCATCTCTCAGCCTAAAAGTGCTTTTCTGCATTGTCCGCCAGCAAAAATAGGATTGTGCTTTTTTTTTTTTTTTTTTCTCCTCTCTCTCTGAGATCTGAGCAGTTTGGGTTCATAACCGGGCGAGGGAAAGTCTCTCACATGTTTCTCTAAGAGCTGGTTAAATGTTTACAGATCATACACTGCCAGAGCAAAAAGCTAGCCTTTGGCAGGAGCTGCGTGTTGAAAACAAAGTAACTTGGAGAATGACTGTATCACTTGTTCTTTGTGTGCCCTAATCCGTCCTCAGCGCTCTGATTCCTCCTCTGACTCGTCTCCTAATGCAAACTGAATCATTTGGAAGAAGGAATACTTTATAAAACATTCATCTCTCTATTTGCAGAAAATAGTCAGCTTCTTTCCCTTTCTGGCGAGGAGGGGATGAATTGCCTTTATTACCCCGTAGGGCTTGTTTTTTTTCCCTTTCTTTTCCATTTTCTCCTGTCTCTAAGGATGACCGCGGCACAGCAGGTGGTTATCTGTGCACAGCACTGCACGTGTTGTGGCTGGAGCGGGGCTGCTGGGCGAGCTGGTGCCCGGGGGTGGATGGGGCACACTGGTCCCGGCGAGCCCACCAGGAAGCCGGAGCTCAGCAGAGGCTCAGTGAGCAGCTCACGAATGCGAAGCCGAGTGGCAAACGTCGTCCTCCCAGAAACGCCTTTCCCATACTGATTCTCCCGCGTTTACAGCTCTCTGGAGCCTCAGCTGAGGAGCTGTAACCTCCTCCCACTGGCCCAGTGTAACCAAAGGGGCCAGCCCACCTATTCTCCCCCCTTCTTCTGTCATCTGCAAGGGGCTGCTCTGTATTTTTCAACTCGGTGCAGAAACCCAAAGCCTGCTGCCTCCCAGATCCGGCTTCCCGGACCCCAGAGAGCAGCTCGCACAGCTGGCTGCAGCGCAGGAGCAGCAGCCCTGCCTTCACGGCTGCAAAGGGAACCTGATGCCGGCAACGTGCCGGGCCGGGCTGGGCTGGCCGAGCCAGAGAGCCTGGGCTGGGAGTCCCAGACCTCCAGATGATGTGCTTTGTGCCACGGCTGCCTTGTCGTGCTGATGTGTCTAGACTTCATTCACTTCAGACTGAAAGCGAGGGGAGGGACTGCATCTCCATGTGTGCCTGTGCAGTGTGTAGCAGAAGGGAAATCCTGCCCGGGCTCTCCCAGCCTGCGCTGCGGAAGCAGCACGCGTCGCTTCTTGGTTTGGAGAGGGATCGAGCAGCTGAGTGGTGTCCCCTGAAACAACCTGGGCAGGAAGATGAAACCCAGAAGGGAACCACAGGATTTGCTCGGTGCAGCAGAGAGGAATGGGTTACAGTGCCATGCTTCAGACCCTTCCTGAGATTATGCCTTGCAGCTGCACCTTTGTAGCTGGTTCCTGTGACACCCCTGTGACCAAGCTTCCCACCTCTGGCTGGCCCTCGAGCCACCGACACAATTCCACGCTTCATAGCCTACTACCAGCAGTGGAGCTGTCAACCCGTGCGTCTCGTCTGCTGTGGCCACAGCCTGCGATCGCCTCCCACACGAGGGTTGGCAGCCAGTAATCACATCCACGGAGCTCACCGATGATGTTCGCACCGTGGTGGTCTCTGCGTGCCGCCGTGGCGGAGCAGGACCACAGCTCCGTGGAGGACTCCACAAGTGGCGTCTCCCTGCCTGGTTTGCCTGTCCCTCCCCGCACAGCCGTGCCAGGAGGCCTGCTGTTGTTCTCCCCTGGTAAAAGTGCTGTGTTTTTCTTGGCAATGGTTTTAACGAATCTGTATCTCCTACATGGCGAGTGATGCAAGTGTGTTAGCAGAAGACATTTTTAAATCAGTTTCCTTACCCAGGGGAAATGTAGGATAGACAGGGCCTTCAGGAAACGAATAATTAGGTGACCTTTTTCCCCCCAGAATATCAGGTCTGTTTTATGTAGAGCTGTTTGAAGTCGCACAAATTCTCATTACTCTCCAAATCTCTAACCTTGCCTTGTTTAAGATACCTTTTAGGAAATCAAATCAGTGTTTCAATCTAATTTCCAAAGGCATTCAAACACATGGTATGTGCGCTAACTTGTTTCCTCTAGCATTAACAAATCTAGCAAATTGCCAAGCTATTTGCCTTCAGGAAAACTATGATGTTGTACAAGAAGATAAAGTATTTTTTCCTCCAATTTCAAACATTTAAAAAAAAAAAAAAAGGAAAGGCAAAGTTATCAGACCAATTTGGTCGAGGATGTAACTCTTTGAAGGAAAGAGTGCTACCAAGTCGATTGCCCTTTTCAGGTGTCTGCTTTCTGATCTGTTCTGGGACTTTTTATTTGCTCCTCAATCCCTTTCAGTTACTTGATGCAACCGGATGGTGACTGAGACCCCTGGCTCAGATGGGCCTTCCTTCAATTTGCTAGGATCGCCCACCCCAAATATTGGTGTGGGCAGTAGAAGTGGAGAGACAGAGACCAGGAGGGCTTTGTAACCAGGGCCGGGGCGGCGTGGATGGAAGGTGAAGGAGCAGAGGCTGCGTGCGCCTGCGTAACCTCGGGGCATTTCATTTTTCAGGCAGGTGTCGATAGCAGGAGATTTTCTGTAATGCTGAGGAGTTTAATAAGCTCTAAATACTTAAGCGAAACGCTCTCTTTGTGCGTCCTGCAGCTCTTTGATACCCTTCTGTTTGTCCCAAGAAAATTAACATGAAATTGCCCTTTTCTGTGGAAGGCAGTGGTAGGGGTCTTGTTTGAATTCAGGATCAATTCGGTTGCAAATGGATGTGAAAGGAAAATTGCCTAATGCTTTCAGAAGATTTTCATTTTGCTCAAGTGTTCACACCATGGTCATCGCCATGGTATTTGATAGCTATCCATTTTGTTGTGTGTGCTGCAGCTTTAACCTCTGTTTGAAGGGTCAGATCAACCTATCTTTTTTCCTTATAGTCACGGGGAAATAATAATTCCTACGTAAGTTGCTTTCCTCTACCATAGCTCCTTCATTTTGACGTTTATCCAACTAAACGGTATCAGAGTCTTTTTGACATGTATTGGTATCATTTCTGCAAAGGATCAGTGACCCAGCTTGGCAAATTTTAAAAATCAGCAACGTAACTAAATATGTGACATTTATTGAAATTCATTCTTTGCCATGGAGCTACTTTCTTTCAAAAACATTGAGAATAGCGAGGGACCGTGCCTGCAATTTGATTAAATCTATGGTTTTTCCCATTTGCCTCCTGCAAATTGATTCCCCCCCCGCCTGCTCCCCAGCTCGACACGCGTATTGATTAAAACCTCTGCCCTGGTCCGAGCCAGCACACGTCTGATGTTTGTGTGCGTGTTCCTCCCATGCAAGTTGTGACAGGCTCCGAAGCCTGTGAGCTGACTGTGCTCGTGGGCTATCGGAGTGGGAAGGTTACTTAGCAATTGTTTTACACCGTATGATGACACATCTTTGAACCCCATTGTATGAAGGAAAAATACCTTCTGACTGGAGAGAGATTTCCTGTTTATGTGTGTGTTTGCTGGAATTAAGGCTTCCCCTGTGTGTTGGCCGAGTATTTTTTTGTAATCCAAAATGGCAACATGGCAAGGCACCTACTGAGTTTATTTTTTGGACAGGATACAGGTCTTTTATATTTCAAAATAGCATGGCTCTGGAGTTGGTGATGAAGCATAGGGGCCTCTCAGTTACACTTCTACGAGCAGACTCAGTTAATTGAGGCTGCACAGTTATAAAGACAGATAGATTTAGGCAATAAGTAATTAACTTTTATTGACATTTTTATACAATGTAAGTTGTTCGCTTCCCACACAGGAAGTTTTTGACTTCAGGCAGATGTTCTTTCAACATAAGGATATGATATTTGCCAAATGTATAATTTATTTTATGAAATGGGTAGAATCATAGCTTTGGTTGTGTCTGAAGGGAGTCCTTTAAGGACTTCTGCTTCTCTGTACAGAGCAAAGGGTAGCTCAACTGGTGGCCTCTGGGCAAGAGCTGCAGGAGGGTTGCAGGCTGAAAACCTGAAAGGCTTTCAGCTGTGTAGACATCGGGGTGACCAGAAAATAAAGCCACTCCTGCCCTAGGTTTGTGACCTTGCAGCACGCCTCTGCACCCTTCGTGCCATAGTTGAACCCCCTCGAGAGGGGAGAGCTGTTGTTGCAAGGCTCAAACCAGGCATTTTGCCTATAACAGTAACAGGGCTGGACCACCCTGAACTTCGGCAGTAAAGTTATAGTTATTTATTAAATACAGTTTTAAGGTTTCTGGTTTGCCTCAAATGATGCTCATTTTAAACAACTGTCTGGGCCTGGGAGAAACCTGGACTAATGGACTGATTACACGGAGCATTTCTTAGGGCTGAGAGCCGCGTGGACCCTGGTGTGGGATGTCCCGGCCCCAGCTGCGCTGGCCGCTGCCCGTGCCCACGTCTGGCAGAACATCTTCCTCAGCACAACTCCAGCCCCTCTGCCTCCTGCCACAGGGGCTCGGGCCCGCAGCACAATTGGATCTCCAGCAACTTGCTCTTTACATTTATATTTTTGGGTTGTGCTGTTTGCCTGATAGCCACCAGCAACATGGTGGCCCCAGAGATGTCGTCACATGTCGTGACACTGACTTTTCGGGGATGATGGGCTTTGCTCTGCCTTTGGGTGTGTTTGCACAGTATTTGCAAAGTGCATTTCCTCTCCTTCAATTTGTGTGGAAGATTGAGGTATCTTTTGCCGCATGAAATTCTTTTAGTTAATATTTGTACAAATAGATAATTCTCGCAGGAGTGATTTATATCAGTCTAGATTCTGTGGAAACAGAAATCCTTTCTGAGCATGTCTAATGAGCAGATGAAAATAATTGCAGGCTACACTTAGAACTGCAAACTTCCTTATTTCCCCCTTATTTGAGAAAAAGAAAAAAGAAATGTTATGTCCTTTTATTTACTTATTTTATTTAGCTTGTTTGAGCTGGGTGCTGAACCTCACCTTTCATTACCTTTGTTTTTCCATATTATAAGTGTATTAACTAAGATGATTTCATGCTTGCTCTACGTAGATCTATAGTACTGTGAATGCCTAGTAGCATACTTATTTTTTTACTACTTTGTATTTAGCTTTATCATGAATAGGAATGCTTTTCGGTCTGGTTGACCCAAGCTAAATAACCTAAGTTTCAGGACCATTAGAGATATTTATTTGAATTTACTTGCCCCTCCTCCCCACCCAGATGACCCTATGAAGGTAAAGGTAGCAGGTTTCCGTGTAACTTCGTACTTTGAGAAAACTCCCAAATCTGTGGGTTGTCCCCAGTGCATGACTGGAAAAGAACATGGCTTGCTCTGTAAAACTGGAATAACTTTACAAGCTTCATCTGTCTTCAGACATACGCTGGCATAACTGAGGCTTGAATTTCTCTCTATCTTTAAGGTTGTTACACAGCCAAAATTGTATTAGGCCTTCTGTTATGGGAATTATATATCCTTTTACGTGTCATTATATATCCTAGTATCTGTTATCATTTTATTATATCAGTTTCTTATGTGTCTACATGGCATGTGTCTTCTCATCCAAAAATACCAGTTTCTATTAGCAGGATATGGAACAGGGAGGCAGTTTTGCTGAAGACAATGAAAGGTGTTGGTAGTTGAATTCATGTCAAAAGTTGATTAATTCCTCTTTCCTAATGTCATTGAAAATGTTAAATGAATTACTGGAGTTATATTCAGTTTTCCTGTCTACTTCTGGAAAGTGGATACTGATTTTTAAATGTTATATATTACTGTCCTGCAAAACCTTTGGTTAAAGTCTTTAGGCTTATTGCTTTTGTTCTTTGGATTAGAGGCCAATATTTTTCTTTGGGAAAAATGTTTCTCATTGGTACTCGGTATTTGATATCATTCTTACAAATGTCCAAAGCTGCAGTAAAAACATAAATACAATCACAATATTAATGATGCTTTTAAAAATACGTAGAATGCAAACAGTATTGGAGTCCAGTGAAGCAGTGAGCCAGTGTGGAGCTCACTATGCGATTAAACACTTCCACATCAGAGAATTTAATTCAAATTCCACCCTGAAAAATGTGCTTACCGCCCATTCAAATGAGTGGAAAATGTTGAGCATGTTGGAGGATGCAATTTAGCTCACAGTAGCTGATCGAAAACTTTATCTTAACGGTTGTTTAACCCTTGTGATGAAGGGAAGCTTTGGCACACGCTTTGTTGTTGCCTTCCCGTAGATGTTCAAGGACGGAGTGTTGCATGGTATGAGTTTTATCCTTGTTTGTGTTTGCAGGGCTTCCAGATTGTAAACCAGGGTGTTCCCTTAGCCTAGGGGAGGTTCTAATGTAGGTTCTTAGTTAAAATAAGGGCGTCAGGATACAAGTAAATGGCAGCCTTCAGTGGAAAATATGTAAGTGCTGAGAACAGGTAGAGGACCCACAGCTGTACTACGATTTTATTTCTCTGCATTGTGTTGTTTTCCCCATTTCCTAGTATTTAGTGTTTATTAAGCACACTGTGGTTTTAATCTGAAATTCCCAAATGTCTGTTTTTCCTGGTATTGCAAACACTGCCCTTACGTGTGAATCACAGAGAGCATGGCGCAGTGGCAACATTTCACTGTGCCCTTTTACCTTCTCAGAGGATTATATAGCTCCTTGCCTGGGGATGTCCTCTTCTGTGACATTCTCCAGATCCTGCCAGGTCTGCACCTTGGCTCATCAGTCAGATCACCACAATGGGAAAATCCTATTGAATCTACTCAATACGGGAACCTTACTGTAAGTCTTTGAACCATCATATAAAACTTAATACTGGTTCTGTTCTTGCTTTAGGATTGTAAGATGTTAAAAGCCCTGTTACACTTCATGTTCCATTAAATCCTATAGAATTCAGCTACTCTTATTTGTATCATATTCCTTTGGATTTTGTCCTTGTTGTCCCAGAATTACATACACAAGGGAGATGGATTGCAAGGCATGCCAATTTGTGAGAAAAAGGATGTTTCCCCTCCTCTTCTGGTTAAATTCAGAAAGACCTGCCCAAACATAGCTGTCATTTTCCAGGATAACTCTGGCAGCCTACATAAGAGGAGGAGCTCTGAATGTAGAGCATGTTAACAGAAACTGAGAGAGCTGAGAGCCATGCGGGAGGTGTGTGAAGCCAGCACACTGTGCATGAAATCACAAAATTCATAAACGACCTCCTAATTGCAGAATCGAACCCTATGTTTTTCTTTCCTTTATTTTTTTCTTTTAAAAATAATAAGGGAAAAACACTGCGTGGTCATTATCAGTCAGAAGGACTGTTTGCCATTTCTCTGGAGTTTTCTCTTGTTCTGAAAACACATTTACAAAAATAAGTACATGTTTGTTCTTCTTCAGATGTAAGCTGCCATGATAAAATCAGCTTGTGGATAGCTTAGAGACATCTTTGCTGCTTCCTGAAAATTACTGCATGTTTTTTTTGTTTGTTTTCAAATTGAGAGGTTTTCATACAGCATGCTTTGAAATAACTCCTTTTATGCAAATAATACCACACTCTCGTAAATTAAATACAAGCTGGGCCAAACTCTGCCTGCAGATAAGCATGCATGGCTTCCAAAGTTCCCTTGACTTCAGTGGGAGTGCTTCTTGCTTATCTGGGAGTATTAGCCTAAAATCCCTTCAGGGCACCAAATAAAAGTAACAACCAGTGAATTGTTTTCACTGTACAAAAAGCCTTTCAGGAAGCAGCACTGAGCAATAAGAGGTGGGTAAGGAAAAAGACAGTACCCATTTCCCTGCTAGAGTATGGGTGTATCTTCTGTCTTCTGTAAAGGTGAATCTGAATACAGTTATTTACCATTGCATGCTATTAATAGGGGTAAAAACCTATCAGTCCACTGACTGTCCACTGGCATTATTTATAGGGATTTCAAAGACATACAAAAAGGTAATGCCCGTGTCCATTAGCTACTTACTTGGAAATGCAGTGTATGTTCATTCAATTTTTCTTTAAAGCATAATGATTTTCTTCATTAACAATATATAAGATTTTTAAAGATTTACTCTTCTGCACCTATCATCCCTGTTAAGTTATGCCTTCTGCATCTCAGTATTTATCCTGTGTCATCTGTTGCTCATTTTAAATGAGGTAATATTGGGATTCTGTCATGTCAACAGATCTTCTGCCTTTCAGGCTGTTTTAAGCACCCTGTTTTCTAGTCCTTACTCAGCTGAACTATCGTAGGAATCGATGAGAATATTGTTTGCATAAAGACTGTGGAGTCCAGTCTTGGAAAAGGTGGCAGCTTCACAGTAAAGGAATGTAACTTAGCTAGGCAAACCTTAGGACTAAAACCAGGTTTTGTACAAAAATCCAGGTGCGTAACAAGTTATTTTTCTCATTGTCACCCCCAGGAGCTGTATCCTGTTCAAACTTCAATTGCTTGATTGAGTAATTATTAATCACATGAGTAGTCCAGCTTCTACATAGCATTAAATAAGCACAACAACGTACTTTGAATATTATAAGTAGGAACAGGAATGTAAAATAAAGTGTTCTTGTTATGACAGTGGCCTTTGTTCAGTGCCTGAAGTGTTGAACTCAGTTGTGTCAACTACTTAAGAAAACCTCATGCTCAGGAATAATTGTTATAGTATAAAATCTTAAATTAAAAACATGCATTAACTGACGTTTCCAATTTTACCACTGCCATTTTACTTTTCTTTTGGGTAAGCAGATCAAGCTTAAAATTATGGGAAAGATCCAGAGAGGCTACTTTGGCATCTCAAATGGGGTTTAGAGTGAGTTCAGGGCACAAGGCCAAGGAAGGCATCCAGAAACCTAATACTCTGTGGCCACAAAGCTCTCAGGTGCTTAGATTAGCTGGCGTCTGCACTTGGTTCTGAATATTCCCTGGATCTCACCTGAGCTCAAGCTCCACGGGAGGAAAAACCACGTGGAGCAGTGGAGGCCCTGGGGCCTGCCCAGGCCACAGCTCCTGGCCGAGCCCTCATGAAGTCCCGAGACAGGACGGAGCCCAACAGGCATCGAGTCCCACACAGTCCCAGCCCGCTCGGCTACGAAGTGTGAGGACTGCTTTTAAACCACGTCTTCTGCCAGGGAGGACCAACATCCATGCCTTCCTCTTCAGGAAAGGAGGAGAGGGAGCAGCGGCCATCATGGTGTCACCCTGGCTGCCCCTCATGGCCAAACGGCAAGAGGGCAAAAGGCAGAGGGGGGCAGATCCAGGGCTTGGTCCTGAGTTTAGACCTTTGGCCAGCCTGTTTGTGAGGGAACGAAGGTCGTGGTTTTAAATCAGACCCCTTGCGGCAGGCACTGTCATGCAGCTCAGCACTGCTGCCAGCTCTGCCACGAGTTGCTGTGTTGTGCCTGTTGGAGGCACTACCACCAAGTCCTTCATATTTCGGAGGCATTCTGCTAGAATGAGCTAATTTATCCTCGTGTCACCCTTGTGAGAAAGGTAAATACTCTCTGAAGTTTGGGAATAGGCTCTCTGCTTATCTCACAAACTCCTTGACTCTGGCTCCAGCTTTCCAAAAGAGACACTCTGGGGTCCAAACAAGGCGCCTGAACACGTCTGAGAGCTGTTAGCAGTCCTGTGTACATGAGAAGCCCCAGGAGCAGTGCCTGCACGTTTAAGCTCTCCAGCTGCCCCCAAAATAAGGGGAAGAAAGGGAGGAGGGGAGGAAAGGGGGGGGGAGGGGGTGACGAGGTAAATGAAGCACCCAGAAACTCCATTCAGCCAAAAAAAAAAATAAAAAATACTCCATTAGCACGAAAAAACTCAGCCATCCCAGCATACCTTCTTCAAGCTTCAGCATCTTCTTTCTGAAGGTCAGCACAGTATTTCAGAATGAAAGCTGGGGCTGACGGACCCTTGCTGAGGGAGATCTGCCAGAAAAGGAGCCCAGGCTGCTCCAGATCAGCCACTCTGCTGATTGCAGCTGTGACACCGTTGCCTCTGGTGAGAGCCAGTATGTCAGATAGGCTGGTCCCAGGCCACTTCGGGATTTATGAATACCAATACCGTAAAGTCCTTGGAAGCAGATCATGAATCACAGGTTCACAGCAAGGCAGCAGTCTAGCCAATGAGCCATCATTAACTCACTTTCTAAACTGAGTGAAAGTAGGGCATCAGTTAAAGTGCATTGCAATAACATAATCTTGCAGTGACAAAAGCGAGGTCAGCATTAAAAAGAAAAGGTCATAACCTCCTAACCAAACACAGACGTGAAGTGAACACTATCCTTGACATTGCTCCTGTTTGATTATCAGAAAACTGCTATGAAGCTAGGTAGACCATCAAATTATTAACTTTGGTATCAGATAAAGGATGTGTTATGTTAAGCTAAGACATAAATATAGACTTCATTGCTTCTACTAGCTGGTTTACAAACACAGCCAGTTCATTTTTTTCTGTAGCCATTCTGAGGGTTTGCACCATGTTTTTCCATGGGGCAAAGAGCACCAAGCTTTTTTTGCTCAGGGGCAGTTTGTGTTTGACAAGGCTAGTTATTTCCAATACATTATATTGTTGTGGTTATACTGCCTGTGGAGCCAGCTTGGACATGGAAGGAGTACAGTCTGCTTTCTAGCACTATGCTAAATATAATAATGTGGACAAATCACAGTGTCAGCACAACAGGCTGTGCCAGGCCAGATTGGCTCTGCAGCCTCCCAAAAGTTCCTAGATGCAAGGAGTAGGCCTAGGGGCAACCTGATAGTCTCTGTGCAGTGCTCCACAAGCAGTGCTTTTTCCACGTCTCCACTACTTGCATAACCCAGCAGGCTGAGCAGAGGGGAAGCGAGTGCTGCATTTCAGCCCTGGGGCGAGCTCTTCAGACCTGGGGGCTCAGCTCACCCCCGAGATGTGCTGATTTCATGGGGACCCAGCACAAAATTTGACCACAACATCTTGGCTTGATGAGGTATCTATCAAGCAGGGTGTCAGCAACATATTGGACATCCTTGATCCTAGGTTTTGCCACTGTGCTCTCAGAGACACGTTGACACTGAGCAGGGATAAGTCATGGCACCCAGTGGCATGCTTTATGTGCGTCGTGCAGCAGAAAAGCCACTGCTTGACACTACCCTACCAGCCCTTTCAGAGAAAAGGACAGAGCCAGCACAATTTCTTTTACTTGGTATCCTAGATATTTGTTCCACTCCTTGGAGGAATTCAGGAACTTGTTGGGTTTTTGTTGCTATTAATATTATATTTACTATGACGTCAAAAGAAAATTTGGTAACTTGATGTACATGTAGATCTTTTGGTACTGATTTTATATAATGTACTTTATCGTCACTATCTATTGATGTGAATAAGTATTTTTTTTTTTTAGGATTAATGTTTGGCTATGAAGAGTTATTGTCTCAGGGACTCCTGAGAACCATTAGCACCAAATGACAATTAAACTGCAGGAAATGCCCTGCATCAAGATCATTCATAATTGCTGTTAGAACATTTAGATCAAATCTGTATGCTGTCTTGGTTACTCATTGCTATCTGCCTTTTAATCTTTTTCATTTTATGACCCATACCATTCCTTTAATTATCACAGTATGGAAGGCACAGTATGTAGTTTTACTACAAGACAGTAAAGGCTTCCAAAATTCGTTCTGCATTTCAGTACAAGAATTCAGGTAGATAGATGTTGTAACCATAAAGCATAAAGTAGAAAATCTAAGTGAGTGCTGAGAGTAGTCAAGGGAATGGATCTAAAGCTGTGCTTACGGCCAGGTTTGCCAACTTGGCTCTTTAAGAAAGGCGGAACTACATTCCAAGAAAATTACACTGTCCCCATTCTTTACAGACAACCACAAAATGCTTAGACTCATGCAAAAAGTTGATCAACAGGATCAGCTCAGAAAAACTGCTTCCTCCTACTGTAAGGTATTTTTATACTCACCAAAAAGGACTTGCGTTTCTTCCTGAAGTTGTATGACATCCTCAGTCAACCAGGACACGTCTGTATTTGTCTCAACTGGCTAGAGTCAGTAAAGATCTTTGTTTTGCATATGCAGTAAAAATACATAGAGATGTATTAGTCTGTCCAAATACAAGAAACTGGGAGTGAAACCCAAATATCTCCATATTCACTCACCTGAAACAGAAAACCAGCCTACTATGTATTATTGGTTGTGACATGTACAACAACAAGCATAACATATTATTCTGCAACCCACAAATCTCCTTTTCTACTTGGACTGAACATATGGACTAAAATGTTTACACGTCAGTTGTCATACTGAATTATTTGCTGCAGATGTAGAGTTTAGGTCTGTGCTAGTACTGGATTTATTTTACTGCCAATAGTAGTGGTGGAGAACCACAATAGTATCACAGGTATTTTGTTAACGAAGCTCCACAGTTGCTGACTTGCATTTCAGATAAACAGAGTGGATCAATAATGTTGTGTTGTTTAAAGTCTACTTTCTGTTTTCCCACTATTGCCAAACAATATCACTGTTTTAAAAAAAAAATAATAATAATCCTCCCATTCTTATGCTTCCAGATGTGGAAAGCAGTCCTCCTGTATTTAAAGCTCCAAATCTATCTGGAAATATAAGCATGAACAAACAACGGAGGACTTACCTTACTGTGGATTTTTCCTCCCTGTTTTTCAGTTAGTCTTCATATATATTGAACTTCTTTTTTTGGTTTCTGTTCTTTGTAGATTTGATTCCTAAGCCCTCAGAGTAAGTACCACTTTCTCACACAAGAAATTTCACTGAATTCCAACAAATGCTGTATTCCACCTTTTCAATTAGTCTTCCTGAACAGGGTATAGCTCTTGATCTGCTCCACTAGCTTGTAATATATCAGTGAGTGTTTGCTGAGGTTCATTATGAAACAACCTGTAGTGCCATTGTACCTTATCAAAACAAAAAGTGATTAAATAAATCCAGTTGTGCTACAGACCCAAGAGATGAGTTGGTAATAGGATGTTAAGATCTGCTGCAAGTTTCAAAGCAAACACTCTGCACTTTATTGCACTGCACGACACCTACAGAAAATTAATGATAAATAAGTATAAGAGTAACATTTTCTCCATAGCAAAGGATACATTAGTTTTTTGCATATGTTTTAATGCTTATTAAACATAAACCCAGTAGAAAACAAAAATGCTTCTGTTATAAGCTGCTGTGAATTACAGTGGTGTGTTGGACCCAGTAATGGATATTAAAGAGTATATTTTATGCACTGAGATTTGGATTGTTTCTTTGTATTTGAATATAGTAAGAAAGAGCTTACAGATCAGCTGAACATGCTAATGAAAGCAATTTCTTCTGACACACACTAGTGCACTGGAGATGTAAAAGGTTTATTTAATGGTAGATTCCCCAGCAATTGCCTAGGCTGTACCCTGCCCACCAGTTCTTCATCGTAAGCCCTCTGCATGCACGCACACACTATAGCTACCTCTTAGCATACCATGGAAACCTCCCAGCTACATTATGAATGACTTTGTGACCTAAATCACTGATACTAAGTCCCGTGACTCTTTGCAGTGGGGAAATGAATCATGTTAGTGTACACGCAGAAAAGTTATGTTCCTGTCCTAGTCAGAATGAGCAACCTAAATCAGGGAAGTGGGGTGAAAATAGTGCTTAGGGCAAAGAAATATGGGTTTTAACTCAGATTAGCCATTTAAATTCAACTCAAGGATAATTTGTATGTTTGATGCTGAGTTATTGAGTCAAATTTTCTTGTTCCCTGTGTTATTTTATTCCAAGGTAGCTAATTCAGGTTGGCAGCTCTGTGTTAAGAACATTTTTAGTCTGTGGACATACAAAATAGAAAATCAACTTCAATAAGTGTTTTACTTATAACCCATCCTGTCTGCAGATGCAATAGGTTAATTGAAAAGTCTGTTGAGGACATGTCCACTGTGAGCTTACTCTGCAGAAGCTGGTGCCAGCGTTGTGACAGATTTGCAACAAAAGATTAAAGTTGGATGGATGGAGCTGTTACCACCTCCCTCTCTTATTTGCCCTGTCCTGTTAAGTAATGGTGCTGTCTCCATGGCAGGGCATCTGATCCATGGGGAATCAAGTCCTGAACTGGCACAGTTTTCAGTCCAGGACAGTAAAGTAAACTGAACTCTCAGGAGCAGTAATCACGGTGGTTATCCTACATAAATTCGCCATCACATGTCTGTCAGAGCCCATAGTAACAAGACGTACGATCCCATTGGGAAAAAAAAAAGGGGGGGTGGGGGAAGGTAGAATGATATTACCAAATACTTCCTAAATATGGGAAAATATTGCCATTTGTTGTACATTAGCTGATAATAGGGTTTGTGAAATAAAAATTAGCGTGGCTCTGCTGTACCTAACCTGAAATGACCTGAGGAGTCAATGTATTCTTGTATAATCATGCCATTGCACACTGTGCATAGGATCAGCAGGACCCCAGTGTTTCCTTTTCTGTAACGCAGTAAGGAAAGATGAGGTACACCAAACAACCTATGAAAACCTTTCTGTTGTGTCAGCGTGTTGTCTTAGTTTGTGCAGATCCATGGAGTGCCTTGCGATCAGACTTAATGGGATCTTCATTGTTGAAATGAGGGCTAGGAATACAAGCACAATGCTGTTTTCTGGCTTCCTCGTATAGGACAGCCTGAGCATTATTCAACAGTCAGGCCAGGTCTGACTTGTCAGTTCAGTGGCAACCAATGGTATGAAGGAGGGACATGATGTTCAATGTTTAGAAATTATCATCTAAGCCCTAGTTAGGGAGAAAGAGACTTGTCGGAAAACGATTGCCACTGGGAAGCCATTACTGGTACACAAACACTCAAGCCAAGCCTTGTGGAAAGCTTCATCCATAACACTTGGAGTTGCTAGGCACACTAATATGACACATCATTACTAGCCACTTGCAAGGGTTGACCAAAATGCTTTTTCTCATTAGTTATACAAGCTAGTGCCTGCTGAGGGGTGGAAAAATGAGCACATCATGACATAGGCTTTGAAAATACCTCTTACAAAAGGCATAATCCATCCACAGCTATTGCTTGCTGATAGTTATCACAGGCCAAAGCTTTCGAGTCTTCTGAAGGCACATGAAAGAGTCACTGACACAGAAGTCACAGGAAGGTCACAAAAGAATGAACAGCATCCATCATTCAAATCAAGCAGAGAAACAAAGGGATTACTTGTTTTCCTTTTGCAACTGATAGACAGCAAATAGTTCTTTGACCTGTATTGAAAAAGTGTTTCTATAGCCTAAGTATTTTGGTTGTAATTCAGCAAAACTCTAAGTGCTTAATTTCAACAGAAATTGCATTTGAATATGTGTTTAAGAAAAGTGGGACTATTGGACTTTTGAAGTAAGTGGGACTGAGTTTTTAATCTTCCAAAGTTTTCCTGCTTCTTCAGGATGTATTCAAGTGAAGTGTGTTTGCAATGACCTGGTTTGAAGGTTACAAAAAGCAACTTTGTGCTGGAGGCTGCAGCTATGGAGTAGAGAAAGACTCTGGGTCAAATGCAAATGAAAAGAGGAACTGAATGTCACAGGAGTCTCACTGAGTACCAGCTTCTATGAGGTGAGGACTGTGAAAAAACAAATACCTAAAAAAAAAAGGAGTTGCACACTGTACTCTTTACACAACTTCTGTGTCCTCCCTAAGCTATATCTGTCTCAGAAGAGAACCCATGCCTTCTGATTTCAGAAACCTTGAGGAAAGATTCGCAGTCTGCTGGAGATACACGTTGTGGGGAACCATGTTCCCTAAAGCTGTCCATGCATACTGAGCCTGAGGTTCCTGTAAGTGAGAATCCACAGATTTCTGCCTAGGAGGATGCTTGAAACACCTCAAAAGCATACAAAGGAAGAGACAATGATAGAGCTCAGATATAAGAGCAAAGATGCTTTGGTTGTCATTTATCACTCACATTTTCCTCCCCTTTGTGGTGAAATACAATACCTAATATTCCTGGCATCTCTTGCTTTATACTGAATCCCACCCTTGTTCTTGCTACTAAGCTCTTTGTTTTGAATCTCCTTTGCTAAAGGAGTCTGAGGAGGAATTTTTCTGACTCCAGAGCACAGATTCAAACCAGTGCTCTTTCACCAACTGGATATAAGCTGAGGATACTGGCCTCACATCCCAAGATGTGGTTTGAGGGAAAGAATAAGTCAGTCTGTATTTATGGCTCTGAATCCCTCTGAAGTGCACACTGGGGTTTACTGTCAGACAGCTAGGGATCCTCTTTTTCAGAGGCTGTAAGAACAGGGAGGATTGTAAGCAGGAGACTGAGGGGGTGTATTTGGGCACACTGGGAGGGAAATTATTTGGGAACATATTAAAACAAGAACATAACACTGAATATACTGAAACAAAGTCGGTGTCTGGCTGACAAGTAACCTTGGGTCTTTATTCCTGTAATGGTGGCCAATCATCTTCATCCTCATCTTACTCTTGTCCCAACTATTGTTTTTCTTTTCATGTTCAGAGCCACTGCTGTCACTGGGGTTCAAACTTGTTGATGTAAAGAATATATCTGCCTCTGTGTTTTGTCAGAAATTGACCACTTTTGGAATTTTCTGCTTAATCTAGTATTTGCCAGAACATGTTGACTTGTCAGAACTAAATCTGCAGGAATGTATCAGTTTTAACAGAGTTTCTCAGGGTGGAAATGCTGGCTGAAAGGAGATAGACAGTTGGACCAGTCTCCCATTCCTCCCAGCTCAGCACTGTTGATGCAGGGACGTGAACACGGTTGTTCTTGGATTGCTTATGACTTTTGGGTGTTCCACACAAACTTCGAAAGCTTTTGGTTTCATCCCAGTACAGAGCAGGAAAAAATCTGTAACAGCAAGAAGTTTCACGGGATGAGAAAACAGTTTCCTGCCCTATAAAATATGAAGTCAGCATTCTCTGTACTATGCTTATTTTCTAATTATAATAATATTCCTGTTCTTTTTTATTATTATTTCTTTATTTTGAACATAAACACATGTTTGGTTATTTTCCAGGATTCTGTTATCACTAATTAATATCAGAAAATGTTGTTGATTTGAAGGAAGATCTTCATTTCTCAATACCAGAAGTGTGAATTGTTCTTACCAGCTAGTACTTGCAAACAGCCTGTTTCTGATTTTTATCCCCAGCTCTCGATCATGACTCCTATCAGATAACAAGGAAAAAGAACAATTCTTAGTTTCCAAAACCTATCACTTTGTGTAATTAATGAGGTAAGCCAGAAAAAGAATTCAGTAGATGCTGAAATAGAATGTCACAAGGAGTGCAGGAGAATTATTGATGGATTGTTTTAATTAATCAAATAAAAACACTGAGTTTATATACAGCTGAGATAGGTCTGGTCTATAGTCATCTTTTCATTTTGCTTAAAGTCTTAATGAAATAAAAAGTCAATATAGAGCTCCTGATTTCTACTATTAGTTTGTAATTTTCAAGGTTGTCTATTTTGAAACCTTTAAGCATTTCCCTATTAGTAACAGTTGCTTTAACTATAGCCAAGCTATAAGCATTTTCCCAAAGTATGTGATCATATTGCTGTTAGAATGCAGAATTGTTTTCTCCATGAAGCAGCTAAATTTAGCTTAACAACTGTGTCATGACATTAGCAGAAAATGTCTGGTGTGACGGGGCATGGTGTGGACACTGCACCAAAACGCTCATAACCACAGTCCATTTAATTGATCTTCCAGGGGGGTGAAATATCACACTAGTCATCTGTCTTTGTTTTTTAAAGCCACATCAAACAATTGTGTGGAAAAGTTAAAAAAGAAAAGTGCTAGTTTTTTTATTTCATCAGTTAATGGCTCTAGGTCACTTGATACCCCTTTGTTTACGATACAGTGATATGCCTTTATCTTCTAAGGGTTCACCAGAGTGACTTATTGCTGTGGTACAAGGCCTAAAATAAAACTTGCACATGCCAGGCACCACATGATGCATAAAATATTCTAACAATATATTACAAAACCTTGTCAACACTGGGGAAAATTACTATTCCAAGAAGTAGAGCTGGCTGAAAAAAAACATTCTTTTTCCAAAATGGGCACTTATGAAAGACAGTGATCTGGGGAGCTGGAGGGGGAGAGAGAGGGGTTTCTTCCTCTGTTCTTTTGGAGAAAAGCCTCTTCCATGGTTACCCAAAAATGCCAACAGAATAAAAGAGAAGCCCACTACCAGCTCAGTTCTGCACATTATTTAATCTCTTCTGTTTCTTATTTTTGAGCAGCTGTGTCAAGAACCATTTCAGCCCTTTAGGGTACTTGCCAAGTGCCTTATATCCACACACTAAAGTGCTATATCTGCTTTGTGTGCATTGTGAGAGTGTCCTGAGCGCATTTGCTTTCAGCTACCTATAAACCATCTTGTTTTAAACCTTACCAGTCAGCTGTTTTAATGCCAATGTGGAAGTAGTCATCTCTCTTCTACCATTGTAAAATACACCAAAGGGTCTTGCAAAATTTATCATAATAAAATCCTGCTGTGAATTGTTCTGAAAGCAGTGAAACAGGTACCCACTAAAACAGTAATCGTAGCAGTTTTTAGCACAAGGCTATTAAGGACACTAAACAAGATTATGACACTTCTTAAACTGAAATAGTTCAGCTAATATGTGCAACCTAGAAACAGATTTCTGTTGACTGATAAACTCATGTTTTACTCTAAGAAATATAAGGACTCTTCCCTTTAAATATGTTTTGACAGATTAAACCTCTGACAATGAAGCCTGTTACTGCCTATCCTTCTGGGATTATCCTACTCCTGTTTGCGTTGCTGCAGAGAAGCCATGGACAATGCAAAGAAGCAGCTAAAAAATCAGAGATGAACTTGAGTGTAAAATATGATCTTCCTAACTTCATCACAGAGACACCAATTCAGAATGTAGTTTTATACAAGAATCATGTTTATATTGGAGCTGTCAACAAGATTTATGTACTAAATGAAACTCTCCAGAACATTTCTGTGTACAAGACTGGGCCCGTTTTGGAGAATCCTGACTGCACACCATGTGAGGACTGCAAAGATAAAGCCAATTTATCTAGCAGTGTATGGAAGGATAATGTCAACATGGCACTGCTCTTAGAAACCTATTACGATGATCAGCTCATCAGCTGTGGTAGCGTGTCCGGAGGCATCTGTCACCGTCACATCATTCCCCCCGACAACCCCGCTGACATAGAAAGCGAGGTGCACTGCATGTATTCACCACAGGTGGACGGAGAACCAGATAATTGTCCTGATTGTGTTGTAAGCACGTTAGGAACCAAAGTTCTGGTGACTGAAAAGGACAGGTTTGTCAACTTCTTTGTTGGAAACACTGTGACATCTGCATTTCAACCTCCCCATGTACTGCATTCAATATCAGTTAGAAGGTTAAAAGAAACACAGGATGGGTTTGAATTTCTGACAGATCAGTCTTACATAGACATACTCCCTCAGTTCCGCGACTCTTATCCCATTAGGTATGTTCATGCCTTTGAAAATGACCACTTTGCCTATTTTCTGACTGTCCAGAGAGAATCTCTCGACTCCCAGGCTTTCCACACTAGAATTATCCGCTTCTGCACTTTAGATTCAGAGATGCGTTCTTACATGGAAATGCCTCTTGAGTGTATTTTTACTGAAAAGAGGAGGAAGAGGTCCATTCGAAAGGAGGTGTTCAACATCTTGCAAGCTGCGTATGTAAGCAAGCCGGGTGCAGCTCTAGCCCATGAAATGGGCCTTGGGTTGAACGACGATATTCTCTATGGCGTTTTTGCACAAAGTAAACCCGATTCCTCAGAACCAACAAACAGATCTGCTGTCTGTGCTGTCTCCGTGAGAACAATCAACGAGTTCTTCAACAAAATCGTCGACAAGCAGAACATGAAATGTCTCCAACACTTTTATGGGAAAGACAGCAAATACTGCTTGAACAGGGTAAGTGATGATTAATTTTTTTACATTTTAGGACTCTTGTTCTCTCTTTGACTATGCCATTGTCATGTAGCTCTCCTTTCAGCTTCGGTTGCAAAATGCGAAACCCCGATAATTTCAGATTACTTAGCATTGTTGATGATTCATCTTTGTAAGAACAAGTTCCTGTAAATTGACTATGAAAATCACTGAGGTCCTTATGGTGCTAAGTATTAGTTTAACTGGGAAAAAAAAAAGAAAAAAAAAACTTCTTTTTATTTGTAAGTAATTGTTATTCTGTGTTCTCAAGAGTCTGTGCTGCAGATAAATGGAACATTAAGGGAATTACTTCTTTCACTATTTTAAAGAAGTCTTCATTAACATTCGTCTCCTTGTGCACTGAGGTGTCCCTGAAAATATCACTCATATTTTAAACTATGTTAATGCTGAATCACTGCCCTCTTTAGAAAAAAAAATAATAATAAAATAATGAAAGAGCTGGTTTGGAACATGCCATGAAGAGCCAGATTGTAATCCAATTACTCATGCTTGATACATAAACGGTCCCACTGAAATCAGTTTTCTTAATGAAAGAAGTGTCTATTAGAAGTGTGTCTGAATGAGGATACTGGTACTCCTGGATAGGAAAGGTGGCCTCTCTGTGCACTGTGTGTTTGGGTGGCTGCTGCTTTCCAACCACCTGAAATACCGAGGTGAAAGAACCACAGGAATGATTTCTTCCTTTCTAGTCAGTGTCTGTGCCCATGGCAGCACTTGTAAAGGAAATACAGGATCTGGAATTGGGTACTTTTAAAATTTATTCTGGAACATAAAACATTCTCACCTGGAATTATGCAGCAGGGCCTTATAGGTGCTCCCTGTGGAGCTTTCTTTTCTCAAATAAATGAAACGTGGAGCTCTGAGGTGGCACGCTGCCCTCTGCCACAGTGCAGGGCCAGGGGGGTTACAAAGAAGCTGCTCAGCCCCACGGGCAGGGATAGAGCTGGGCCAGGACAGCAACAGCTCAGCCTGCGTTTGGGGAAGGCTTGGGGTGAGGGTGGGAACAGCAGGCCTTCATCGCTGCAATGCCACCAGCATCCTCCTCAGCCTGGCTGCCCAGCCCAGGCCATCGGGAGGGGGTGGAGGAGCTGGGAACTTCTTGAATGAAAAAGGGGAGGGCAGGTCTTCACTGCCAGAGGTGGGAGTGGGGCATCTCTGCAGAAGCATCCACTGCAGAGGTGCTGTGCCTTTTCCCCAGTAGTGGGAGTGTGCCCAGATGTGGGGTCCAACCCAGCCAGAGCATCACAACAGCCTCCACATTCAGGGACTGACTGCTTGTTGCAGGCACCAGATGCTCAGCCCAGACCTAGGCACTGCCAGTGGATGCTAATACAGCAACCACAACAGATGTAGCATCTTATTTCCTTTTTAAGGAGGGGGAAAACAATTTTCAGTAGCTGAAAACAACATAGCAAACACGCAGTACAGTAACTTCTTGTCTTTGTTCACTGCTTTATTGCCGTCCTTATTTTTCATTCCAGTTCTTAATATCCTTTTATTTTCATTTTTCACTTCATTTTTCACAATGAACTTTGTTCTTCTCTGAAAGTGCTTGAAAGTGCTTTTTTTCCCCCCCCTTTTTTTTTTCTTATTCCTAGTGTATTTTATTTGTGAGTGACTGTCTTTAAAGCTTGTGGCCTTTAACTTATCTCATTCTGATCTTGCCTACACACCTGTTTCATAAGGTGAGCTTTTCATTGCAGAGTATACCATTAAAATATTGACAGAATAATTTGTCACTTTTCACATGCTGGGAAGTATTTTCTTGTTTCAAAAGCTTTTCCAGAGTCTGCTGCTGCTTTGCATATCAGAACTGAATGTCTTATACTGCAGACGGTTTATTATAGTTGCCCATTTTCAAGAAATGTCATCAGAACTCTGATTTCTGCTACATTAAATTGATAAAGGGAAAAACGTTGCTGTGATTTCTTGTGGTTCGTTTAAATGACATAAAGGCAGTCTGATTTTTTTAGTCCTGATTGTTTGCTTAACCCAGAGATATCAAGACTGTCAAGCCTTGACATTCATTTTCATTACTTTATTCCAGAGGAATCACTAGGGCTCCAATGAAAAGAGTCCTGTGATTTTTTTCAGGTTTCAATTGGCCAAAAATAAGTCACAAGAATTTGCCAGGCATCCTTTATGAACCCATTTTTCTCAGGTGTGCAAAACAGACCTGCAAGGTTGGAGGGCAAAGGAAGGGAAGGAGAAGGCAGAAGAAAGAAACTACATTATCATCAGATTTGACCTCCCTTGATTTTTCTAGAGATAAAAACAAAACTAAAAATCCCAAACTTCTCAACTCTTCTTATGCCCTTTTTTGTACATTACAAAAACTCACGTAAGGACATAACACAATTTCCCCTTTATAAGTCACCTTCAACTTTAAAGAAAGCTTTTATAAACTGTGAAAGTTTGTCACAGTTTATTTTGGCAAAATTAAAAACTTGCTTTTTGTAATGCAGCCAAGATGATTTTTCTTTTTAACGTTGACAGAATGAAACCACAGACCACTGATGCAAGTGAAAGGCACTGACCACTGTGACATTTAGTCATATGACAGTGAAAACAGTACGGCAGTGCATATGGTATACCACTAACTTCAAAATTAAAAAGAATAAAAGTGCCTTTAGCAATGTTTGCAAGGGAGTGCAATGGTATCTGATAATTTACAGTTGCAGTCTGATTGATGAGGGCCATTCCATATTACCAAAAAAGTCCCAGAAGAAAATTGTACATAATTTGGTTGGACTTTGGGGTAGTCCATCTTTTTAAGAGGCTGTCCCTCAGTACTGTTTAGTCTAAGGCTGCTAAAAGCTGCTAAGGCTACAAAATAAACTAGAATAAAACATCCAAAACATTTCCTCAACCCTTTCTTCTCAGACTTTGAGCATTTATACAAAAATGATCAATTTGACTAATTTTGATGTGGATGACAAAGTTCATTAGCTTTTAGCTTTGTTTTTTTAAAGCAATGAAGTTTGTGTGTTTGTGCTATGGTATGCCTATCTTTCTTGTAGTTGTCCTAACAAACTCAACAGTAAGAAATTTTAAAGATGTGAATCCAGGTGTGAATCTAGAGAAAAATCCATCATATGTGGAAACCTATGAAGTGTAAGAAGTCCCTTTATAAACATCAGAGGGACTAATAGGGACCAAAGCAGGTATTGCTCACTCATGGAAAAACTCTCCATCAGAGCTTAGTCGGAGAGTAAAGTCAACTAACCACAAGATACATATCCAGACACAACTACGCTTCACTTATTCCAGTGCTCATGGAAAACATTTTAAAATCAAAATAAAACATTTCCAGTTGTGTTCAAGTGAAATACTTACAATTTCAGTGGAGCTGTGACCAGTTAACACATCCTGAGAATCTCCCTCAGTGAAGAGCTGGCTGTCACTTCAATGTCAGAAAGGAGGTGATAGAAGTGGCTTTGAATTAAAAAAAAATTGTGGAGTCATGATAATGTGGTTTTATTGCTCGAGTCAGGACAAAGATATCTGAGAGGTAGCTGCTGTGGAGGGTTTTGAATCACTGTTCGGGAATCTCTTCACCCCCAGTGAAGAGGAAACTGGATGTAGGCTTTTAGCAAATTATATTTGGTCACACTTAGTCACATTCAGCCGTGGTGCTAGAGTGGAGGAGTACTTAGCTGAGGAGACAAATACTACTTACTTCATCTGCAAACATAGTCCGGTAGTCTGCACTTCTATCGTGGATTAAATGGGATTCTCCATGTGAGGAAGATGGGTTGAGTTTAGTCTTGACAATCTCATCTGTATATTTCAACTATCATTAGTTAGATCTTAATTTTATGGGCTTTGTTTAACCTTTCTGTCTGTTATTACTAAACTGTTGTGAGACCAATTCTCCTCTGATACCTTCTGATAGCTTCAGTCCCTACTGACTTTCATGGAAAAGCACCTCTAAAAATGAAACCAAAATTCAGCTCTGTAAAGTTCCTTCAGCAGGTAAGTTCAGGTGAAAGGTTGACATACTCCATTTACTGCCCAGGAAAAGAGAAACCGCAGACAGGCTTTTGCTACTGTGTTTCCCACAAGTGTCATAAAGCAAGACAAGCTGGTCGCCACTCCTTGTCGAATGGAAGGCACAAAGAGAGAGAAATCACATTGGAAGAACATGAAATGAAAACAGAAGATCACCAAAACAAAAGATAAAATGACAGTAAAATGAACACATGCTGATGCTTCTTTATTACCATTACACGTCAAGATAGATGAGTAAAATTGGGTTATGCTTATATTGTAATGGAAGAAAATAATTGCTGCCTTCTATCAGGAAACCACAAAGGCACTTATTGATCTGTCATCCTTAGGGTATGTCTAGGAATATTTAATAAAATAAATAGAGACAAATAACTCTTTTGAGGTCCCGAAACTCTAATATCCCACACCATTTGGCTTTGAAAATAAAAATAAAAAATTGGCAGGTTTAAAAATAACACCACATCTCTCTGATTAGGAAGGGCTGATGTGGCTTATTTGGATAATCTCACAGCATGGAGGAAATGTGTTTTTATATTTCAAGTAGAATTTGCCTGAATGTTTTCCCTCAAAGTCAGGCACCAGAATCCCTCTGTTTGGTTGTCATTTATTCCTCTGGAAATGTTATATCAAATGGCATAAAGCACTCTGCCTGGGCATGAAGCCTGCTCCCATCCGTACAGATTTTGTGCAAGCTTCTCAGTGGGTTCTGACATCTCAGACGGATAAATGAAGAGCAAGTTTGGTGATGAGCGATGTGCTCTAACATCCTTTAAAACAGGCTTGAATCTTAGTGCTAAGGTGATGGGCTGCATCCACATTTCTGTTCTGCACTCGCTGAAAATCCAGGAAACACCCCAAGGGTGTCCATTGTGTCCTGTAGGACACAGGGTGCCAGGCATGGTGTGCTCACCACCCTGAGCCCCTCCAGCATTAGGTACACGGCCATCTACCTACTTAGCCTTGCAAGGCCTGCCTGGGGCAAATATCACAGCCTGAAGGATCATGGGGACAGTCTGAACTCCTGCTAAGCTGTAATGAAAGAAGCGGTACGGGTGCGTGCATGGGTATGGTATGAGTATGGCTATGACTGTGGTTAAGGTTAGCTCAGGCTGGGCCAGATTCATCAGAGGAGTAAACTGTAAAGGTGAAGGGCTGTTCTGTCCCTGGGACCAACCAGGGACACCATCACAAGGGAGTTCCCAAGAAAAAGTCATGACAAGGAACAAGGCAGGTCAGGGACCTTCTCTGGAAAGTACTGCGCTGCCCTGAGCTGTAGGCATCTTTGCAGATTCTTCCAAGCCCCAGCAGCGATGGGGCTTGAGAGCTGACCTGTTATTCTGAGCGTTGCAAAAGCTACAGAGTTTTCCTTCCCCTGATCTCCTGTTAAGGACCTGTCTCTCTTTGCCTCCCAGTGCTTCTGCGTGGTATTTTATCATCTTCTCGATGAAAGCTGGATTTCTCTGTGAAAAAGTGGTACCCGTTAACCTACCATTTTCTGCAAAGGGCACTGCTTTATCATCCAGAGTTACTAATAATGTTCCATTTCCAGAGTTTTTAATCAAATTCTTCCACTGAAGGCAGGGTTCCCTGGTTATTACTGTGGGAGAGTGACTGCTGCGTTTCTCTGGAATCACACACAATCATTTCAAGCAGAAAGTGACTTTTATTTTTTCACGTGGATGTCTGGATTCTCTGGTCATGAGTTTTTTATTTCTCAGAGTTTCTGAAGCCCTTTAATTAACTCTAAAGATTAGAACTGTACAGAGAATAATTTTCTCATCCCATGTAACTTTGAAAAAATTTGGAAGACTTTGCAGCCCCACAAGAAGAGGTCTCCAAAAAGTAGACTAGCAGGTATGCAGCATTTTGGACACTCACTGGAGATGTAAAGTTCAGATCTAAGTCTATTTTCCTGGGTGTGAAGCAAATTCTAATTGTCCTTTGCCCCACTCTAAGTTCTTTTCCAGTGTGCTGATGGATGTTCTGTAATGGGACTGTGTCAGCCCTGCCTGAGAGAGCCGCTTGGGTTTCTGTGGATGCAAATCCATGTCCCAGAGAAAGAAAAGCTGATGCTGCAGTGCATCGCATGCAGATCTACTAACTCCTGGGTTCATCCCACCTGGCTTTGGAAGTTAGCTGAGACATCTAAATTAGGAATGAATTTCCCTCAGCTTCTGCTGCCAAATGATGAAGGGGCATATCCAGAGGGCACCCGTCTCAGATACTATGCTGTCATAAGAGTCTAACAAGCTTCCAGCTTTCCATTTCTGTCCCTCTATGAACAACACTTTTTTATCCTGTCTGCTGTTAGGATGAAAATCCTGACAAAGCAGACATCTGCCTTTCAGCTCCCTCAGCACCAACCTTACCTCAGCATTTCTCTACTCACAGTTTGATCTGACTCAGGACCCCGTATCACCTTCACTATTGCTCACTAAAGCAACAGTGAGCAATTAGTATCCAGGAGACTGCTGTGTTACTTGGACTTTCTAGGTGGTATGTGGGTTTCTGAACTCAGACAGCTTTTGCATCAGAATGGAATTACTCCTGATTTCCATAGACACAAGTAAAACCAGAGTCAAATCCCACACTGAATAATAATAATAATAAAATTACTGCTAATGAAGAAAAATCATTGCGCAAATGGTTCAGAAAGCAAGTGCAGGTCACTAAGAAATATTACTTGCCTTGGATATGCAGTAGGTGAATACAATGAACCATTAGAGGAAGAATGATCTTGGGGAAAGTGATAATGAGAGCTTCATTCTCTCAAGGAAGATGTGACTCTTCTTTAATGCTCTGACTGTGGGAATTAGGGCAAACCGCATGATTTTCTCCTACTTTCTGGACTCCTTTCTATCCCAGGAGTCTCTCGTACCACTGTTTTGGCTAGATGTGTAGTTGTTGTGCAATGTTATCTTGGAATAAAAGTCTCCATGCTCAAAATTATCTTAGGATAGCTGGTCTACATGGAATTCACAGCTTTTCCATTTCATCACAGCTTCCATGTAAATAAGGACTTCTGTGAAAAATGCACCTGATGTACTATATCAGTGTACAGCAAAACTGCTTATATCGACTGATCTTATACCTTACTTTATTTCTTCAAAATCTGTAATGATTCAACACCTCTCCTTTGACAATCTGTATGCTGAGTTAAATGTTAAATTAATATAAGGGAAATAAGCAAAATGCAAAGATTACTCAGGTCCATTTTATCTGCTGAATCAATAGGATTTACTTAGTGCTAATGCACTAACCAGATTATGAAAACTTATGCAGCACTGTTCAATGGCAAAAGCAAATAACTCTTTGAATGATCTTGACAATAGAACATGTAATCATCTTAATTTGTATTAACTAATTACATTTAACATGGATGTCTTTTTACCTTATTACCTTAAGTGGAGCATCACTACAGTAACCGCCTCCCCCCTGTTTGAGCACTGAAGTAGATCACAGCAACAAGTATAGGAGATAGTGGAATGATACTACATAAGATGCATCAATAGAGTTGTTTAAAACTTTTTTTTTTTTTCTGGGAGTCATAAACTTTTATATAATCTTTCCATTGACTTCAGCGAGTTCTAGATCAAGTCCTGGAAGCTGAAAGTGTAGCTTAAAGATCTTTCAGTAATCCGCTTTAAATTTCTCCTTATTTTGCAACAAGTATTATTTTGAAGGGTTGGTTTCCTTTGTAACTGAGACTATCTGCAGGCAATGGCAACACCTAGTAGTGGCCACTGAATAATTAAGGTTGCTTGACTGTTTCGGTTTTAAAGTATTGTTTCAAGCTGCTTTTACTTCAGGTCTCTTACTTTGCAGTTGAAATTTGAAAGTTTATTCTCAGAAAGGGAACATACTTCTCCTGTATTTTATAAAAAAAAAATAAAATTAAATTGCTTTCAAATACATGAGGAATAATGGGAAGAAGAGGAAGGAAGAGGGAAACAATTATTTGTTTAAAACAAAAAGAGGAAAAAACTCTTTTCCCATTTAAAGCAAAGCTTCAGTGCCCCAGCATAAGTTCTTAGAAACAGGAGAACCCAGTCCCCTGCCTCAGATGTGTTCAGTTCTCAGTGAACACTGGACTGAGTTCACAGCACCTACAGTCTAGGTGTGTCTTTCAGTCATCATGAAGAAATCAGAAACACAACAGATCTGCTTTGTGGGAATTGTTTAGTGCAGAAATGTGTGTCCATTTGACAAAATTGGCCCACTCCATGCTTTATTGTTTTACCCCTCCTTAGTATTACAAAAAGTGCTTGGTAGTGATGTCTGTTGATATTTTGCAAAAATCTGTTTTAAAAGTCACATTGCATTTTGATGCATTTTGGTTTTCTCTTGTGATGTGACTTCTGAGTGATTTCTGGAATCCAGGTAGTTTTTTGATAGAATATGGCTTGAAAAAGGCAAGCTTACAGCATATCAGTACCTAACGCTGCCACTTTCACGTGAACATTAGCTGTCTTTCTGTGCTGTGAGAGCAGCAGGTGGGCTATGCACAGCGTATCTCCAGCATACTGTTCTACTCTGGCTTCCCTACTGCAAATAATAGCTGATTTGTCCCCTTGGAATACCTCTTTCCAAGGATATACTGAGCCCTCCACCATAAATGTGTGCAATAGTTCAAAATGAAAGACCCAGGCTCTTCATTAATAATATTTGATAAAGGAAATGAAGTGGGAGAATAAGAAGGTAATGTAATCTTGGTGCCAATAAAGAACACTGTTGTACATTTAGCCTGCTGTTGGACAGTACATACAACTAGTACTGGCCATCCCTGTTTAGTTACGCATAGTTGCTTCTCTTGGAAATGCAGCAGCAAGTTTTGGGAACTCATTCTGCCATTGTGCCGATCCAACAGATGACAAGTCTGGCTGTGGAACTGCAGTTGATCTTGTTGGCAAAAGCCAACTTGCTGCATCCAAAGAACTTCTGTTTCTCATGCTCCTCCATTCTGGCTGGTTTCACTCCTGCCTGTTGTATAGCACTGGAGTTTGTTCATGAGAGATTCTTTTCTCCTCTATTACTTCCAAAAAATAAATGTGTCCATAATTTTTCATTGTATGATCATTGATTTTGCCCATAACCATAAAGAATTCAGATAGCCTGTGAGTTATGTATAGTGAGAAAAACAAATGCGACTGTTTTTTTAGAACTGCTAGTAGTAAAATTGGGTCCATTTCACAAACTTTCCTTCTTGCAAGTTGCAGAGGAGAACATATTCTTCCATGGGACCAGAGTAGAAAGCTACTTAGATATATCTCTGCTTCTCTATTGTGCTTTATTCAGTCTGACCGGCTAAGGCATGAAACTACACGGGAGAGGAGAAGGGAGATTGTCTCTTTGCCAAGGGAACCGGCAGAAGAAGGCATTGGGTGAACAGAGTCCATAAATGGGCCAGAGGCCAGAAAGTTTGTCCTGGTTATTTTTCTCCTCACCTTGTCTTGGAGCTATAAGAACAAGGATTTTAGTAGTCTTCTCTAACCGAGTGTAGAATGAAGGAGACTGCTATGTGACAGCTGGGAAGATTTATGAATTTTATGAAATCCAAGGAGTAATTCCTTTCAGAGTTAACAACAATAGACAGGAGAGCTTTATAATGTACTTCACATTTTTTAACTTGGGACTGGAAAAGAGATGGTGCAGGGTCTAACTCCAGTATGATGCTGATCAAGTCACTCATCCCCTTCAGGCAATATCCTGGTTTCACTGACATTACTGGAGCCAGAATTTCACTTCTTGTATTTCACATGAGAAGACACAGTGATCAAATGCATTGCTCACCTGAAGAGAAATATTGCAAACTTTCCAGAAAATTTGAATGCATTACAGAATAGCAAGACTTTATTGGCTAAAAATATTCAAGAAAATTGAGAGAGAAAAGTCTGATAAGGTCTTTCTGTCTTCCTCGCAGTTACTCTTGCTATTCAGAGTCTGTTATATATGTAAGTTTTACATCATTATATACTTGATTCCAACAGGACACACTCCTGAAAATTGCAGTTTATTTATCTTGACTCACTGACCTCCACAACAGGAGAGATAAGAAACTGTTCAGGAGATTTCCTAAATGTCTTCGTACACTGTTTCCATTTTAAATCAGATTGGGAGTCAATTTGTTATTTAGAATATGTAGAATCATCCATTCATTCCCACTACGGCAGTTATTCATCGAAAATGGATTTTTGCTATTTGCAGATATCAGACTCTATCTCCTCCAGCTGTAGCACATTTCCACCATGTTATGCCATAGAAATGCTCAAAGGAGAAATGCTGTAGGCACTTCTGGGTGCTCATTTCTCTTGAGGGAGGCTCCCAGGATCCATAGAAGAAAACAAAAGCTGATAATTAGGCATTTGATTCATGAGAGCTAACAAGTTAAAAGTCACATAAACTAACCAGTGGGAAATAAGACTCCTACATATTCCGAATGTACTTGAATTATCCTTCATAACTGTAGCATTTTACAATTCACACTAGTAAATCTCGTTAATTTCAGCCTACTTCTTCAATTTGTCAAATTAAATTTTAATTTTAATGATGTCTTCCAAATTGTTTGCAAGACAGCATGAGATGTTCTGCAGTGATTAAGTCATTAATTTCTAGTTTATTCAAGACATTAAGCATCAGATCAAGACATAATATCACTATCTAATTGAGCACTGCACTTAAATAAGAAGAGAGGTTTTGGCCAGCTGTAGTAAGACAGGTCTGGAGGAATGCTTACTGAACTGTTTCTCCAAACAGCAGTCGCTGCAAATGTCAGAAAAGCTCAGAAAAATTCCCTGGTTAAACTTTTTTTTTTTTTTTTTTGGTCCCTGAGCCTAGTTATTCAGACCAGAGACTAGACACTGACACTGACCTACCGGGGTATTATTTTGAGATTTTCATTAACAACTTTAAGTTTTCCTCCTTACTTTGTACTTCTAGTTTCAAATGTACAACTCTGTCCAAAATAATATTTTTAAGTCCACTGAACATGATGTGTAAATCATCAGTTACCTGCCAAGTAGCAACAGCTCCTGATAGCCCAGCTTGAAGATGTCTAGGGACTTCTTCAGTGTGTTTGTCCTCCATGGACTGAGTCCAGGGAAAATTCCAAAACACCAAAACTTCCCCTATGAACAAGTAAGATAGTGTGTTATCTCCTACCTTCTGGATACAGACAAAAGGCAGGGCTTTCCCGCACCTCTTTGCATTCCAGTGGCACACCTACACCAGTTTCACAAAGCCCTCGCTATGAATCACACCCAACTGGCACCTCTCATCACACAAGAGAGGCAATATAGCCCAACCCACGCACTTACCAGTGCTCTAATCGTCCATTTCAATATTTGTGTGATTTGTCACTGCAACTTGGCGTAATATCCAGAGTGCATCATCTGACATCAGTTATTTTTCCACATTGACAGCCAAGAGGATACTTACGTGTACACTGAGAGAAAGAGAGAGAGGGAGGCAGAGATTCAATCTTCAAAGAGTTAATTTAAAGCAGCTTCTTTGCTGAAGTTTTCTGTGTTATCAATCTTCCTTTAGTTTTCTAAGTAGCCTTTTAATCTCTGTATTTCTACTCAAAGATCAAAGCATTCGTATTTCTTGAACAGCTAACCTTATGTTATGCTGATCCATGAAGCGCCAGGTTTTGTAAGAGAGCCATATGTGGAACAGTCTGCAGGTCTTTGGGCAGATACCCAAAATTACGACATCTCTGAGGAAGGCTGAAATGACTTTGTGGCTGAAATGACTTCAAGAAAGCTAGGAAAGGTGTTGGGGCAAATAGGAAAATGCAGCCATGTTACAAAAAATAAAAAAATAAAAGAGCTCGAACAGAGTTTCACAAGGACCATCAGGATGCTCAAATCGTGTTAAGATAAGCACACAGGAGGAAGTACTTTTTTAGGGTTAACACTGAAACATTCTCCCCAAAGTTGGTTGCTCATGGAAGGAAAGGAATTATAGAAAAGAGCAGAGGTCCCAAGCTGGGGGAGGGTAAACTCAGAAATCTGCCTTATTTCAAAAAGCATGAAAACTGTACATCTTTCTGCACTTGAACTATTCATACTCATTGTATGAGTAATCTTTGCACAGATGTTTCAGAAATATTTTTCAACTGGATAGGATATGAGTGCAAAAGAATAAAGCTTTTCACTTGTTTGTTGGCCAAAACAAAGCAAAATTAAATTTGTCTCCTGTTGATGATTTAACCCAGTCAAGTACTGGGTTAAAAATATGTAAAGTTTGTTCAATGACTGTTCGGTGTGCCTAGTGCAAAGTTCCTAGGTCAGTTCCTACCATACATTAACAGCTAATATCAAAACTAATAGAGCAAATGCTTTAGCATGTGGCTAACCAAACCTTTAAGTCACTGTTGTGTCAGATCTAATCTGGAAGCCCTCTTTCTGTATCATTAGGCTATGTTTAGGCATAGATTTCAATTGCACTTGTTTGGCCTTATACAGGATTTTACATAAACAATACAGTAAATTGACAGGACACCTGGAGAGAAAACTGTCACAACTGCTGGCAGGAGCTTTTAGGGATCATAAGAAACTTCACCTGCCAGTGCTATTGCTGGGCACAGTTCAGAAACATAACAATTTGACAGCAAAGGACTGAGCTATTACGTTCAACAGTTTGCTAGTTTCCAGTGCCTTGGGGTTTTTCCAGAATTCAGCAGTTAAGCCAGCAAGAAATTCGCGATTCATTATTTCTTCCTCACAGTACTCTCAGTAGTAGAAGGAAAACCACCCAAATCAAGAAAATATGAAAATAAAATTTTATTCCTACTTGTTCTTTAACTGCATGATTCAGGTCTATTGACTTTAGCAGAAAGACTCTGACTGTCTTTAAAAGGCTTAATTCAAGCTTTTAAAAGGATTTTTAAACATGTTTGTAACAACAACAAATCAATAAAAAAATTAGGAAAAACCTAGCTCTGTATTGATTTCAACAGAAGGAACCATCGTAAGATCCTCTATAATCCTCCTACATGTTTATTCATAAAGGATGGGAACACACTAGATGACTTCCAAATTTAAACTGGTTAGAGATCCTTTAGGGGGTTTCTGGTTGTTATCTATACAATTTCCCCAAAACAGATGATGTAGTATCAATAGTAATGGAATTTTCAGTTAATAGATTACTATTGAATTATCAGAACTGAAGGTTATATTCTTCTCTAGAGATACCTTAAAGCGTATTGTTCAGGAATTTTTCCAATGAAAATTAAAAACGTGTATTCTCTATTCCCAAACTAAAAGAGAAAATCCTGCAAAAACAGCAACTACTGCAGTGCACTTGAGAAATACAGTGATTGGATGAAATAACACGTAAGCAATAAATGATCAATATAACAGCCTAAGTAATTATAAAAAGCTGGCTTCACTATATTTCCATTAAAATATACAATCAGAAACGTATTTTTCCTGCTTTATTTCCTCCTCTTTTTCCACCTTTTTCTCCCTTTTTCTGCCTATGACTGAAAAAAATGTAGGAAAAAAAAAAAAAAGAGAACAGAAAAAGAAAAATGTTGGAAAATCGTATTTTAATGAAAAAAAAAGTGAAAATGCAAAGTTTTTTAGAGAATCATTTTCTAGGAATCACTGTTTTAGAAACAGGTGTGTCACTGGTCAAGCTTTACAATCAAAAAATTCTGAGACCTTTGGAGACGGAGCATTGTGAAATTCACCTAGAGAAAAAAAAACTTGATATATATGCTTACACATATATCATCCAGTTAAATAAAGACCTTACAGGCTTTTTCCTTACAGAGGGAATAAAAAAGTTTAAAGAGGCATTCCCATAATGTTAAGAAGTCATTGCCTTCCTCAAAGAACATCATAACTGATGAAGCAATTAAGTTTGAAACATTTTAAAATACTTTTGGTCAAATGCATTTGTGTTAAATGACTTCACTCTGACAAAGATCTATTCCTACTCGTAAAGACAGTACTCATCTGTACTTCATTTTCTAACAGGCTTTTTCAAGAAATGCTTCATACTGCAGAGCACAAGATGATGAATATCGCTTAGAAGTTACAACTCCTTTGCAGAGGGTTGACTTGTTCATGGGCCAGTTCAACAATGTCCTGTTAACTTCAATATCTGTCTTCACGAACGGGAACCTTACCGTTGCTAACCTTGGAACTTCGGAGGGACGCTTCATGCAGGTAAATATTGTCTTCATGGTAAAAAACGCTGGAGTTAAACAGAATAGTGAAAAACAAGAAGCAGTGTTATCCAGTTTAACAGGGTGTTAGAAATTTCAAATTGCTGAGTAAAATAGACCCTCTGGAACATAGACAAAGCATCTAATAGAGCATTCAGCATTTTAAATGTTCACATGGGCTTTGTGGTTTGGAGCAACGGTCTTGGAGCAAAATCCGCCATATCTCCACTTAGTCTGGCTGGTTCAATCCAGAGATCTTTATTGGTCTGTACAAACTACATTTCTTTGAAAGGAATATAAACTGAACTTTTTGTCGTAGATACATATCAAGCATGCTCCAACCCCAATTGGGGGAAAAAAGCTCTAAAACAATGATTGATTCTCTGAACAGTTTCAGATGCATGCTTCATATGGTCAGTTGATCTAGAAGATCAGATTATACCTAGTTTAAAGTAAAATGCCCAGACAGTTTATAGTGTAGAAGAAGGAGCATTAGTTGTTTCTATATACTGATCCACTTCTATGACAGCAAACTACTTGCTTCGTACCCATATGAGTTTACGACTAATAGATGAATAATTGAGATTAACTCCTCCACCACCTAGTTGCAAGTCTCTCTGAATGCATCTCAGATTTTAGGACTCGTTGTCTTCTCACTGTTCTTTTGGACAGCAATTTTTCCTGTCCTAAACCAGGTTTTCCATAGTAAGTGGTAAATCACCCCTCCTGAGAGGTCTGTCTCCCTCCACTGAGTACATAACTAATCTAGACAGGTAGATTGGCCTACATACCTTCTTTGTAGGTGAATAACAAAATAAATCTAACCCATACAGCCAACAGTCTTTTAAAAATTTGGCAGTCAAACATGAGAAGACAAAATACTTTGAAAACAATGAGGGCTTCCTCTACCTACCCACCTTCTTTCAAGCACTGTCAACCCAGAATGACCACTTTGGAGAGCTTGTCTTCTCCAGCCACCACAGGGTCCAGCCTGGGTGTATCTCGGCCTAGATCTCACCTGCACCCAAGGATCCGTGTCCTTTTTACTCTGCCAGTATTATTTGTCCTCTAGTGGACTTCCAGATGTATTGGCAGTCTTTGACTCGTCTTGCTCTGTAGGCTACAGAGTCATTAAATTTAGCACTGTTGTCCCTCAACCATCATTAACTGACTCCTGATAAGAAGGCCATCATGAGCTGCTGTGCCCTTCCAGCTTTCCCACATCTGCTAACCTTCCATTAGAAACCCCTTGGGCACATACACCTTTTCGTAAAATTCTTTGTGTAGCATGAGTCATCAGAGAAGACTAAATAATAGCCTTCTCTTTTTTCTCTCCTCTCATTCTCAGTCCCTACCACATCCAGTAAGTGGGGTTACATATTGTCCCCAGTATTTGTTAATCCACAATTGGCACCCTTTTTGGACAAAGGGTATCCAACGTCCCCACTACTGCCTTCTGCACAGACTGGGTGCAGAACCTGCCTCGGGTTGCACAACCCATAGTGCTCCTGCAAAGAGGGAGGTGAAAGTAACTTACCATATAGAACGGGTGGAAAACAGGAGAAAATCAGAGAAAATTGCGTTTCTCCTTTCCCCCTAAAATACAGGAATTTAACAAAATGTTCAGTGACAACCCTGCCAGTTTTACCTGAACTTCCTTTGACGACCTCGTTATCTTTAAGCTGCAGCTAGTCTTCAGTGCAGGAAAGGCAAACGCTAAGAGCTACATGCTGAGCACAGGAGCAACCTACGCTCTGTTCTTAAACATAGATACTGGTTCACACAGTGAACATGAGCAATTTGTTTAACCTTTCTGAAGCCATTTCCTTATCTAAAATATACAGTTAATAACAGCCACTGTCCTATTCACTGCACTTGTTTTGGGCTGCCACAAAGCTTTTAGGGAGCTGTGATGGAAAGCACAAGGCAGCATTATTTTTTATTTGTAACATTCCTTAAATTATTCATTCAAGTCCTGCACCACACATCTTATTCAGACATTTACCCACTCTTGGAACAATTAAAATATTTCCAGGACACATTTCCCATTCCAGGTTCAGTTACAGATCAAAAGAAAGGCTATTGTGTAAACTGCATATTGCTATTAGCAGAAATATTCTCATCATTGAATTAGATTGGCTTGAGTTACAGAGGGAAGTTAGCATTGGGCTCATATTATAATAAGTAGGAGCTCTTTCTTTGAGGATTTTGTGCAACCAGCAGGAGAATAAGCATACCAACCAGCTTTAATGACACTACCTCCAGATAATATGTTTAGTATTTCTTTCGCCTTTAAATGGTCTTGGAAGGAATACTATGTCTCTAGAATATAGACGACATCACTTTTTCCAGAATTCAAAGTACGTTTACATTAAGTCTTTTTTTCTTTTTTACACTAATAGTTATCTAGGAAGTGCTTTCAAACATGTTCATTAGCAAATGTCCAACTAAAGCAGATTTGCAGTGTTTCTATGGAAATATAGCTATTAACTGCAATGAGATGGAGATCATTAAAAATTGAGCTATTAAACTAACATTACTGAAGTAAAATGGATTAAAAAAGAATCAGGATAATCTAACAATTATTTAATTCATCAAAACAATATCCCTAATCACTTCCCCATATTTTATAGCAAAGAAATGTAACTATTTTCTTTTTTATTTCATTCACAAATGTACTGGAACATATTGCAAAAAAATCCTCATTTTTTTCCCTTATTGTACACCTACCTGTTGCACAGTTTGTCATTTGCACTAATATTTTAGCTCTTTGTACATGCTAATATTGAATTTTCCTGTGCAACCTATTTGTACCTCATAGCTATTCAGAGTTGACTATATCTATTCAGAGAGAGATTTGCTTTCAGAGAAAATGAGTTGCAGAATTTCTAGAAAATTCTATGTATCAGCAAACCTGTGTTACAACTGGTTATACTGTATTACTATCTTCATAATATATTTTCATGGAACCTATTTAAAAGAAAAAAAAGAAAAAATATATACTCATATATAGACTTCTAGTGAACACAGTTCACCTTGTATTTAGATCCTCTTTGAAATATCAGATCTTGAGTCTGTGTTTAGACAATTTAGTTTGTGACATAAACTTCAGCACTACCAATTATCTGTGAGATTAAAAGAAATAGTAATACTGTACCTCCGTCTCTGGCAACACAATGCCCAAATATGAAACATATTGGTGAAAATTAAGGGTGAAATTAATGAATTTTAATCAAATTTTGTTATATTTATTTAAGGTTCATTTTAATTATTATGAACATTTTGTGGCAAAAAGTAGATGTTTAAAACACAGTATCATGTCATGTAAATTCAATTGAAGCTCCAAGCCTGTGCTGTGGAAGCCAGTAGGTGCCGAATCAAGCTCCTGATGTTCAAACCAAGAAAAATGTATTTGAAAATGTATCTCACATTCTCCTATTATACCTGCTTAAACTTGATCAGCAGCCAACCATTTGATTCTCCTTCTCTTCTTTCTTTCATGTTTCTTGCTCTCTTTCCAGATCCTTTTGCACTTCCTTCTGCTCATCACTTTCTTCCTTCCTACCAATGCCTCATCTCTGTTTCCAGCCATATTTTTCTGTTTACCACACAATTACGGCACAGCATTTCTGCAAAAGTCAAGAGAAGGTTTAATATGTAGTTTCTGAGAACACGATTTTTCCTTCTGTAAATGATGGCTAGCTGACTCGAGGCTTTTGATGTATTTAGAGCCATATCATACTGAATAGCTCCTGTCTTTACAAGTGATTCCACTGAAGCTGATGGCTGTGCTAATGACCCAACTGTTATCAGAGTACAGCCTGTATTTTGCTTCTTTAAAAAAAGCATCAGAAGAGCCAATAATATTTGGAATGCAAAAGCAGGTATGCCTTACCCAACCAGTGAATAGTCACCTGTTGTTTTCTACTTGTCCTCTTAGTGAGATTAAATAGAATTTTTCACTTTAGCAGCTCTGAAAAGCACTGATACACTAATACGGGAAAGGAAATACTGCCTCCTTTGCTAAATGTTTATTTTTTTCAGCCAAAATCTAAAACTAAAATCAAATCAATCTAGATCGTCCAAGCACAGAAGATTCATGAGCTCTTTTAAGGAGGATAATTGGGGCCGGGAGGTGAATTCCAGAGTTCTCCTGGAGAATAATTGCAGCCCATTGACAAACTGAGCATGTTTTGGCTGCATCAGAAATGTTAAATCTGTATTTGGCCATGAATAGATTGGAGTTTGTAGTTTTCTAAATATTGTGGAGTTTCTGTTACAAAACAGAGCAGTAATAATTTTTCAAAGACAGCTGACATGCATGAGACAGAAAAGAAAAATGGTTTTACTTCCTTCCTAAGCTGGGGCCTGACAACAAGCTTTTTTCCCCCCCCTTCTTTTTTTTTTTTCTTTTTTTTTTTTCTGTTGAAAAGTTGCAGCTGTTTCGGCCTTTCTTATTGTGCTTGTTTTCAGAGTGTGACTGGGAACATGGGCTGAAAGTACAGCTGTTGGGTGCAAAGTGAATCAGGTATTTCACAGTGGTTATTTGATTAGAAAACAGCACACAGTCACACTGCCGTAGCCGTGGAAGCAGATTTACAGCTGGTGTAAACCAGTCTTACTCCCCTCGAGTCAAAGAAACTACACTAAGGATACAACTCATAACTGGAAAAGACACGTTCATTACCAGCCAGTATTTTGGGGCCATTTGAGTTTGTCACAAAAGAAAAAGAAAAAAAAAAAAAAGAAAAAAATCCATGCTATATTGAGATTAAATATCTTCTATTTTGCTCGGTTCCAAGGTGAAGCTTTTCTTTCTTTGCCTGAAATTACCTCAGAGAGTGACTTTTGAGTGACGAAAAGTTCTTCAGGAAGGGTTAGTCTTTCTGATAGCTCTGGGCAGAGTGGGATATGGGAAAGTTTTATAAGATTTATTCCAAAAAGCTCACACTTGGTTTGGCCTTAACAGTAGACAAGAGACCGATGCCTTTGACGTCTGCAGAGGCTGGCTTTCGGCATAACAGTGTTTGGAAACAGAGCACTGCACATGCACCCCGCACCTGAAGCTGGCCTCACTGAGGTCAAGGCCAAGCAAATGTACCGCTCGTTGGTTACCTGCTTCAGGAAGAGGGATGAGAAACTTTTCCCTGTAAGCTTTGTACTACATGTACTACAGGTAACCACTCTCATCATGTGCATTTTTGGCAGTAGTTTCATGTCACCCAGGCACCTTCTGACTATATGTGCCAACTCAGTGGGGCAGCACTGGGCTTCGAGCAGGATGAGGACCTCCTGCAGGTGTCCTCTCATCTTTACGGGGTAGTAGGATGTCCATCCTGTTGCTCCTGGAGGTAAGGAGATGGTCTTCCCATGTGTATACATACGCCCTGAGATGCAGTCAGCCACACGCTGGCTGCAGTCCTGTCTGATCTGGCTGGATATGAGCCAGCTCTAGCTGAGAAGCCAAGCGTTAGCAAAACATGGTCACGCAATGTCATGTCTGAGCAGCTTCTGGACTGAATATGGCTTGGGGCACGAGAACCAAAGCATGATAGCATATATAGTCCTCGTTGGCACAGAGTGCATCTCGCACAACAAGCCGCTCACCCTCCTCAGGGCCTCCCTGCACTCCCTGGCACAGAACAAAAACGAATAGCAAGTTTTGTTCTAGGGACACATTACACCCCAGCACTTTTAACCAGATATTTCAGCTAAGAAAGGAAGTATGGGGTTAGAACGAAGGTTTCAGGGTGGATAGGGGCAAGTAAAAGCACACACTGGTGCTTCTCCCAGTACCTTCCTGTGTCTAGTACTCAGTGGCCCAGAGATTTCCTGAGCTGGAAATTGAACCTGTGTCTGGAGTTTAGTAGTCCTTAATAGTCCTTTAATAGTCCATAAAGGAATCCTTTTCCATTATGTGTTGTTTTGCTCCCCATGGTATGCCGTGACAATGATGTCCAGAATTTCATCATGCTTTGAATGATGAAGAGATTCCTTCACCTGCTGCCTTATCTTTTCGTTTGGTGCACCCTGTTCTGTATGATGAGGAACAGGGACTCAGCTCTCACAGATCAATTGTTTGGGAGATTTTCACGTGCAGAGCAGAAATCTGTTGGCTTTCCTATCCAAGTACAGCATATTTGACAGTCACAGTCATTTCCCGGGAATACTTATGATTAAAAACAATCAACAACAACACCAAACTATAACACTCACATCTCATTTCCCTGAAAAGAGAAAAATTAGCATGTGTCATAGCTGCTTTCATAGATTACATGCCAGGCAACACAATGCATGTTACAGAAATGAGTATAGACAAAAATAATCGCATCTGCTTTTTATTTGTAACTGCACTCAAAGAGAGCTTGGAAAATCATGTCCCAGAATTCAACAAGAAGAGAGCCAGGCGTTCAGCATTGCTCTCCTCTTGCAAACAGCAAAATGGAAAGGCCTCGCTGCTTCGGTAATCAAGGCTCAAAGCCCTGGTGCCTATTAGCAAAATGAGTTGACATGCAGCAAGGAAGTACAGAGCTTTGCATCCTTCAGCATAGTCATTCAACTCCAGTTTGTATCACAGCACAGCGGAAGCTATTTCCACCTATGGACTGATCAAGCTTCTTTTGACCTAATTCCTTTCCCATTGGATAAAAATAATTGTAACAAAACCCACTATAGCAAGTGGCAAGCCATGTTGGAAGCAAGTGTGAGGAGGTCACAAAGTACAGGAGCACAGACCTTAAACCTGGCAGTGTTGGGAGGAAAGCATGGCAGGATAGAAGCAGTCATTGCAAAAGCTGTCCTACTCAGTGCCCACTCCTGTCCTGCCACTGTGGACCAGAAATTCACCTGGCTTCTAAATACTGTCAGTATGATGTGTTTAAATGCAAAGCATGCACACATGCGTTTGTAGGAATGTGAATTGTTGCAACCCTTCCCACTTCATAATTTTTTCAACTAGCAGAAATCTGTGGCAAAAACTATGTAAGTGACGTTTTCATACCTATACTCAACTTTTAACAGTTTTGTAATAGCAGCTCCTTCTGTGGTAAAGAGAGTATCCTGCTCCCCCCAAAACTATGAAATGGTGCATAACGCAAAATCAGAAGAGTTAAATTAAAATTAACACCTGCTGCCAAATAACTGTTTTGAGAGCACACATGTTTTAATATTCAGTTCAAGCAGAGAAGCTTACACCCTTCAGAGCATTATACTCTCCATGGATTAGAGTGATATACAGCATCTAGAGAGCTACATATGTGCCCTCCGCAAGATTTTGCTGCATATCCCAAGGCATTTAAGGCGTTACACAATAAAGTTAACCCTGAGCCTATCTCTGCTGGGTAATGGCCTCCACCTGCCAGACATCTAGGGAAAAAAATAACAATGTGATACTTAGATGGGATTGCTTTAAGACGGCCTCTCATTTTTGCAGAAGATATTTCACCATACACTCAGTAACATATGTAATTCAATCCTGCTGACTAGCAGAACTGAGCATCAGAATGATTTTTAAAAGAAGCTGTTGTATGCTCTTTTTCAACTCAAGTTATTACAGTCTAAATTTGCCATATTATCCTTAAATTAACCTAGATTTGAGGCTTCTCACTTACCATTAATACTAACTGATGGTAAAGAAATTGTATATAAATGAATTACTTTGTTGTTCATCAACGTAAATGATCACTGGCTTCCAGTATAAAAGATATATTAAATAATATATTAATTAATTAATTGTTGGCCATTTGAGCCACAGTGAGACACTGTGGAGGGTTATTTGAAAGAGCATGAGAACAGCTGCATGGGTTCATCAAACCAAAGGTCCATCTAGCTCAGTGTTCTCTCTCCAGCCATGGTGACAAGTGGATGTCTAGGGAGCAGGGCAACATAGGCAATACCTTCTGCTTCAAGCATCCAACTATTTCTAGTTCTTCGGTTCTTGGGATTTCCTGAGCAACTGTGTTTTGTTTTTTCAGTTCTTTCCACGTACATTGCATTTACATCCTCTGGCAAGGAGTCACACAGGTTCATCACATAGTGACAGGAAGTCTTGCTCTTTTGTTTATTTTGAACATGCCTATTACTTTTGCTTTTCAATGGTATTTAGTACTTTTATTGGAAGAGAGTAAATGGTCAACCACTAGCCACTCTCTCCACGTCACTTATAGTCCTGTATGTCTTTTCCACATCCCACCCACAAAGTCAGCGCTTCCACTCTAACCCAGTCATTGCTTGTTTCAGCCTTTTGATCACCTTTGTTACCCTTCCCTGAACCTTCTTCCCATTTTAACATATTATTTTTGTCATGAGGCAACCAGAACTTCACCAGAGAATTCAAGGACTGGACAAGCTGTGAATTCATATGACATAAGGATCTTTTCTGATTTGTTGTCTAATCCTTTTCTATAATTCCTAACTTTTGTTTTTGCACTGCTGCTGAACAGTGAGATGATATTTTCCTGGAACTATCTATCATGTATCACTTTACATTTATCTTCTTTGTTGTGTTTCACCTGCCATTTTATTGCCTTGACACACTGTCTTGCAAAGTCCTCTTGCCATCCTTCATAGTCTGTCCTCATCCTTATCACCTTGAATACTTTCAGATCTTCAGCAAACTTTGTCACTGGATTGCTCACCCACTTTTCAAACTCATTTATGGATATATTAAACAGTACGGATCCCAGCACAGACCCTTGCAGAACACTTCTGGCGACTTCTCATTATTGCAAGAGCTGACCATTTACAGCTAGCATATGTTTGTCCTCTTTCAGTCAATTATTTGTCTGCACAAGCCCTTCCCTCTCTCCTAACTGCTTGAGTGCAGGCACATAGATATACTTTCATTTCTTGTGTGTCCTGGAGAAATACTTGATATCTCATTAAAATGTTAAAAAAAAAAAAAAAAAAAACAGTACTTGGATAATCATCTTTATAGTCTTTGCATAGATAAATCCTTTCGTAGCACTGAAACATTTCCATTGCAGAAGTAGCACGTGTATGGTAGTGTGGGCACAATACAGCAATGCCAAAAGGTACGCATACCAGCCCAGTCCCAAGCAGTAAAAATCAGAGGTATCTAAGAACAACACTGGAGTCCTAAGTAGCCTCTTCTTCATGCTGTAGCAACTGTCTTAAAATTGCCTTTCTCTTCAGGATTATGTTGGATAAGGGTAAGATAGAATTTCAAGGACTAGGCTGATGTGTGCAGAAATTGCACAGTTACAGGGACCAGAAAGAGCATTTTTTGCATCTTGAGTCTGTTACTGCAACTCTGTAGGCTGGTGGATTAGTTCTAGGAAAACTGCACACTTTTATTCCATAGTTCCAAATGAGTTAGGAAGTGTAATTTGAGCTCCCTTTATGTCATGAGGTCAAAGTCTATCCACCTGGGCTTTGAGCAGGTGATTTGACTATCAGCCTCAGTACAATAAAGGTCACTTGGTTTTTAAAGTACCAAGTAATTTTCCAAGACTGTAGAGAGATGGGGTCCAAATTTTCATATATCATCTGAGATTGCAACACAGATGTGTTTAAGGGGTTAACACTGTGGCTCAATCAGAAAGAATGCTTGGCAATAAGAGGAAGCCTGGATTAATGATAGAAAAGAATTCTTAGCATTTTATAGCAGTGGGTATCCGAGATGAGACATGGCTAATGATCAACTAAAAAGGTATTTGCAGCTGTGGTGCTACCTCTCCCCATAATGCCAACATTAATCAAGCTTTTCCATGCAGCTTTGCAGTCCATTCTATTTTTCATTGCCCTGAATATAAAAACAGAGCTCATGCCCTAATACACTGAGTCAGACACCATACTTCTGTGTCACTGAAAATGATCAGACCTTATCGATTTCTAAAAGCTGTACTTTCTGTACTGTGAAACAAACCTATAGCAAATACTTTAACAAAGCCAGTTTCATTTTAAGGGGAAAAAAAGCCTCTTGTAACCCCAAACTGTAAATATCTTTGAGATGTGAAGCAGTTATCACCATGAATTAACTGCTCATATATTTTATTTAAGTCTTGAATTACAACAAAACATCAGCTGTAATTACAGCATCTCTAAGTCGAGTCTTGGAGTCAGCCCTCTTGCTGAAAGACCTTGGCAGTGCGAAATGCCAGTGAAATCATGTAAGTCAATGTCCTGGCTGTTCTGATGCTGCCTTAGGAGTCAGGAGAAAAGCTTCATTATAGGAAAAAATTAAACTTTTGACATACAAGTTATTTCCAAAATGGCTTCGATCTTTTTAAATAATGAACTCCATTGAATCTCAACTTCTCAACAAATGCTGATTATCTAAATTCCTTAAGTAAACTACACGTGATGCAGCTTTTGAAACATGAACATGATCTTCCCTTATGTAAACAATCCTCTGCCTTTGTTGCCTGATGCTATCGCACTGGGTGCACATCCTTCTGGATTGCAGGCCCAAGCCTATAAAATCTTGCTATCAAATATCCACCCCAATCTGCAGATGCTTTATGCCTGTGCTTAACAGCCATGACTCATCCCATTAAAGTCAACAAAGTTACAGTAGTAAAGTTAAGCATGCGCTTGCAGGAATAGGCCCAAATTCTCAGAAGTATTTAGGTAACTTAAGATGAAGAGAGATGACTAGTGGGGGAATTTCATACTGGTGTGACTAATCTTCCTAAGATCTTCTGAAATCAAGAGAGAAAGTGCTCTTGCAAAGGGGCTTCAGGACAACTAAATTAGACTCCTGTTTTGGAACATCTTCCAGAGAGCTTCCTACTCTCCCTGTTGCTTAAGAGGTGCCAAGACTGTCCTGGACACCCAGCTCCCACAGAAATAAGCAGGAGTTAGACCTCAAAGTGTCCAGCCTGATTTAGTGGGTGGCATCCCTGCCCGTGGCAGGTGGGTTGGAACTGGATGATCTTTAAGGTCCCTTCCAACCCAAGCCATTCTGTGATTCTGTGATACTATGATTTTGCCAAGCGCTTGTCTGCAGTAACAGCCATCTCAGCAGCTCTGGGAATCGAGCTCTGACTGCTTGTGTCTTCATAGCCCTGCTCACTGCGACAATCTGCACCTGCCATAGCTTTGCACTCCAGCAGCCCCACATGCACCATGACCAGATAGTAACAACACAGGCTACAGTGCACTGTTCAAGCTGTAGGACCAAGGTGAAAATAAATGGAAACATGTCTGACCTTCAAAGTCCTGGACTTTCCTCTAAATAGACATTGTAGATAAAATTCTTTTTTCTCACTCTTAAATGTACTCTTAAATCTACAAGGCTAAGTGACCCATCTTCACTTTTTATTGTTGATTTATAAATACTTGAAATTGAAGACCACAAAGCAAGCAGTGACTCCTTGGTATTTTAGTAAACATGATGCATTTTGAGGATCCTCCAAGAGCCATGATTTTGCTCTGTTAAATAAAGTGGATTTTATAGAGGTTTAATCAGATCATGATGGAACATTATGCAAAACATTATGCAATGTAATGCAAAGTAATTAATGCAAGCAGAAAAGTGGCAGGGATGTGAGGCTGTTGAGCAGCATTTGTGTCACACACTGCCTGCTGATTTTCTGAATTTCTGTCTTTCTTAGATAGTGGTTTCCCGTTCAGAGCCCACAGCTCCTCATGTCAGCTTTCAGCTGGACTCCCAGCCCGTCTCTCCCCAGGTTGTTGTTGAGAACTCAGTAGCAGCAGATGGCTATACCCTGGTAGTGACTGGAAAAAAGGTGAGCAGTACCTAATCTAATCATTCCTCACTCTGTGCAAACCTGCATACAAAGCAGCAACTTTCGTTAAGGGCAACTATTCACACTGCTGCTTTATGTTCTGCATCCTCCCAGCCCTTCCATTCCCTTGGGAATGCTGGAGGGGCAAGTTTCCTCCGAGACTTTTTTTCCCTACTAAACAAACCAACAGACTAAGATTGAGAAATGTTTAAATAATGTAAGAACTGTGATATAAACCAACAAAAGCCAGGAAATGCAAATTTAAAGCTGAAAGTCTGTCCTTAATTCAAGTGCTTGCAAAGAAAAACACACAATGGCTTAAGAAAAGAATGGTGTTCAGAATTTCCTGGCTTTTGTTGGTTTGTGTCATAACTTTATAACTTTTTTAAGAGGGTTGTGTGTGCAAGTGTTATGTGGGTGTGTTTAAAATTGGAGATGCTGTTCTTGGTAAGGTTTGAAGATTATTTTATCAGGCAGTTTACAAAGGGTTAATAAAAGATGAAAAGTTATCATACATATGATATTGTCATAACTAGGATGTGCATTATCAGGTGGATTTAGAACATCATTGCGTTAGCAGATAATATTACAGATAATCCTAAACCTTAACCATAAGCAATAATTTGACCTCTTGAGTTCTATAAGAATTTAAAGAAATTAATCAGCCATTACTAAAGATGGTTATTAATCATTTACTAGAAACTATGAGCTATTTGCAAGAGTAACCTTCAAAGAAAATGTCCCAAAAATGTTTAAGAAAGGTACTGAAGTATAAATTATATAGTGATGTAATTAAATGCTAGTATTAATACTTTGATCAAAGATAACTTCTGATATTTAGAGTGACTATTATCATACCTATTTTGATATTTTGAAAATTATCATAAATTTTAAATCATGTTTTTATATAGGTTAGGTTTTTTGATGGTATGTGTTAAACACCAAGTACTTGGTCAGTCGTGTGCCCAGTGTGTCACAGAAATTAATGTAGCCTCACAAAAGTTGAAATAGCCATCATGCCTATTTTTATAAACATATGAACTAAGACATACTGAGACACACTGTTTTTTCCAAGAATTGCTACAGAACTGGGAGGAGCATGCTGCTGTTTTCTTTTTCCATCAGCAAAAAAATGCTATCTTGCTGTAAACACCAGATGCTGGTAGTAACTGTATATAACATTAAGATGCCTTTAGGGTTTCTCCCAAGTGAATTTAAAATCATGTCACTTAAATTACTTATAAGATCCTATAATTACCGAGCTAAAGAGAAGCCGAACCACAACTTGCACAGCTGAAATCTGAGTAGTGCCACAGCGCGCTGCATAAATTGAGACTCTCCTCAGCGGCGAGTGTGCGCATTCAAAGGCTCTGTGCACCATCTCTTTCCACTGACAGATAACCAAGGTGCCGCTGAACGGGCCGGGCTGCCACCATTTCCAGTCATGCAGCCAGTGCCTGCTGGCACCTGCCTTCATGCGGTGCGGCTGGTGCGGAGAGCGGTGCCTGAGGTCTCCAGAGTGCGCTGGAGGGACCTGGACCCAGGAGACCTGCTTGCCAAGAGTCTACGAGGTAAAATACATGCTTCTGGTATTCACCTCCACATCATTTCAGATACACGGCATCCAGGGGACCATACCAATGTCTCGGGTGGTGTGTGGGGTGAAGGGCAGCCTGCCCACCACCCCTTGGAAACCCTGAGCTGGCAGAGCCCTCCAGGCCCAGCAGCGCCCTCCATGCGGCCTGCGGTGTGGCCATCGTTGTTTTGACACTGCATCAGGAGCCTAAAGGGTTGGGTGAGTCTGTGGGGTAAATATATAGGAAGAGGTGCCCTCAGGTGCCCTGTTGGTGAGCATGAGAAGCAAACAGAGGAGTTCCCATGCTCGTTCCACTTCTTATTTTTATGCACTTACGGCAAATGAAGTGCCTGCTCTCTCTCACAACGGATGTGGCAGCTGGAGGGGAGCAAGCCAGCAGCTTCGCCCTGGCAGAGGGGACAGCCAGAGGCTGCTCTCCGTGGGCTCCTGTGAGGAGCATACAGGGACAACGCCGTGCAGATGAGCACAGAGCCCTGCTGGCTCGCCCCTGTTTTCATTTAGCTACGGTTGGTGTGAGATTTTTACGGGCAGACTGTACGTTTAACCGAATCGCTTCGAGTGAGGTGCAACACGGCTGTGAAGGCCAAGGCTCAGGGAGCAGCAGATGTACTGGTACACTGAGGGAGGAACAAGCGGAGAGCTTTCTGGCAGCACTTGCACCTACTTACTTTTAACACATTTAAACTATACTGTGTGGCCAAAAAATACGTTTTCCTCTGGGTATACAGCTTGCAAACAGAAATGAAACTTTGACATGCTAAACTCTCAGGGAGAAAGGGAAGTAATAGTTCTTCCTTAGCAAGTAGTGCTTTCTTTCAACTGGGCAGATGATTTCATGGACAACAGCTTTTTTTAAGAATAGCCAGGCAAAACTGCTATAAAAGTTTGGATTCAATAGTAATCTAGAAACTTGTTTTCAGGGGTGGTATTCTTCATCTTTCAGATACAAAATTTAGGGCTAAATCAGACAAAATTCACTGAACAGACAATGAAGCACTCTAGGAATCATACCCAAAATGGATGGAGAGATGTGTGTGTGTGCGAGTGTGCGTGTAAGTGTGTTTACCTTGCCTTCAGTTACCATTTACCTTTGGGCAAAGGAGGTATAAAAAATCCGCTATTCCAAATGTGAATCATTTACTTTCACTTTATACAAGAACTCAGCCATTTCAGAAAAGCTGCAGTAGATGATCAAATTGTCCTTTCTGTCCCCAATTTTTAAGAGACTGTGAATCACTGATACAAAGGCATGCACTGGGGATTAGTCCTGGCCCATTTTTATATACCTCTGCAGAACCAAACTGCTCACACCTGCCCTGCATAGCTTGTTTTGTCTTTCCTAGAGCTCGAGCATAAGCAGCAACCCTTAACATTTTTTCTCAGCAAAAATTTCCAACAGCTGCTGTGGCTTGCCATGCATCCAAAAAGATTTCTAAGGTTCAGAACTGCCTTGCTTCTGGCTTTCAGAGGTGCTGAGCTCACACAGCCCTCTCTGGTTTCAACCCGGAGCGTGTGCACTCAGCAGCTTCAAGAAGCAAGCACCTGGAGCCCATGCAGAGACGTGCAGACCAAGAGGTATGTCCCCAGAGCCACCTCTCGAGTCCCTCTGGAGTTGCTGGGAGAACTCATCCGATGGATCGGGCCATAGATGTGGGCAGCAGGAGCAGGCATGGGGCTGGCCACGTGCTTGCCCTTCCCCACACACAGCTCAAGCCCTGCCCGCTCAGCACAAGCCCAGTCTGCCCCTGTAATGAACATGGATCTGTGGCTCTGATGGGTCTTGAAGGGAATCTTGATTTACTGTATGCCCACATCGGTGGAAGTTGCTTCTAGAAGGCTTGTAAAGAAAAAAAAAATGCAGCTGAGTACTCAAATCCCTTTGGATTGCTAGCTGTTAAGACAGATTTCATGCTCTGCTGGACCATGACATTTAACATTATTACTGAAAAAAAATATAAAACAGATTATTCATCATCTTCTGATCTGTCTTTAAACCCATATGCATAAAATATGAGAAACAAGCTTGTTTTGTTCCTAACAAACAGAGGATGACCTGCTTTGCGTAGTATTTGAAATTCTGTCCCACTCCCCTTAATATTTTGCAGATTTCAGAGAGACAGATTGCTTAGGATAGGTCATATGAGCGTTTTAACCTGAGGGTAACACAGAGGGTCTGATCCAAAGGACACTAGATAAGTCTTCAGAAAGTTTTCCCAGGTTATTACACAGACCAGTGCACAGTGGAAAAATAAAAAAAATAAAAGAATAAAAAAAATGAGATATTCCTTTCAGGAGGAATGACAGAGGGGAAGCACAAGGTTCTCCCATTGGGAGACCCTTCAGGTCTCTGCCCTGCTTTAAGCACTTTTCCTTGGAGCCATCGGGTGGTGGGGAGCAGCTCTGCATCCCTGCCTGGCTCAGCCCCAAACACAGCTGGGCACCGTACCTCATGGACCTGCCTCCACCTTTGGCCCCTGCTAGCACTGGTGCACGTTTTGTCAGCCCAAACTGAAGGAACACCGGGGGACTCTGAGGAGTCACACTGGAGATAACTCCGTAATGAAACAAATTGCAGGCATCTGCATGCGGAGTTCAGGTCACGCTGAGAGGTGAACTGCATAAAAGGAAAAATAAACTGGTCTCCCTTCGGATTCTTTGTTGTGGTTAAAAACCTGGGATGGTTTGTTGTTGTTTTTAAAGTGAGTCATTTTAGTCAGCTTTTATCTCAGAAGTATCAAGAACATCAAGCCCTCTGCTGCCTGTTTAGATTGGAGGTTCTGCTGGAAATTTCAAATGTGGCCTGTGCATGTTCTTGCCTCTTAATTAAAATGAATGGGCTGTTGAAACTTTAATAAATAGATATTTTCTTCCAACAATTTATAAGGTATGTGAGTGGATATTAGCATAATGGCTGTTAACATAAACAAAAGAAAAACACAATCTTTAACATTTTTAGAAAAAGCCTTCTCCCCCGTAACCCAAAGCCCAGGGAGCAGCAGGGACATGCAGAACTTCAGGCCTCACAGAAGGACTTACTCCAGGTTGTCAGTGGGGTTTCCTGGCCAGAGAGAATTTTCAACAGTTTTCATTGCATTTATAACTGATTTGGGCTTTGCTTATTTTCTGTTACTACCTGCACAATGCAAGTGCAAAGACGATGCCTACAAATGCCTTGGTTCAAAGTCCAGGAGGTTCACTGCTCATTCCTGTCATCTCTCCCAAGGAAAAGTCTTGGAAACCACTCTTGACTTGCAGTGGTTTCAACATACAAAACAAATGAAATAAATAAAGGAGTGCATAAAAACACTCTAGGGGAATTTTTTTGAGAGCTCAAATACAGAAGTACAAGTTTGGGGGTGGGTTGTTTTTTGTATTTGTTTTTGGTTTTTGCTCTACTTTGAAGTCATACCTCCTAAATTTGCTAGTAGAACACAGTAAATACTTTAATTTTCCCTCAGTTAAGGCACATGAGCTGCTATCACAAGTCTCTTTTGGCAGGTAAGATCACTCAAAAGCAGATAAGTGCCTTAGTTTTTGATTCTGTATGGCTTTGTGAAGCCTGGTTTTAACCCCCTTATTTTGCTAACTTAATGGATTACATTTCAGTCTCCTCAAATGCCAGAAGTCTATGCATTATTGCACAAAACACAAGACATCCTGTACCCCCACAGAGCAATTTTAGTTTTGTAATTCCAAAAATAGATATTGTGCTGAGATATTAAGTGGAGTGGAAAAATATTATCTGAAGTCAATCCAGATTCTGAAGAGGAAAAAAAAAAAAAAAAAAAAAGGAAACTTAAATTTGGGAATGGCACAGGCTCCACAGGATGCTCCCCACACTAAGCTGCAGCATTCGTTGACAGAGGTCTGTGTGAACGTCACTCCTTTTTTATAGGATTTGTGCAAAAGCACTGTTCCTGCGTAGGTTCCCTCTCCTGTGCTCACTGAGAGCTGATCCAAACCTCATTAAAGTAGAAAAGATTCCTACTGACTTCAGTGCATTTTAGATCAGACTCTTTGTCTGCTTTCTAATGGGGGCAGTAAATTTCCCCATATAGAATATATGGTTTAATTCTTTTGAAGTATTCTTCAGCTGCCTTTCTATCCACAATAGTTCATTTGTGAGAGTCTGGAAGTACAGCTACAAGAGAGTTGAAAAGAAATGTGCTGTCTTACTGGATTTCCAGATGAAATAATAGCCAAGTATCTCTCAAACACTTTCTTTTCAGCTTGAAAATGAAGTCAGGTCCTTTGAAAGGCACAGCTGTATTACATTTTAGGGGCAAAATTACTATCCCTAAAGCCTTAAGTCTAAGACGTTCAGGCACTATGACCACAAGTATAAATTCAGTCTTTCATTCTCTGTTGTTTGTCCAGTAGTACTGATACGTTTGCAAAATTATGCAGTATTGTTAAAAGTCCCCATAAACCCTAAACCAATGTCTTTTTTATTCTTTTACTGGCAGTACTGACCAGCACTTTTACTGAGTTTTTGCAAGACCTCTATAGTGTTCCTACATTTTTCCCACCATTGTTATATTTTACAGGACAATTTACAATATACAGAAGAAAAAAAAAAAAGAAAAAAAAAAGCATTTCCTTTGTAGATTGTCTCTATGTTGCTGAGAGGTAGTTTATTTTTAACTCGGAATTAGAGGTGACCAAATGTAAAAGATTTAAGGAAAGAATAGCAGAAGTCACGTTAACTTTATCACAGCCAATGCAATATCGGATTTTGGTGTCTTTGAAGCTACTTCACTCTGAACCTGACTTTCATCAAGCTAACAAAAAATGGTCATTTGGGGACTCTTTTGTGTTCAGCATTCAGCTTCTAACAAAATAAGTACATTGTATGTTTAACATGCCAGAAATAAGATGTGAAAGACAAGAACGGCAGGATTTAAAAGACTATTACAATGCACAGCTTGTTCAGTGCCCCTAAACACTATCCTTCAAAGCTTTCTAGTATAGGTTTTGTTATTTATTGCTACTGTCAGAGAAAGCTCATAATGTGACAAATGAAAGGTGAAGAACAATTAAGATGAATGGTAGGACATAGTCTGCCAGAAGAAATGCTTTTCTAAAATTATTCCTTTGCACATTCTTTAACTCCATTTGAAGTTTGAGAAAACCTGATGTAAGTAACGAAATATTTTTTAACAGATTCTCCCGAGCAGCGCTCCCTTAGAAGGCGGGACAAAACTGACACTGTGTGGATGGGACTTTGGATTCAGCAAAAATAATAGATTTGAATTAAAAAATACAGTAGTCCATATTGGAGGACAAATTTGTTCTCTGGAAGCAAAATCTAGCAACAAAAACAAGTAAGAAACCTAAAATATGAAGTTTCCTTTGTAGAAATGTTCTTTATGTGGTATGGATTATGTAATGATACAAACATTCAATCAATGGGTATCATCCTTCAATTCTGAAATTTCAAACAGAAAATTTAGGTGTTAAACAATCCCCTGATTTGATAAGTTCCCCATGAAAACAGTGCTCCAAAGAGAGATCCAGTATATCTAGAGACTGCCGATAGCTCTTGCAGCAGCTTATTCTGATTTGCCTGTAAAATGCTGTTCAACACTTGTGGGAGCAGCAAAAAAGGAAACTATTCAAAGGTATGAAAAGGTGGCAGGTTCCTTCAGCCAGGATCCTGTAGGGCTCAGGTACGTCACCTCCATCTTCCTGATCTGTGAGGATCTGTGAGATGGAGAAGAATGTGAGAAGATGCAAGAATTTGGTCATCAAGAGGCTCATGACCCTGTGCAGTACTTCTCCTCCTCCTCAGGAATATGTATTCAAGACAGTGGAATAATTGCTTAAATTCAAGGCGGAGGTTATTCTGGTTGTTATCTCAGAGAAATAGTAAGTTCAATGAATATCCTCTCTCAATTCAGAGCATTCAGCTGTGTCCTAACAAAGCTATGTGCAAAGCACGACATGGCTTCCCTATACACATTTATAGCAGCAGAGAGGTCATCCTCCAGGAGTCTTGAGCTCCTTCCTAACTGCTGTTCTGAACAGTCTCAATGCAAACTAAACGTTATAAGGAGAATAGCTCATATATGAGACACTGTAAATGTAATGTAGTTCATTGGCACATACCGCTACAAAAGTTCAAATTTTGGTAATATTTAAATTTAGACAGCAAATCAGTATAGGAAGTAATCCTGTTGTCTGCCAAAATCTAAGACTAAAGGAAAATTCCAAAAATCAAACCAGCCATTGAATGGGAGGTATTTGTTTTCTCCAGCATGCTTTTTTCAGAAATCTATTTCACATACTAAAATCATTTTCTCTGTCTATGTTTAAACACCATGTTTATTTAGTATTAAAGAAGAAGAAAACAGTTCTTTTAGCTGTGTTTTTTCTTGTTGTTGTTGTTGTTTTTTGTTTGTTTTTGGTTGGTTGGTTGGTTGGTTGTTTTTCCCTGAAATATCCCTGACACACATAGATTGATGAATTGTTCAGTATGGATCCTGGATTATTATGAGTTTGATTTGGTTCAATTTTAATACAAAATGATCAAGCCAGGAAAGAAAAAAAAAAAAGTAATCCCATCTTTTTCTTTGCTTTCCAAAGGCTGGAATGCACAGTTCCTGCTGCAAAAAATGCAAGTTTTAATATATCCAGTAGTGTTTCTGTTGGACACGGAAAAACGTTATTCAATACATTTTCTTACGTGGTAAGTACTATAATTAAAAACTTTACTGTCTAATTAGCTTCAATATGAACTGGAAGAAGAATCCTCATGAGTCTTATCCAGTCTGGTAATTCTATATTCTATATTGCTGTTTGCTTTATTATTACTTCTTGGAAGTGCTAAGAAATGTATGAAGATCCCTCCTCTTCATATTTTGAAAATACGGAAACATAATTTAGCAGTCCTTTCTTCTTGTTTTTACTCCCCTCAGAATCCTATAATAACAAGTATCTCTCCCACCTACGGCCCCAAATCTGGAGGAACATTGCTAACGGTAGCTGGCAAATACCTAAACAGTGGAAAATCCAGAAAGATTTTTGTTGGTGAGAAACCATGCATCTTGAAAAGGTAATGTGTTTACAAAGAAGTGATGGCTTTAATATTGAAATGTGTTGATTAAAATGTCTTGGTGTACAAAACAGTGCTCTCCTCTCCTAACACTACATATCAGAGTATACAGACTGCAGTAAGTATTCAATTCGGGACTAGGTCCTGAGTTTAGGATGTCTAGAATCTTCCTAGAAAGGACTACAGTTCCCTGGAAGATTTGTTTATTCTGTAATGCCTTATCACCCTAATTAAAACATTGCATTGAAAAATAGCAAATCAGCTTCTAACAGACTAGAAATTACCCATTTTTTATCATTTTTGTCACTCCCATTCCCACATGCTCAAACCCCTCTTCTACAGTCAGAGCTGCTGTTAGTGCAGCAGCATCCAGTGAACATCTCATGAGCACTGGGTGCAGGTTGCCATTTCTTCCTGGCCAACATGAGACCTCTGCAGAACTGTATCCTATGCGTCAGAGCAGGTGTTTCTGTGCTACTATCATTGAACTGCCTCCTAACTGGAGACAGCATCATTCTGGGACTCTTCCTGCAATGTATAAAATAGTTTTGAGGACTGAGCCAAAATTTCTGTACGGCTCTGAACTGGATCCAGTAGGAGCTCAGTCAAGAACCTTCAACATGCTATGTGTGGAAACGCGTTGAACCTTGTCAGAATATAAAGTTAAATAATAAGCACAGATTCTCTGCAATGGGCTGTCAAGTATTCTGAATTCAGTAGCCATTCTACCATGATGCAAATCCTGCTTTGTCCTCTTGTTGGGTACAGTAGGGTGGCTCCCATTGGAGTGAACAGAATTGTCACCTTCACAGCCAAGGGCAGAATCATGCCCACCACGTTCCAGAAACAGGGTGTCCTGCAATTTATCTAAATTTTTGGTCTCTCCTAATGATTATGGAATGTCATAGTGGTGAAACATCACACTTGCAGAGGATGCAGAGAAGCAGTAGCCTATTAGTTAATGTCAGACTTAAAGTCAGGAGAGATGAATTTTATTCCTTGCTGCTAAATGATTTATTGTATGTTCTTGATCAAATCAGCCAAGTTTCCTGACTAAATCAACAAAGGGATTTAGGTATTCAAGACTGATATTTAATCACTACCAAGATGTTCAGCTGCTACTTAATACTTTAGGATGGGATTTATTGATATCATCTCAGCTGGTCTGCTAATGGACAAATATATGAACCTTTGGGGAATGATTCATCTGATCCATTTGAGACACCTAACTGTGGGGATGAGATGACCGCCAGCTCAGAGTCAGACATCTGCTTCAGTCAGGGGGACCTCTAGGTATCAAACCTTCCCTGGGGCTTACCCGGTAAGCAACCCCAGCACTCCCCTTCTCACTAGCAAAATAGTCTGGAGACATCTATGCAGATTTTGAGCACTTTTTCAGGATAGGTGTTTCTCTACCTAAACTGACTGTGATCTTTGCTTTTGGGAGCGTTGCCCAGTTCTGAGCATAGCTAGATCAAGTTGGCTTTTTTTTCCTTTAAAAGACGGTGAAACTTCTAGATACTTGCGGATGAACCACTAACCCCAACAGCAGACAGTGAACACTGCCTTCCTGGAAAGCTTTAGAAGTGGCAGCAAATGCCCCTCTTGTCTAATTTGAAAACAGTCGCTCACATCCTTTGAGAACGTCCTCACCTGAAGGGCTCCTGGATGTGGGTTGGCCCAAATCACTGAACCCAACCACTGGAATTATATTTGCTTCTCCAGTCAGTTGTTACCCTTGCCCCTGATGTGCCCTGCTCCCTGTGGCCATGATTCATGTGCTCCAAGCTCCAGGATCCTTCATCCCTCTGCTGCTCACTCACCCACTGAGCTCAGGATAGGAGAAGGACTTCCAGAAGAAGTGAAAGAAAGAGGGAAGGGCAAATATCCCTGAGACTCTGCTTCTGTGCTGGATCTGGTCAGCTCTTCATAAATTTTCACCCTCCCCTCTCTTCTTCTTACCCTCTCCTGCCTTTCCCTCAGCCGTGTCTGGAGCCAGCGTGCACCCAGTGCAGCACACCTCTGAAAAGATAGTGTATATACCCTGCCAGCCCTTCTTCCTGAGGTTTTTTTTTACACAGGGTAAATCCCGTGAATTGGAAAGAGAAAGACATAACCTCTTGGTTACAGCAGAACAAGTCATTCTCCTTGAACCTGGAGCATGCTCTCATTTTCCAGGCTGGAAGCCGCCCTTGCACAGTGCAGGGTTTGACATGGCTGTCACAGGCACTGGGGAAATGCCTTCCACCAGGCAAGGTGCGAGTCAGTCAAACTGAGGTGAATATGGAACCGAAGAAGTGTTGCTCTTGTTTCTACACCACACCTTGCTTATTTTCTGCAATGTGATCATCCAATGTGGTAAACAATGGCATTTTTTCACGTGGATTCTTAAGTGGGTTTGCAGCTTACTAAATGATAATGTTTTAAACAGCACCTGTGTTTTACAGTGCTGACAAGCAAGCACTTTTCTGTCCTTCCAGCATATCAGCGAGCACGGTGGAGTGCTACACTCCAGCACAACGAATCCCCCAGGAATATCGTGTGAGGGTGGGAATCGACGAAGCTAGCCGAGACGCGAAAGGTCATTTCACCTACAGAGAAGACCCCGTTGTTTTAAACATTCATCCAGCCAAATCTTTTCTTAGGTGAGTAAAAGTTTCTCATAGAAATAAGAGAAGTAATGAATGAAAGAAGAATGGCTGCGCTGTGCAGCAATCTATCAAAAGAAATTGCATTTTTATCTCTATCTGCCATGCCAATTGCTTCTATTATGGTGCAGTTGCAGAGGGCAGATCATTTCCTTTCAGAGGTGAAGGAGAAGGGGGAAGGGCACCTCTGTTCTTTATGTGATTTAACTCCTAGCTGCTGCCGACTGTACCTGTGATGTCCTGCTGAGATACCTACTGTATAGCTAAGTGGGTCTCCTACACTGTGTCTGGACATTACACTGATTAGTGAGGAAAATCATTTAATGTGACAAGTCAGCGGTGCTCAGGAGAGCAAATGGATTTTAAAATAGTCTAAATCCAGCAATACATAAATATTATGAATATATATGTATGGTAGTATGTGTGTGTTTTTAAGTGACATATTTATGGTCTCAGTAGCTCTAATCCAAGCCATCTGCCTTTGCCAAAAAAATGTCAGCAGTAAAAAAGACACTTTTTTCAGCACCACTGAAAGCAACAAGTAAGTTAGAAAATATTAAATGCACTCTCTTTTAAATGCACACACATTTGTTTTATATCCTGGCATACCACAGTATTTAAAATTAATTTTCTTTTCTTGTATATGGTTAGTTGTTATAACAAGCGTAAATTTTGTTTCACAGAAAAATAATATCAGTGCTCAGAGCTATGCATTTGCATCACCCTGTATATCCCTAATTCTGGTTTTATGTTGTCATTTACTCTAAAATATAATTTGTAATTAAGTTTATCATAGCAGATGTATCATTATCCTACTTATCTTTTTTTTCTTCTTCTTCTTTTAATTTTCCCTAGTGGTGGAAGTACAATCACAGCTCAGGGAATCAACTTGAACTCAGTGTGCTTTCCTCAGATGGTGATTACTGTACCTAAACTGGGAATGAACTTCTCTGTGGTGAGTCAGTCTTGGAGAAGACAATCTGTTATCTTGTCATCTTCATGTTGTGAATGGCACAGAATTTTCAGTCGAAACACTTCAATTTTTGCCTTGAAACTACAGGGCTTCCACCAACTTTTTGATGTTTTCTTCAAAGAGCATTTCAGTGGAAACATAGTTTTGTGTAGGCAAAACTCAACAATAAATTGGAAATTAAAGGGGGAGGAGAACAACAGTTTCTAATAAAATTCTTGCAAAGAAATTAGGCTTTCACAGTACCCAATAACAAGATTTTTATATCACAATTTAAATTCAATGACTAAACACAAAACAATGCAATACAGGTATGCCAGATTCACTTGCTATTCAGACATAGCAAGTTCAAGTGTTACTGTGATAGGCAGGAAATGTATTGAAATGGTGACTGTGAAAATAAAAGGAAAATGGAACAAACGTCAAATAAATAGGAAAATTAAATACGTAAAATCAAGAGTAAGCATTGTTTAAAAAAAATGCTGATTGCCAAATTACCTGTTGGAGTAAATGTTTCCTAACTTGCCAAAGTTCAGTAACTAAATATTAAGAAAGGTTTGGGCATCTGCAATTTGGATCATCTTCATGAAGATAAATTCAAAACCATCTTTTGTTACCTGAGTTAATAACATGCAGTATCTTAAATAACGTGATCAGATATGGTCATGTGACATACTTTAATTTTTATAAGGCAAAGATGACATTTATTGGCTACTTGGACTGGAACTGTTTCCTGTAACCTTTTGCCTACACATTTGTCTTTTGTCTCTGACATTTTCTCATCCTGTATGGTCTGTTTAGCCTAATTGAAGCTAAATTGACCTACACGCTTTATGACATGCTACACTACTGTTCATATTCTTAGCTTGTTTCTAATGATCATCATACAATATTTCCTGTACTGAATTCTAAGTATTAGACCTAGGTTTGCTCAAAGCATTTTAAATGGTTTGTTAGCAAATTTGCAGTCTTTTATAGTTTCAAGGTCACAATATTCTTCATGATCCTGATTTGTATAATATTATGAGTGTCGGGACCTGAATTTGAGCTGGATGTAATCATGGCTTGTAATTTAATGGGTACAGATTTTAATCTGAAAATTAGTGCCCCTGCAAAGAAATGCAGTGTTCAGTGTTATCAGAAAGACGCTTTACCTAGGAGTTGGGAAATACCTATGAGTTGGGAAATAAAACATTTTGGTGAAATCAAACAAACTCAGAATTTCATAGATTTTCAGCATTGTGAGTACAATTATTTCTAAGTCCAAAAGATTTACAAAGTAAAAGATCATTGCTGAAATCAGCTCTTTAGATTTTGCTTTGCATGGATATGAGCTTTCTTTTTAATTTACCTGTTTCCTCTATTCTCTGTTCTGGGAGAATATGCAAAATTGCTTCTCTTCAGGGCCTGATTCTGCACATCTTGCTTGTCAGATTCCCAGTCAAAGAGAGTAGATAATATTTGGAACTCACCGGAGTTCCTAGTCTGACTTAGATTTTTTTTTATATATCTATTGATAAAATTCTCACTCTAACAACAACGTATTCTTCAAAATCCATGAAGACTGCGTTTGGAGACTTTGTCAGAATTAGTACAGATTTGAAAGGATCTAATGTAAAGAAGTATATCCATTGTCTAAAAGTGACTGGGAAGTCCAGACAATGAATGCTGTAGAGTTTCCTCTTTTCTTCAGATATTGAGACCACACTTTCCTTTGAGTAGTGGTTTCTTCCCATCCTGCCATTTAACCTGCTGTTGAAAAAAGCCAGGGATGTAGATAGTCAGAATTATGTCCCTTATTCTTTCGCTTTCATACCTTGCAGTGTCCATGATATTTGTCAACATAGAAGAAGAGGCAGGTCTCAGCCTCCTTTTCCATGAGGATATCTGTCCCCTACCACTGTCTATCTCTTTACATAGCTCTAAAAATCTGCCCCAGAATAAAAGAAGCTGTGCATGTGGTCATTCCCCCTGCATTAAGGGATGGACTATAACCTCAAACAGATTGTAATCAAGAGTGTATTATGCTTTGACATTGCCCAAGTATTTTGCTCTATTGAAATTAAAGGCCTCTAGCACTCAGTGGCTTCCCTCTGTGGCAGCCCAGCTCTGCTTGTCATTTGTTCTGCCACCAGTCTTTACCTCAAGCCTATTTCTCAAGGAAGGATATTTGTTCTCAGGGAGAAGGGGAAGATTTAAAAGTGACAAAACAAGGTTGCACTATGCAAGTGAGGAAATTGCTGGTGAAGGATGCCTAATGTTGCAACCTGTCTCATTCTGTGTGGGAGACTCTGAACCCTATGCAAAAAACAAACTTTCATCCAGTCATTCCAAAAACAAATAAGGATGAGGAACTCTTTCCAGCAGGGATCCAGAGCAATGCAATAAGCAGCTATCATGTTAACAAATGAGAAAACAGGTTGTGGTCCTGAATAGACCAAACCCAGACAAACAGTGCAATACAAAACAAAATGATCAAGAAGTCCTCTAGCTGAGGTTAAATTACCCTTTTGCTTCCCTATTTTGAGAGAGGAGTTAACTGAGTCATTTTTTTTAATTGTTCCTTTAGCCCTTTTTCTTTTCAGTTTTCTCTCACCAGCCTCCTCCAAGAAGCTGCTTTTGTCAGCATTCAGAAACTCTGGCTCTTGGGAAAACCAAACCCAGCACTGAAACACATCCCAGAGCATCAAAGGAAAGTGCAGCTGGGAGGGACCATAAAGACCTAGCCTGGCCTACTTCCCTGCAGCAGGAGCAAATGTACCCAGACGACTGCCTGACAGATATTTGTCTAGGATGTTATTAAAGCTCCTTGTGAAGGAAATTTCACAACCTCGCTTAAACAAGTTTGGGAGAGAGAGGCTCTACCTGCTTACCTAGTGGTTTGGAAAGACTTCTTTCCAATAATTAACCAAAATCCCAGCTGTTAATGCTCTGTCTTCTTTTTTAACCCTCAGTGGACACAAACAACAGATTACCTGTCCCTCCTGCTAATTTTACTTACACCATGGTCTGATTCAGCCTTTCTTTTTTCCAGTTTAAACAAACCAAGCTGCTCCAACCTTGCCTGATAATTGTTGTTTCTTAGAGCTCTGCTCATTCTTTCTGCCACCTCCCAGACATCCTCTCATTTGCCTAAAACTGGTTGCATGTGACTTAAAAGAGCTCTCTCCTTTTGCTGCCATCTCTTTGTCCCCAAACCCTTAATTCACTCCACCAGGCTTAACTGTGGTCTGGATCCCCAGTGGAGTCACGGTGTGAGTGGAGGGTCACTGCCATGAGCAGCAGGAGCTGTAAGGGGTGCTCTACAACCCAAAGCCTCAGGGGGCAGAGCCAACTTGCATGCCTTGGGGCATTTGCTCTCCTCTACCTCTTTCTTTCCATCCCAGAGGGAGAGATGAGCAGTAGAGCTGGCAAATGAGTTTCTATGAAACAACTCCCGGTAAGAAACGCAGTTTCACTGGAATTGAAAAGTTTGGTGTGTAATATGCCAGCCTCCTGTAGAAGAAACATTTAAGTTTAGGGCTGGTAGTAGCTTAGCGATTCCACTGTTCACAGGCCACACAGGTCTGAGCAGAAGCGACTGTGGTGCAGGTTCAGGCCCACAGACCACCTATCCACTCTGTGATTATAAGAAATTCTTTACTCAGAGGGTGGTGAGGCACTGGGACAGGTTGCCCAGAGAAGCTGTGGATGCCCCATCCCTGGAGGTGTTCAAGGCCAGGCTGGATGGGGCTTTGGGCAACCTGGTCTGGTGGGTGGGTGGTGTCCCTGCCCATGGCAGGGGGTTGGAACTGGGTGGTCTTTAAGGTCCCTTCCAACCCAAACCATTCTATAATTCTTTAACTATTCTAAGTTGACTATATCAGCTCTCATGCTTGCAGTTCAGTATTTCTGAAATTTTCTGTTCTATAAGGTAAAAATGCCTTGCTTCAATTTTATCATTTTCTTTTCATATTTATTTAAATTTCATTGAAATTATTCAATACTGTGTTCACACTAATTGTGTTTATATTACATTCCACTAACACTATCAAAATAATATGTCTTGCCTTCTTCAAATTCGGTATTTCAACACGAGTGAAAAAAATATTCTACAGTTATTGAACCATATGTTTCAGCATTTGCAATGTGTTTCTTTTTAATTTCTGTTTCATTAGTTCATTTGACCATTTGTTCCGATTAGGAACAAAAAATATGAATCTGGGGTGTTCTGCATAAATTACTCTTCCCGAGAGCTCTAGATAATGCATAAGGATGCACTAACCCTCTCACTTAGGCTCACGTGTTCAGTTCCAGTGTGAGATGCACAAGGAAGGAAGCAGCTTATTCCTTCCACTCACTTTGTACTGTGCCTGTGTAAAAGCTTGGTGTGGTTTGGGATGGTGTTTGATCAGGAGCCTATTTACAAAATGAGTACCTTCTAACTTCTGCTATAAGTCCTGCTAGAAGCTTGAGGCCAATATTTTCTCTTTGACAGCATGTATTTTGCATTGGTTCCCCAGTAACAAACAAGTTGTCATTTGGGGATCCTTTGCTGTAGCATTTTGAAAGTTCCATCCATTAATTAATTCAGATACATATTCCCACTGCTTAATCCCTTCTAACTATGAATCTGCCAAGATGTCCAAGGTTGCAAACCTAGGGAAAAGCACCTTTTAATGAATGATCTCCAACAACAACTGACCCTGTAGCTATGCAAGATCATCTATTTCCACAGACTTTTAATTATCTCTTCAATAAGTAGCCTCTTGAATAATCTATAGTATTTCTTAATTACTCCCTGCTAGATGCCATTTCCTGTTGTGCTGCAGGAGAATTTTAAAATACCCTAAAGTTTTTTCTACATTTAAAGTCCCTTAACAATCTCTATTCATAATACCCATCAAACTGCCTAGAATTCACCTGAGAGTGTCTAGCTTAGATTTGTTAAATAATGAGAGAAGAAATTCCCTGGGAACTGTGGATGGTGAGCATGTGATTATTGAAGTTATTCCTGATTATGTATCCAAACATGCTGAGGTTCAGATCTTCCAGTTATGTTGACTCTGTATGTTAAAGCTGCCACAGAAGCCCAGAAAAGAATTTCCCTCATGAAGGTGAACCATGGCCTTTCTGTGCTGAATCTGTATCTCATGTACATCTCTTGCAAAGGAAATAGTTCAGTGACAGGTGTCAGTGAAAAGCCTAAGTTGTGAACTCATTGGGTTCCCTGGGGTGCACTGCTGTCAGGCACGTTAACCATCCCAAACCCAAGGAGGAGACTGGGCTCCCAGTCAGTATCAGTCATGTTGTGTGAAGGGCTGGCTGTCAGACTCAGTAGAAAGAAAGGGTTTATTCTACCTTCTGGTCCAGTGATCTCATAGACTGGAAGTACCATCTCCCTTGCTTTCATCCAGTCAGACAACTAGAATAAAAATGGTACTGAACCATTAGTACCATTTCTTGCACCACCTGAAATGACAGCAAAAGCCCATGAGTCCTCTGAAAAATCTTGAAGATATCCTGATTGAGTGTCACTGCTCAGTTTCTCACCTACACATAAAAGCTTTCTGAACGGGTTTTCCTCAAGCTGGACTTGCCTTCCCATCTCTCTTCTGAGAGATCATCCTTTGGCAGACACAGCTGGACAGTCTCCCAGTCTGACTTTAACCTCATTCAACTTTCATTTCTCACTGGAACTCCAAAAGTTTAGATTTTTTATAAAAGGACAAATTGGCCCTTTTCTCCTGTCTGACTGCTACAGATCCTGTAATACACATCTGACTGCCCCTCTCTTATCTGGGTCAGTTGCTGGGAGACCTTTGGAGCTCTGAGATCCTCCCTCATATTTTTCCTGTTGTTGTTTCAGATGAAAAAAAATTGAATTGGGCACCGAAGTTCAGATTCTGTAGGTCAGGTTTGAATTAATTGCCTCAAGGGTCATATTTTACAAATGAAGCAAGAATACATACCTTTAAGTGATGAGTCATATGCATTGTGCAATGGATTATTATTCCCTTTGGGGTATAGTATTTACTTATGCTTGTGAAATGTTCCATAATTTTTACATCTTTTCTTCCTTATTGTCCTTAGATGTAGATTATATTCGCAGGACGAGTGCAGGTTTAGTTTTTAAAGGGAATGTACTTTAAAGTCTAATTAAATAAAATTTAAAGGTGCTGGGTGATAGGCAGTATCTTAATTGAGTAGGCAATAGATTGAGTTAGTTTTTTTCTTATAGATCCTCAATCCAATATTTCTTGAAAACTAAACCATCATATTCTTCAATTGCTAAAACCAATTTCAAGGTAAAAATGTCATGTCAAATCATGTACCAATAAGGGCATTGCAAATAAGATTTTTCTTGACCTTACCAATCAGTCACATTGCATCCCCTCCAAAGAGTATTATTAGATTTTTATCATTCTCTGAAAGCATCCTCTTCAGAGACCAGCCTGATAAAGTAAAGTATCTGGTTCTAATGGATAGCCACAAACAAAGTTATGAATACCACTGCTATTCATTTAACAGACATCAGTACTCTACAGTAGATAAAAAGACTAATGAATTTACATTAATCAAATAAATATAATGATTACCTAGGACATATTTGGTTTTATAATTATATATTTTAGTAATCTCTTTTTAGAATAGACACAATATGATAGATAACTTTACAAATATTCATATATCATGGGAAAACATGACTTGATCATATATTATACTAATGATGCACCTTATTATTACCATACTGATTCAAATGAAGTTCTAGATCCATGGCATCTCATAACAAAGCATGAGATATGGTAAATGGTGTACATCAAGGAAGGACAAAAATACTCTAATACTATAAGCAAACGGAGGAAAAATCTGCCTTGACTTGTGTCCCACAGATTACCTTGTTTTTATGGGAGGGTGCACATATATTTCAGAATTTGTGCTAGGAATCTAACAAGGCTGTTAGTTTCATGGGTGCAAGTCCCCCTAGTGTCACTGAGAGCTACACCAAGTTATTTAACTGAGCACAGAACTCATGGCTCACAGATATGTAGACCTTGCAGTAGAGCTTTAAAAGTCTAATGTTCAGTTTCAGAGCCTTAAAAATGTTTCTCTGGGCAGATTAAAGTTTTCATAATATTATGCGAAGAAACACGAACTACTATGGTGATAAGAAAAAGTGCTGATATCTAATTTAATCATACTTTCAAAGTTAATGTGAATATATAACTGATACAGTTTGAACTGTTATGTCACTGATTTGAAACACAGCAAAATTACATTGCATTAATTTAGCATATTACAGACAAATGTAAACTAATTTCACAGCTTCTTCAGGCAGCATTTTATAATGAGAACCAATTTAATTTGCAAAACAAAACAGAAAAAAAATATATATTTTATCCCTCTCTAGATGCACAAAGATATTTAACAGCACTGTTGGGTTTCCAGGGAAATTCCTTGTAGAACAAATGTAAGATTTACGATGACTAGGTTATAAACCCCATTGTCACTGGGCCACGTCAGCCACTCTATTGAAAAAAAAAAAAAAAAGAAAGTGAGAAAGTGTAATGTCTGGGACAGTGTACAGGGAACTACTTGCACAAGGCTTACACAACGCAAAAGCAAAAAAGCTGCTCTGCAGCATGTGTGGTGCTGCCCAGCACCCACCATGCCTCCCATTGAGGCTCGTAGATGTGCTGTTGATATTATAATCCAATTAGACATCTAGAAACCTCTACAGTCAAGAGAGAAAAGTTGATCCTTCTGGAGTGCTGTTCATCTAATTAAAGCTGTTGTCTAAAACAGATCAGACGAACTTCTCTCGAGGTGAGCCTGTTTCACTCTGTTGACTGTAAGGGAGTTTAGACAACTAACTCCAGTGTAGGTGACTAGATGCAGGCGGGATGAATCCCACCTGCAAGGATTCATGCTGTCCCTGTAAACTGACCAAACTCAGCTTCAGATCAAGCTGCCTTGCTTGCAACACGGGAATCCTTTGGTGGAGGACCAGGGTTCATCCCATCTGTCTCAAGAGACCCGTGTCAAAGTGGTACAGCATGGATAGAAGCACCCTGGCCAGATATTTGACTCTGGATCGCAGCTCCAGGGCATAGAGCACTCCCTGGCAGGTCTTCTGGAGCATGCGGCTCACTAGCATCTTTCCCCTGGGAAGCACTGCTTGGTACAGAGTGTGCCTTAAGTGGGAATAATTGCAAGCTGGGGGAAAACGTGGCTTCACACCTGTTGTCAGCCAGGTTCTGCATGGCACTGAGGTGCAAACATCTCATCCCCACTCATGTGGGGAGATACAGCATGAAGCATGTCCTGCAGCCAACAGTCCCAGGAGGGACTTGTATTACACCAGCACACCTAAGCACCAAATTCCACGCTTTCAGGGTCTTACAAATACCTTTTTAGAAAGAAGATATGCTTTGTTGAACTTTCATGGCCCAAATTCCCACAGAGGTGTTGGCTTTAAAGCACTTTCTCACAGAGTCCGTAGTTCCCTTCTGGTAGAAACGTAGCAGCTCAGCTGCACCGTGAGTAAACAGTGCTTTACTTTTGTTTTCCGCTATTTCAGTCAGATGCATTGGCCCTATTTTTATCTTCTCCTCTGGTCCCTTGCTATTGTAGTATAAAAGGAAGAGAAGTCCATGTTGTAGTCACTCTTACATAGGCTGGATAAACTGAGTTATGGCTGCTTTGTGTCCCAGTACAGCCCAGTGAAGGGGTAGCCTCCGGATGGTCCTTGGCATTGGAAATCATTTTCCACTAATTATCTTCAAAATATTTACTTTAAAAGCACTGTGAACAATCAGGCCAGGAAGCTTGTTTACTTGAACATTTCCTCAACAAGAGTGCAAACACCATTGAGTTTTTACACTTTTCTCCCAACTCTAAACAAACATTGTGTAGCCCTGCTCAGGATTTTGCTGTGGTTAAAGAAGAACAAGACCTCTGGTGTTTATTTTTTAAATATATGTATATTGTTAAAGAAAAGCTATGTTCATCAGTTACTTCCTATGCACGCACTTACTCCAATTATTTCTTTCTTTCTTATAGGCATGTAGCCACCGCTCTAGCTCAGAGATAATCTGCTGTACAACTCCTTCCCTGAAAGCCTTCAACCTTCAACCACCCTTTGTAACCAAAGTGTTTTTTATTTTTGATGGTGTCAGCTCTTTGTACTTTGATTTTGATTATGTAAATAATCCTGTATTTAAGCATTTTGAAAAGCCAGTGTTCATATCAAGAGGCAACCCAAATGTTCTGGAAATTAAGGTAAGAAATGTTGAAGTAAGTTTTTAAATTATTATTTTTTTACACAATAGAAGTATTCATAAATGCACTGAAAGTTGTGAAGAACACATCAGCAGCGTTCTGTGGAACAGACATTTTGATGAAGTAGAGGAAGCCCCGAGGAAACAAAGGCAGGGAGGGACTGAGTACAGTGTGTTCAGGACTGCGTTCATCCAAGCCCCCAGTTGTTGCAACCTAAAAGATAAAGAGGTGAAACCAAAGACGTACCAGGGCTGTTACTGTGATCAGGTAGAGAGGGAGAGGGGCTTTCCTTGTCCTCTGGGCCCCAGCTGGGGCGACCAGGCTGCATCAGCTTCTGACTACTACAAGCTACGTCAACAGTTCAGAATTAAACATGGCCAGCAGCCCAGAACCTGAAGTGTGCGGTCTGCGTGTGAGTCCTGGCTCTTACTGTCATACGGTTTTGCATCCTTCCCCATGGAAGATGTGGAGTTACCTTTGAGAAGTGTCCCAGCAACTTTGGCTCTCTAGAGCTGAGGGAAATTCCGGTCTGTGCACAAAGTCACTCATGAAGATCAGTCACCACTGTAGCCTAAATATTTATGGACCCATGAAAAATGCAAAGTTGATGCTGAGTGCCAGTTAAAAGAGAACTCAGAATAGCCTAGGCGGCACTGAGAAACATCTCTCAGGAATCTGGGTCCCTCAGAGGCACAGTTTGCTTTGTATAAAGTGCTGCACAGAAAGTTAAATCAATTTTTGTCTGATTTCCTAAATTGTAGTGTGTTACTGATTTAAAGTTTCAAATAGAAACAGGGTAAATACAGGTATTTCTAATTTATAATGAACATGGATGAAAATTTGTTATTATGTACATTTCATTTCCATAGAATGTTTACAATTTGTATGGCATACAATATATAAAAATCTTTAAAGAACAGAATCAACCTTAATGGTGGGGTCATTTTTTCATGAGCTCTGTGAGCCAACACATTTTCAAGCCATGAAATCTGTGACGCCTGAGGTCTTTGACTCCAAGATGATCTGGTGACCCAATTCTGGGCTGCAGAAAATCGGACAGTTACCTGAGAGTCTCTGTCTGTCATGCTGGGTTCCAGTCAAACCCTCTGAATATTGATCTGACACCACAAAATGTTTTGGGCAAATTCCAAAGAATGATCACTCTGGGATCTAAACTTAGAAGCACAGAAATAAAATACTAGTTCTTAATCCAAAGACAAAGAGAAGCATGTAGAGAAGAACAGGAAACTATAATGGAGCAGGTTTACTTAGGAGCTCACAGGTCCTTTTTTGAGCAAAATCACTCAATGCAGGGTGAACTTTTGCCTGTTCATGGAGAAACACTAGAAAGAGTTCTGGTGTGCAGATTAACAGAGAGCTGGGAATACATAGCTTTGGTATGGCTCAATGCCTCTGTGCAGTGACAGCAGCAGTTTCCAGTGATTTCCAGGTCATGTATTTCAACCAATTGGAAAGAAGGGAGAGTAATTTGAGAAGAATCATGGAATAAATCAGATTGGAAGAAACCTTTGGAGGTCTTCATAGTCTAACCCCCTTGCTCAAAGCAGGGCAAAGTTAAAAATTTGGTCAGGTTGCCTATGGCCTTGTCCAGATGAGTTTTGAAAATCTCCAACAAGGATGGAGATTTTACAGCTAAAAAAAAAAAAAAAAAATACAGCTCCCCTCGCTTTGCCTTATGCACCTTGTGCTTCAGCATCTTTCCCGTCTCAGTGGCCCTCTGCTGAGATTCGCTCAGATTGTCTTTATCTCTCTTTTACTGCTGGGCCCAAAACTCAGCAAAATTCTCCAGGTGTGGCTTCACAAGTGCTGAGCAGAGAAGAACAATGACCTTTTTCCATCTCATGGCTATGCTGCTGCTAAAATACTTGGTGAGCCTTCATCACTACAACAGCACGTTGCCACCTTATTTTACCTCGTGGTCCACCAGGACCCCCAAGTCTTTTTCTGCAAAGTGACTTTCTGCCCTGCTGTCCCTACATATCCTGGTGCATGGGCTTATTCCATCCCAGGTGCAGAACTGAGTATCTGTATTTGTTGAATTTATAAGTTTTCTGCTGGCACGTTCCCCCGGCATGCTGCAGGCCCTCTGAGCAGTGATTCTGCTCTCCAGTATCAGTCATTTGCCTATGTTTAATGACATCTGAAAGCTCAAAAGACAGTGCATCCTGTCCCTTTGTCCAGGTTGTTGATGAAGATTTTAAACAGTACTGGTCCCAGCATCCCCCCTTGAGAAATCCCCCACTTGTCAGACTTATAATCTTTCAACTGATGGTCCAGTCAGGTTTTTACGCAATTTATAGTCCACTCGTCCAGTCCATATCATGCCAATTTGTTTTCAATACTAGGACAGACTGTGTTGCAAACCTCGCTAAAAGCAAGGTAGACGTTGTCAAGTGCCCTCTCTTCACCTACAGAGCCCGTCATCTCCTTATAGAAAGCACTTGGGCAAAATCTACTTTTGGGAATCCTGTTCTGGCTGTTTCCAGTTGCCTTCTTGTCCTTCCTCTGCCTGGAAATCCTTCCATGAGAACTTGCTTCATAATCTTCCCCAGGCACTTAGGTTAAAAATTAAGTGTTTTTTTAAACTCTCTTATTACTTTACTTTTGAACCCTTTATTCTCCCTTAAGGAGAAGTCCCTAGTGCTATTTATTGTAAAGAAGAAGATAATGAGATAGAAAGGCTGGTTGAGGACTGTCCTACTGACCACTGACCAAAGTAACAATTTTGTAGGATTGATGTCACCTTGTAGTCATGGCACGCAAGGCAGATGTCTACCTAAGCCTGATTATTTCCTGGCAACCAACTGGAGAATGACATTAGTGAAAGCTGGTCTCCTAGAACAAAGCATGAACAAGCACCAATTTAACATCCTCTTCTAAATAGAATTAGTTATAGTGGGATGCTTCCATCAAAACAGTGAGGTGGCTTTCAGAAATTACTGTAGGGAGCCAAAAGATCATTACAAGCCATATTGGCAACACTTTTCTCTAGCCCCGTACTCCCATACAAAAATACACACACGTTTACATGCCTCATGGTCATATTTTGTGTGGTAATTAAGCAAGCTCAGCATGAAATTAAATGGCAGCTTGCTTCAGTGAACAGACTGTTCTACCAAACCAAAGTTCTTTTATCTTTTTCTTAATTAGTTTCAGAGAGGTGGAGGGAGCTTTTATCACAAGTTTTTCAATCAAACTAATCTACTGTGACATATTTAGCTTTCATCAAATGATGGTGGGTACCGATTGAAAGGTGCTGTTTGGTTTCCCCTGATGACCATAAGATGTTTTTGTAAGAAAATGTTAAATGCAAGGAAACATTAAGTCTTCTATCTAAACACAGTCAGGGCACTGTGCGCCACAAATGCCAGCCTTTCTAGTCTTCAGTGCCAGCCCTTTTGTCTTCCGCACTACCAAGTCTCTCAAGGACCTACATCATCATTGCCTTCCTCTGCCAAGTATGTGACTCTTTGAAGTCTCTCGCTGCCCACCATTCCCCGGTCAGAGCGGTCACGGCAGAGTGGCTTGAGGCACTTCCCTGCTTCAACACCACAAAGACGCTACTTCAGAAGTGCTCCCATCTCCTGCCAACATGGGAAGCTCACAGGGCGGGCAAAATTCCGGCATTTCTCTGCTGGGGATAACTGAAGAAATGAGTCTGCTAAAGAGCACAGAATCTGCTCACCACCTCCCACAGGAGCCACTGACCTGGGCCAGAAAGAACTGGACAGTTTGTACAGAGGACTAGGTCCTGTGCTGATTTCCTCTATGCCTCTGCTCAGAAGACTATCCCCCAGACTTGGCAAAAGGCATTTGATCTCTCTGCAAGCGCCGTTGGGGTATGAACAAAGAAACTCGTAGTCTAGTCATTTTCCCTTTAAAGCCTCAGGTCACTTTGCACAGTTGGGAACTTCCACCTGAGGTCAGGGGAGGAAAGCAACCTGTCCTTAGATATTACGAGCGATAACACATTGCAGACACAAGATAACCCCTATCAGCATTGCTTGGCAGCTCGTATTTGCCATGGGGGAACGTGTCCTAACTCTGCCATGGCATCACTTTGGGGGCCCTTGAAAATGTACTTCAATGGCCTCTTGATGAAAGGCAGCTCTTGCAAGTGCTGCAGCAGACCCAAGGTTTTCAAGGTTTTGGGACTGTGTGTCAGGTCACTTACCCTCACCCTCTGAGGGCTGCAGCAGCTCTTCCACTGCTTCCCTCCACCCAATCCTGGAGCACTAGTGTGAGCAGAGCAGGCACCAGTGGGGAAGGGGCCTTGCCTTTCCCCATGTGTCACTTTTTTTTGTTTTACTTCTGGTAATTGCCTGAGGTGCACGGCCTGCAGAGGCCTGGCATGGTCAGGAGTGGTACTGTAACAGGTTGCCCAGGGAGGTGGTGGAATCACCGTCCCTGGGGGTGTTAAGGAAAGGTTGGACCTGGTGCTTAGGGACATGGTTTAGTGGGTGGTATTGGTGGTAGGGGGATGGTTGGACCAGATGAACTTGGAGGTCTCTTCCAACCTTAATGATTCCATGATTCTATGCACCAAGCCAGCGCTGGAGCTCTGCATGCTTCCTGAAGAGGCCTATGCCTAGGTGACTAACATCTATTTATAAATATAAAACCTTTGACAAGGAAATAAGTAGCACAATTTGTTATGTTACACATCACATTAGAGATCTTGAGATCTGTTCTCTGCCACATCTGTCCTAAAACAATCGGTCAAGATTTAATCCCCTAGTCTATTGCTAAACCAATCCAACACATCCATTGTGAGATAATCTTAAGAAACGCTTCTTGTTCATTTACAGGTCAGTCTGTTTTTCATCTTCTTTCACATGTCACAGAAAATTATGTTTCTGTTAATGTCCAGTCTGAGAGTGCAATGGAAATATCTCTGAGCAAGCTTAAGTGGAAGCTCTACTGCAGTAACTCCTCGTTCTTCCCTATTTAATCTGCTCTGTTTAGGAATCCCAAAAATTCTTCTGACACTGATATCAAAATTTCCACACCACAGTTTTCAGTTTTTATACTGCTTCTAGACTTTCATCCAAATTATTCCTCTGTCTCTAAAGTTGTAAGGTAGTTAGCTAGTCTATCAGATTGGTTTGTGACAGCTACACAGAATAATAACTGTATACTTCAGCTTGCAGGTAAGGACATTACTCAGCAAGTAGGAGGTAATATGCATTTTAAAATAGGAAATATTGCTTCCCGGTTCTCACTGGAGTCAATTTCCTCATTTTCTTAAAATCATATGTAAATTCTTTGGTCCTTAGAAGAACAAAACAACTGTTTGAAAGAGTTCTGAAACTTTTTATATAGACAGATATTATACAGAATATTTTTGAGACTATGATATATTAGTGGTAATATAATGGTAATGGTAATAAATAAAAACTACTGCCTTCATTATAACTAGCTAATGACCACCCTAGGAAATGTCAGTATGTTTTTTCCTTTGAGTAAGCAACAGTTTTGGCGGAGAAAATTTTCTGAGATGTAGTGCAGAAGAAAAAGAGAGGCAACTCATCCACACTCTCTAGGACAATAAATTTATCAGGAAGATGGAAGACCCAAATTGAGTTCTTTTGAGATACATGATTCAAAAGAAAGATTTGAACTTGAATGGCTCACAATCTGCAGTAAGTTTCCAGACTAATAAACACTAAACAGTGAATCAATGCTCCCTGGTCCACTGAATACTCAACACCAAAAAGAATGGCTCCACGAATGGCTTAGATAGACAAAAGTGAGCAAAATGGACTTTTTCTGCCAGCAGTTAAAAAGCACTCACCTGGGGTGTGGCTTTTCTGGTCAAAATAGGACACTAAACTGGCTCTCCTATATTTTTATTACAATTTCTCCAGAGCTCTTTCTGATTTTGTAGCAGACATAAAAAATATATTCCAAAATAACATTTATTTTGCCCTTCAGAATGGGTTTCTTGTTTTCATTTCAGTAGACGAAGCCTCACAGCACTGTCAGGCATGATGCCTTTCTCCCTTCTCATGAAAAACTCCCAGTTCAGCCCACATCAATAGACCATATTGCTGTTACTCCCCATCCTCCCTTTTCCCCTTTTACTCCTTCGTAATATGCCTGTTCTTTAATCTTATCTAAGCTGAACTGTACACAGGTCAGGGCAGAACTGCAGCTTCCTAAATACCGATGTAGTCCTGAGCACAAAAGATCCTGACCTTGGCCTTTGGACACTACTATGCCACAATACAAGAAGGAATAATATTTCATCCAAGTCTAGGATGTGAAGGCAGGTTTTCTGAGTAGAGAGTGCACTTTTCATGTCATTTTTACCAGGGTTTGTTCTGCTTTCGGTCTATGGAACGTGGTTCTGACAGATTTGTGCATTTTTATGATTACAATTTGCTTGCTCTTTTTTGAAAGCTTCACTCCCTCAACCGTAACTAGTTGCAAAACAAAATATTTGAGATGCCTTTAGTTTGTGGATAATATAATGACAGTCTTGTATAAACAACAGGATCACATAATGCTTTCTTTCTTGTGCAAATTATGCAAAAATCTAAACAGGACCATCAGAAATTATTCCTCAAACATTTGCATTTTTAGAAGTCCTTATGGGCTGTATGAGTGTTAGTGACAGGAGATTTTATCCTTAAACATTATCATCTCCCCCTCTCTGGCCTGTCAGTCAAACTCCCGTTTACATGAATAAACCTGTTATATGCGCATCGACAGGGCAATATAAACTTGTGTTAGTCTGTTTTCTTTCACAATCGTTTTTCCATTAAAAACATTTTACAAGGTAATGAAAGGCCTTCTCCTTAACTTTCATGAGGTGGTTATGTAATATTAGATTGATTTTTTCTTTTTTTTTTCTTTCCAAGGGAAATTATATTGATTCAGAAGCTGTTAAAGGAGAGGTGCTAAAAGTTGGAAATAAAAGCTGTGAAAACCTCCTCCTGCAGTCAGAATCAATTCTGTGTACGGTTCCAAGTGATCTCCTGAAATCCAACAGTGAGCTAAATATAGAGGTGAGGCAGCTACACGGCACATGCAATATTCATGTCACTTTTATTATCAATGCCAATGACACTGTTGAACCTACAAACTTCAAATATAGGCCTAAGCCTGTGTTTACAGAGATATCTCTATCCATGTGTGTTTGGGACGGAAATTCAAATAATATTGACTTTTTTAAAATAAATGTTATCATCATTGCTGTTATTACCCATTTGTACAGAGACTTTCTGGAGCCTTAGGCACAAAACAGGACCTAAACTAAGAAGCACAGAAATAGAATGCTAGTTCTTAGTCCAAAGACGAGAGGAACTGTATGGGGAAGAACAGGAAACTGTAATGGAGTAGGTTTACTTTTGAGTTCACAAATCCTTTTTCAGAAAAATATTCTGATACAGTAAATAGGGTCAGATCCTTTCTGAAGGATTTTTTTCTATGTTATATATGTATATATTATAAATATATATAATTTAGTTTCTTTAGTTCTGTAAGATGCAGACACCGAGAAGAAATGTTTGAGTTTCACCATTGCTGTAAATGTGGTCTCACTAGAGTCATTCAGAGTTCTACAGCAGATTTAAACTGTAGGCAGTTTTTACCAACTGATTCATAGAATAAGACACAAATCCTTCAGAATCTATTTTTTTTATATATATATAAAAATGTAAAAGCATGGGGAGGGGGTTACATTTGAACAAATCAAAGTTGCAGAGCATGGACTCTGATTCATTGAAAACAGTGGAAACTTTGGAAGTCAGCTAAGTATGACCAGGATCGAAGTCTATGTAAACTCAATGAAATCCTGGTATTTTACGTGTTACTACAATCTAAGTAAATAATAATCATTAAATTATTTTATTAATAGAGCAACTATTAAGTTTTAACTTATTTTAATATGAATTTGCTTTGAAAAATACAAATCCAGTTTCTTGGCAACTTTAGAATGAGCTCCCCTTTTGGCAAATCTGTTTCTCTTATTTGTAAATGCCTAGTTTCATACAATATTTGTGCATATTTAACATTCTGCACCTATTTGTATTTTTACATATTCAACTTCATTCAGTCTGTTCTACAATGTGACGGTAGGACATAACCTCTAAGAAACAGATACGTGTGACATATTCCATATGTAGAAAAGGATACAGCATAAAGGGGTTAAATAAGGTTTCTGCTTGTTTACTGGCAAGGAGCCTCAGAAATTGAAGTCTGCCCAGCGAAGAAGAAAATTTGCTCTTTTGACGGGCAAATCCATCATTACAGTACCCAGAGGAATGAATTCCACGGGAGGAAGAGAAAAGATGGCCAAATGCATTCCAACTGACTGAGCTAGTGCCGTGTGATTTAAAACAGTTTTTCCCTGTTAGCTGCTCGGTGTTTGTTCGGTTGTTGATTTTGGGGTTGTTTTTTTGTTTTGTTTTGTTTCTTTAAACTGTCAACAAGTTAGAAGCTGGCAAGGGACAGACTCACGTGACCTTGGGAACTAAAATGCAGGCACACTGTCAACAGAAAGAGAGTATGATGTTACAGAGTGGTTATGCCAGAAAGACACATATCAAAGACATTTGGGCATTTTTCTAACATACATCTCAGCCCATGTATCCACAGACCCATTCACTTCCCTGCATCCCTGCACCATTTGAGTAAAGGTGTGAATTTAGCATCTTGAATTAGCATCTGACAGCAGTGGGATCCTGTTATCCAGGGTGTGTGTGCCATTTGTGTGGTGTAGCACATACATAGCCATGTCCCTCTTGAAAGTATAAAATGAATCATAAAAATGTAGAACTGGTCTCACGTATAATAATATAATTTTTAATAATTTTTATAATATAATAATTTCTTCACTCCCAGTATCTTATCTCAGTAGAGCATCATAAAGTCAAGATTTAATTCTTATGGGATATATCAGCTTTACTTCAGTACTAATAATCTACTTCTTACTTGTCTTTTAATATCATCACACTATCTACTTTTTTTTTCTTTTTTTTGTTTTTCAGTGGAAGCAAGAAGTTTTGTCAACAGTTATTGGAAAAGTGCTCATCAAGCAAGATCAGAATTTCACAGGACTAATTGCTGGAGTTGTTTCAACATCAGTTTTAATTTTTATCATTTTGGTATTTTTTTTCTGGAGAAGAAAGAACAAACAAATTAAAGGTCCATCATAGTCAATTCCATCAAATAATTCAGTTTTTGTATTTTAGATTTTAAATATACTTCAGTTTATGATCTGCTTAAGTGCCATGCAATACCCTTCTGTAACCTGCCAGCCAAACTTTCACAATCTAGTCCAATGTTCAGTTGCATTTCAGCCCTTGGCTGTTGCCTGAGCTGGGTGAAGGGCCATGCTGTGCCTACAGAAGGATTTACAGAGGGAAATTCTGAGCTATTAGGGAAACTTAGTAACTTCTTTTCCTCTGTCAGCCTTAGAAGAGGGGACAAGTAAAGGACACGCCTGCAACCACATGTATTTCAGCTTCATCCAATGGCCTTGTAGTCCTTCAGGCTGTGCCTAGATTGTGCAAAACAGAGCACTGCAGTATCCTGGTCTCCTGTTCACCCAAATCAGGAACTTGGTCAAACTGTGCCTCCTTTCTGTCCCCTGTGTCTGAGTTTCCTTCCAGTGGGAAATGCTGTGCTATGCAAGTGGGAAGGAGGGAGCTACTGTATAACCAGGTCTTGTCCCGATGTGGTATCACAGTCAGGTCACGAAGCCGGCCCCAGAGGCTTTGAAGCTCCTTTGGATCTTTCAGTATGGCCAACAATGGGGCTTTAATACAAGTTACAGCAACTCTTGTATTACTGAAATAGCTGAAGTTCAGGTCCTGCCCATAGTTGCCTCCACAACAACCTGACCCTCTTCCCAGCAGAGTAGAACATCTAAAATTAAATGAATACCTAAACGAACGCTGGCATACAGTAAACATGAGGGTTTTCCAATATTTCTTTCTCCTCCGCCTTCAGATCTAGGAAGTGATCTAGTGCGCTATGATGGCAGAGTTCACACTCCTCATCTGGACAGGCTGGTGAGCGCAAGGAGTGTAAGTCCAACAACAGAAATGGTCTCAAGTGAATCTGTAGATTACAGATCAACTTTTCTAGAAGGTACATCTCTACTGTAAATCTGTACAGATAATGCCATTTTATACATCTTGCTTTTCATCTGTCTTCAGGTTATAGCTATTTTGACTGATATCTTAATTTCAATTTTTGATCTGGTTTGCCTGTGTCTCTGTTGTATAGGGACTAGCATGGTTTACTGTTCATAGGTTTACTATTTGAACTGATTTTCTCTGGTGCTTCCAAAGATTGAGGTGCAAAGGATGCATGAAAATGTCCTATAAGATGTGTGGAACCCATGATTTTGATTACCACTAAACAGTCCTCAACTATTAGGAGTTACCATACTAAGGTATTTGAGATATCACAGATGTGTGTTAGTCTTTCTGTACGCACACTATTGTACTATTCCAGGTAGAAGACTGCTATATGCATCTTAATAGAAATCACTCCAAACCCTTATTCTACCTTTGTAATTCCCAAACATGGAGCTGTCTGAGGGCCAGACCAGTTCCCAGCTTCCTCTATGATTCTGTAATTGCTGCCATCAGCTGGCACAGGAAGCTTCTTGATCGAAAGATTCCTGAAGGAAAGGAAAGCCTGTGCCAGTGTTCAGAAGGGAAAGTGATATAAGAGACAAAACTGTGGAAAGATCTTTGTTGGGGGGTAAATCATCAGTGATCCTGGGGCCACTATTCACTGGCAAAGCACTGCAGATAACACCCCAAAGAAGGAGGTTTGTTCACTGAATATTGCCATAGGAATGTTCATTTCAATTACTGTAAAAGAATAAAATGACAGGAACATTAGAAAACATGGACTCTTACATGTAGCAGCTGTAAAAATTACTTCACAATTATAGCTAATTTTATTATTCCTATTAAATAGATACTTGCTTTTAGTGACATAAACGTGGTTTTGTAAATGGAAGAGTTTTTATTCTTGCTTCTAGGTAGAGCAATACTGAGTCTTTCTCTGCACCTAGTGTGATAACACTATGTAAAAATATCTCAGGTTTTATACATAAATATATAAAGCATGTCTGTGCAATAAGGTAACTGATAATTTCTGTTGTCAGATTTATTCCCTTTTTTCCTTCTTGACCTTGGGCTAATTCCTGCTCACAGACTCCACTGGAATCATTCCAGACCAAAATTGGTGTAAATTAAACTTGGTTCCTTGATTCTATCACTTAAAATGCCATGAAAAATCATTTAAACAAAAGCAAATTAACATACGTGAACATGATATTGACAAAAATAATTTTCTCAAATAAATACTCCTTTCTTGACTGAAGCATTTTAATTTCTGCTCTTTTAAATCAGCTGGCTCATGTTATTTTCATGAGTAGCACCAACTGTATTATCTTCAGTAGTTACAGGATATGAATCACCTCTAGGCATTTCCCTGGTTGAATATTTACCATTGGATAAATATAGCTAGTCACCAGCAGTTTGGAAACCTCCATGAAAAGTAGAGCTACCTATCAAATTAGAACATGACAGTAATACAAGTTTTCATATTTTTAATTGTTCACTACTTCCTCCTCCCATATTATTGTCATATTTCCATTTTACTCTTGTTACTCCCAATTACTAGAAATGCCATAAACTGCACTTGGCAAGAAGTGACAAGACCTCATTCAATCCCCTCAGAAAAGTGGATTTTTTTCCATTTACTTTCAAATTTCCATTTACTTTATTTTTTTATTTTTTTAAGTAGAGTTGAGACAAGTATAAGTTTCTAGTGACATGGTTTTCCTGGAGTTTGGCAGACTAGCAATGCATATTTTTGTTTTCCCTTTCTGAGCAAAACTTTTGCAAATCTAAGCTACTTCCTAACCAGTAAACTCAAACCCTAGCTCACCAATGAAATAAAGTTCTTCATTTTCTGAGGAGAAGCCTAAAAGTATTATAACAGTTCGTGTTATGTTCATCTTGCAGATCAGTTTCCAAGCATGTCTCAGAATGGATCGTGCAGACCTGCCCAGTATCCTCACTCTGACCTCTCCCCAATTCTGTCCAGTGGGGATTCAGATTTAGCCAGTCCACTTCTTCAAACCAACGTCCACATTGATATCAGTGCGTTAAATCCTGACCTGGTCAAAGAAGTCCAGCATGTGGTTATTGGTGCTGACAGCCTGATTGTGCATTTCAGCGAAGTAATAGGAAGAGGTAGGTACTGTGACTTTTGCCTTGCAGTCTGGTGTTCTTTTTGCACACCCATTCATCATAAAATATTCTGAATAAGGGATCTATATGGAGGTTTTTCAGGCTTTTTACCTCTTACAGAACTGCATCCCATGCACTGAATCAAGGGGAGAACCGAGGAGGTTCTTTGAAGTCAGATGAGGGGTTGTGTGTTTGATGAGTTGGAGAAGACAGCAGAAAAGGGAAGGAGTCTTACATTTAAAAAGATTCCTTTGAACTCAAGAGACTTGCTTGAGACAGCTGCCTCACTCTTACCCTCTTCCAGGCCACCAAAAATCTTAGTCTGATCCATGAGGCTGCAGAGCAGGAGTGAGGCTACAGCAGAACATTACACAAGCTGAAGGCAAATGCCTAAATAGCAGGGGATGCTAAGGAGGAAGCACCAGTGAGTCCTAAACTCCTACCCTGAGAGCTGGCAGGATTGCTGTATGACACTGAAATCCCCGCAGTGACTAAATGCATTCAGTGAAAGTCCCCATGGGTCAGGTGAATGCACACACCCATTTGTCCTTCACGAGTTTCCCCCAGCTCTGAAGAGTTCACTGTTTCCTCCTGTTGAAGGCTCTCTCTTCCCCTTCATTCCTCTTTCATCGCGACAGCAGGTCTGTGTAGCGCGTGATTCCCATCCCTTTATTTTTGTCCCTGATAGAGTAAGTCTCCTATTTTTCTGATTTTTTGCAGTCACCCCTATTCCTCTACAACTTCTTAAGTGGGTTCTCTCCCAGTTTCCTAGCCCGAGTCAGTATTTCTGTTAGTGACATTTATTAAAATCCATACTATTGAGTACCCACTAGTAACCCAAGTGGAAACTGGATTTTCAGTACTTCTTCAGATCATGCATAAGAGGTCTCCCATTGAGTATCAGAATCCTGATAAAAAATAGCTATATATGATATTCCTAGTGTCTCTTCTGCAGGAAAATAGCCAGAAATCAGACACACAGTCAGTGTGTTTCCCTTCCATGTATTACACTTCATCATCCCCAAAGTAAGGGTGGGCCTTTTGCTTTTCGTTTTTGTTTCAGAGAAGGCCAAGTAATTTCCCATTTTTAAATGCTGAAAAATATCAGGAATGACAACAAATAAATTAAGCCTTTTTTAATTTTCACCTCCATAACTAGAAATGGGCCAAACCCAAAAATATTTCAGACACACCCAATCTAAGCTTTAGGATTTGTGCCCAGGCTCCTAACGATCTTTGTCTGGTGGGATTTGAGTTGCTTTTATAAAACAAACTTTGCATTAATTTTACCCCAAGCCAAAATTAAGGCCAACAAGGCTCTGACCAGGGCTTATGACTGGAACATAGTAGTATTATTCAAATAGTCTTGTGGTCTCTGCAGAACTCGCACTTGACAAAAACTAAAAACTAAAAAAATGAACAAACAACAACAACGACAAAACTTATTTTACTTTCTAACTGAAAATATTAATATTTTAAAAGTGCCTAGTAAGTAGTACACCTGTTAAGGAAAGTCACCAATGAATGTACATAATTTGATCTGGTTGATCTTAGTGCATGTGCCTTGAGCTCGAAGTTCTCTGTGTTTTCCAAACAGGTCAAGCTGACTTCTCCTAGTAGGGCTCCTCAGTCTGCAGACTACCCCATTTTTTTGACAGTAAAGAACATGTTCAGGAAGGCGTTATGCGTTCCTTCCAGTTTATTTCACTGTTTAGACTGTCAGCAAGAAGGCAATTTGGGCTCATCATTTTTCAGTGATATTTTGCATTAGGAACTAGGCCATGGCAGAAACCATAGACTACCCCCCAGTGACGTGGCTAATCTGTGATCAGCAGGGCAACTCCAAAACATTTCATGGTCAACACACCACTTTTAACACCCGACATTTTCTATTTCAAGATCTGAAAAATAGTAAGCCCACAGTGCCTCCTTATTCAAATTACCACTGAAGACACATCTAGGCTGTACAATTTGGTGGACCAGTTAGCATGGAATTACAAACCACTGGGAACAAGTGTTGAAGTTGGGCACATCAGCTCCTTCTAACTGCTGCTGCCTTGTACCTTCCAGTGCCCTTTTCCATATATCCACAAAGAGTATGGTGGCAATGGGCTGACGTGGTTTTTGTGTGCATAGTCATTACAAGAATAAGAAACAGTTGTGGCGCCAGTCTTGTCATTATTTATATACTTCATCTAGGTAAAGAAATATCAATTATGCTGCAAAAAGAGTTTTCATTTTATGTAATGACAGTTTTATGTGTTAGTTCTGAAGTGCACATTACAAGTGTGGGGAATTGGACAGAAATGGAGTGTGATTACTTTCTTAAAGGATAATTGCTATCCAGTGGAAAATAAAAGAAAGCTAATTTTACTTATTAAAGCTAATCTTGTTCATTTTTTATACAGGACATTTTGGGTGTGTGTACCATGGGACATTGCTGGATAACGATGGCAGGAAAATTCACTGCGCTGTGAAGTCACTGAATAGTGAGTTAACTGTTTGATAGTGAGATATTACCTCAATTCCAAAGAAAACTGAAGTGAACTAATCAATTACAGTGAAGTGTACTTTCACAAATAAAAATTCTTAGCTGCATCTGAATCAAATTTATCTATGGAGCAACTCCAATGACTTTAGATACCATGAGGTATCTAAAATATATGCTATATAAGATTGTTATATATTTGTTCATCAAATGAAATGACCATGTATTCTTTCTATAAAGAACAGGACAGAGGAAAATAAGGGAAAGACAATGTCATTTTTTATTCTACTGACTACTTAAGATTTGCTTTTGGAAATTAAATTGCTGAGCAGCAGGCAAAACTGCTGGAAAAACAAGAAGAGACTGTAACAAAATTTATTAAAGGCTTTATTCAAGTGTTTTTATTCCATTCATACTAAGAAGAAGAGAAATGTAATTAAAATGAATTTTAAAATAATAATAAAAAAATTAATTAAAAGCAGCGCATTTGGTCACTGTAAGAAAAACTATGCACATAGCCTAGTTGTAATGTGGGAGGTGAGGAGCACATTTGTAGCTTCTCATTATCAGTTTCAATTGTGCAAAGACATGCTGTACAGAAATGAACCGTAGTTCAATAATTTTTTTATTTGTTTCATTTTATTACTGGATTTCTCAGGGATTACAGACCTGGAAGAAGTAGCTCAGTTTCTGAAAGAAGGAATAATCATGAAAGATTTCACTCATCCCAATGTTCTGTCACTCCTGGGAATCTGTTTGCCTAATGAAGGATCCCCCTTAGTCGTCCTCCCATACATGAAACACGGAGATCTTCGAAACTTCATTAGGAACGAGACTCATGTAAGTACGGTGAGGTCAATGAAACAATAATGCAAGTCTAGCCACACCCTGCTCCAACACCACATGTTATAAGCTCTGATAATTACATTACGTATATAGCTTGCTGCTGTTATTACACCTTAACCTTTGGCACTTGCCTAGGCTGGCACCGAGCCCAACCACAGCGCTGCCACTCCTTCCCTTCCCCCTCAAATTCCCTTCTACAATGTTTCCCAGAAATTATCAGCAATAAGTATTTCTCATTTCCCATCCATAAGCCTTTTTATAAACAAATGTGGTTATGAGATTTAAGTCAAGGGGCCCAACCATCTGCTGGTTTAAAGTGGCATATCTCCATTGGCTTCAGTAACAGCTGTGCCAGTTGTCACCATCTGCACTTCCAGCTCCTAGGTAAGGGATCTTCACATCCTGCGAGAGAGTGTCACAGTCCTGTTATCAATATTTTTAATTCTTATCTTAAGAGAGTAAACCAGTAATTGTTATTTTTTTAATTGTTATACAAACTACTTTCTCATCAGAGATTTTCTTAATTTTCATTGAAAGGCTACAGATTTCTCATACGGGCCTCACTTTTTTCTCTCAAGTATGAGACTACAGGTGCACTTTTTACTGTACTATCCACCCATTTCACAATGGTAGGGCAATATAAAATAACTTCTGAGCCAATGGGATTTTGCCATTGATAACAATCAACAATAGCCAGTAATTTATTTTTTTAAAAAAGCATTTTGAAAAATTGTTGGAGGAGTTAAGCTTTGTAAGGTAGGTACCTCTTCCCTTTTGAGCTTATTTCATTCTACAATCACCAGAGACCTTATCTGTGCATAGTGCCATGGGCCTCCCTGAAATAAATAGAACAATAACCACAGTTGAACAGGATTGTTGCATAGAAGAAAAGGATATAGAACAATGTCAACACAGCAATAATCTGTTGGACCTTACTGTCACATAACAAGTCATGTTGTTGGATTAAGGAATTACAGGTTTATTTTTATATTTATTCCTATATTTAACATTTTCTGTAAGGTCTCACCAGTGTATTGTAGACCAGCAGAATTACCAGTCTTTCCCTGGTAACTGCTAAGGTCTCGTTCACCTTTTCCATGGCATCATACTGATGATAGCTTGCACTTATTTTGCCCCAGATATTTTGCCTTCTTTTCTGGCCATTTCCAACTGATGAGCTCCAAGGTCACAGGTAGAAACTTCTACTGAGTTACATGCTCTAAGTTCACAAATGTGAATTCTGTTTATCAGCTGTGATGTTGAAGTTTCAGAATATTGTTCAGCTTCCCAGCCCAAGTAATGCTGCTTATGCTGCAAACTCCACTCTTCTGGAGTCTTTCAGTTCTGTTGATTTCTTCAGGTGTTTCCTCACTGGGCATAAGAACCTGACTGAACTTAGGCCAGTTTTACTGTGAGCACCAACTTGTCTTGATCATTCTGGTGACAAGATAGGCAAGTCAAAAACTGAAAGTTACAGCAAAAAAAAAACAGTCTGCTCTTTGGTTTCTGCATTCATTATACCATGAATGTTTATATTTTACAGAACCCAACGGTAAAAGATTTAATTGGATTTGGCCTTCAGGTTGCAAAAGGGATGAAATACCTTGCAAGCAAAAAGTTTGTGCACAGAGACTTGGCAGCAAGAAACTGTATGTAAGTATAAACATACATTTCTAGCTACGTTATCACACTCTTTTGTGTAAGACAGTGAGATGAGGTAAATAAAGGTTTCCAGGATTCTCCTTTTTTAGTCAAACTGGAGTTTTTTCATTGTTCCACAATTACACCGATGTTTGTCTTGCATGCTGATGAGCTACTCAGCTTGCTAAAGGCTCACTTGTTACACATAAGCTTTTTTGAGTGTGGGAAATAAGAAATTTTGAGGTGAAAGTGGAGTCTCTCAAAACCATTGGTTAGAGAATTTAAAAGGCATCTCCTTAGGGAAGTTAAACTGCTGTTGTCTCAACTTGCTGTGCTTCCACCCAACCTCTTCAGAAGCAGCACGTCTCTGCTGCCGCGCCTAGCAGTAGGGAACTTTGTGAGAAAAACAGGAATACAAAGAAACAACAGTGAGACTTCTTGACAGTAATTTTTCATTACATAAGTATGAGTTTGCTTTGTCTCAAATGTGCACACAAATTTACATTAAAAAATAAGAGTATGCAAGGAATCTTACTAGTCTCTGGGTAGCCAGACAGTTCAGTTCACAAAAAGACTGATACAGTAGTTGCAAAGAGTATTATGCTGATTCATCACCTATGTTGTGAACTAATGAGATACAGTACTAAATGATAGAGTTTATTTTTAACATGATAATTTGGAACTCTGACTGCAAAAAGGTTTTTCACTCGCAACATTAGGCTTCTTATGCTTTTTCAAAGTGTGCACACATGCAGTTGAACAGCCTCTGGAAAAGAAAATTTTCTTGCAGCTGCTGGTTTTTGTTTTTTTTCAGTGAGCAAAAAAATAGCAAGCAACATGATTTTCAGGTTTCCTAAGAACAAAGAACAAATGGGGTTACTGAATAAGAGTCCTGTTTCGTCTCATCTAAATCCAAGGAATAGCAACAGGACATTTCCCACTCACCTGCTGTCTCTTCCTTGGGGGAGAAGGTAACAGCTATCAGGATATCTCATATTGACAACTGAATGGCTGCTTTTATACGGCTCAGTACTTCAGAGACTGGATAGCTGCTACCACATGAGAGGAAGATGTAGGGTTGAGGACCCCCATTCCCCTGAGGAGTCATGCAATTCAGCACTCAGAAACGCAGCCCCAGAAGAAAACCAGGATGCAAATACAGTCCCCATGAACTATTGAATCTATTCCACTATCCTAGAAGAGGTGCAGGAAGCAGCTATGTCATAAACCGCCCTCCCAACAACCCATCAGGGTTTCCTCCTTCTCCCTTCAGGAGTTGGCCTCGGTAATCCTTGTGGGTCCCTTCTAACTTGGGATAGTCTGTGATTCTATGATTCATTGGTATTGGTTTTGTTATTATATCAATTATTAGGTGTGGGCAGTCACTGAGATAATGATACGTCCTTCCTTACCCAAACTGAAAGTGAATAGGAAAGGTGATACTTTGATTTGGAAATAAAAATGAGAGTTTTCTAAGCATACAGGGGAAGAAACAGCTGTGGAAGAAATGATGTAGCACTTAATCAGGATATATAGGTTATTAGCAAAGATCTTTTTCTATGGAGCAATTGTTTCAAAAGACCTGTAATTTGAATTGTATTATCAAAACAGTATCAGTAATTTCCCGAGTTCATTCACTGTTGTTAAATGGGTATCAAATATACTTTGCTGCATTTTTTGTTTTAATGTAATATTAGTTAATAGTTCCAAGACAACATACTGCCTTCCAAAGTCACGGTATCAAAAATGCAAGTCAGTCTTTATAATCTGCCATCATTGTAAATACTGTCTGCTCAGCTGAGGATAATACTTTTTGTCATTTCTCCAGGTTGGATGAAAAATTCACTGTCAAGGTTGCTGATTTTGGTCTTGCTAGAGATGTCTATGATAAAGAATACTACAGTGTGCACAATAAAACAGGAGCTAAACTGCCAGTGAAATGGATGGCTTTAGAAAGTTTACAAACTCAGAAGTTCACAACAAAGTCAGATGTGGTAATGTAGAAACATATTTGTATCACCTATTAATTTCTCTCATATTGCCTTCTAGCATTTAAAGAATGGACTAACTCCAAACCAGAACTTCTATTTGAATTTAACTTTAGTTCATGTAACAATAAGCGACTGTTTTTATAACCAGAAAAAGCATTTGTCCCAATCACGAAGCAACAAGATGTTGACCTAATTATCTGTTACTACTCAGGAAAGAATTAGGAGTTTAATCGCACTCCAAGGGAAACTAAGGACATTCCCAGGAGCCAAGTTGGAGCTGAACCTTGTTATAGGAGGGGCTCTGGAAAGCTTGAAAAAACAGCAGGTTAACTTTGACACTCTTAGAATGTAATAGGTCTCAAAAAGTCCTTATTTGCTTTATAAATGCTTATTGACTGCCTACAGCAATCTCAAGTATTACCTGTCCATTTATGAAGAAAAAATTATAATCTGAAGTCATTAGTTGGCTGGATTACTTTGTATTTTAGCCCTCCTTTCAGTCCAGATTCAAATTAGCCTGTGAAGCATAGAATTTTCACCACATATACTCTCCTCAGTATGTATTTGCACAGGTTTTGTCAGATCATCAGATCATGTAAATTGGCAGCACTCCACTAACCTCAAAAGAGGTCTGCCAATTTATACCAGCTAAGTAGGCCTATAGGCTTTTCTTTTCTTTTATTTGGTTGAGTTTCTCTGGCTCTAATTTAAGTGGCTCCTCAAGTCCCTACAGCGTTTATTAGCCCACTTAAAAGAAAGCTGAATGCAGTAAAATAACTTCTCAAAGGAAAACCAACGCACTTGAATACGTAAATCTGTCAAACTATGTTCTAAAACTGGAATGTAAAGCTCTCCAAACCTATCATTTATTATTTATTTCTTTGTTTTCTTAGTGGTCCTTTGGGGTGTTGTTATGGGAACTTATGACAAGAGGGGCACCACCTTATCCTGATGTAAATTCTTTCGATATAACTGTTTACTTATTACAAGGAAGAAGGCTGCTACAACCTGAATACTGCCCTGATCCACTGTAAGTAGTTTGCAAAACCTTCTGCAACTGCTGCTGATTCTGATGTTACAGAAACTGACACTGTGGGGGAAAAATAGGGTGTTTTTTGTTTTGGTTTGCTTTTTTACATAATTTCATAATTGAACACTTCTTTTATTTGAATGGCAGGTATGAAGTCATGCTGAAGTGTTGGCATCCAAAACCTGAGATGCGTCCAGCATTTTCTGAACTTGTTTCAAAAATATCAACAATCTTCTCCACTTTTATTGGGGAACACTATGTTCATGTCAATGCTACTTATGTCAACGTGAAGTGCATTGCTCCCTATCCTTCTCTTTTATCATCACAAGACAATACAGACATGGATGTAGACACATGACGGGTATGTCTAAAACAGAGGAAAATCCATTCATAGTTGTATGAACGAAAAAATGAAACCTTTTGTCCACAAGTTTTTACTGCCCAGTCTTTGTGAGAACACTGTTGCACATGTTTATGTTGTTGCCCAAGTTGCACTAGTACAAGGATGTGATATCATATTGTTTAAGGCTATGGGATTCTGTAAACCATCACAGTAATTTCCAAGTATTTGGACAACTGCATCAATTTACCAAATGGAAACGTTGTTTGCTACCATCAGAGCTAGTTCTCGCTAGTTCTCATTAATGTGAGCTCGGACCCAAGAACAAAGATTCCTCATTAATGCCATGAAGAAGAATGTAGAATACCAATCAATAAGGCTGGAAGGACTATTACTGTTGCATGTACTTTAGGATAATGAGCAGTGCAGAAATGGTTTTCACACAAAAGGCTTAGATAAACAATGATACAAGAGTTTTAAAATATATTTTCCTCCTGCACAGTCCAAACTTTGGATTTTTGCACTATATTAACTTGGTTTCTTAGAAGATAAACAGCCAATAGAGCCAGCTTCATGGTGAATGTCTTCAACAGCAGAAATTAACATCAAAGAATTTGTGCACAGTAAAATAAGCATGTCAGCCTTGCCAGTCCTCTTATGTAGTCAGACGGTACATAAAATGAGCAGAAAAGCATCTAGCTTTAAGCATTCCTAGTGTCAACTTCATTCCAACATTCAACCACTTGAGCAACAGCCTATATTGACGGATCACTCACTGAAAAAAATGCAAAGCCTCCAACTCTTTCAGTAAAGAAGTAACTATTCTCAGAGACTAAAAACTTGAAGGCATCCATATTAAATGCCAGGCTAATCCCTGAGATGTAGTAATATGGGCTGCATTATTCTAGAGAGGTAGAGGAGACAGGCAGGCTGGCTACTATATGGAGCTGCTGGCTGGTGAGTCACACAGCAAAGGAGCTGAAGGTGTGCCACCTACACTTGGGTGGAGCTGCTGCCAAAGGTGAGTAAAGAGTGGAGGTGTTGCAGCCAGCCCTGACCTAAGAAGACTGTGCCATAGCAGACATGTTGATAATTTTTTCATGCCAGCCCTAAGAAGCTAGAAGACTGATCAAAAGAAGAAAACAGCTTTAGGCCCCCTAACCTCTTCTTGGATCACACAACCAAGTGAATTATGATACCTACTTTTATTTCTCCATTATAACAAGAAAAAGAAAATGAAGAGAGAGAGTAAATGAAACTTTCATTCATTAGAGGGGAGTACTATAGCTTTAGGGCAAGCATCACATGTCATTTCTGTTCCTGTGGAATTCTGTGCATACTACTGTATAGCTTGTTTAGTATAGGATAGAACTGGGTTTGTTGGTGTAAACACATAAAGTATTCTATTTTTATATTAAAAAAAAAAAAGTTTATTTTTAATGACATTTACAAGGTTTGGTTAGGCCACAAAATACTGCACTGTGAACATTTCAGAAAATGTATGTCAACGTACATGATTCATAAATTGTAGCAACCTTAAAAATACTGTGTAAATATTAAAAAGGAAGATAACTGACTGCAAACACACTCCACCCTAAGTATAATATCTCTGTTGCTTGAAGCCAACCATTTTAAGATCTTCAAAGAGAGGTAGTGTGGATAAAGAACTGATATAAGGGAGATATGTTGTTCTTGGGAGACAGTGTTATAACTGAAAGGTTTATAATGAGGGCAGAGTGTGTAGGCAAACTACGAGCAGATAATCTTGTACTGTGTTTCATCACCACTTTCATTTCAGAAACAAACTTTCATGTCTGCTGAGAGCAATACTAATTGTAGATTGCTCAAGGACAAAAGGCTTTGCTGCAGGCAAAAAAATCATCTCTATGGTTGTTAAAACAGCTAAGGAAGTTTATGACACATAGATTTGGAGAAGATACTCCAGACTTGTACATACATGCTTGAGGAACGCTGCAATGTGAAACAGAGGACATTTTTACTATTTATGAACTTTTGCTTAATAAAGTTAATGTTGTGTCTGGGACACCTGTAAGAATACGTGATTCTGGTTAAGATTTGATGTTAGTAAGTTCATGTATCTGCAGAAGAGCTGAATGGTACTTATGTTCATAGTTGTTGTTATGACCTAATAAACAAGTTATTAAAATGAATTATTGTAATACTTTATACTCTGAGTGCTGTTATTACTGTTAACATTTGACCATTAAGCTGATAAAAGTCTGTACATTTTTTTCTAAGATGGGAATAGCAACCAATGGAACTGTGTGAAAGAGAGCAACAGAGAGGAAAAGCTCAGAAACATAAAAATATGGAGAGTGCTCCAATAAATCAAGCACACGGGTTCATCAGCCCAGTACTATATGCTTCAGAGAAAAGTGCAGAATATACTGTAGCAAACAATTTTGGCAACGTCTCTTTGGTTGGAAAGTCTCTTCCCCATTCACAGGCTGCACCCATGCAGAGCCTTAAAATTCTTCACGCACTTAGTGTTGGGGATGACATTTGAAGCTCTTCATGTAGGCACTGCAAAGAGTAGCTGTTTGGCCCAAGGATGGATGAATGACAGTGCTCACGTTCAGTGCCTAGGCTCCCTAATCAGTCATGAGTCACAAGAAACTTCAAGCACAAAAGTGCATCTGAACCTATCACGGCTATGAGGATCATGGTCATCCATCACGCATTTCATTTCTACAAGGTGCTTGGTATCTGCGGCACCTGAAGACAGGCGGCTTTCCAGTTTGCAGTGGCCTTAGCTCTTAGCAATCAGATAAGACATATCCCACTGAACTCACAAATTCACTTCTGTAAAGTGAATTTTGAGTCGGTACCCCACAAACACTGCAATGTTCAGTGCCCTGTGCGACTCATAAACACAATGACACTAAAGGCTGGTTCCTCCCACGGCCTACCTGAGTGGCATTTTGTACTTAATTCACTCTGAAATATTCTGATGTGCAAAGTCTCAACCAATTAAAACCAGCATTTATATGCACTTGTAATTTCAAAATATCAAGGAAACCACAATTTTTCCAGTTACATTTACTTATTAACAGAAAATGTATATGCTTGGTTTCACCTCAAAATGTTAAAATATTTTAGGGAAAAAGCACATACAAAATAGCAGCTCTTCTGTTGTGTCACAAGCCCAATGCAATTAAATGCTCTGACATTTTTCGTTCTGTTTATTTACACGTAATTTATTTTCCAACACATTTTCAGGATTTCCCTGAAAAGTCAGTAAAACCTTTCCAAGTTTTTCTTGCAGTCTGCTATTAATATCGGGGTCTTCAATATAAAACAGAAAAATGCACAGCAAAATGATGGTCTGAACTTAAATACCAGATTTGTAACACATTCCTCTGATTACGACTCATGATTTTAAGCGATGCAATATATAACGCATTTTGGAAAGAGTCAACAGAATCACAAGCTTCCCATGCTCAGTAACTTTGCTTATGCTGGGTACACTCTGCATGAGATCTTCAGCTGACTTAAGCTGGCAGCAGTCCCCTGACATTCATATTAACAGTAGACATGGCCCATGATGAAAAAGTTACATAAGGGATACCCTATGCGTAAGCCAAGGGATTAAAAAAAAATAGGGAGGGATATCCTCTCCCCACAGAAATGATGCTGTTGATTTCACTCAGAAGTTTGGGTGCATTGCTAACTCAACCTTTGTAAAAAATTTGCCTATATTAAGGAAGGTTTTTAATACATCCAACAATATTAAAGGTTTCTATAAAATATATAAATATATATATAAATGGTACACTGTACAATTGGCTTCCTTCGGTTTTGCATATTGCTTACCTTCTATATATCGTGTTAAATACAGTCATGAAGTGTGGACTGAAATGCCTTATATAACCAAAGGAAGAGAAAAGGTACATTACAATTTTGTTACAGAAGCAGTATGGGTGATCAACTGTAAAATAGCATCAAAATAATTTTAAACCTACAAATTAACCTCTCCCTTCAGAAATTTCATTTCTGGCATTAAGCTATAACATTGTATCTCAGAAAGAGGTAAAAGCTGATAAATGAAATACAAATCCCTTTTTTTTTTATTTTATTTTTCTTATGAAACCGAACATCTATTCCTGAGACATTCCAATTTCCATTACTTTTAACAAATAGGTCATGAACTAAGTATTCCGAGCATCGAAGAAAGACACAGGAAATCTCAGTGTTTTGCCAGATCTGCTAGTAAAAACATTTACAAGAAATCCTGATCTCATAAGCAGCAGGGAGAACTCAGAGAAACTTGATTGATTCAGCTGACACCGGCACAGCTGAGAGCGGTATCTGGCCCCGCAGCAGCATGCTTGGACATTATCAGTCAATTTGCCTTTTAAAACCGCCATCCACCTACTAGAGGTGAAATCACTTCTAATGAGAGCACTGAAAGGTTGTCTCTCTGATTAAGGTCAAGCACGTGCTGCCACTCCACGACCTCCTGAGGGATGGAGAGGAACAAATTTTGCTTCGTGTTTTGCGAGGAGCGACGCTTCTTTGGCTGACGTGACCATCGACCTAGGCGCTCTCCCTCCTGGAGCTGGCAAGCTCCTCATGCCATGCTGTGCCTCGGGGAGGCCGAAGGCCAGGCCAGGGCAGCCCATAGAGGCCCTCCTGGCTGAGAGGCCATCTGGGGCAGCTCGGACAAGCAGGCCATGCTGGGCTTCTGGTTTCTCAGTTAGTTTGTTTGGGGCTAGAGAAAGGGTGAGAGGTGTGTTCAGGTTTCTTTTTCCTCCTTCTGTCACTTCATCCCATCCTCCTTGGGTCTGAAGTTAGCATAAAAGCTGGAGCAGGAGTCTCACGGGACTCAAGAAAAGAACAGAGATCTATTTAGGGATTTAAGCAAATATAGCCAGAAACTGTAGGTCAGACTTGATAGGGTTTTGTTTGTACAACCCATGCTAGAACACTGAAGACGGGTGACTTATTTACTCAATTTTCTTGTTCTTTTCTTTCTTGGTAGGCACTAATGCAGGGTGACTTATTTAACCTTGTTTTCTTATGCTTTTCTTTCATGGTAGTAACTACTTTGCAACAGCCTGGTGCTGTTAGGAGGTTCGTCAGCATCTGCGGGATGTCTTCTCACGTCCATTATGACAATTTAACAGAAAAGTCATCCTTACTTGGGCCTCTGAGGCTCCGTGGGTTTCTACAAATACTGTGTATTAATACTTGCCAGATTTCTAATTACCAAGCACACGTTGAGCCCCTCTCTGGTGTAAATGACAGCTGAATGTCCTCCTTCACAATATAAGAAGTGTCCTTGCCAAAAACTTTAGGGTGCATGACCAAACATGGACGCCTCAGCTGCCACGAGTTCACAGCTCACTGGGGTTGTTGGCATACTTTGTAAGTTTGAAAAAAAAAAAAAAAAGAAAGAAGAAAATAAACACAAAAATACAGTTTGGACTTCAATTAGTGAGGAAAAAAGGACTTCAGACACGGTTGCTATACTCTATCATTTTTGTGGCACAGAAAATAAAAAAAAAATAGACAATTTGAGAAAGACAGCTGAGCTGCAGCCTGGTGGAACTCATAAATATAGATATGGTGCGAAACTTGTGGCAAACACATGCAATAATTTGAAAACATGTATACCCTAGTCAGCAAACGGGACGTAACAAGGAATGAGTCACATCCAACCCAAACATATGCTAGTGGATTTCTTACACGTAGAAGAGGTTACAGCTACAGGATGGACAAACAGCTTCAGAAAGTTAAAAACACTCTAACCATGTAACTTTTGCATTTTGTAGAGAAGTGTAAGTATCTGAATAGCTTCTTCATTCATTGTCAGCTAGTGGAAACATATCTACTGAAATTAGCTTTTCTATCAAATTGCCAGCCTTGCCTATGCACCATACCTGCCACCTGGCCACAACAGTCGTAACAGCCTTAGAAGTATTTCCCTGTAAGGTCAACAGCTCAATAACTGTACAAATGTCCCAGAACAGTACTGCCTGTGTCCTCCGTACATTTCTGAAGCACCAAACACTTCCAGCTGTTGCCAGAACTTAGAACATCGGCTCTGAATCCGATGGGAAGAGGGTAAGGGTTTGTCAGGCCCATGCAGACTCCGGGAGCATTGAATCATTTCGCTGAAATGATGAAAACAAACTCACCTCTTTGACAAGCGTATTTCTGCTTGTTTTTGTGAATATTAAGTTTACCCCAAAATATCCTGGAAATATATTTGTATGGCTGTAACACAAAAAATTATAAAATGTATTTGCTAGGTATCTCGACATTAATTTATAGCAGCAGGGTTTTTCTAAGACCATCAAAAACTTACAAAGTAAATTATTTTAAAATATGCTTAATTCTATGTCATATGTTTAAGAGAGTGAATACCTTCAGAATAAATCTTCCGGCTTCCTTGGATAAATGAATGAAATTGTCTTCTATCAGCTGTTCTGGGCATCTTGAAATAGGTTTTGTGTCTTATCAAAACTGAAGTGGTTTGGAAAGAGTCCAGGAAAGCTCATTTTAGGTTATCCGGCAGAAACTACTGAATTCTCTGCAGTAGTTGAGGGTTCTTTCATTCACCAGAACTGATCTACCAAGTATCTCATCCTCTTTTTTGGCTTTTATCTTCACAATACCAGAAGGCATCACAATATAGAGGTTCCATGTGCAAATATCCACCCGATATTACATACCGCAGACAATCCTGAACAGGAAAATAATGGCTGGATGGTGATGATCAATATAAACAAATCCTTATCTCTGTGCTGAACAAATTGTTATTCACGCGGAACTTTTCCCAAAGTCTCTATAGTACTTACCACCATTGCATTAAAATTTATGTAGTCCTATATTTTGCTACATAAAACGTGGAATGGTGTTAGAATAGTAACTTCATTGCAGGGAAATTGGTGGCCATGAAGGTTAACAGCCCATACAGAAAGCCACTAACAAATGTCCTTCCTTAATGAAATGCTTGGTTTAGATCATATTTTTCATAACGTACTTATGCGCTAGGCTGCCAAACAGATTCATTCATAAAATACAACATACATAAGCATTTTTTTCAGACAGAGTTCAGCCTATCAAGTTCTCATTTCAGTGAAAACTGAAAAAAAAAAAACCTTCCTTTACCAACTGAATGAGAACACAGAAATTTTATCCAACATTCATACATTCAATTGCAATAGAGGAATTAGAGACCACAATGAGATCAAAGGATTTTACTGCTTAAGGTTTCCAATGCTCTTTTCTACAAAAGTTTAATATCACTCCTCTCCACCCCCCGTTACTCAGTTATATTCTACCCCTAACAGCTAGGTCAGGTTTTATGAGCAGCATTTCTGAAAGCTGGAAGAGCTTTCTCTGGAAAGAAGCCATCTGTTTGGAGCGGTCAGTTCCTTCAAGATCTGAAATGCTTCCCAGTGTTTTTTCACTTCCCAGATGTATTGCAAATCCCGGCTACCTAAGCATGAAGTGGTAGACTTATAGAGTCTCCAGGGAACTTCCACTTAGTGCTAAAGCATTGCCAAGAGGTGGCTGTGTCAGCCAGATATAGGGTATCTGAATGAGGTGCACTGCTGCTGTGGTTTATCTGTGTTTTGCAATGCCGGTGTTGTGTTTTCTCATGTACGTGAAAGGTATCCAAAACTTGAGATGCTTATGTTGTGGACTGGGTTTTCTTCAGAAACAGATTGAATACATAGTGCATCTTCTCACAGAGCAAAGCCACGCTAGAGAATACGGGAGATGTCCCTCAGTCTACAATAATTTATATTTCAAGACAAGGGAAAGCTGATAAGAGGCTGTTTAAAGAGGCAAATCCATCCTACCGCTGTGATCAGCTGGGATAACATCAGTATATTGTCCAACATGAAGGTATTATCCAGTAACAAGGACAATGGCATACAGCTCAAAAATCAATCACTCTGAGAAAGGCTCGTTAAGGAAATTAACACCAAATTTATCCACGATTATGAAACACTGTACAATTGGGAGAATTCCCTAATAGAAATGTCATCATAAAGGCCTCCTTGTTTCCTTTTTTGATGCTTCTAATCAAATACTCCTTTGCTTAAACAGCTAATCATAATTTTCTCCTGCTACAATAATGACTAACGCCAAGACCCGAGGAGGAAAGCTGACCAGAAAATGAGCAGAAAGAATCAGTTTTGGAGATATGAGCTTTCCTTTGTAAGGAAATTATTATTTATACTAAGTATAATAAATAATACTACCAAGCCTGGGGAGATATTTCTCTTCATTAATACATTTCAAAGGACTCCAACAGAAATATAAGGCTGGAGAAAATGTCAGGAAATCATTTGGTCTATCCCACACCACCAAGACATGATGAACACACCTAACCTGCCTTGCCAAATGTTTGTCTAACAGGTTTTCTTTAAATAACAAAATAAAAAACTGCCCAAGCTACAAGGACTTCAAGGCTTCATTATGTGTTCACTATTGCTAAAGTCCTCCTTGGACAGCTTTTCCAGATTTTCCTTGGTGCCAAGACCCACGCCCCTTTTGTTTGCCCCAACTCTGTCTGCACAGCAAAAAAATAACTGCCATTTTACTTACAGAAAACTTTTAACCTTTCAAGAATTCCCTTCTTAGTCTTCTCTAGGCTAAAAGATTTTCTTCAACTTTTACTCATATAACGTATTTTCTAAACACGTTAACTTTCTTCTTGTTGGATCTTCCCAGTTTGTCCACATTTCTTAAGAGTGGTGCCAGGGATGAACTCGGTACTCTCAAAACTACTTACTGCTTTATAGAGTGATCAGGCCAGCAGCTCTGTTGCTCATGGCTAAAGGAAACGAGCAGTGAGATAATCCAAGTTGTCTTGACAATCAAGGCACTACAGCACTTGGCTTGCTTGGAGGTTTTGTCCACAAACGCAAGCAGATTGAGAACTGTGGCACTAGGTGCTAGCACGGCAAATTTATAACTTGTTTGAGGATCTTTCAGGATATACAAGATAGATGGGTCAGTAATCCTCTGAGTCCTTTATTTTTCATTTTTTAAAGTATATATCTTATGTTTGTCTCGGAACAACGTCCTTTCCCCAGCTAATTCCTTTGTGCTTACCTTAGGTGAACCGTGGCAGGCAGGAAAGCTGCCTCACCGGGAGGACAGCTTTCTCCAAAGAGAGTGACGGCAAAGCCAGGGGCAGGAGCTCATGTAGCTGGAGCCCCAGTCCTTCAGCCCATTATCCTGCATTATCCAAAGGAACTCACTTAAAGGAATTACAACTCTCCATGTTTTTGAGTGCATATGTATTCTGTTGTTTCACATGTGCTGTGTCTCTTTTAATTATCTTTGAATAACTTGCATAATTCAACCAGCCGGTTCCAGGGAACTAGAGATCTCTGGCTTGCAAAAAGAGGGCTGTAAATCAACGAATTTCTTGAGCACTCATTTGTGAGATGTGTCAGACAGAGCCCAGGCCAAGGGCAGGGAGCACAGGAAAGCTAGGAATACAAAGGAGATGCTGTCTGCAGTGTAGCAGGAAGTTATATTTAGAAAGGTGGAAACATCAGCCTTTGGTAGGAGGTGTGCTAGGCTCAATGTTTGAAATATTATTTACACACTACATCCAGTTTCCCTCATGTCACACCTGACATGGGAAGATGTCCCTTGGCCCCAGAAGAAGACTTTTTCAGACAAGTGCTCCCTGAGGCCACTCTCGCTACTGGAGAGATCAGCTGTGACAGGACCCAGTGGGTGAGGGATGCAGAAGTATCCCCCCAAAATGGTGAAATATTTCTTCTGTAGTGCTTGCAGACTGATAAGGAGCCATACTGCAGTGAATACTCATGCACGCACTCATTGAACATCAGCTCCCTCTACTGTAAATACACTGCTACACGCTGCTGTCCCACCCCACCGCCTCCCAAAACAGCCAATTTTGGCAAGTGCACATTGCAACCCTACTCCGAAGCACTGTGATTAAGGGCATGGAAAAAATGCTTCCTGCAGAACAGGCAGGCAGAAAGACAGCATGGATTTTTCTTTTCAGTTCTTGTGGTTGTAATAATTGGGTTTTCAATCTTTCTGTATGCTGCAAATATCCATCTCTAGTTTGTCTCAAAACTAGAATAAATTTCATGATCTTTATCTAATATTTTGCAAACAAATGTAGATTACAGTCTACAGAACGGTCTGCTGCAATAGCTGCAGTCTTGCCTCTAACAGCCACAAGAGTCATCTGTTATAAAAAAATGTAATAGTTGGATCTTAAACTCTGCTGATCATTATCCGACTTATGATGTTTTGTCTTCCTGAAAAGGTTAAAAATCTGACAAGTCTCAATAGCTGATGGCCATACCCATCTATACCAAGAGCTATTCTTGGCTCCAGCAGAAATTAGAGACGTTTGCAGCTCAGCTCAGTAACACAGTCCCATTAACTGGTCAGTTTTACTCAAAAGTATGACTCAAAAGGAGAGAAATTGTTGTTCAGACTGAATTCAATTAACAGTTTGAGCCCAGAAGTATGAAAGGTTGGATTTTTTTCAGAGAAAGTGAAATATTTTTGTTTTGAAATTGACCTTATATTTTAATGTTAGACTAAACAAAAGTTTAATTTCAGATTAAACCGGTGCTCGTGGTTTTACTTGGCATGAGATCCAATTAAATGATCAAAGTCTCAGAAGTCGGCCAAGAGATCAAGGAAGATGAGGAGAGCAGAGAGGCCCTGAGACTTGCCCGAGAATGGATAGCCAGAGCCTCTAGTGAAATTTTAATGTAATGGAAAACACAGACACTAGATCAGAAAGAATCCAGACAACCGGAGAAGTGATCAATAACCTATCCATGAAAATGGCCCATTTATTGATTGTTAAAAAATAAGGAGCAGGAAGAAGATATTAAAGTAATATGACAGGAGATGGAGAGCCGAGTGTTGAGACTCTAATTTGTTTGAATGTTGAAGAACAGAGGCAAGGAAGAAGATGAAAGAGCGAGAAGGGATGAAAATATGATCAAGACAGGTCAGCTCACAGACAAGGAAGCATCAAGGGGATGGCTGAAAGCACTGGCAGTAGGGGCAGCAAATATCTCAAAGTATGGACTGTGAGGGGTGGCCAGACCACGGGGAAGGGGAAGGGGAAGGGGAAGGGGAAGGGGAAGGGGAAGGGGAAGGGGAAGGGGAAGGGGAAGGGGAAGGGGAAGGGGAAGGGGAAGGGGAAGGGGAAGGGGAAGGGGAAGGGGAAGGGGAAGGGGAAGGGGAAGGGGAAGGGGAAGGGGAAGGGAGGACAGGACACCAGCCTGGCAGTGCGACCCACGTACATGGCCTAGAGAGATTGGAGAATGCCCCGGCTTCTTGCAGGATCCTGTACCCTGTTGTACGGAGGGTCACAATCTCATCCTTAGCCGTGGGCCCTCTAGAGTCCCGGAAGGCAGATAACAAGAGAAAAGAGATGAAAAGCAGAAAGTGAGTTTGATCAGTTTAGTGTTAACTTTGTGCCATGCCTTTGATAGGAACAGAATAGTCAAAGCAAATAAAGCTGCTTTGAAATAGGAATTGGCAGGACAAACTATAGCGAGTACATGAGAGGAACTGTATCAGAATTATGCCACAACTCATTAATCTGTATCACAGTAATAATGTTACTTTAAAGTTAGCACCAGAGTTTCAAAGCAGAAGGTCTTCTGGATCTCTAGCAACTCACTGCGAACCCTTTGCAGCTAATCAGTATCATTGCTTCAAAAGAAATTAAACTGTCTCCACCCAGCAACTCTACTGGCATTTGATCTACAATTGGCTTGAAGTTAAAAATTAATTACCCTTACAACATATTGATTACATGACTATAAACATAAAAGCAGCAGCCCAGAACAATGTACACTGACCCTCTGTTGGAACAGCATGTTTGTTTTCAAAAGGAAGCTAATTAAGACAAGTTCCCCAGAAGAAGGCGGCTGTGGTAAAACTCAAACCAACAGTGCCATCTAGTGCATCGCTCGGCTCATGAAGATCATTCCTTATTTCGCACAGATCATTTCTTATTTCGTGTTTCCCGATGCTAACTAAAAAGGGCTGATAAATCACTATCGTGCTCGGTATGCCTGAAGTCCCAAGGCTTGCCACTAGAGAATACACGGCTTCCAGAAGAAGGAAGTCTAACATCATATTTACATTTTGGTAATTAATAAAACTATAAAGCTAAATCTATTTGATTAGTACTGTTGCTGCGAATTAACTGAAATCAATAAAAGTTTTACATTGGCAATAGCTCTCAGGCTTCTAGGCTGCTGTGCTTCAAAGTAAGTTTGCTGGAACGTGTCTGTGTTGTCTTTAGATGGTATCTCTGTAATACACTCTGAAATAGATTGGATAAGAATCTCTGGATATCCTTCATGATCTTTTATTAGACGTGTATGTGTACATACCAATGAGCAAAGACTGAAAGCAGAAAAAGCACCATTTTATTTTCTGCAGTGTAGCGTCCGTTTAGGATCTGCTAAATATACCCCTTGCTAATGGATACTAATTGTTTTATATCAGAAAAATGTAAGGCACTAACTCTTTGGTTTTTGTCCGTGTGTCACTGACAAAGTGTGGAGGACTTCCTTCTAAATCCATTTACCTAGATCAGAGCCCCCGAGAGGAGTCCTCGCAGAAGTAACAATTTCAGGGCACTGCTCTCAAATTTTGTTGTCGCCCGATTTTACGCTTCGTTTAAGACACACCATTTCTCTGGCTGATTCAATGTCTCCTATTATTAGAAACTGCTCCCTTTCAGGAACACTGAACCCTGGCTTGGCTTCCTTTTCCCAAAACTCTGCGGAGACCTCTCAGTGCATCTGGCATTGTACTTGGCACTCTGCACTCCCTTAATGTACGCCCATTGTCAGCTCCTACACGGATCACCTTATACTACAAAAGAGAGCCTAAAATAAAGACCGTATATCCTGCAGCAGGAAAAGAAAGATTATGATCTCCGTGCCAATTGCCTCAGCCTCCTTTCTACCCTGAGGAGTTGTATTTCACTGTGGGTTTTTTGCACCCCTAGCCTGGTGTCACTAAGCCCTAATCCATACCAACCAGCGTCAGGCACGTCTCGGATGACACTGGGCGCACAGATGTCGGCTGCACCGACGTCAGGCAGGCATCCCTGAGATTTTGCAGTTTACTCAGGACTGAAATTCCTCTCTGTCTTCCTCATCAGTTCCTCCCCTGACATTAGGGGAACCGCTCCACCCACACCCAGTGAAGCAGCTTCACTATTTGTTTTGGTTTTCCTTTTGTTTTGCTTTGCTCGGCTAACAGAAATTCCCATACATGTTAACATTAAAACAAAACCCTCTGGGGCTGCCACAGAGCTAGCCCATTTTACCCTCTCCGCTGCACCTGGAGCCAAGGGCAGGCAGCAGCAGCCCCATTGCAGGGCTGGCCACCAGCAGGGGACCCTACCAGGCTCTCCAGCGCACGCACTGCAAATTCCCAGCCTTGCCAAGTTAAGAGGGCTGGAACAGATTTTTATGGCTTGACAGAGGATTTGCTAACAGCCCGTTTGAAAAATCCTCCCCTGGAATGCAGCCCACAATCAAAGGCAAGCTGTATTGCCCCAAAACTGTAAGGGCCAACATGCTCAAAGGAAAGAAAATGGCATCAGATCTGTTGCCCTCTCCTCCCCACCTTCCCACCTTCCCATTCCTTTCCTCGTTCTTTTCTTTCTTTCCTGGCTGGCAGGAAAGCACACGAGGCAGGGAACAATGGTGGCAGCAGCAATCTAATGCGACTCAGAGCAAAGAAAGAAAAGGTTGTGACTAAAAGGAACATAAGGCCAAGAAATAAATAAGCAGCGATGCAGAGCTAAAAGCTGCCAGAAATGAACAAATATAGGTCCAACCATCAAGAGCGACACAAGGGATTGGCCAAAAACCAGCATCCATCACTGTGCAAGGACACATGGTGAAGCTGGACTCAGCTACGGCAGGTCTGCAAATACATCCAGCTAGGTTCAGAAATAGCTTTTCATGTCACCATGTCAGCAAGCCGCCCATGGAACAGCAGTCCATCCATGTCTCACCCCCTCCAGCTATTATCATTCCTTCTGTGTTTTTCATAGGTTATGAAAGTCTCACATCCTGCCACCAACCCGTCCACATTAAATTTTCAAGAAGGCTCTTTGTCTTCTGCTGTGTTGCACTTTCAACATCTGTAGAGGCTCCTTGCTGTTCTCTTTTTTCTCTAAAAATGACTTTTGATGTGAGGGCCACAAAAATTTGAAAAAGAATAGTCAGAATAGAGACTCCTCTCCATCATGCTAGATGATGTTACCTTAAACCTTTAGACATCCCACCTCTGTTTGTACCTCTTTGTCATCTCATCCTAGTGATCACAACAGGGATAAGACTTTTTTTTTTTTCTTGCTGTATATCCTGATCCAACATGAGAGACTAAAAACAGAAGTTCAAAATCTTCTGCTGAGGAAGGAAGTAAAGCTCTGTATTTGCACTAACTTTCCACAGATTGAAAGAGCCTAAGCTTACCATCTGGAGAGAAAGTATATGAGGCTTTCTTTCAGACTAATGATCTGTACCAGTCAGGGATATCATTATAACTGCAGCAACAGGAGTTAAAGCAGGCACAGAAATAGTAAGTGCGATCTCTGAAAATTAGAGAACTGGTTAACACACATGTGGAATACAAGTTTGTTCCCTTTCCAGAATCAAATGTATTTTCTTTGGTTCAAAATAGTTCATCTAGATACCGAAATTCCTTAGTGAGTTACTAATTACTACCAAAATACAGTTCTGGTTTTATTATTTTCCATTCCCAATTAGTTCACATAAAATGCTTGTTACAGGGCCAGAAAGAGGAAAATGGCAGCATTTTTTTTTTCTCAGAGTAAGCATAATGTTTTACTCCTCTATGTATTTACGGAACAGGAAGAAATGAAAACAGTGTAATCTGATTTTTAATCTTTGTGTTACTTTTGTTTTGAGTTGTCCTCCTTAACCAAAAGATTATGTCCAGGGGGGCGTTACAGTGGGATGCATTTCCTCTGGTTTTGCATTAGGCTTCTGTCAGTCATCTTTCATCCATGTTTAGATGCAGGGAGAATGGGATTAACTATCCCTATGTCTCAAGTTATTGCAACAAAAACAAACAAACAAACATATTTTTTCTCTTTTTTACAAACTTCTCAGGAATAGACAGAATTATTAACTTAACAAATTCTTTTTGCCATAGACATACTCAATAGTGGAAATCCTCTGGGGGAGTTTTCTTCTGTGTAATCTGTTGAATAAAGAGCTGTCAATATGTAGCCTAGGAAGCCACTCACAGCGGACTACAAAACAAGTATGAAATACAAGGACGGATAATTCCCACATTCAGCTTTGTTATGCTTGTGATATTAATTTTGCTCTTTGCAGTAGACCTGTGTACCATTAGACATCTCAATTCAGTGTAAAATTGAGGCCTCAAAATAAGAAAATGTTTTTTGAGGTCAAACAAGATGAATGTTAACTTGAGATAATGTACAGACGTAAAACTTGCATTCCCATCTGCACACACACTGCCCCTTTGTCTGTAACCTCCTCCCTTGATTTCTGATCATTTCATCTTGCCCCAAATAGCCCATGGCCACCATCAACTTCAGAATGCAAGTGGGTGAAATCCTGGCTCTTTGTGGTCAGACAGAGACCTCCTAATTTCCAGAGCACCAGAAAACCGAGAACAATGCCATTATTATAGCCATGTATAAGAGTACTTTGGGTAAAGGAGAATGGTAAGATAACATCCTCAGAGTTGCTTTTACTCACGAGGTGGTTTCATGGCATCCCTGTGTACAGATAAGAGATGACAGATGTCCCAAGTAAGCAAATCTTGTGTTCTAAGGACACGGGTGAGTCCTGTGGAGAAGCGTTTACATGACCACTATAGGCAACTTACACCACCATCTGCCTCTGTCTTCCAAAAAACTATGCTGAGAAAGAAAAATACATTAATAAAGTAATGTGGTTTTGTCAATACAAAACACAGCAATAGCTTTTAAGGAGTCTTCTGGTTTTTAACTGACAAGACACTGAGAAGAGTCATTTACGTTAGCAGACAGTGGTTCTACTCTAACAGTATCAGAGAGCAAACCGTTCTTGTGGTAGGTGCATCTCATTTACAAAATACATTTTTGTATCAAGTTCTTATATTAAATGTATTCTTTACCAGATGAGATGAAATCTATGTCTTTATTTGATGGTCTGCCTTTCCATAGTGTATGTACTTTGACAGAAAGTGAGCAGATGCCTGGTGCTAGGAGCTATATAAAACATGAGAGATGGAAATTTTTTCTTTTTTCTTTTTTCCAAAATTTGTTTTCCTGCAAGACTGAATGTTACAGACTTTGACGAACCTCAGATCCCATTTATTGGGAAGTTCATACTGAAACAAAGAAAAGAAAGCTGATCTGAGCTGCTGGGATTTGTAACCTGACAGACCTTCTTTATTGGGATCTCTGTGCCTTTCGTGGGATCCTTATTGCAACCTACTGCAATCCCGGTTCACATCAGACCTATTCTCACTATCAGAAGAAATACCTGATTTTTAAATAGAATAGAAATAGGCCATTTACATTTCACAAGTCCACTCAGTCGGTAACATGCAGTAGTGTGTGAAGTGTGGAAGAGCCAGCTGGGCAGCAGACACTCATCTGAAGCTACTCTGAACTGGACTGCATGTTGGCTGCATTTTCTGCTAGCAGTTCATTCAGCCATTAGTCACCTGGAGAGACGAGGGTGTTACAGCCTTCTTCTGCTCACCCAGTGTCAGTGCAGGCCTCGTCCTATTTACACACACACTGACTATCTAAAGCAGCTTCTGGAACACAGCAAACACTAAAAGAACAAAAACATGAGTTTCAAAATATTAACACTGTTATATCCTGAGTCAGAAATATTCTTGTCCAACTAAGAAGTTACTAACCCTGAAACGAAAGGGTTATCTTTTCTAATAATGACTTTGTCTCTGCAATTGAGGGTGTCCTGTAAAGACACCCTTTGTCACCAATGATTGAATAATGCCTCTTATTGGAAGCATAATGGCATCTCAAAATGAGTGAATCAGAATCACAAGTTACTTCTGATATTGCAAACCCTGTTTTAAAAGCAGATGACTGAAGTTTCATTCCCACATCAATTTTTGGACACTGTCCTGACTTCCAGAAGTATTTACCATCCAGAACTTTTACTGAGGTCAGAAGCAAGTATACTCAAGTACTAATTTCAGGAATCATCCAGGGGCCAAACTACCAAAAATACAATTACATTTCTTTACTTAAAAATCCTACCACCTCTTTATACTGTTTCTTCTCATATGTGACATAAAATCAAAAATAAAGGCCCCATGCCATTGTGCAGCATGAAGTAACATTGCTCCTGAGCCATTTTTCTCTAGATAGGCACAGAAACTCTCAGCCCTTCAGTCACATCTGCTTGTATGGTTTATCTTTACTGAGATTTTATCTTCATAAGAAATTCACTTCCATAGAGAGCAAAAGAAAAAGGAATTTGGACTCCTCCAGTGAATCTCAACTTCATTACACAAATCAGCACATTTGCCATTTCCTGTTGAAAAATAAAATCACCAAACAATGTCCCCTTATAAATAAATCCATCTAGAAAACTATACTTTCCTTTTTCAGAAGGGAATAATTAAAAATATAAACAGGAACCAGGCTCAGTGAGAGGGAAGGAAAAGAATTTGTGTGCTTTCTCATGGAGCTCTTCAAAAACTCTTGGCTACCCTAGTCCTATAAGAAGTCAATGGCTGGGGAGAGCAATGCTCCAGCTCCGTTGCTTTCCTCACCTTTATTTGCTTTGTCCTAGCACCATTGCTGCTTTCTGCTGGTCCTCTCTTCTCTTCCCAGCCTTCCTGGTACAGAGCAAAGGCAAACAAATGTTGTACACCAAAGAAGAGTTAGACTGATTCAGGATTGAGAAGCGTCAGAGATATCTTTATGTGCACAATTACTTTAAAGGTCCTCTTCATCCATTACGGGATGCAGAAACCCTTATACTTTGATGATTCTCCCACCTCCTAATCCCGCCCCCCCATCCTTGGCCTTTGCTAATCCTAATACTGATTTGCCTCTGTATTTTCCATAGCTACTGGTACAGTATTCCTGATGTCCGAGTAGGAGTTACACTAGAGACAGTACAGAAATACAGCTCCCTTGGTATAAAGTCCTCCATGGAAAAGTATGGGATTTACCTGCCAGAGTATGAACTCCCCGAGGAGCACAAAGCAATGTTGAATTCAAGTGTCGTCCTTTCTCCCTTCCATTAGCCTTGTAACTTCAGCTGTCCGCTGTGTTTTTCCCTCAACCCACGTCCCCCTTCCTTGGTCCATCACCTTCCTGCCCTTTGATCTTTTAACACTGAAAGGGGATTTGGCTGTCATAACACAGGGATCTGATATTTAGACAGCTGGGGCTGAACTAGCCACGTCATTACAGCCAATAATCTTATCCTAAAACAGACATCTTAACTAGGTCAGATGAAACTCACCCTTGGAGTGCTTATTTCTCCCCGTTGATGTAATGGGAGCCCAGGGTCAACAGCTCAGACTCACACGTTTACAAGTTAAGCACTGAAAATACTCTCCAAATAATCCCATTTTAAAAGCTCTCATATTCACAGACTTTATATCTGGCCCCAGTTTTTCCTGGTCCATTCATACCCGTTCCAACCTCAGGAATTTCCCTGTTGCTTTTCCTTCACTCCCTTCTGCGCTCCGTCCTCGCTGAATTGAGTTCATTGTGCTCCAGCTGTGCTCTCTCTTCTTCGGCTCGTTCATGGAGCCACTTCCATTCTCCCTGGAGTTTCAGTTGCTGAGCAGGAAAACCTGCAAAATGGTTAATGGAATCATGCCCTACAACATCACAGGGGATTGCTTCTGGATATTCCCTACTACCATCTATTGCAACACAGGCCATTGGCTCTTTAATTCCTCACTGAACTGTAGAATATATCTTTTAGACAAACATTCAATCTCTACTTTAAAATTGGTAGTGCCAGGGCTGCTGTCCTGGTTAAATTGTCCCAATAAACAACTGCTCTGACAACTAAAACCTATGTTTATTTGTAGTCTGAATCTGCCCTGTTTTAACTTTTGGTCACGTAATACTCTCCTGTACTAAGACTTCCTTCTGATCTCATAAAACTCACAAATACCCACACTTTTTTTGCTGATAAACTAACCAGATTGAATTGCTCACGTTTTCCAGTCCCTGATTATTCTTTGAACCTTTTGCATTTTGTCAATGTTCTTCTCAAAACCCTCTAACTGTACATATAACTGTGCACATAACTGTACACAGCTAATTTATGTATCTTTGAAAAACAGGCTGTAAAACACACATGATAACATTCTTCTTTCCAAAGCTCCATCAAAGCACATGGCTATGATATAATTTATTTAAAAACATTTAACACTGTAGCACAGACTGATGTTTAAGTTAGCAAGCTTTTCCACAGACACTGCAAACAATGCTAGAAAGAAAGAAAGAAAGAAAGAAAGAAAGAAAGAAAGAAAGGAAGAAAGAAAGAAAGAAAGAAAGAAAGAAAGAAAGAAAGAAAGAAAGATGCTAATTTTTCCTGAAAACTTTGGTGCTGTAATTTTAACTGCTCAAATTGATTGGTACAGGCAGACCACCAAGCACCACTAACTTTAAGAATACTTTTAGAACGCCATTTTACTTCACTGTAGTTCCTTATATTGCATCGTAATTAAATAAATTAGCATTGAGAGAAGATATTCTGTAATGAAATTTTTTTTATAAGCAGCCAATAATCTTCTGTGCTCAACAGTGCTCCTCCATTTCTACTCTTCAGCGGGAAATCAGGATTCTTGTCATCAGAGAATTTTGGATGTGCTTTTTGCAAGTCTGACACCTTTATCAAACAACACACTCGAACAGTCAAAGGGCAGGTGAAGAATAAAAGTGGGCAAGTAGAGACAAGACTTTAAAAGCTAACACTGTAGCTTTTAACATACTAAAATAGCAAAGATAACAAACATGTTAGGAGAAACCTACAGACACATACCCCATATGTGAAGATTACAGGCTTCAGAATCAGATCATGAAATATTTTGGCACCTCTGAAAATCTGTACATAATTTGGATTATATAAATATTTCTCCTTCCAAAAGATAGCTTGGGACTGTCTAGAACCAAAAGTAGATATTTTAGCGTGCAGCACTTCATCCTTATCATCTTTTTGTTGCCTTCAGCTCTTTGCAGATGCTGCTGCCACTATTGCCTGCTGAGCCTGCCTTCAAAGACCTGCAGCCTCCTTATCTCCACTGAAGCAGAAGCAGCAGCTAACAAAGACATAACTATATATCCTTCCTTTGGTTACTTTCCTTCTAAACGCTCAACATCTGCTCTTTTTCACCCTACCTTTGCGCACTCCTATTCCTGAATATAAATTCTGTATCACAGATACATAAGCCCACTCTGACTGAGTGTCTCTGCTTCTACACGCCTCAATTTATGGGATAACTAAGTCTTGTTGCAACCAGGGAAGAAAACTACTGACCTCTAAGCTAAGAAACAACATGGGTATCTAATTTCTAAAACATGGACACATGTCAAAAGAAAGGAAAATGCAAGACTGTGAATTTGAATTGCATAAGGCAAGATATACAGCTGACTATTCCTGGAGGGGCGGGGTGGAGAAAGAAGCCGAGAAAGCTCCCAAGAATAGAAGCAGAGTAGGAAGTCACAGAAGAAGCGTGGATGAGATCTGAATGCAATGGTAATATCAGCCCCTAAAACTGACCAAAAAAATCCGCTCTAAAGATTAAGTCTGTCATCCAAATAATTATGACATGCATAGTCATTAGCATAGAATATGATGCAAAATTAAATGAGCCGTAGTATAAATATTATGGTTGTGAAACAAGAGTGTTTTGACAATCTTGAAAACATCATAGAAAGAGGGAAGACCGTGAACTTCCTGAGCAAAGAAACCAAAGGACAGTAAATTCTCGGGTATCAACAGAAAAGGGAGAGCCACAGAAGGCGAAGTGCTACTGAGCCATTCACTGCAATGCCTGTTGTGGCCTAAAAGGCTGTGTTGTCTAAGAAGGAAGCTCAGCCTAAAGTTTGCTCTAAAGTTGCTCTTGGTAACAGCTTTCTTCCCGTCATAGCTTTCTTCCCTTCACTGTTGTAAAGACTTAATATTTGCCTTTTCTAGACAAAACCTATTTGCTTTTGCTGTTAAGGTTCTGTAAGGTACAGAGAGTGAATTGGGAAGTCTGCAAACACCAAACACCCCTCAAAATACGGACAGAAACTGGCAGGCAGTTCCCAGGGCCCTGATATCTGATATGTATTTGGCAACTTCAGGGATCGGAGTAAGCCTCCCGCCACCCCACGGGAATGTGAGGATTTATATCAAGAGGCATCAGGATGAAGGGAGCTGCTTCCCATGGAAGGGTGTGGGCAGCAGGGACACAGCCCTCCACCCCGGCCTGGTCCCGCTCCTGGCAGCGCCATGGAGCAGGCCTTGGAGCGAGGCCGAGTCCACCGTGACCAGGAAACATTCTCCAGATTAAACAGGTAGGCACTGAGCACACTTCTTCAGGATTGCTCTAGCACAGAAACTGTCTCAAGCCATTTTGATGGCCCAGCAGAGAGACCCCGCAGGAAGGATTGCCGTGCTCTTCTTCCTCCCGTTCCAAGCAAGGGCCGGGGGCCCTACAGAGTCAGCACCAAACGAAATGACAGAAGCAGTACAGCAAATTAGCCAGGTACTTGATTGGTAGCTCTGTCGTATCTGATTAGACGAAGTAGAACTCAACACCTGCATTTAATTTTCTATTATTTTATTTTAGATTAATTTGTCTTTCTCTTTTGCATTAGTGAAACACACTGCTCATCAGACAGAGCTGGTAGCCCGCAGTGAGCTTCATGTAGTGGACCAAACATTTCCTACAACATGGGGTAGCTAGTTAGCACTAGGATGTTTTATTGGTCCGTATGTAACTGAAATGCAAATTAACCCTTGATCAATGTGTAGAGACACTGGCACAGCAGAAAGCTAATGTTCATGAACTTCATAGCATAAGAAGAGCTACTGGTTGAATTGGCTTTGCTGAATTTCGAACAGTAGGTAAAGAGGTACGACTTCAGATAAGATGCAGATAAATTGCAAACTAATGCAGGTATCACTGCTTTATACTGCAGTCACTCACTGAGGAGACATTTCCTAAACCACTTCTTAATCTTGGCATCCTTAAGCCTACCATCCTGACATTTGTTCTGCATCTTCAGATTTATTTTTAGTTCTCCTTTAAATTCCCTCTGAAATGTCCATATTCTTCCTGAAAAGACACACAACCATTCCAAAACACTGAGTCATAAGGCAAGAGCAGTACTTATTTCCACTTCATTCTGATTATTCATTTCCCATTAAGTCCTAAGGTCACAGTAAAACACCTGCTATGGTTGTATGCAGAAGGCTCCCACTAATATCTATGATGACTACATAGTCCTTCTCTGAATCATTCATTTCATCATGGCAAATTTCAGCAATTTCAATAAAAACCTTGTGTAAACATGGTAAAACCAAAGCTAGATATAGCATCTAATGAGAAAATTGTTCATGTTTATCTGCCAAGATCTACTTTCTCTTTTTACATTTTAAATAAAGCAATTTCCTTGGCAATATCCAAGTAGTTGGCAAATCCCAAGGTTTGTTAAAAATCAACGCAGACTTTCTCAGCTGGTTACTCTTAAGACTCCTGGGTGGAAATTACGAATTCCAGTTGCGTGAAGCTAAATGTTGTGCAATGTTTTCCCCTGCTACAGACCATTAACTTTAGTTATTTACTCCAAATAACATACATGAGATTCTCCCAAACAAAACTACCTTGAGACATACCTTTCCTGCTCTACATTTCACTGCTTTGCCGCTAGCAATGGCCTAATCAAATACAAGGTTTGTTTGTCCTTTATTTTGTTCCTGACATGAATAAAATGTTGTCCATTATCTTTGTTGTCAATGGCTACAGGTATTTTTAAATCTCTCTTCCAATTTCCCAAATCAGCCAAGTTGTCCAACTTGTACATTCATCATATTGACTTTTTCATTTTCATTCTTCGTTTATATACTGATTTTCAGTGGCATTGTAATTTTCCAGTATCCATTTGACCTGCAACAACTTCTTCTCCAGTATCACCTTCTTTCATTTCTATGCAACAGTACTGTTAGGACATCTAGAATTATAGCCTTATCAAATTCTACACATATTGGGAATATTTTGCTATACCACATATGGCAGCATAAATCATTGTGTATGGCTTCTCATGCAAGAACGACAGATGTGGATGAACCTTAGAGCGTAACAAGATCCTTTGGCTAGAAGCTGACTACACTCATACCACTAATCGTGATCGACTTATATTTATCTGTGAATTTTCCAGTCAATGATCAGCTTTTACTTGTCCATCATAGCTTGGGTGAAATACACTGTGGTTGACATTAAGAAGCCACATTTAAAGATTTTATCAAAGAGTTATCACTGGATGTATAATCCTTCCACCATACCTCCTTCATTTTGAAGTAATGTTAGAAGCTTTACTCTTCCCATACATTAGGAATAGACCTTTAAGAAGTTCACCTTATTCTCTTAACAAGATTGAGTGGTCCATGGTAGATCATATTTCATTTAATGAGTAACAACTTTATATTATAAATAATCATCTTATTCTTCCAGAACTCCAACTTTGTAACAGCTAATGCTCACTCTGGCATAACATACTCACCCTTTTACCTTTTCAGTTCTGAGGAACAAGGTCTAACCATCAATTCCAACATCCTAGTCACAAGACTAACTGACTAACGTAGCAGTAGTAATCATGTCATTTTTCTCAAGCTCCAAATTGTCTTACTTATTTTGGTTTTCTACCATAACTACACAGTAAACTGGAAGATGTACCCCTTACAAATAATGTAATGCTTGGATTTATCTCATAGTGCTTCAGGGTTGTCATTTTTTAGAATGTGGTATGAGGACATTCAGGTTATTACTTCAAGTGCTCTTGCTGTCAGGGCAGGAAATTACCCTGATACATCACCCAGGAAATTGGCATCCCTATTAATAAGATGGAGCCTATAGACACCCAAATTTTATTCAGTCTTTATCCCAGTGTTCCACAAAACCCAAACACTGTACTTGGCTAAAACCATCACTTTTCTAGTTTTAATCGAGGAACAGAAAGGATATCTCAACAAGATCATCTGACTCTCCTTGGCCTTTGGTTTCCTTTTTCAGCCTCTACAGCTTTTCAGGTTCTACAAAATGGAGTCTGCCACTTCTTCCCTGTTGCTAGAATGGATCGTGCATTGCTAAAGCATCTTCTCCTGCTGTTTTTCCCAGTCTAACTTTGCTCCTGGAAGAAAACAAATCCTCCTACTTGCTACCTGACCCTTGAATAATAGTTTGGCAATCTCTGTTAGAAGGAAATCACTGAGGAGGACTATATTCTGAGCTGCGTCTGACAGGAGGTGTGGAAGCATTCCCACTGGTACCAGTGCACATAGCCTTGTTCTTTCACCATTCTCCTAGGCATCTGTTCTTGTTTGCTGTCAGATGAAGACAGAATTTCACTGGCTCAACCATTTGGAGCTTGGTAATGTTATCTTTCCTCTGTTACAGTTTTCCTCTCAACTTCTACCATGTCTTCTTCCAAGTAGTTCCTAAAAGCAGTTATCTAAAATGTCCCTCCGTGTGCCTGCAATTCTGTGCAGCTGGAAGATACTCAGGTTTTCTTACTCTTAAGAAATTCCCATCTAATTATTTTCCTGTTCCCTTTGGTTGACTGCACACCTTTTCTACATAGTCTTCTGCAGTACCAAACCTTTCACACCATCCATTTTGTCTTCGCTGGTGGCATCAAACTGAATTTTCTGAGCTCTCTTCCATCAAATTTCATGGCTTTCCAAAAAAAATTATTCTGAAAATTCTGCCCCCACCTGATTTTGTAGCTCCGCCACCCCCAGCTACAACACACACCGGCCTGCAGCGGGCATGTCACCCAGGGGATCATAGAATCATTAAGGTTGGAAAAGACCTCCAAGGGCATCTGGTCCAGCTGTCCCCCTGCTGAAGCCCATCCCATTGTTGCTTCAGCCCATCCCAATTCGCAGTGCCCTTTTTTCACAGAATCACAGAATGGCTGAGGTTGGAAGGGACCTGTGGAGATCATCTAGTCCAACCCCCCTGCTGAGCAGGATCACCTAGAGCACGTTGCACAGGATGGCATCCGGGTGGGTTTTGAGTATCTCCAGAGGAGACTCCACAGCCTCTCTGGGCAACCTGTTCCAGTGCTCTGCCACCTCACAGTAAAGTGCCCCCTCATATTCAGCCAGAACCTCCTGTGCTTCAGTTTGTGCCCGTTGCCTCTCACTGGGCACAACTGAAAGGAGACCGGCTCCATCCTGTTGACGCCCTCCCCTCAGGTATTTGCACACACTGATGAGGTCTCCCCTCGGTCTCCTCTTTCCCAGGCTAACCAGCCCCGGCTCCCTCAGCCCATCCTCCTACGACAGACAGGTGCTCCCCTCCCCTCGTCAGCCCCGCAGCCCCGATGACTCATTTTTAAATGACTCCTCCGCCCAAGACGAGACGTGAGCCGGCCACTTGCACCCCACAGCCCCCCTCAGCCCAACCGCCCCCTCCCCGCAGCCAAACAGCGGCTCCCGAACCCCCGGGGGCAAGGAGGCAGCGGGCGCGGCCCGCCCCCCGCCCGCCCGTGGAGGCGGTGGCGGCACCGCCACGGCCCCGCCGCCCTCCCTCAGCGCCCCCGCCCCGCCGCCATGAGCCCGCCCCCGCCGCGCGCATGCGCAGGCAGCGTGGGGGCGCTGCGGGAGGCGGACGGGAAGATGGCGGACCTGGAGGAGCAGCTCTCCGATGAGGAGAAGGTACGGGCGGGCGGGGTGCCGCGCCCCCGCGGGGCGCCCCCTCGCCCCCACACCCCCGGAGCCGAGCTGTCTCGGCTTGAAGGGGCCGCCGGCGTTTGCAGGGGCCGCGGGCTGGGTGTTTTCCCCGCGGCCCTCCCCCCTTCCCTTCCCCCTTTCGGTGCCTGGGTAGCGGGAAGCGAGAGGGCGAGACGGGGCGAGGCGCTGCCGGCCCCTTCCCCCGGCCCCAGGTCCCCTTCCCGGGGCCGGCCGCCGGCTCTGCCCGCCGCACGGAGGGGCCCTGCGCCTCCCCCCGGCTCCGGGAGGCGTGGGAGGAGGAGGAAGGGTGTGGGGAGGAGGAGGAGGAGGAGGAAGGGTGCGGGGAGGAGGAAGGCTCCCTCGCTTCCTACAGCCGCCGGCGGGTCCGAGGTCAAGGAGCGGAGCGGCTGTGTGACGGAGGCGTCTGCGGTCCGTGTGTGCGCGGTGGAGACTTACAGAGGGTCACAAGTGATTTTTTACGGCAAGCCTCTCAAGGAGCAGGGTGCCTCGGAGACCTCAGTTACCGGCGCTCCTTGGCTTCCTCTCCTGGAGGCAGCTTCGTGGCAGCTGCCTGCTTCACAGCTGGGGTGCGGTGGCTTGCGTGCGCTGCCCCTGTCTTCGTGTAACACACGGTTTTATTCATTTCTGATCAAAAAATGTGTGCTTTCCTGGCAGCGGAAGCTCTGAGATGACTGAAAGGTTGTGGACACCAAAAAATGATGTTTCAAGCTTCTCTGAACTTACAGGGATGTCCAAAATGTCTTAAGTCGTTATGAAAAGGCAGATTTTTTGCATGTTTGGGATTAACAGGGCCACGTTTCAGAACTAGAGAGCCACTGATAGGCCAAAAGATGCATAACATGAGGGTCCCTCCATCTCTTTCCAGCCAGAGACTTTAGTCCTCTACGTGAGGACCATTCACATACATGACGGTCCATGGTTCTTTGTATCCTTTCCAGAACATGCAAGTAACTCTAATCCCGTATGTTGCTGTTAGGGAATATGCTTAAAAACATTCCAACTACAAGTTATTTTGGCATCACAGAATGACTCATGCAGGGCCACCCAGAGCAGGTTGCCCAGGACCACGTCCAGGTGGCTTTTGGAGATCACCAAGGAGGACTCCATGACCTCTCCGGGTACCCTGTGCCAGTGCTCAGTCACCTGCACAGTTAATAAAAAAAAATAAATAAAAAGTGTTTCCTGATGTTCAGAGGGAACCTCCTGTGTGCCGGTTTGTGCCCGTTGCCTCTTGTCCTGACAAATAATGTAAATTATGGTGACACTTTCATCTTGCCTCTCCGTGAGCTGAGAAGCCCTGCCTGTGCTTAATACTGTGCCTGTGCAACTGATGGAGTTAAGTTCTGAACTTTCTTCTGTCCGTTAATTGCAGTTTTTCTTTCCTCTCAGAATGGGTGCAGACCTTCTAGAGACTCCTCTTGCCTCGGTATAAATGAACAGAATCAGTACTTTGCCATAGTAAATTTAAATTGATTCTTTTATCCGCTTCAGTCTCATATAAAATTGATTGTCCTACATGATTGGAATTTTCCAAGCCTGGCAAGAGATTTTATTGGCTAATAAAACAAAGATGGCTAATGCTGCAAGCTCATGGAAAAGCAAGCAAATATCTCTGGAGACCTTATGATACCTCAAGATTTTACTTTTCCACAAAAGAGGTACATGGATTAGCTTTCTTGAATGTGAGCCTCTCAGGTGGTTTATCAAGGTGTGATGTATTTATCCATTCTGAAACGAGCATTCTCTGTATTGGGCAGCTCCCACCCAGTGCTTGGAAAGACTGGGGTCCCCAAAATGGCATGGGCTTGTTTAAGGATTTTATTTACATCATTTAAGTTATGTCGGATAGCCTTTTAACAATGTGCTTGAAAGCATAGATACATTTCAGTTATGCTATCATTTTACAATAAAAATGTTTACTGCTTAAAAGCTGTAATCATTTTCTGATGGTATTAAACTAAGACTGTGCACTCTAAGTGGATTAAGTAGAAGACTTCCTCAGTTTAGACTAAAGCATTTTTTGGTTAAATTACTGCAATTTTAAGATTTGCCCTCGATTGAGTCACTAAATGAATACTGTATAAGGAATGAAATTTGAAAGTGCAAATTCTTAATGCATATGGAGATCTTGAATTGAATTTCTTCAGTTTGGTTAATTTCTAGTCTCTCAATTGTTACTTGATATGAATAATAAAACAATTTTTTGAAGTTAACATTTATGAAATTAGTTAAATTTTATCTCAAACGTTGAGCAGCACTGAGTGAAAGAGATCCTCCTGCTGGATAGCATTTTGAAAACACACCCTTCTCAGCCATCCAGCTGGGACTGTGATTACAAATACAGGAGGACAGGTAGACAAACATTAATGTTCGCAGGGAATAAATCATATTGCCTCTCCATATATCTTTCTTCCGTGATAAGAAATGGAGAGCTTCAAAGGCTGGTGTAGATGATGGTGGTGCAATCGGGTTGTAGGTAACTTTGACAGATACATAGCTACAACACTGATCAGAACTACTGAAATTCGAGGAGGGAAGAAGGTGAACAAATATAGACTGTTCTGTACTGGTCTCCTAATAGCGCTATAAAAGCAAAATGAGAGATAAGTGATCTGGTGATACCACGGGTTCGGAAACTCAGTTCCTGTCCTGCTTTGTGCGTAGTCAGGAATTCCAGTGCTGCGAAGGCAGTAAGTAATTCCTGTGGCAGCAGCACCAACTTGCTGGTGTCACCTGGCAGCCAGTTCAACATGGCTGTAACATAACTCAGGTTTAAAACTTGCTGTGCTTGGTGTAAGGGAGAATACAGAAAGGGCACGAATTGGGATAGTGGAATAAATTGGCAGTAGTGCGTGGTTCAGGTAAAGGAGCTCTAAAAGCAGGGAAAGAGAAGAGCCACTTTCCAGAAAGAATGTTATTTCAGCGTGCGAGATTGTGCAACTGGTTTCGATCACAGCTCTGTTCCTTAGGTTCTCATTTTAGCACAAGATTTTGAAACCTTGCATATCTTTCAAAGTGATGATACCGTGTGGGTGATTTTTAAAAAGCGCTAAAAAATAAATACATCTGAGAGCTAGCTGTAGTTGATGTGGTGTGTAAGACTGTGCAAAGCCCAAGGTGTGAAGCTGGGCTCTTGCCAGCGAAGGTTACCGCACCTGGGATTTTCCAGCCCTAAAGAGAGCCGTGGTGAGACACGGGGTTTTATGGCCGTCTTGTTCACTTAGGTTACTGAAAGTTAGGAAGCTTTCAGACAAGTGGAAAAACAAAAGTTTGTTTGTGTTTCAGTCTATAAATAAAAATTAGACGTGAGAGGTGGAAATCCTGACTCTTAAGTGAGGTAGCAATTGGAAATCATCATTTCCCTTCCCTTCCTATCCGTAATGCATCCTCTCTTAATAAGTCTTGAATGCAAAACCTATTTATTTATTCAGCGTATTTGAACGAGTTTGGCTAAAAGTTTAATAACCATTCTTTGCAGTTTAATTGTGTTCCAATTTCTGTACAAATTGCTTTTCTGCCTGTGGCGATGTCAAACTAATAAGCATATACAAAAATGTTTCTTCATGACTGTATTAGTGTGCATATAAAAGCACACAATTTATCTCCATGAATGTAAGCAATGATTAATGGAAGATACTGCTTTTCCTGTAAAAGATGCATTTACTAATGTAAATACTCATTAACAAATAGCAGCACATGAAAAACAAGACTGAAACTGTTAAAATCGTAATGAAATCTTGTACTCTGTAGTCAGTGCCTCTCGGTGACTCGCCAGGACATGTTTACTGTAGGTGTTTTATCTTTTTTTCCTTTTGCAATGTGAATCCTGTTCACTACAAAGCACAGGAGTTAAATAGCTGTGTTGGTGCGGAGATAGAAAACAGGGGTGTCTGCAGTGAGGAAAGGAGAGTATTAGTAGGAAATTTTCACACATCAGGGTTTTAGTGCAAAAATTGCTCATGTTCCTTAAAATGCTAAGCATATATATGTGTGTTGTCAAATGTGATACCAGAAGGGAGCCACACCTCTTTCAGTACGCGTGTGTCTCTGTGTTTCTGCTTGGTTAGGAAGGCTTATGGAGTAAGGTGGAGCTTTAACAGCCAGCCAGCTCACTGTAAGCAGAACAGAACCTCTCTTCTGACACGGAAATAGGGTCCCGTTTGTGAAAAATGAGCTGGCTTGGCTGCCTCATGCTTCCTGGTGCATTGGGTAACTTTGCAGTTTCTTAACCTAGCTGTGAAAACCTACCGAGCTAACTACACCAGCAAAACTCTGCAGTGTAGTTTTGTCACATTGGTTAAGGAAAACTTTGTTTACTCAGTGCTTTGAGGTGAGAAGTCTGTGCCTGTAAAATGCATCGTCGTGTGTGTGGCTTAGTCTTCAAAAGTTAGTACGTTGGCAGCAGAGCTCACTTTGCAAAAACAAACCCACCAGTGAGGGGGGTTCTGCTTCAGGTGTTTCCTTCATGCAAAAATGCACCTTTTTTCCAAAACCACCTCAGAAGCATCACTGGCACTTTTAAAAATAAAAGAATTATTAGTTCTTTACGTGTATTAAATCAATATGTGCTCTGAATCGTTCATTTCAAAAGGATATTAATATTAGGAGCAGAATGTTTTGGAGTAGATGCAGGATTTTAAAAGTCTTTCCTGGGTATAGTCACACAGTAATCTATAAGTTTGAGACAATTCTTTAATAGGAATGAAGAAGTTGGGGGTGCTTCACAGACTGCCATGTAATTCTGAATACAGCAGTTCCCCCAAGATCAAGATTTCTCTGTACATAGCTAAGATATCATAACGTGTTGACGTGAGTTTGGAAATAGTTTTTAAAAATGCATCGATACACTTAACATTGAAGGACAGAACTGGAACTTTAATTGCTTTGTCTGTGGTGAAACTATGAAAATGTTCAACGTGGTCTGAAAAATTGATTACATACTGTATGTATGACTGCAAATAATTTATTTGTAGAGTCATACGGGCTGGAAGAAACTTCTGGGAGTAACCCAAATGCTGCATCGTCAAAGCAGGGCTAACTTAGACCAGGTTGCTCAGGGACTTGCCCTTTGAGTTTGGGGCATCTCTGAGGATGGAGACTGCGCAGTCTGGGTAACCTCTTCCAGCGTTTGTCTTGCACTTGTGGTCGAAAACTTTTCCTCATATTTAATGGGAATTTCTCTTGCTGCAGTTTGTGCCCGATGCATCTTGTTTTTTCACTGCGCATCTCCACAGAGAGTCGTGATGCAAAACAAAGCTGTCTGCGTTTTGGACAAGTTAAAAGTCTGAAGGTTGACGATGCATACAAATTAAACCTGTAGTTCTGTATATGAGTGATCTCTAAAACTGCACTTCGTATTTTCTTTTGTCATGAGCAGTTTGGAGAAGTTAGATACTCCCTGAGTAGTATGGCTTTCACCACGTCGGGGCCTGTTTCGAATGCAGCGGCACCCAAGCGCCCCCAGAAGCCCGGTCCTTGCTGTCTTTGCGCTCACAGAACTCTTGCAGAAGTTTGCTACCCAGGAAACCTCACAGCTTAAGTAGGTAGATAAGATTAAAAAAAAAATTTGAACAAAAACTAAAGAAGAGTTATAGATCAAATTATTGGCCACTCTAGCAATATTTGAGATGGGAGAGAATGATTTGCCGTACAGCAGGAAAGGTTCTTTGCCCAACAGCAGTCGTCAACCTACAGTTCTGCCGTGAAATGCCACCTTTGGTTGACTTTGATTTTGGCAATCAAACAGGAATAGGATAAAAATTCTAACCACATTATTTACCAAACCAATGTTTTTCTTGGAGAGCAGTATATAAAACTGAGTTGCAGTTGCCCGGAGCGGGGTATGAAGAACTTTGAATTGCTTAAGAAGAAATGAAAGCAGATTTTTTTCAGCATATGGAAATTACTGTTTTTATTCTTGAGTGACCAGCTTCTGAAATACAAGGCATTTCAAATACTTTCTTCTTAATTTGACAGAAAGCATTAAAACTTTCGAACTGGTAGGTAACGTTGAGAGAGGATTTTCAGGCACTGGAATTGGCAGGGGATGTGGTTATGGATAAGGTGGCACCATCATCTATGACTTTAAGAGAGGCAATTTTCAAAGAGAAAGCTCTGATCTTGTTCCTTTCCTCTCCCTGCTGCTCTTGAATCTAGGCTTGGTGTCCTTTGAATACTTAATGGTAAATAATGAACTTGGACTAGTAGGATCACTTTAAACATGTAGGTTTTGTGGTGGAAGAACAGTTTGTGAATGTGAACAAAGCACTTGTGAGGTTACAGTGGATGCCGCTCTGCGACGGCTGCTGGGGAAGGGCTGGGTGCTGAAGGGCTGGGTGCTGCAGCTGAGGAGGGAGCATGTGTGCGCGGCTGACTACGGCTTGGTGCCATGCCTGGGCATGGCACTGCCAAGTTTGTGCTTTGGGAATACCTAGTTAGCTGTACCTTATAGCTTTAACTTCTCAAACAAAAGGGAACGCCTTTGCTTTATGCTAAATGTAAAATTGTGCTGCTTATTCAGTTCCCTGTGAATGACTCTTGCAAGGAAACCTTGAGATTTGTATGCGTATTATTTGATGTCTCTCTCATCCGTAAGAAAGGCATGCAGTTGCTTAGCTTCCAATGGCTTTATCGGTAAGAGCTAATAATAAATTTACTTCAGACTGCATTGGACCTTTTCAAATCATATGAGATTTCTTTTTAACAAAAGGAGCACTAGCTTCCCAAAGCAATGGAAATGAAAATAATTTCATTTATTACATTGGTTAGATATGTTGAGGTTTGACCCTATATTGAAATATGAAGTACCAAAGAATAACTTCTGAATACAGTCTGAAATAAGTTGCTGTAAAATACTGGTATAGTCTCCTGAGATGCAACTGTATTGCACACACCTCCTTTTTGTTTGCTTGTTCTCAGAAAATGCTGTGGAAGCTATTAAAAGCCCGATAAATACACAAAAAGCTGGATTTTGTATAAATTTTTAACCTGGGGTGTTCTTAATCTTTTCTACTGCTTTGGTATTTCCCTGGTTGCTCACAGTATGAACTTCCATGTGCGTATCTGGAAAAAGGGCTACATTGAAGGTAAATCGGAATAAAACCACTGCAGGAAGAATGTTCTGTACTATAAATTTGTGACATAGTGCCGTCAGTAGTTTTGGAATCACTTTTGTATGTGCGTGGTTTTCTTAGTTGTTTTCTAGCCAACTACTGATGAGCCACAGGCTTTCAGAGAAATACAGATGTAGGCAAAAACCAATGTAATATCTTCAACTCTCTGTAGTATAATTATCAGTAATTTTTTTTTCCTTTTCATAGCTTCTAATAATTAATTGTGATAGCTGAAGTTTCAGGTTGACCTTGTTCATTTAATGTTTACAAACTATGTTTCACTAAGCGGACCGGTTCTGTTCTGTTCTTTCATGTTTCTGAATTAATATATAGGAAGTGCGTGGCATCAACGGGTAGCCAGTTAGATACAGGCAGGGGTAATAAAAGTACACAAAATGATGTGAGATATATCTTCTGTAACTTATTTCTGGTTTGTCCTGTGTATTTTTTAAAGGAAGAGTTTATTCCAATCCAGTATAATACGATGTTTTCATCCGCAGGAGTTGATTTGGATCGTTACAAGACCCTGTTCCTTTTCTCTTTATCATTACAGTTTACAGAATTTGTAGCTTGCTAAATGGATTGGAGGGCAATGCATGTTCACAGATCTAATGCAGCTTCAGGCATTAACATGAAGGAAACGTCTGTGCAGTCAAAGCCATGGGCCTGGAATGTGCCCCTCCTTTCCTGTGCCCCAGGACCACATTTTTGCAGTGGTTTCTTCCTTAGCTATCCCAGAAGCAGAAGTGAGCTGAATGCCACAGTGCATTTTTCGGTTGAGCTTGGTAGCAAGGCAGTTGCAGTGCTAATTCTTGTATTCATTCCCTCTCTGCCAGATTGACCATCATTGCTGTGTGTTTTTTTTTTTTTTGAGATGCTACATGTATCAGAATGCTTCTGTGCTATTTGAAATCATACCCATGAGGATGGGTGAGGTTCCGTGAGATGCTGAGAAGGTTTGCTGCTGACACGGGGCAATCCCTTTCTCACTCGCATGTTCTTAGAGCTTTTCTGGGCCTCTGAAGTTCACCTCACTGCTCTGTTAGCAGCAAGAAGCAATAACTATCTGAAGTTCTCATGGTAAATGAATTAGTTGCTGTGTTCTTGCTCAAGGTAAATAGCCAAGCACTGGTTATATGAAGGAGTTTTTAGAAAGGGGGCATGGGGCTTTGAACAACTTATGCCATTCATGGAACACCCCCAGTTCATTTTTTATTAGGAGATGTGTCATAATTCCTGGTGGAACATCCTGGAAAGTACCTAACCCAGGAACTTAACAAACTGAAGCCAGTAAGTACCAAGTATCTACCTCTCCAAAGGAAGCCAGTTTCTTTTTTTTTAAACAGTGATGGATTTGCAAACTCAGAACTCTTTTGATGTTTGCAATACTGACAGATCATTGAAGCACAGAATATCCTGAGTTGGAAGGGACCCCCAAGGATCATTGAGTCCAACTCCTGGCTCCACACAGGACCACCCAAAAATCAGACCTGGTATCTGAGAGCACTGTCCAAACTCCTCTTGAACTCCGGCAGGCTCGGTGCTGTGACCACTGCCCTGGGCAGCCTGTCCCAGTGCCCGACCACCCTCTGGGTGCAGAACCTTTCCCTAACCCCCAGCCTGACCCTCCCCTGTCCCAGCTCTGTGCCGTTCCCTCGGGTCCTGTCGCTGTCCCCAGAGAGCAGAGCTCAGCGCCTGCCCCTCCGCTCCCCTCGTGAGGGAGCTGCAGGCCGCCATGAGGCCTCCCCTCAGCCTGCTCTGCTCTGGGCTGAGCAAACCAAGGGACCTCAGCTGCTCCTCATACGTCTTGCCCTCTAGACCCCTTCACCATTTTCACAGCCCTCCTGTGTGGGCACTCTAACAGTTTTATGTCTTTGTCATTGGCTCAGCTGTAGCCAGCAGCATTGCATCTTGTAAGTGAGGCAGCTGATGGAACCTTAAACTATGTTTCCTGATACGGTACATTTGTCAGTACACAATGAATTTTGACTGGTAGAAGATGCCAGAGCAGTTTTGGCGTTCATTAGAGAGCAGAGCTGCATAATGAAAATGACTGGCTCAGCTGGACTCAAAGCGGTAGCCGGAATTGAACTCAGGCCTCAGTAACGCTAGGGAGGGCTCTCACCCAGTGTCACCCCCAGGGCTACCAGCAGGATCTCTGAAGGACTTGCGTGCTACTGGCAGTGTGAATTACAGTGTGAATTTTCAGAGAATTTAAACTTTTTCAAATGGTTTGGATAATCTTAACTGCGTTAATATTTCTGAAATTATGGTCCAGTTGTAAGAAGCCCCTTTCTCTAACTGTCTGTAAACAGAGGTCAGTGGGTCAGGACTAAGCTGTTTGCTTGGCTGCCTGCAGAAAGGCTTCTGGAACCAGCACCTCGAGCAGTGGCAGAAGGAATCACACCAAACGTCGGACTCTTTACTTCTCCTAGAGCAGGGCCGCAGAGCTCTCTTCTACTTAACGTGATCTCATCTACTTTTTTGCCAAACATAGCTTGACCTGTGAGTACGAGGTTTGTTTTGGCTTACAGGGAAGCAAGGGTTCTCTCAGGAGTGCGGGATACAAAATGCATCATGTATCATGCCTCAGCCCTTCTACCACGCTTTCAGTAATCGCTGGTATAGGTAACTGCTGGAGGAAGCTCTGTCTTTTCCTGTGATGAGCAGCAAAGTTGTTGTGGCTGTGTAGAGTGGAAGTGGATTGTGAAAGCCTTCTCTTCCCACACCATTTTTAGTCTGTTCTTTAAGATCTGCGTGCAATTTGTAGGTTAAAAGAGCTTTTTATGTGTACATCACTATTCCGTTTTTATTGCTCTGGAGCAGTAAACTTTAACCTGGTACAAGTGTGGAGGAAGGGTGGGTCTCCCTGCTGCAGTGAGCTCACGGCTGAACTTGAAATAAGCGAAGTGTAGGAAAGAGCAGGGGCAAAGCCTGTGGTTTCACAGCATCTTGCTTACCAGCTTGTTCTTCCTCCTGCAGCCTGTTAACTGTGGGAGCTGTCAGGGTGCCTGGCAAGCACAGCTGTAATTCAGTTACGTTAAAAAGGGGAAAAGAGGAGAAAAAGAGAAACGGGGGAAAAAAGGAATAGCTAACTTATATTTTAATGCCTTTCTTATTGTTAGGTGCACCCTGGCCGATGCCTGAAGCGGAGCTGACACCGTAGCGTGGCACTGAGAGCCCCGCGGGCCGAGCACGTATTCATGGCCATATATAGGCACGTTCAGCACAGAAGGTCGGGCTTTTCAGCCAGTGTCAGCTTCCGATGTGCCAGAAACAGGAAGAGCGGTTTGGGGGCATTTGAAGTCACTGTGCACGACTTCTTTAAAATAAAAGAAACTTCAGCGCGCCTCAGTATGGAAAGAGGTGGAGGAGGAGGATTTGTCTGTGTATCTGGTTGATGGCACGCCTTGAGAGAAATTATGTCATGAAATAAAGGCAAAAGAGTGAAAACAAGACACCATTCTGTAAATCATTGCTACCTCTGTGCTTGTGCAATCTGAAAAACTGCAAGTACTGTAGGAGCTGAATGCAGGCATTTGTTGATAGAGCAATTGCTTTAATCTCTGCAGGAGAAAGTTTGCCTGATACCCAGGCTCATTGCATACAACAAACCTGTCTTTTTCTCCTTCACTTATCTCCTTGATATGAAATTTTACCTAAAATCATTTACTTAATCAAATTAAGCAATTTTTAACTGACGTGCTGGGCAGCATTTGGTTTCATTTGAACTGAGAGGTTAAACCTCGCTAACTTTTGCCTGCTGGCATCAGACTTGCATTTTAGCCTGCACTGCTGACTGGGACTGCCCTGTGTGTGGGAATCACCTGCAGCAGGGAATGCTGCCCTTCTCCGTGCTCTAAGAAGTGATGTTTCTGGTTGTTTCTTGTGGGTTTTGGAGGGTCTTTTTTGTACCATGTGTATGACTTATCCAAATTAATCCTCAAAACTGCAGGAAGTCACAGAAGCCTTCAGAAAAATGTATTTAGATTGGGTTTGTGCCTTCAATTCATTAAATGCAGTGAATGTGCTATTCCACGCAAAGGCTTGCGTTAAAAAGCTGTTTGCAAGACCTGTACGTAGCGACCCCTGATGTTAGAAGTTCTGGGTTAGTGAACTCAGCAGTTTGCAATTCCTTGAAAGCTGCTCTGAAGACTTGTAACTGAAAACAGTGGCTGTGAATCTGATCTTGGAAACTACAGCATTGTCTTTAAGTGTTAGGTGATGTTTGGGAAGAAACTAGAGTAATAAATTGAGAAACTTAAGGGATTTTCTCACTTCAAGCTTTTTGAGTTTCTAAAAGGATACTCAGTTGTAACTTAGTTTTTTGGTACCTGTATGTGTGTAAAGTGTTCATACTGTGTGCGAATGTGCATTTCTCTCGAATGAAAAGGTTTTGTCATTTAGACTCTTAAGATGCAGTGTTGCTTCTGTTTTGGCTTGATCAAATCAGCTCCTATCAGTTTCTAAAAGTCTCAGTGTGGTGAATAACCAGCATCAGATCTGACTGTAATGCATCTCCCACAAGTGTTTTCTTTAAACAGTTTTCAGAAAAAATAACTTTGTATGAACTATATTGCAGTTGGCTTTTCTAGCTCATCTCTGCATGTTACAAACAAGGTGGGTTTTGCTGTATCTGCGTCCTTTTTTAAAAATTTTTTTTGTCTCAAACCACATCATTTTACATGTCCTGCCCCTATGTTTTAACTTGTGCTTCCTCAAGTGATAGCTGAGCCAGTGGCTTTTAGTTGCCAAAGGGGGGGATCTTCAGCTCGTAAGGCTCATGAAAGCACATTCATTTCTGCTTTAGTATTTGTCTGGTTTTGGAGCCCAGAGAATCCATCCTCCTTCAGCGCACGCATTTCTGGAAGATCTCAGTGGCAATAGAGAAGCTGTAGGTGGTTCTAAGTTCTCATGCGTTAAGTTGGATTTAATACTGGATTTACTTCCTTTATATGGGCTTCTTGCATGTATGATCTGGGGAAACAAAGCCTGTTCAGCTACTTATCTCAACAGATAAGTTAATTTGATGTAACTGCTGAAAAAAGTGGATTAGTTTAGATGGACTTCAGAAAGGCAGGCTTAGCAAAACACAGCATCTAGCTGATGTGCAGCTTCTGAAGACATTAGTTCCCTCACTTCTGCCAGCATGAGTCTGCTTCACACTTCTTGATGAGATGTTTATTGCAGATTTGCGTGCTTGTGGTTATCTGTCCTTTAAAAAGTGGTATCTATGATGGTATATTGCACTGAGAAAATCTTGTTGAGGAATGTAATTTGCTAGTAAAATCTTCATTAAAAGCAGTATTTTGCTTAGTCTGTCCTGAGGAAGCATCTGTTACTATTGAATTCTTTTCCCTGAATGTTACTCATACTATGGCTGATCTGACCAGTAAGAAAAAAAATAGTTCAATTTTGCATTACTAAAAACCAGCTGAAAATGAGGTGAGACGATTGGGCTTATCTGGGCAGGGGCTTTAATAAGCTGCCATAAAACAAGGCACTCCTACCTACTCTGTGGCTCTTTGGAGAAAAGAGTAAGCCCTGTGGCATTTATCTCAGTACAATGCAAATCGGAGGTTACTTGCAGAGAGTTGCGATGTGGGTATTTGAAGCAGCAGATAAAGGCTGTCAGCGGTCCAAAACGTAGCATTCGGTGTAGAAAGCTGGGACCTGACAGCCCTTCCCTTTCCATTAGCTAGCGGTGAGTGGCTGCTGGCCTCTGACGAGCTGGGAGCTGCCTGGGCAAGTCCCTGAGGTCTGAACTCCCCGAAGGAGGCAGCGACGTGCTCGCAGGGCCCTCTGAGCTTGAACCATCTCTCCTGGAGACCTCTGCCTGAAACTCGGCCCTGTCAAGAACCTGGTCTGAGCGCTGGATTACCAACCTTGGCTATAAAATCTATTTACAAATCAATTCAAGAGTTCCAGCAGGCTCGGACAGTTCTTTCACAGTTTCAAATACACGTAAATGGCGAAATGTAAAGCATTCTGTGGTTATTTTTTGGGTAGTTGCAAATAAAGTGTGTCCTTCACAAACATCTAAATTTCAAACGGGAAGCCCAAACAGTGCAGAAGCTGTTTATCCCACAGAAACATAACGGGGGCGTTAGAAATGGGAAATACAGTCCAGGTAGTATCACTAGATTTGAATAGCAACATCCTAGCGAGGGTAATAGAGAGCCTTGGATGTCTCCTCAACTTAGAGAACTGTGAATTATGAAGATTAAAAACTTTTGTCAAGTCAAGCTCTGAAACCAGTGTGTGTGTGTGTGTGTGTGTTTGCTCTGGGTGTTCCTAACAACTTAAAGGGGAAAACAATGAATGAAAATAAGTCCGCAGGGGGATGTTCTGTAAGTAAGGTAGTAGTGGAAACATTTTGAGATTGATCCACAGTAAATAAATTGTCTTTGTGTTCCTTTTGCAAGCACATGTGCCTGGAGCTGTGCAATGAGCCAGTTCAGGGAACTGATCTGAAAAAAGAGAAAAATGACCTTACTAATTTTGCTCGCTGTGCAGTTGTGTGTTTCTACAAGCACGGACAGGGAGAAGGCCAGGGCATGTGCACGTACTTTTAGTGGCAGTGCCAGGTTATGCTGTGCAAAAAGTTATGGCTGAGGACAATTCTTTGAGGATCTGCATTAAAGTACTTCTTTTTTATTTATTTGTGTGTGGTTTTGGTTTTGGTTGGTTGGTTTAACTGTTGTCTGCTGACACTGTGGTACTAAAGAGGCCTTGCAGGTAGAGGCCAGTGAAATTACATGCTTCAGTGTCTACAGAAGTGTTTTTATCTGTGGACTGCTGTCTAGTTGTGAACCTTCTGGAAAGCTCAGAAGCATAGGATATGTGGTAAAATAAGAGGGGAACCTTTGGAGATGGGATGTTTCCTCATCCCTGGTTGTCGGCTCTCGTATTATGTCTGTTGGTTCCCAGGACTGAAAGTTGAAATGTCAGTGTTACTGATCCTCTTTGTCACGCTATTTGTTTCTTTTTGCCAGTAATACAGAATGAGTGACTCAGTTTCTCTTTCTGCTTCCATTACTTACAACTTTCTCTATCCTTTTTGAAGAGGTGAAACTTCATGTTCAGTGCTTCTAACAAAGACAGAGTAGCTCAGTGTGAATAAGTACATGAAACAGTAGCAATTGTACAATTGCGTGTCTGGACACTAAAGCCATATAGTGCATGATTGGTGTGAATAGGAATAAATGCAAGTATATACAACCACATAATTATTATTCTCTTTTGTTTTAGGTGCGTATAGCAGCAAAATTCATAATTCATGCACCCCCCGGGGAATTCAATGAAGTGTTCAATGGTGAGTATCTCTCTGCTCTGTGCTTTCATTTAAGGTATCTAGACTCAAAATTGTATTCCTGATTACTCTACTGAATTTCACCCAGCTTATTTTTTTTAGCAGCTCACTTGCTGCAAGAGCTTTGCAGTCATGGTTTTGTAGTTTGGCAGAATAAGCTTTGCACTCCCGAGGCAGCACGGAGTTTAAATGCAAAAGCACCGCTTCTCTTTGTGATACGAGAACAGCCTTCGTTCTGTTTTTAAGCAGTGATGACTTAACAGTTGCTAATGCTTTCATTTAGAAGATATGCGTACATTTTTTCAGCCCTTTATGTTTTTCAACAGAAATTAACTGAAATTAAAGCGGTCCTCTTTAAAAGAATGAATATCATTATAAATACTTAACACTGGATATACGAAGGGTTACTGCTTAAAGTGGCAGTTGTGAAAAAGAATATTAATCCCCTCCAAACATTTTTAACCCTTAAATTATGGGCACCCTCCAATTTACTGGTATGTAGATAAGCTGTAATGAGACTGGAAATTAGTTTCTCTCTGCTATTGTTTCCTAGACTTTACCTAAGATGTTATTCTTTAAAAGCTTGTGTTTGTCTTGCACCAAGATACATGGGTGTACAAAAACTTTAGGCATAAATTTTAGCTGTAGCCTGCATATAGCTCTGATGCTACTTACACAGGGAAGTATGTTTAGTACGCTGAACTTTGAGTGAGTGGCAGGCTGGAGCTTAAATCTCTTACAAGAAGGTACTGTGTTTAGAATTACTGTGTTCTTCAATTAAACTGTGGCTAGACGATTCCCCAAACTTAGCTTGTAGTACGTTTGTGAAATGAACTGCTGGTGAGCAGCTCATTAGCACAGCACTCTGAAAGTTAATACAATTTCTTATAGCAGTACTGCTAAGACTGTTATTAAGCTAGCTCATGGTTGCAGCTACCTGCTTTATAATGCAGTTGCAATTTTGATGGCTCATAACAAAACATTTGATCATAGGTGTCCAGCCAAAGGCCTAATTGTTGGAATGTTGTAAAAATCAAAAATATTTACATGCGATTCAGACTGACTCCTTAAAAAAAAGAGAGAGCTTTAAACATAAATTCTCCAAATTGTTTTTTTATTTATTTAGAAAAATGCTTCAAATATATTCCAGATTTTTTTTTTAAACTTATAGGATTTCTTTAGAATTCCTTAGAGTTCAAAGTGTTATAGTGAGACTAGTGATCAGTTGTATCTTTAACTCTGGTCTTAGAAGGATGAACACTTTAAGTTGCTAGGATATTTCTTTCCTGATGCTTTTATCTATTATGTGTACTTGCATTGAATTGTAAGGTAATTGTTTGTAAAACAGTGCCTAGTAAATAATAAAGAAGTCAAATACATGAAATCACCTTTACTATGCACTAAATTAAGTAATTCTGAGGAGAGCAGTGACTTCACTCACATGCTTCTTGTCTGATGGTAGAAATGGTATTGTGATATACTGTGCTCTGACTGCTAAGTGTCGTTAGGGAACAAGAACAAAAATAGTATGGTTAAAAGAAAAGTCAAGTACAACACTGACCAAATTAGTGTCATCAAACTACAGTAACTACTACCACCAATACCATGGGAGGGTTTTTATAGTTTACCTCTTAAAAGTGAACTTGAATCCTCACTTGAATCCAGTGCTGTTCTCATGCAAAACTTCTCTAAAAACTAGTTTGACATATTCCTAGAGCTGTCCCCAAACCTGTAGAGTTTAGCTTGTGTCTTCTTACCAGATTGCATTGGAAGGAATCCATTTCTCTAGTGCTTTACTCATTAAGTTCGGTCAAAATTGCAAAATATAAAGCAACACATTTCTTACCGAGTTATCTGTATGGCTTTGTGGTGGTTTGGGTTTTAATTGTTGTGGATATTCTGTTGACACTTGTTATGTGACTGAAACAGCTCTCTGAGTTAACCGTACTTCTGTGTTATAAACATCTCTTCTCAGATGTTCGGTTGCTGCTTAATAATGACAATCTTCTCAGGGAAGGAGCAGCCCAGTAAGTACCAGATGCCACATACTCATTTGCATAAAAGCAAGTTCAGTAAGTGTGTGCTTGGCAAGTCAAACCCTATTATGTGCATCGTGCATCTTTGATTAAGATAAAATATTTAGCCGAACAGAGATCGGTATTGTGTCCTAATAGTTAGAGGAAGTGTTTTGTTTCAAAATCCAAACGCCTGGAGTTTGGAACTCATCTCTGCCTTTTGGGATTTCGTTTTTGGTTTCTTGGTAGATGTTATAGTCACTGGACATCTGAAAGTTACTGTTTCCTTAGGTGCCACTTTCACACGAAAAAATTACACCTGTTGTATTTTATGCCAAGATTAACTTTATCTGTAAGAATGGAGCTGTATGGCTTACTAGGTGGAACTATGTGGAATTTAGATTTTATCCATATTTCCACTACTATAGGTTACTGTAAAGCTTATGTGTATGTCTGTGTGAGGTTACTCTTGAACATGAATCATCATGTAATAGTTGGAATTGCAATATCAGTACTGAGTGAATCAAGGTGATTCTAAAGCTAGATAATGAGGCATTAATATAATTTTTGATGTATTATTAGCTGTTATCTAAGTCTTCTACATTTACTAAGGAAAAAGATTGTGCTTGATGCAGTTTTTTTTGGTGTTTCTTCTCTTGCAGTGCATTTGCACAGTACAACTTGGACCAGTTTACTCCAGTAAAAATTGACGGTTACGATGAACAGGTATGAATACGATGATACTCGCAATGTTTGTTAAATTTCTGAAGATGTTCTGATACTGGAACATATCATGGCAAAAAAATGAAACTCATCTTCCCTGATGAAACATAAGTGTTATGGCCTGCCAATAGTACCAGTTTAGTAAGTTAATCAAATAGCATACCTAAAGAGTTTGCAATTTCATTCTGCATCATTATACTGATTGCATTCAGGCCTGTTTTGGAGCTGTAGAAACTATTTGCTGTACCTTTAGAATAGAGAAGAATTTCTATATTGCATAGTTTGTTGCAATAAGAGGGTAGGATTGTTTTTTTTTTTTCTGTGTCAATGTGTCATGTTAGCGTCTTCTCTTGCTATGCGCGTTATTTTGTTTAAAATGTGAGTCTTTTTATAATCTCCAGTTAACAGTACAATGTAATTTGATTTGGTATGGTATTTTTTTCTTCTTTATTCCATACCAGATACTATTGACTAAAAATTTCTAATACAGGTTTTGATAACAGAACATGGTGATTTGGGAAATGGAAAATTTTTGGATCCCAAGAACAAGATTTCTTTTAAGTTTGATCACTTAAGAAAGGAGGCTACTGATCCTAGGCCCCATGAAGTTGAAAATGCCATAGAATCCTGGAGAAATTCAGTTGAGACAGCAATGAAAGCATACGTGAAAGAACACTATCCAAATGGTGTATGCACGGTAAGTACTACGTTATATAACCACATACTATTAGCATTGCATAGGCTAAAAAAGAAATACTGTGAAATATTGCCCTCATTAGTGTTGTCACCCTTCACTGTGTCCTACCAAAAAGAAAAAAAAAATGGAATAGTTCAGCCAGAAGGGACTTTCAAAGATCATCTGGTCCAACTGCATGACCTCATCAGGGCTAACCAAAAGTTTAAGTATATTAATGGGGGCGTTGTCCAAACAATTATGTTCATTCCAAGCATACTGTTGTAGTATTTTAAAATCTCTGTTATCTTATAATAGTAAAGATATATAGCTAATTGACATGCTTTTGATCTTGTTAATCAAATTTACATTTAAGAGTAATGCCAATATCACTGCTGAGGGTATTTTAAATAGCATTGAAGACTAGATTTTTGACTTCAGGAATATGCCATTTTAAAATGTAATTTTCCTGATCTTATTTTGACTTTTACGTATTTATCTAAATTAAATTCTTAATATCAAGTATATTATGTAAATTTATTTTATTCCACTTGTGTGGATAATGTATAGCTCATTTAGATAGAAATTTAAAATGAACTTGCAATTAATTCTTGGTAAACCAGGAATATAGTTAATTTCAACTCTAAAGAATTAGTCCTGTCAAATGTTCATCTAGGGAAGTGAGAGAAAGCTTCAGAAGTTTAATGTAGCAGCTGTTGGATTACCAGTGGATGGCTACTGAAGGTTACTATTTTTTAGTCCTGTCATAGTGAAGACTTAAATAAAAATTCCTCAGAGGTGAGAGTTAAATTTCTTAAAGCAATAAGACCTTCTGTAAATTACTACAGAAGTATCCCATCAATACTGAATACCTAGTGGGTTACTTAAAAATAAGTAAGTCAACAAATAATCCGTAAGACCTTGTCTTGATTTGGTTTACTAATAAAACTGTCAGTAAAGCAAACTGTTTTCTCTCCATCATTTGTCCTATGTATCAAAATGCTATATTCTTACAACCAGAATCAGTGGGTTCTGATGGCTTCTTAAAATAAAACCTCTCACTCTGGACTGAAGTAGCATTTGATTTGCTGTTAGTAACTCTGTGACTATTTAAAGATGCTTGACCTTCAGATTTTAAAATCTTAATTTTTTACTGTTTTGTAATTTACAATTCATGTTTCATGTACTGATTGTTATGTAAGAAACATAGTGATTGTAGAATACAATTTTAAAGTTTGTTCCCTATTGAAACAATAATAGGACTAGAGATCGCCAATCGGTTTGAACAAGGTAACTGAAATGTTAACTCTGCTCTTTTTTCATTTCTAATTAAGGTGTATGGTAAAACAATTGATGGACAGCAAACCATTATTGCATGCATAGAGAGCCATCAGTTCCAAGCAAAAAATTTTTGGTAAGTTTCTGCATGGATACAGGTACAGTAAAATACAGCGTGTTGAATAACGGCGCTATTGCCATTACAATGATTATCCTTGGGTCAGAGAAGTAAGTGCATGTCCATCTTTCATCTTTCCCCACCAAGCTTTTCTGCCAGTACTATGTAGAAAGCTTTTCCTTTGGAGGAAGTGCAACGGCAGACTGCACATCTGCATCTCCTTTGTGGGATTTCAGGAATTTTGTAAAACTCCCTCTGTGACTCTTCTAGTTTATTACACCATCACCAGTGCCCTTGTCTGTGTTCCCTAATATTGTTGCTTCTACTTGGCAAAGTTCCTCTGTGAAAACAACTCCTAGCCTGCATGTCTCAGAGAAAGAAAGTGCTCCAATTTTAATTTACTGTAGGACTTGAATCATTAAGCTTTGGGTAAGGTATGTCAAGATGTTTTCCACAGCGTGGGGTGGATAGCTTGTTTCAGAAAATTGGCTAGAGTTAAATTAGCTAAAGATAAAATAAATACCAGAGCACCAGAACTCAGTTAAGGAAGTATCTCCTAAAGATAGCTGATATGTGAAGTTGTATGAAGAAAGATATTTTATTTGCTATTTTGCATCTGCTTGAAATTTTATTTAGTAATCCTATGGATAATGAATGGAAGTGCAGAAATCTTTGTTTTCTAACCCCAAAGGTGAATATTACGTATACATACTTATTTCATCATTTGTCTCTATCAGTGGAATGATTTGCCCAGTGATTTGTTCATATCTTATCAAACATCTTAATTCATCAGTGATAAAGTAATAATATGTTATTTGTAAGGTAAAGCCTTTCCTAGAAAAGGATCCTACTTAACTGGAACTCTTTTTGTCCTTAAAATACCATTCCAAGGAGGATATCCTAGTGTGGAAACACTGTGGTCATCTTACAAGGACTTCAAAGTGACAAAGAAGCAAATGATCTTGTTAGTTTTCAGATGTGCAGGATTCAATGACAAGCTAAAATTCTACCTAAAATTATAGTTCAGCATGGAATCTTTTTTACAACTAATAGATCAGTCTTAAAGCTACCAGCAATACTAGTGTTACTGAGTAAGGTGACCATTTCAGTTTCCTTACAAGCTTATGAATTGCCTTAGTCTGAATTTTCAGTGGTAATCTGTGATTTTGGTGTTATCTGAAATAATAACAAAAGGCTTTATAATTGAGTTAATACTGTTTTATCGAAGAGATGTCAATGTAGATCCATCACCAGCTGTTAATCCTAGTCTTTCTCTCCCACTGTTGTGTGTTCTGGGATGTACACCTAGAGACAGTAGAATTGGAATTTATAGTATCAAATCTTCTTTCCTCAAGTGTAAAGCAGGAATCAAGATGCAGTTACAGTACCCTCCTAATACAGCTTTAATATATTAACTTTCTAACCCACTAACCTAACTAAATCAAAAAGTGCCTAATTTACAGGAAATGAATCAGGTGAAACTACAGTCTGTCCATGCTGTTTTCCAGACGTTTGAAGCTCCCTTTAAGCAATTGGGCAAAATTATTAAATTTGTTTCTGCTAGAAGGAAACAGTTGTCCAGGAACAGAAATGGTAGAAGGAAAGGCCTAATTATAGCTCAGCATAGCAAAAAGTCTTGCTATTTTAATGTTCCTTTTAGTCAGGTCTTTTTCAGCCTAATGTGAAGTGTGACTTTGGTTGATCCAGCAAGTTGTTCAGGTCTTGGAAACAAAATATGGAGTGCATATGCCTAATAATAAAGAAGGAAAAGAACACTGGAGTCTTTATATAGAAGCTAAGTCCTGTTGTTAAACGATCCTTACTAATGGATGTTCTTGGTCCACATCCAAAACCTAGGATAAGCATTCCAGAATAATTTTGTTCTCTTCTTCACTGGTTATGGGCTGAATCATTATGATTTGAGAGATTTTGTGTATGTGTAGCTCTACAGGGTGTTTCATTCTAACAGTTGTATGTTTGTTTTTTTCCTAACCAATGGGGTGATATCTGGGTTTTATTTTTTATTTTTTTTTTTTTTTAAGGAATGGCCGTTGGAGGTCAGAATGGAAGTTTACAATCACACCTTCAACCACTCAAGTGGCTGGCATCTTGAAAATTCAGGTATGCTTATCCTAAATCGTGTCCTGATCAGTAAGTCTCCACTTTAGAGAGGGAGACTCAGGCCAGTGTATTAAATATTCCAAGAGAACTGGGGAGCCCAGGAAGCAATGTAGAGATGACCATTCAATTAAGTGTTAGTCACTAAATTATATATTTGCCTCATCCTTACAAAATATGTGTTTAGTATAATGATTCTGAGGACTTCAGAAGGTGTACTCACCTTGGCTAGGTGTATACCGTCTTAAATTTCCTGTACAGTGAGCTGGTAGGAGCTTGAATTCCCAGTTACATGGGGAAGTTTCTTGAGGGTAGGCCCTTTCTGAAATAGGGATTTTTTTTCTTTTTAAGTGATAATAGCAGTTTTTTTGTTATCCACCCTGTTGTTTAGAGAGGTTTTGGTCATTCCATTATCTGAATTTTTTTAATTTAGGTCTCCTTCATTCAGAATTTACCCATCATGTTGGCTTTAGGGCATTCAAAAGTAGATACTGTCCAAGAAGGAATGCAAAACTCTTGAGACAAGCAAGACTGACTGTCATGTGGTAGGCAGGAGGACTTGACTTCCTGGATCAGTTCCCTGGAATGTGTACACATACTTTGCAGGAATTTATTGAAACAGTTCTGGGATCGGGGACTAGAATGTTAGTGCAGTCTGACTCGCAGCGTAGGTGGGTTTTTCTTGTTGTTGTGATGGTGCTTTTTCTGTGGGTTTTTGTTTTGTTTTTAACAAGAAATAGCCAAGTTCCCTTTTCCTGCTCTGTGCTCCTAGGAGTTTTGCACTTCCCTACTGCTCAGTGACTTGATTTCAGAAGGAAGATGTGTTGGAGTATATTTCTAGTCTGAGGCTTGTTCTGGGCTGCGTTAGCTATGCTCAGGTCTACCTAAGCAGGGCACTGAATCTGATTTCCCGCTGCAGGGAAAAATGTGGACAGTTGTTACTGTGTTGTCAGGTCAAGTTGATCAGAGTAAGCACCCTAAGAAACTTTTAGGCTTTTTAAAACTTAGGGAAAATCCAGGTAAACTGTCACTTAAATCTATCTTGCAACAAAATAGGCATTTTGTCTACAGCGTGCACTTTTGGTTAAATATTTAGGAGATTTTCCAGAACAAGCAGGCAAGTGTTTACCTAATTCTGGGAAAACTTAACCCAGTAGCCTAGAAAATAGCATGAACAGGGAATTGAGTTAGGTTTACTTTGTATCCCAATTTGGGTACCAGCTGATTTTGTCCTTTATTACTATCTTACATAATTAATCAGGATTTACGTCATTATTTACATTCATAAAGTATGTGGTTTTAGGAAGTGCTGAAAAGTTTAATTGTTTTGCTTGTTTATGAAGTTCCTATTTCACCGAGGAAACTCAGTTTCAAATTTTTAGCCATTTTGTGTAATTTCTGCAATGTGTATAGGAGTGCTCTCCCTTTCCCACCTCCAAAAACACCTTGAGTGCTTTAATGTATTTTAAGGAGCAAAGCAATCTTCTAGAATAGGCTCACAATAAACTAGTTAAATTTCAGAGCACTGGAATTTCTCCGTTACTTGGGAAGTCTTTATGACAACAGTATGGACATTGCCCTGGTTCTGAGATATTTTCTGAATACATTCGGGAAAATTCCAGCATCACCAGTCTCCAGGTGTCTTAGGTAGTACTCTTAAGATCATTTATACAATCCCTTCATTTTTTTTTCTTATTCTATTAAAAAACTCTAATACAGGAGGGTCTTAACTGTCCTATTCTCTTTCAATGTTTAGTTTTTGCCTTACATATAATTAAAAGAAAATTGCACAACAGCAGAGTCTTTTACTAAAATTTAAATCCCTGTGGTACTTGACATGCTCCAACTCTGCGTGGAAAGCAACTGATAAGTGTGCTGGTTACTAATTTTATCTGTTAGATAATTTGTTATTCTCATCCCTCCTTAGTTAACCTTTCCAAGAGGTTCTGTTCATAAACATCATCCTTCTTGTAGTCTTCTGAACCCAGGCCTAGCGTTCTAGAAGGATGTCAGCAGTGAGGTATAGTACAGAACAGTTACTTCTCATGTTTTATGATGTAACAAATCCCAGAATTAGATTTGACGCTTCATCCCTGTTAAATTTTTAGGCCTGAATGTTTGCTAAGAATGTGACTCAGTGAGAGAGATGTTTGTGCTGATATTGGCTTTAGAGCACGGGAAATTTGGGCAACCTGCCCGGTGTATCCTTACAGAGAAGAGGGGGATCATACTTCTCTGGGTTCTCTTGTTTCGTTGGGAAGTCTCAGGATTTTGCACTGAGTAAGCGCTCCTCACCTCTGAGGAACTGGACTGAAAAACGTCAAAAGTTTCACCCAGTAATGCTGGATTTGAAAAGGATAATTTTATGCTTAGGATAATACCTCTTATTGGAAAACAAGCATTTGACAGTAAACAATCTAGTAAGATGAATCTTATGAAGTAATGTTTTCCCATATAGATCTTTCTTTTGCTTACATGTAGCTGTCTTACTCTGTGTCATGTTTTCGTCTTTTGTGTTCTGTGTAAAAATGAGGGTCTCTTGCACAACCAATGATCATAATGTCTATGAAATTATAGTATTGTACATTAATCAGCAAATTAAAATGTTATTTTGCCTAATAGGGTGAGAGACAAATGCTTCTATTTCTCATGACATCAGCTACTTTAATTATGTTCACTTCATCAAAATAGTAAAAATATCTTTAAGGATACTTGTTTAGGTGTCAGTTACATAACCTTTGTATGAATTATTGTGAATTGTTGCATGTAATTTCATATATGCTTTCTATTTTTTTTAAGATCTCTTATAGTTACATTAGAAGCTAAACTTTTTCAGATCCTTCCCACCTGAATTTAAAAGTACTAAAGTTAGCTTGAGTGAAGTTTCACCAGTCTCCTCCTCCTGCAAAATACACAAGGAAGCTGTTCTGTAGATACAGATTTCGTTCTGCCTTGCTACCTAACCTTGACAGACTTTGTACCAAAGAGCTCCTTTGTCTCTATATGTACCTGCTTTTGTTATGAGCCATATCTGATAGAGGGAAATACCAAAAACAGACAGATAAAGAAAGGGAAGCCTAATGTTGCATTGTCTGTAGCACACAGTTTGGGTGAAGGAGGAAGAAGAACTTCACTGTACCCTGAAGCCTTGGCAAAAGTCATGTTAAATATATCTTTACCACATCAAGAATTTCTAGAAAGGTTATCACACGAGAAGTAAGTCTTCTACTTTGTGTTGCTAATCAAGACCTAAACTTCTTTGCATGAAATAATACCTGAGGCAAATGAACACCAAAATGTTTTCAGAGTAGCTTCTTCAGTTCCACCCTCAGAAAAACATTTTAATTCTACAACATTTTGTTTTCTTATGTGTTGTTCTGTAACATTTTTGTTTGTTTAAATGTGTTAAGTTATCTATTGGGATAAATGCTACAGTGTTTTGATTTTCCTGTATGAGTATGTTCTGTAACATCTAATACGAGTTTTTTGTTTAATTTTCTGTAGGTTCACTATTATGAAGATGGTAATGTTCAGCTTGTGAGCCATAAAGACATACAGGATTCTCTAACAGTGTCTGTAAGTGAACTTTAGAGATCTTAGTATGTATGTTGAGGTGACCTTTTTAATTAAACAACATGAGCAAGCTTAAAAAAAATAGAAATTTGGGGGCTAGTTTGTTCTTCTGCTCGAATGAGAATGAATGTTCTAATCTATAAATATTTTCTATGTAATGTGCACTACTTTTACATAACATGTAGTTAAATGTTTTGGCTCTTTTAAACATTTAAAACCTGTGTATGCTTGCATGTAGCTTATATAAGCTAAATTAACTTTGATTGTAAAGTTTTAGTTAGCTTGCTGTCTTCCTGAACTTCTCTTGTATTTAGACTTCAGTATGTAGAGTGTCCTTTTACAATTACTTTTTGAATATGAAGAAGGTTTAAGTTATAATAACCCACTTTAGTAAAGTTATAACAACTGACTTTAGCAGTAGTCTCTAGGAGATCACCTGTAGCACTCCTTTGCTCACGAGAAGACCATTATGCTAAAAATAGTAAGCAAATGCTTCCAGTTGAGAAGCAATAGTGAGTATTTTCCCTTCCTTTCCCTCCGTATGTGTAACTGGTGCTATCGGCCTCCTGCTTCTGTGTATGAAAAGCACTTTCAGAGATGCTTCAGGTTGAGAAACATTTGTGTTTAAAGCATAATTTTGGCTTTAAAGCAAAACTTTTCAACTTCTAATTTTTCAACTTCTTTACAAATGGATACTTGTAGTAATGAGGAGCACACAGTTAAAATAAGAACTGTTTGGAAATAGTAGCAGATGTATCCTTTAGGATTTGGTACTGTTGCAGCATGAATTACTACTTTTGAAATAACATTATTCTTGCCTACTGCAGATTGTATTTGTAAGCAGTAGGATCTCCCGTTAGGGGTGTTCGTTAAGAAAAACTTAAGCCAGTGAAGTTAAACTGGTAAAGGGAAATTTTAGAAGTGAACTGTAGAAGTATTTTAATGATAATGACTAGTAGTGACCATTTGGGCTGAAAAGATCAGTTTGTCAATAAGGAACATTGTTCGTTAATATAAAGCAAGGCTTGTTGGCTTTTCAGATGCAATAGCAGCATAGAGAATGGTGGACTGTGGTGCCAAGTAATAACGCTTCTGGAGCTGTAAATATAAAATTACTTTTGACCCCATTAGCAGAGGGATCTGTTTAGTCTTTCATTCAAGTAAGATTTTTTTCAGGGGAAACTATCCAGAAGAAGGTATCCTGTCAATTTCTCCTTTTGCTTCACTTTCTATTGGAATTGACTTAATTCTGTGACATGGAGTAAAGTGACAGAAGACCAATGAGTAGAAAAAGATCTTTTACATAACCTTCTGTCCTCTTCATAGAACAAAAGCAAGCGTGCTGCTGGTTAACAACTTTTAACCTTGGCTTTGAGCTTGGCTGTGAGGGTAGAGGCTGTACTGGTTCTTATTTCACAGAGACAGAATGGTAGATTAAAAGGAGCCCTGCTGACTCCTCCTTTTCATTGTTTGGCAGAGAAGCAATTTTGCACCCGCAGTGGGCACAAATGAAATAACTAACTGAAGCAACTCTTGTTGCTGGAGCTATGAATAATTGTAGTGAAGGTTACTTTCTTATTCCTAATTTCTCTCTGAGCCAAATAAGAATTTTTACCACAAATTCTTCATCCCCGTGTCAGAGCCTTTTAAATCATTATCTCAGTTCACTGAAAAGTCAAAACCCTTCCCATCTGTAATTTTCTTCTACTGTTCACTACCTTCTTCATCTCTCTACAGTGTCCAGGAGCACTTTGACGGCTGCTAAGTGCAATTTCAGTGAAACTTTAAACCAGTTAGAGCTGAGGCTGCTATAGCCTTCCCCCAGCCACGTAGTCCAACCTCTGTTCTTGCAGAACACGAATAGGTAGATATAGTCTAGTGCTTTCTGCCTCGGTTCAGCTGCCTGTTTCAGAATATTTAGAAGCAAGAAATTTTGGTTTTGTTTGTAATTAATTAGCTGATGTTCTTGAAGCTGTACAGGAAATTTAACATCAATCCTGTTAACACCAATACTTAGCATGTTTTTAGAGACTTACACATACGCAGTTTCATATTTACAAATACTGTTCTGTTTTATGTCTTTTTATCAAACCATAACATTTTAAATCAAAGTATTGTAATAAGCTCTATGATAATCTGTATGCTTGTTTGCAGTTGAACTGTTATGATTTTTTTTAATACCATTTCCTACCTGGCACGTTAGCCTGGCACATGTAAATAAACCTATATAGCTGCATACTTGGTTGATTTATTTCCTCATAATTTTAGCTCATACCCTGAACCAGCACAATACCCAAGAATAATTAAGGCATAGCAACAAAGAATGTAGTGTATGCCTTTTGGATGAATGTTTAGTTCAATTTTGTTTTAGTCACTAAATGGTCATGTGTTCTCGTGGAATCTACGCACATCTCATAATTACTGGAAAAAACATAATGTAATTGGTCTTCTGAGAATCACGCTGTACATCAGACCTAATTCAAATGCTTTCTTTCTCTAGAATGAAGCCCAGACAGCGAAGGAATTTATAAAAATTGTAGAGGCTGCAGAAAATGAGTATCAGGTACGTTGGTGGAAAAACACACTATATCTTTACTCGTGTAGATTACCATATATTTGGCCAAAGCTACTATTCTATAATTAACGTGCTTAATACTAAGATAATGCAGTTCCTTACGGATCTAAATATATTACATGCTGCTGTTAAATGTATTCTCCCTTTCCAAACCTTCTGGTGATTGCACTCACCTACATAACGTTACATTCAAAGTTGTTTTTTGAGAGCAGAAAATGCAACTCTGCAGGCCCTAGTGTGGTTAAATATCAGTGTTTCTGATCCGTTTCAGTGCATTCCTTAAGTGGAATTTTTTATACAGATTCTGTTTGAAGACTGCTCTGTTACACAGCTTTGCTAACTATTACTGTAAGCATTATTCAAGTTAGTTGTCTTGAACATAAGGTAAATTTCAGACAGCTTGCTCTGTCAGTTTGAAAAAAATGTTCATTAATAAAACTGTAGTAAGTGTCGTATGCATTATATTTAAGTCGTGGTGTGTATATTTAAGTAGAGACTCACTCTACCATCCCACAGAAATAACAGTGGAAAATTTTGGTGTCTGGAAGTAATGATGTATGAGCTAACTCAGATTGGCATTTCATTCATGTTGCTGATTAACACACTGTGGGTTTGCTGAGACACCTGGGCCAGAGCCAGGTTTATTGCATCTGTCTAAATTTCTTCACATAGTTTCAGTCTAGATCTAACAGCTTTTCTTCATAAGATATTATTTTAATTTAGCATATCTTTATTAAGCCTCTTTAAGAGATAACAGACTGCTCAATCATTTAACTTCTTATATAGCATCCTGGTTCTGTTCTTCATGTGTCTTTGTTTTGTATGACTTTGTGTTTGACAGACTGCTATCAGCGAGAATTATCAGACTATGTCAGACACTACTTTCAAGGCCTTACGTCGACAGTTGCCAGTTACCCGCACCAAGATTGACTGGAACAAGATTCTTAGCTATAAGATTGGAAAAGAGATGCAGAATGCTTAAAACAAACGTTGCATGACTGGATCATTTTAGTGTCCTTGTATACAAATAAATTACAAAAAGTATTTGGAACTGTCAGATCACCCAGTCAGCATGGGCTTTTGCCATGGAAAATCACTGTAAGTAGTTTGGTTAGAGCACAAAGCTTAGCTAATTGATCTTTTTTGTTTTTTCTTTCTTTTCAGAGGGTTGCAACTTCATTGTAGCTGAGTATCTTCCTTTAGAGTTTCTGTTGTACCTTTATTTGTTTTTTATAATGAAGAAACCATGCCTTTAGTTTTCAATTACAAGTTAAGAACAGTTTGAAAATATTTTTGCATATAATAACCCTTTCTCTTGCTTTCATGTGAAATGGACAACTTCCAAAATGCGCTGGATTCCTTGTGGAGATCAGTAGTGTGCGTTTCTAGGTCAAGGTCAACATGGAGCTGGCTATAGGTGCTGTTGTTGAAATCATCTACCCTTTAATTGAGTGTAAAATTGAGAAAGCATTTTCTATGTTGTTTAAACCTTTCAGCATACTTATTTAGCTAGCTCCATGTTAAGTTTAATTAAACTTAAAAAAGAAAAGGCCAAGGCCAAGGTCTAATGCTGTTTCAAGATTTTGAAATTAAATAAAAGTACTTATTTCAGAAATTCATTTAATGCTTTGATCCTGACAGTTACTTAAATGAGCTCAAACTCCATCTGCCCTTGAGTTTTTATCATAAAGCCACAAATGTATTATAACATGGCATATTGTAATATATATAATCCTGTACTCATTACCATGTCTGTCAGTTTATTTTTTTTTTCTTGGATTGAAATGTACTAAAACTCAATGTGACATTAAAATGCAAATTTTCTATTTATTTGAGTATCAAATTGCTTCCTGACACGGCCTATTTTTTTGCTATTTATATATTTTTAAAGGGTTGTTTAAAACAGCTGCAAACTTGTGGCCCATTGGCTATTTTCAGTGTATTTGCGGTTTGCTGCAATATTATCATACATTGTTTCCATTTTCATTTAAGAAACATCTACCTATGGAAGTCCACTTGACGTGTATCTTACAGCTTCATATGGAAGAAACTACAAGCCCCAAAATAACACATTTTTATACTTTCCTTGTCTGATAGATCTGGTATTGAAAATGGATGTTAGGTATTTAAAAGCCCAGGCAAAAGCCATCATTACAAATGCTGTATTTCACTTCAGTGAATTCAAGATTTCATTTTTAATTGGATGGAAACCTGTTCTAAAAGATGCTATCTAATTATATGCTCATGATGAAAAAATAAGCGGCTTACTTTTTTAGAAGGTAGGTATTTATTTATGCAGGCTCCTTAAACAGTAAAGCTTACACAAGGGTTGTATATTTTTGTTTACAATATGATCCAATTAATCACTTTACACTGTAAGTTACAGTATAGCAAGAGGAGGAATCTCAGCTTGTACTGAGTAAAAAAAAAAAGTACACACAATAGTTTACTGTTTGAAGTGTAATAGCAATACCCCTATATACCATTCTTCAATGTTTTATTATAAAGGGGTATAGAGTCAACTAAGTCCTTGAAATTGCTGCTACTTTACAGTACTAAACTGTATAGTAGAAACTGTACTAACTCGTATCATAGAAGAGTTGTCTTCGTTCTACAACAGTCTTCCTGGAGAGTTTCCCTTGTAATTGTCTTTGTAAATCAGCTATTGAACCACGTTGTTGTTTAAAAGAAAGCTTATAAAAGCTGTATGCAAGCTGATAACGGATCCTGAGTCATTGTCTAGTCACTCTGTCAATCTTCATTAAGATCTAAATACAAACCGTGTCGCAGTATTTTCTTCAACATATACTTAAGAGCAAGCTAAAGAATGAAGAACAGTGAACGGGCAGTTAGGAGAACTGTTAATGGGCAACAGTGGTGCAATTAAACTAGCTGTTAGAAAGTTGTGTACGACCAGGATCAGCACTGGCTAAAAGTCAGAATGCTATTTTTCTTACCTGAAATAAAAAGCTAATTTTAAGCGAATTCCTAATAAAGAAGTATTTTACTGTGAAGTACTCTATGGTTGTGTTTTCATCTCTGTTAATTCGGTCCTACAATAGTCTTGATTGCTGTCTTCAAAGAATAGCATCCTGCAGGCTCAATTCTAAGCCTATCAATTTGGTAGAATACTTTTGTATTACTTACACTTTTTTCTTGATGTGCTAATTTTTAGTCTGTGAGATAGTTCTACACCTTGAATGTCACATCCATTAAGTTACAGCTTCAGTAAAGTGATTTAGAAATAAATCAAATATTGTTACTTCTTCTAAATAGTATCTTATATCACATTTAGGGGTAATGACTCCCCAGATGAAGTTGACCTGAATTTATCACGGCACATTTGGAGTTCTTGATTTCTCTCAAAACTTTTGGATGTCACTTGCACTTTTTTTTAACCTCTACTGTTAAATTGGAGAACTTTAGAAATGCTTGGTAGTTTTAGGGTATTTTGTGTAGGGTTTTGTGTAGGTAAAGCACTTTCTCTGAGAAATTTTGCTGTGGTGATTGTCTTAATGTGACCTAATACTTGTTTATATTCTATTTTTAAATATAAAGACAAGCTTTGTATTGTGGAATGCTGATGTACTAGATATTATTACTTGTAATATGGACTTGTAAAATGCTTGTGTTTATGAAACGTTCTATACCTTATGCATCTCGGTGCCCCTTTATAGTGAGAAATTTTTAACTTGTATGCAAGTAAATAGTTGTTCTCTTTGAACATATGAAACAGGAGTTATACTTCTGTTTTCAAGTTCTCCTGAGCACCCCCTTTATGTATGTCTGTCTTAAAAATCATACTACAGGTAGAACAAGACTTTACCATCACTGTAATTTTAGTTACATCCCTTCTGCTTCTTACATCCTACACACTAAAAACAATTCTTCTTGCTGGTTTGTCTGGGAACACTGCAACGTAGTTCGTTAAATGGTTATTCAGCTCAAGGTTGAAAGTACTGTTTGAGATTGAACATCCTAATAGGTGCATCCTCTTCAGGTAAAGACCATCCGGATCTACACCAGTGGTGTTTGGGAGTAAAACCTTCTCTCATCCTCAGTGACCACACACTGGTTTGGCTGGCAAAGCAGTTTGGGCATGCTTGAGTTCACTTCCTGTTGAAGAAATCTGCACTGTGCTCTGGCTTTGCACCAAGCAGACTCCAGCTCCTGCTGGGGACGTGGGTCCATAGCAATAGTTTGTCCTTCAGACAGCTTGAAGCCACCTCTATGTTGAGGATGTCCGGAGGATCACGCTAAACCTACCCCTCAAACTTCCAGACTTTATATAGTGTAGGCATAGAGGTTGAATGCCAAGTGTCTGATTTTATGGATTTGTTCCTATCATACTAAACTACTTTCTGGTACAACCGTAGTTCCAGTCACACTTCTTTACTGGAAAGACTGAAAGTGTTCATCCTCTGGTAAAACTGTGACCTAGGTTTAGGTTAAACTTAGAGTTTGTTCATAACCTTGCAGAAGTGTCAGCTTTTGACAGTGGCAACTCCAATTTTCTTTGAAAAGCTAAAGGAAAGGAACAGTGAGGGTATGCACTTTATTCCTTCTGTGGAAAAGCAGGCTCAACACTCGGCACATTTTCTCACTTGTAATGTTTTCCTTTGTTACTGTGGTTGGCTTATCTGTAATTGGAAACATTCAGCATGATTTTTATCCATGTGCTCATCACAAGAGAGGGTAAGAGTGGTAATATTTGCCTTGAACATATTCTGTAAAAATGTTTAGACTTTTCTGTGCATCTTTTCTTGCATATCAATTAAAATGTGCACAGGCAAACCTGTCAAGAGTTTAAAAAACAAGCCTCAGAGGCGCATATAAAGACTGTTACTTGGCTAGGTGTGGTTTGAAAAAACTTGCAGCTTATGGGCTTGTAAATGTGCTTGCAGAAGGAGTTATTGGTTGCTTTTGGGGGTAGACAGCACATGCTCATAATCACCTGTAGGAAATGATCATTTTGGTTTTGTTTGAATAACCTTAATATATTTCAGTGTCAAGTGTGTACAGAATCCAGTTCCGTAGTTAACAGCAAAAGAATTTGGAGTAGTTCCTTTAATAAACAAGTAGTTTACCCTTCGAACTTATTTCAGAAGTCATATAGGAATAATAATGTAGAAGGCTGAGCTATGGCTTTGGCACAATGCTGTGAATGCAAGACGAGCAGCATTGTGAGGAGGGTTTCCGAGAAACATGCTCACAGCTTCTTTTGCTGCAACTAAAGATTTCCTCAGATGGGTTGCCAGTTGCTGTGGTGAGTAGGCAAGCCTGCTGAGAGTCAAAAGCTACCTCTTGTGGTATGTCTGGAAACTAGGCTACCTTTCTTAGGTAGAGAAAAGAGGTTTGGCCCCATGAGGTAAAGGAGGGACTTCATGGAGTAAATGTTCAAACAAACGGCTACAAGAAAACCAGGCTACCTCCTATTTTGCAAGTAAAACGTTTATGCATCTAACAGAAAAATCACAGCCACAAGCTCTCGAGTGGAAGACATGTTTAATTTCCATTTTCTTGGGATGCAATGACTATTAAATGTTTTCCTTTCAGCTGCTTGAGCTGCCTGCCTCTTCAATGTGTTGACTTCCTTGGGTGCTGGATTGTGGTGCGTACTGTCTCAGGACTAGGCATCTTGCAGAAGCCGGGTGCTTGAAAGTCAGGCTCCGAATGGTGGAAATGTTCAAAACCTTGCTGTGCTATTGAGGTGCCAGCAAGGGCTCCAGCTATGTCTGTGGGTTTGGGATGCCATCATCCTGCCTTTTCCTGGATAAGGCAACATATCTAGTTCTAACACAAGATCTGTCACCAAGATTGTAAGAGGTACAAGAGTACGACTGAATATGTATTTTCCGTCTCCTATTCAGCCTGAAGAGTGTGAGTCTGATGCTACAGCTCTGAGGAGAGCTTGACCTGTTATTTCCCTTCCAGTCTGTCTTAATCCAGTCAAGATCTTGAGGGTACTGCCCCAAATACCTCTGTGAATCTTTGGTAACCTGCGGTCTGTATACTGACCTAGCATTTGTTTCTACTGTGTCTTAACAACATGCATTTATAGCTTCTTTGTAATTTGGAAATAGGGGAAAAGAAGCTCAGAAAAGGGGTAAGTTAATTACAAAATCAAACGGTACTCCAAAGATGAACACACTTTTAAGTACACTTCTAGTTTTGCTGTGACACTTAAGGTTAATAGCTGCACAAGCAACTGGAGTAGAAATCTGAGCTTTCGAGAGCCATTAACAGTTTTAAACTAAATAGCAGGAAGAAATCCGCTTTCCTCTTTCCTTTTGCATGGAGCTGCATTGTTAAATCCCCTTTCAGATGATGTAAAACGGGTAAACTTTGCAAGTCTTTCACTGCATTGTAAAAATATGAACGAGAGGAAGCAAAGGCGTAGTTGGCCACAAAGCTGCTGTGGTTAACGACTCCAAAGGTCAGATGTTTGATCGGACAACTGAGCAGTAGTGTTGTTAGGAGTCTTCACTTCTTTCAAGGGGAAGAAGCAAAAGCTCATCTTGGTTCTTATTGCACAGTGTGGTGGCACCAGCTGCACCTTGGCTGTAGTTGGTGGGATAGACAGTTGTCTGCTCTGAAAGAAATAGTTAATGATAAAAATTAAGTTTCCTCTCCAAGTTCCTGTAGGCCTTCAGTAGTGGTATTATTAGGGTAGGCGTTAAGAAAAGTTAAATCTTCCTTGCTGGATCTTAACCTCTTTTTGTTTTAGCTGTCTTCAAATACATTTTATGGACATGTTTTATGTATTTGAAGAGTGTCTCCAGACTGTGCAGATTTTAGGCTAAAGACTAATCCCAGCAATTCTAATTTCAACATGAAATTCAATACTTTAAATAATTTCTTTACATCCTGCTCATTGGTTTCTGTTCATTTTCAAAAGCAGATTGTCTTTGCTCTGCATCTTGTTAATTTAGGTCCCGGCGATGTTGCAGGCTATCATGGTATTAACAGAGTCCTTGGATTTCCTCCTGCTAGGAACTGGCATTGAAGGCTGTAGTGTTCCCTGGCATTGTTTTCATCAACAGTGAGAAGATTTCTGTTATTATTTCGAAACACATGCTAAATTATTACAAAATAAATAAAAAATACAGCTGGGTATGTCCCCTGCGATACCCCTTTCTAGTGGCAACAAAGGCACAGAGAGTGCACAAAACAGACAGCTCTGTATCCTGATGATGGGGGCCAGCCAGCAAACGACTCCTGAACTAGGAATCCTGGAATGAAGAGCTGAGGGCTGCTGTGAACTTTTCTGGGGCGATGAGGTGGATCTTTGTTATCAGGGATGTTTGTACCAACAGCAGGCAGTTCGTTTAGCAGTACCTTGTAAGCACTGATGTCAGTCAAAGCTGAAGAGGAGAAATGCACCACTGTTGTACCTCACAGCTCCCCGGTTCTCTGCTGTGAAGCACGTGGTGTGCTTTCTCCTACCTTTCTTCTGTGTGGAGGAAAAGAAAAGGAGCAGTGTTCAATCGGAGTTGACAAGGCAACATATGCTAGAGGTCGTAGTATTCTCACTCCACCTGAGCTAGCCGCTAGCCAGAACATCTCATGGAGTATTAAAGAAGCGTGTGTCATTCAGGAGCCCATTTAAAGTTCCTGTAGGTGTGCACTGGTGGATGCCAGGAGTCAGCTCAATTGCAGAAGCCTAGACCCGAAACACCTGCTGAGAAAGGAAATGCCGTTTGCTCATGAAGAATTGAAGTGCTGCTGCTGTTTGAGGGCTCTGCTACAAGGCCAGGTCAGAAGCTGCTAGATGACTGATCTATGGGTGTAAGAGGAGCTGGAGTGAAGGAGCAAGGAGAAGAATCTGTTAAAAGTGTTCGGTAGATGTCCTGTTCCACTTTGCTAATAAACTTAGTGAGGCATCATCTTCCGGTTAGGAACCTAGGGACCTCTCCTCAGCTCTTTCAGCTGGGTACTGTGTGCCTTGCAGTGCAACTAGCAGTTAATGTGACCAGAATTACAGTACCTGAATTGAGATGATGAGGTAGAGACAGCCGCTACATAATTTCCCAAATAGTAAACTCAACCGCTGGATACTTCACCCTTCTGATAAGGTTATTCCTGAACATAGTAAATTTTCTGAATAAACTGTAACTGCTGTCACGATGTGGTGACCCAGTGCCTGGTATCAAAACACAGATGATGACATGGTTGAGAAACAACAGACACAACCTTGGCACTCCCACAACCAAGGATAATTGTTCTGTGAAAAAATCAAAGTTATCACTCAAGTAATGGACCCAATGAAAGAAGTGCCAAGGTTATTTATAATAATGGGTATTCACTGCAGATGATGGATTTGCTGCAACCATGTGGCTCTCATTGGTGGTGGAGATCACCACAGAGAGTAGCAAACATTAATACATCAATTGCTCAAAACCTCTTGTAGTCTGTTGGTGAAAGAAGGGGAGAAAACTTCTTCCTGGGTTTCTACCGATAACTAGCTGGTGAAGACGCAGTGTTGATGCTGAGCTCACTATTGCATTCAGCTCTGGGGCCCTCAGCACAAGAAGGACATGGGCCTGTTGGAGCAGGTCAGAGGTGGGCCACAAGGATGGTCAGAGCCTGGAGCACCTCTCCTGTGAAGACAGGCTGAGGAAGTTGGGGTTGTTCAGCCTGGAGAAGAGAAAGCTCAGGGGAGACCTTAGAGCAGCCTTCCGGTGCCTAAAGGGGGCCTGCAGGAAAGCTGGGGAGGGACTCTTTGTCAAGGAGTATAGGTTTAGGACAAGAGGTAATGGTTTTAAACTAAGAGGGAAGATTTAGATTAGATACTCAGAAGAAATTCTTTACTGTGGGGGTGGTGAGGCCCTGGCACAGGCTGCCCAGAGAAGCTGTGGATGCCCCATCCCTGGAGGTGTTCAAGGCCAGCCTGGATGGGGCTTTGGGCAACCTGGTCTGGTGGGAGGTGTCCCTGTCCATGGCAGGGTTTGGAACCGGGCGGTCTTTGAGGTCCCTTCCACCCCAAACCATTCTGGGATTCTGTGACAGGAAAAATAAACGATGCTGTGTATACACTAATTGCAGATTTCAGATAGAGTAATTGAGACATTTTTATCTGCTAAAAAGGTCCATTTGTTGGTACAGCGACAACACAAAGCAAATTGCAATCACTCAACATCTTACGAAAAAAGGCAAGATACTGAACAGCAAGGAAATTCAGTGCCTTCTCCTCTCCTGCGCCTCCAAATTCATCTCAGGACAGAGAAGCAGGCTTACCGCTTGGCTCTGCTCCAGGGTGCGGGTCCAGGGAGCCGAGCTGCCGTCCTGCCCCTCAACCTAGCTGGGGAGGCCGCCAGCAGGGCCGGTCCCCCCGGGCTCCCCGCTGTCTGTCTCTGCCTCCTCGCTTCTCCCGCAGCTCCGTCTGCCTCCTGTGACGTACCAAGACGTGTGGATGCCGATGCCAAACTCCGGCTTGCCAAGAGCTCTGTTTTGACCAGAGGCCAACCTTGCGGCTTTTTAGTATTTCCTTACGAATCCTGAGCACGTACCATCTCGCACAAATACTGACGGGGCTCTGTACGCCACCTGATTTTTACAAAGGATCTTCGTAAAATAGCTCAGTGAATGTGTGTGTCAATCTACATCAGAAGAAATATGTAAGTGCTACTGGCAGATACTTCTGTGGATTTTTTTTTTCCAGAGATATATCAATAAGCTTTAGCAAACAGGTGTGGTTGGGAGGAGGCACAGTGCGCTGCACTGACACCTGCTTCTGCTGATGTTCAGGGTGGAATACCTGTCTGATTTTTAGGGAGAAAAGTCATTTGTTAGTCAAAAAAGGTAAAAGAAGAAAGGAAAACAGGTTGGATTTTGGTTTGGTTTGATTTTCTGGCTAAGGTCTATTTCTAACGCTACCTGAAAATACTGAAACACAGCTTGGAGTTGCACTTAACTATTTGGTGGCTCTTTTCTTTGCACTGTGCTTCCATCGGCATCTTGTTAACCGAGCCAGGTCTAATTCTGTATTTGTGACTTGCCTTGCAGCTAAGGCAGCTGCCCGGTTGCTTTTCTTGTCAGTAAGAGCCGTAATTGACTTTCCTCCAGGCTGCCCTTCCTCCCTCCCCGGTAACTGCCCACACACCTTCTTCTTCATCCTCTTTTTTTTGCCTGAGTCTTCATGGCCATGGGCAGCCCCACGTGTTCAGGGCATGTCAGCCTTCTCTTCGTTTTCTCCATCCTCCTTCAGTTTAAACAGATCCCTGGGAATCTGGGGGTCCAGCTCCTGCTCCTTCAGCTGCCCCTCCTGTATGAACAGATAAAACAGGCGGAGCTTCGTTCCCTGTCCTCTAACCTGCACGCTGCTTGGAAATCTAGGAAGAAGATTATTTTTTTTTTTAACTTTGTGAGAAGCGGTGATCTTAGTACACAAATATGGTGGCATATTTTGAAATACGACTATCTTATTTTCAGCTGAAGCATATTCCTGTAGTACCATAACATCTCACTTAAAAGATAAGGATCAGAAGCTTCGGGCTGAGCACCCTGCTCAGAAGTCCATAGTAAAGTATTTAGGAGTCTTTTGTTTGTTTTTAATGAAAATAGATTGATTAAATTGTAAATTAAGCAAGATTTTTTATTTCAGTCTTCTTTAACATGTTTTCAGTTCTCTGGGCTGTGGCTAAGATGTGTGTGCTTTAGCTGAAAAGAGACTTTCCTACATGTTTAAGCGGTTTTATTAAGGCTTTGGGATTCCTGAAGAGTGCTGGCAACAGCATGCCATGACAATTCCTTTAGTGCTTTCACTCACGTTGGCAGGCTGTTTATAAGCATCATGGATTTCGGTTTAGACTGCCATCTCCAGTTCATCCCTGATATCGTTTAATGTGGGCTTGCATACGTTTAACAGGCACACTATGTGCAAGTGGATTTACATCTGTATATACACGTGTGCACGTGCACGGGCGCAGACCTTAAGCCTAGCCTTTTGTTGCATGCTGGTAGCATCTATTGCTTCTTACTTGCCAGGCCCCAAGCTCAGGAGGGATCCTCCCGTCTGGAAGAAAGCGATAACTTCGCCGTACCTCATGTGCAGTGACTGTCACTGCGTCCACTTCCTGATGTAATTCAGCAAAGTCATCAACAGTCGTCAGAAAGTGAGCAGCCCGGGCTCAGCTTATGGCAAGTAAATGAGCCGTGTGGGCACCTGCAAGGCTCGCAGAAGTAAGGACTGGGGTGCCCAAGGAGCTGTGTGAAAACACTTAACTGAGTAAGACAGTCGTGTGGAAAATCAGAACAGAAAGGTAAAAGATGGTTTTAAAATGATATTTTATTTTATTTTATTTTATTTTTTTTTGCAATGGCCACTTCAGCTGTATTCTGTTAGGTCTTGACCTAGCAAAGGAGCGAGTGCCCAGAGCCAGGAGACACTTAATAAAATCTTAATAAAACCTCTTTATAGTACTGAAGAGTTTGCTTTTTGACTTGTAAAACGGATGTTTTAAAACTTTGTGTTAATACTTGGCACCCTTTGCTAGCAGAATGGAGAGAGGAGGGAGAATTAGTGTTAAACAGAGCCCGAACTGCGGGCATCGTGCTTGGGAGCTCAGCGGTGTCTTCAGTGGTGGCAACAGAAACGCAATTAATTCATCGCCTGAGCACACCGTGCCAGCCGTGGCTCAAGATACCCTAATGGGCAACTCCTCTTCACCTCGAGCAAACGTTGCTTTTGGGACGCACGGTTCTTCTTCCTCGACTTTTCTTAAACCCTTTGTGCTTTCAAAAACCTTTGTGTCTTTCCTCTAGGAAAGGAATCGATCGTAGTTTTGTAATGTAGGCAATGATATTCTCAAAACTACCATATGTAGAGAAAAATTATGTGACAAATTTGCTCTTTTTTTCCTAATACATAAGAGAACGTGAGAGGAACGAAGAGAACATGAGAGGAACAAAGAGAACATGCGAGGAATATTTTAATTTAGCAATAATTTTATGATGGAATAAGGTTTTTTTTCAGATATGTCTTAAGTATTTCCTTTCTAACTGGAAGAGGAAGCAGAAATAATTGAAATGTGGTTTTCTGTGGCATGTAATTTAACTATAAATGTCCTTTCTGCAGTTTCTTTCAAAATGCCATCTGTATATTCTAATTAAAATAAAGTTTTGTGCTTTATTAGTGGGAAAAACTTCTGCCAGTCTCACACCAGTGTTGCCATATGGCAACACCTCCCTTAATCCGAAGATCCTGGCAACTCTGAACGCCCGAGCCCCAGCCAGTGTTGCCTACCCAGCTGCACGTCCTGTGGAAGAACAAATTTGTGAGCCTGGGTGCCTTTGGTACCGCAAGAAGGTATAAATTTGTAAGACTGCAGATTTACTTTGCTGCAATGTCCTTTAGGTACTGTAAACATGCTAGAAAAGCTGTGTTTTATCTATGGTGACTTCTTCATCGGCAGACTAGAAAATCCCAGGAGAGTGTGGCTATTATCAGTTTGGGCCATTCGACAGGGTTTCTTGTTCTTTCAGTATTGCTTAAGAAATGCCAGCTATTTCCCAAGGTGCTGTAGAGCATTATCCCACTCCAAACAGACCGTAGGAGCTTAGAAGGGGAGAGGTCAAGACAAATTAAAGTGCACAGTGCGCGGTACATAAATGTTTGTAAGCCGTGGGACATCAGGAAAGTGGGAACCAGTTACGTTAAATGGCCTCTGAATTTCTGGCACGGTCTGTTGACAAATCTTGTTTCATGCAGTACGTCAGTAAGTCATGGTAGAAGAAAAATGCATTTCACAGAAGTGCAGTTTTACTACTTGAAGGCTGTGCTTTGTCTACACTTTTTTTTTTTAATAAGACATTGGTTTACTTTGCCATGTGGTATCTATCCTCTGAGTGGGGAGCTTTGCAGTTCAGGGTGGTGCTGAGCGTGGTACACATGAATATACAAGATAGGGTGCACATAAAATTGTAGTCTTCTGCGTCTGATACTATCCTAGGAAGACTAGGTTAGGCAAAGAGACTGAAAAGAAAATACATCTGTATGATCCTGATCCCACAGGGAACCCTTTTTAGGCTCGAAGTTCTGCTGCGTTGTGAGAAGGTCGGCTAAAATCCTTGCTGAAAAACGCAAAGCCAAGCACAAAAAGAGAAAAGGAGAAAGAGTGGAAGAAAGAAAGAAGAAAAAAAAAAGAAAAAAGGAAAAAAGGGAAAATAAAGGAAAAAGGAAAAAAGAAAAAGAAAAAAAAGAAAAAAAAAGAAAAAAGGAAAAAATAAAGAAGGAAAAAATAAAAAAGGAAAAAATAAAAGAAGGAAAACAGAAAGGAAAAAGAAAAAAAAAGAGGAAAAGAAAGAAAAGAAGGAAAAGAAAAAGAAGAAAAAATAAGAAAAGGGAAAAAGGAAAAAAGAACAAGAAAAAAAGAATTAAAAAAAAGAATAAATAATAAAAGAAAAATGAAAACATGAGAAAATAAGAAAAGAAAAAAAGAAAGAAAGAAGCAAGCAGCGGCGGCTCGCGCTGCCGTTACGTGTTTGCCCGTGCATTTAACGGCCGCGGCTGCCGGTTTCCCGGGGCAGCCTCTCGCCGTTTCCCCGCGTTTCATCATGCGCCGGCCGAGCCCCGTGCCCCCGTCCCCCGGCGCCCCCGCCCCGCTCCCTCCCCGTCCCCCCCCACCGCCCCCCGGCGGCCGGGGGCCGCGCGGGGCCGCCCCGCAGCACGGGGCCGGGGCCGGGGCCGGGGCCGGGGCCGGGGCCGGGGGCGGTGGCGGTGGCGGTGCGGCCCCCGGGCGGCGGGCCCCGCGCTGCCTTCCCCGGCGGCGGGCGCGGGCCGCTCCCGGCGGAGTCCATCTTAGGGCGCCGCGGCCGGGCCGAGCCCAGCGCAGCGCAGCCCCCGCGGAGGAGCCGGGCTCGGCAGGCGCCGCTCGCCCCCCGCACCCGCTGCGCGGCTGTGGCAGCAGAGAGCAGGTTTGGCGGCGGCGGCGCCTTTTTTTTTTTTTTCTTTCCTTTTTTTTTTTTTTTTTTTTTTTTTTTTTCCCCTTCCAAAACATGGCTGAAGCCGGGACGGGCTTTCTGGAGCAGCTCAAGTCCTGCATCGTCTGGTCGTGGACCTACCTCTGGACGCTGTGGTTCTTCGTCATGCTCTTCCTCGTCTACATCCTGCGGGTGCCCCTGAAGATCAACGACAATTTAACCACAGGTAACCGCGGCTCCTCGTCCCCGCCGGGCACCGGGCGAGGCCCGCGGGGCGGCCTCGGGGCGCTGCCGGGCCCGGGGGGGCTCCCGGGGGGGGCTCCCGCGAGAGGCCGGGGCCGGCGGCTCGCCCCGGGGCACCCCCGGCCCTGCCCGGGGTGAGCGCACGGGGCACGGCTCTGGCGGCCCCCGGGGCCGTGCGAGGTGCTGGGAGGGCAGCAGCGGGGCTGTGAGGTGGGCTCGGGAGGGGGTGGAGCGGGGTGGTGGGGTCCTGCCAGCCCCGGGGGTGCTTGGCTTGGGCGTCCTCCTAGCTCCAGGAGCCCCAGCGCCACAGAAATCCCAGGGCGTGCTTTGAGGCGCGCAGCCCAAATTACCTCCCAGCGTTTTATCGCCCTTCCCTTCCCCGCCTTGAGGGATGCTGCCCGAAGCTCGGCTGCTTGCTGTGCCAGCCTGCCCGCTGCTGCCCGCAGGTGTGCTGGGGCTGGTGGGCACTGCTGGACCTCCCCTTCTCCTCTGCTTTACGCCGTGAGCACAGGTGAAGAAGCACGGGGCGAGCTGTGACCGTGCCCGGCTGAAGCTCGCGGTTAGCTGGAGCGTGGTTTGACACAGGACTTGTGCCGTGACTTCTATCAAAGAGCAGACCTCCTTGTTTTGACTAGCGAGCCCTTGGAGGGGAGAGTCCTGTGTCTGATTCTCAGCCACCAGCTACTTCTGCTGGTCCTTCCGTGTAAATGACAAGTAACGCAACTGCTGTTTTCCCCCCACGGCTTCATGCTTTTTTCCGTACTTTTGAGAATAACTGAGCATTTCAGGTGCTCGGGCGGCGCGTTTAATTCCCAAGCCTAAGCCACAACAATCAGAAGCAATTTACTCTCCTGTGTGCCCGGTCTCGGTTCATTTCCATAGCAGGCTTATCTCAGTACCGTAGGCTGAGGGACTGTGTAAATACTAACCCAGCTTAAGTTACGGGGCAGCTAATTCTCTCCGGGAGCTTTCCTAGCAGCAGGTGGTGTAGGCACGGATGAGGGATTCAAAAGGAAAAATTTATTTGTGGAAAACCCTTGGTTTCTTTAAAGGGTAAAACCAGACTGGTTATTATGGGGAATATGCTTGGATTAGGGTAATATATGGAATGGAGTTAACATATTTTCCTGCACAATTTGTGGTGTGTGTTGTACCGATTTAACACGATCAAAGCTTTTATGATGTTTCTGATAAAAATTAGGTACTAGATTGCTCTTCTGAATGATAAGTGTGCAAGTCTGCTGGAGGGTAATCGCTGTTGGGATGGACTTTGCCTATGCAGACGTGATAGGGCAATACGCCACTAGTACACTGAATCAGCAGGAACCCGTGCAGCGTTAGCCAGCCTGAATTGGGCAGTTGTATCTTGAAACTGTTCATTTTTCCCAGGTTGGTTATTTTTTTTCAGTTAAAAAGGCTGAAGAAATTACCAGCGAGTCCCAAAGCGTGTGGTGAAAATTAGTTACCATGGGAGAACAATGTGGCCTTTGTGCATCATCTGTTCCTAAGCGGTGTTTATTAAAAAATCAGCACTAGCAATAGCGGGGAGTTTTTGGTGGTGGTGGGTGGGATTTTTTTAAATTTTTTTTTTCAAAGCTCTCCTGAATGAATTAAAACCCATGTGATTCATTGTGGCTTTTCGTTCCAGTTAGTCACAATGGGATGCTGTCACTGGGGTAAGGCTTCTCAAAGCGCACCAGCTGTGATATTCATCAAACTTATCGCAGTGGTGTGAAAAGAAGAGCATAAACATTGCTAGCAAAAGTTCTGGATGACGTAAAAAATAATAAGGTGATTAAAAACAATGACTCGGCGTTTTCCCAGCGAGATCTGGATCTGTCGAGGTCAGTCAGGCGAACTGGTTTTCTGTACCACCAGATGCGGACGTAGGCAGCCAGGAAGAGCGGTGCAGCCCCCAGGTATGGTTTGCACCTCATGAAATCGTGTCTGTGGTTGGCTGCTGCGATATGAAGGGCTGCCGTGGCATGGGAAGGAGAGTACCACGCGAGGGTAATGTTATTTCTGACAGTGCCTGTGTTGGCGTGGTTCTGTTTTTCCATGCCTGGCGTCGGTATTTTTAAAAGGAAGGTGGAAAACTGGAGAAGGCAGCAACAAAGGGGTTTAAGGGCTGGAGATACGCAGTATGGAGTAAGAGACTTGACTGAGAGATGGCTAGGTTGCATTAAAGAGGTATTGTCTCGGGGAATAGGTGGCCATTTAGTCATGAAAAGAATAAGAATTGATGGGTAGAAGCAGAGGGCAAACTCAATTAAGTCATAAAAAGTCATTAATTTTTAACAAGCCATGGATCAGCTGCTAAAGGAACCTTTGGGTTTCCCATTTCTGAAAGTCTCCAGCTCGGATGGCGCAATAAGAGTCACCAGTGCAGCGTTAAATCAGTTTTCAGCGAGAGCTTGTGCAATAGGCTGGGCAGCGTCAGCGGTCAGGGTAATCGAGGAAGGTCTCACCCAGTAGTCCAGTGGTCACTTCTGGCTTTAGGTTTTATTAAGAACAAGTGTGGGGCCTTTATTCCTCCTCTGAAGTTGGGCAGATGTGCTTGCCCGGAGTGTTTTATAGCTGTGGCCAAGCTGGTAGGGCAAGTCCGTCATGCCGTGTGTTTAATTAGGCTGACGGGCTGCAAGAGTCTCCGCAATTTTGGGCAGGTGTAATTCCAGTGTCCTCAGTGGAGAGCGGATTGCAGCAATGTAACCAGAGGGAAACCTAGTCTGCCGTAGAAAAATACTGATGCTAAATCTGATTGTTGTGTTTCATGGTTTTCACGTTTTACTGAAGCTTGTACAGATCAAGTCATAAAGTTTCTGTGAATGGGAGAGCGCAAACTCTTCCAGCTGCACGGTGCCTTTGACCAGGAAGCAATAGAGAAAGCTTAATATGCCAGGTTAAAATATTAAACGCAGAATAAGTGGCTAAGGAAGCGGATGTTGCTGTCTTTCTCCAAAATAATTAAGTAGACGTGATTACTTTGTATAAATAATGTGCTGTACTTTTCTTCCACGTTGGCACTTGCAGTTTCTGAATGCCACGTTAATCCGAACTAAGACACACCTCTTATAAATACGTGCAACCCTGGTTGTTTTTTCCTGAAATAACAGTTTGGCTCTTTATTTGTATCCTAAGAGGGAGAAAGGCCCAGCAGTTGAAGTTTCTGAGTATTTTATTTAACCTCCTGAAGTGCACCAGGAGGACGGATTTACTGACCAGAGCATTGACTGCAGCCGGCTCGCGACGAGGCAGACAGGAAGGCTCCTCGGAAGCTTTTGGGTTGCAGAGGGCAGAGGAATCATGAAACCTTTTTTTCCTGAAGGCGTGAATAATCAGAAGGAACGAGCCAGCCTAGCTTGGTAGGTGCCCGTGTCGTGCCGCCGGCTTAGTGCAGGACATCCCGCTCCGGCTGCGCTGCAGCAGGGCCTTGCGCTCTCACAGCTCAGCGTCCGAAGGAGGGTTTGTAGCCAGTGCCACGAGGGAAAAGGTGAGATGTTGCCTCCCAGGTCACTCTGGATGGATGTGGGGACAGCAGCCAGGGGAGAGAGCACGTCGCTGCAGTTAACAGCTCTCCTCGCCAGTAAGTCGTCTTCTGGGGCACGCTGTATTTTTCTTTCTCTTTCCCTTTTTTTTTTTCCTTAATTCTGATGATCCTACTGAAATAATGACCGAGGATTTTAATTATGTGGGGTCTGTGACCATGTAATAGGATTCTCTTGGAGCCCAGAGTCTGAAGCACTGTGCCTGGTGCCAGCCATCTGGAGAGGGGAAGAAAGAGGCTGATGTGCAGCAAGGCTTGTAACACTAGCCAGCGCCAGATTACTCAATTACAGCCAGGTTTTGTGCTTGAATGGGCAGGAGAGCAGAGCAGACGTGTTCTAAGTGCTTCTCTGTCCTCTGTAAAATTAGGGTAACAACACTTTCTCTTCGTCCAAGAAGAGTCTTTTTGAAGACACAGAGTTGAGAGCTTCTCAGGCAGCCAGGTCCTACAGGAATCTGGTCCAGCTAAAGTACATTTACTGGCATGTGCATCGCACAGGCTTAGATAAATAAAGCACTTGGACCACTGCAGTAAAACTCATTGAACCTTCATTTTACCAAAACTATCCAGCACTTAACCAAGCAAGAAAGTTGTGTGCGATTCTGTAAGCAGAAATTCTGTAGGAGATGAACGGAGGAGGCATGAGAGGATGGAGCAAAGCCCATCTCATCGCTGGGGAGGGACTCTCTATCAGGGAGTGGAGTGATAAGACAAGGAGTAATGGCTTTAAACTAGAATAGGGTAGGTTTAGATTAGGTATAAGGAGGAAATTCTTTACCCTGAGGGTGATGAGACCCTGGCACAGGCTGCCCAGAGAAGCTGTGGGTGCCCCATCCCTGGAGGTGTTCAAGGCCAGGCTGGATGGGGCTTTGGGCAACCTGGTCTGGTGGGAGGTGTCCCTGCCCATGGCAGGGGGCTTGGAACAGGGTGGGCTTTAAGGTCCCTTCCACCCCAAGCCATTCTGGGATTCTGTGATCTTTCTGATCTTCTGTTCGCTGGTCTTCCTGATCCTGCGGATCTGCACTCAGCGTTGGTGCAGCATGCTGCTCTCCAGCAGGTTGCAATGGGATATAGTTCCCACTGGTCTCAAACCCTAGCAGCAGTAGAAACCACTCCTCTGTTACTAAAAGTCACCCAGTGGCCATGGTTTCCCCGCGGATGACAGAAGGTGTTGGTTCTGCTCGTAAATTCAAGCCTGGGAAATTAAGCATGAGGGCTGGAAAAGATTAACTTGAGCAAAGCCAGGGAGTCGCAACTGGATTAAACGTGAGCGAACAGCTCTGTTCTAACTCTTGAAAGGAACAGGACAGTTATTGTAGGTTCACGGGCTTGCAGGTAGTTGCCTGGCCTTTCAAAGGCAGCTTTTGTTGTTATGATGGGTGAGTTCATGAGTGTTCACTGAGTGAACCACTGAAAGGAGTATGTTATAATAACACAAAACCCGGAGCAAAATTCTGATTCCACCAAAAATCGGTGGAACTCCCTGAAAAATGCAGTGTTGATGATTTTTTTTTCTTTTTTTTTTTTCTGTGAACTGGACTGTTGAAAGTAAAATTTGAAATACATGACCACTCCTAGCAGGGCTGGCATATAGATTTCTAAAAATAAATCATTCAAATTTTATACAGCTACAGTTTGTTGGTGCTTACGGTTCTTGGTTGAGGTAGTGCTTTGCAGTGCTGCTGGTCTCACTGACCCCGAATTACTTGTCTTTAACTTTTGGGTTTATCAGAATGTAAATGGAGCCTTTCCTCAATGCAGATCCTACTTTTCTGCAATCCTAGTGGAATTAAAGTAAATCTTGTTTTGTTTACTGTTAGCTTCTGTCTTCAGCTGTATCGCTTACAGTCCTGTGAAGCATTCGTAGCTGTTGCTGATCCTCCAGGCAGGCTTGAATGTGAGAGGTTTCTTTGGTCTTTTTTTTGTGTATGTTTTTTGGAAAAAAAATTATTGGGATGTAGGCTAAAATGCAAGAGGACATTGTACAGCATATTTAAACTGTTTTACTCATGTATATTTTCAGCATGGTATGCTTGGAAATTCCCCTTTCACTCTTTGTGGAAAAGAATATAATGTGCATGAAAGCAATGTTATTTATGGCAAAATTCTTTATAAACTAAACTTGGGATTCTTGCGGTGAAATGGGGAGGAAAAGCCATAACAAAACCTGCTAGATTAATTCCCAATGGATGCAGCATAAAATGATACAGGAGAACATTGGTTTTCTACAGATTTTGGCATTTCTTCAGGAATTTGATTTTTATTTGATTGAACTTAATTTTTCAGTCAGAGTCAAATTCAGGAAACAGGGTGAAGTCTGTAAGAAATGCAAGGTTTTCTGAAAGCACTTCTTTAAGAAATTGTCTTTCTTATTACAGAAGTTCTAGAATATTGGCAGCCAGTATTCCAGGGAAAATAGGTGAGAGCCTACAAAATGGTATTTGATAAAATCTTGAGTGAATGTACTGTAACGCTGACTGATAGGCAACCACTGAGTTGTACTGTGAGCTTCTAACTGAAGCCTAATATCCTCCATCTGTTGATGAAAATTTTCAGAAGTGCTCCTAAAACGGCATATATGTAGTGGGATTTTCCAAAGGATCCACCGAGTGCCAATATAAATTTAGCCTGGAAGAACATAAGCCCCATTGTACGCATAGGTTTTTGGTCCTAACTTTCTGAGCAGCCGTGCAAAGGCTTTGATTGCAAATTAAGAGGAACAATTAAAATAGAAATGTACTTTTTTGGCACTTATTTCATAAACAAAGCTAGAAGTAAATGCAGAAATCTACATGGTAAATTTGAATCTGCGGAAGATAAGAAGCACTGAGGGTTGTCAGTGCCTGCCTTTAGAGCAACACCTGGCAGAAATTAGGAAGATGGTGTTGCCTCTGCGTAGGCAAAACACTTTTTTTGAGGGAATGGTGTGTCTGTATTTTAGAATGGATTCTGGAAATTGCAGCAGTCTCTGAGAAGAACTGTGCAGAGTCTAGAAAAAACACCTTACACCGATGGCATAAGGAAGGTCAAAATGTTTATCTAACCACAGAGAAGCCACAAAGGCAACTTGATCATAACTAAGGAGGAGTGAGAACTGTGATCTAGTTGACAGACATCTAGCAAGCTTCCGAAGTGTTTAAAGGTAAAGTGCATGCGCTGTTTGGCAGAACTGGGGCCACAACAATCTGAGGTCTGAAGAAGCCTTGCTGCGAGACATTTGGGGCGTAATACGCTAACAGAAATAAGGTATGGAGGTGTGGTTGATTAGACTGTAAGCTATGTCATGGGAAGAAAATAGCAGGTACTCAAAATGTAGAGAAGACAAATGTTACAGATAGGGGTGGCTGCAAGCTGAATCCCGAGGACTTCCTACGTGAAGTATGTTTTTAACAGAGATTCGTGGAGATGTGACCTAAGTGCTACGGCAAGCGATGCTATGGCTTTGCAGCTTTGGGTCTTTTGGTATTAAGACTGTCAGTGCAGTGAGCACTGCCATGCCTCAGTGAGGTGAGTGAAATCTTGTGGCCTGCAATAAACTGAGAGCTGAGTGTTAAAAACGCTGTGGTGTTGAGATGAGGAAAGAAAAGCCAGCTGGAAGCGTTGTTGCCCGTTGCGCAGGTTGCGCAAGCGCCGCGGCCGCGGTGGCTCCAGGGTGTGCCGGGGCTCCTGTAGGCAAGGGGCTGGGGTTTCCATGCTCCCAGTCAGCCGACAGGCCCTGCGTGTGAGCTGTGCCTTGTAAAACAGAGCTGTTTGTCTTGCTGGCAAGTGGCAAAGCAAATAAAACGACTGAAGTGGCAGCTTGCGTTGGGTGACCCAGCAGTTTGCTCTGGACTCAAATCTACAAAAGGGAACATCGCAGTCAGAAAATTGCGACTCTCAGAGTCACTGAGGTTGGAAAAGACCTCTAAGATCATCTTGTACGGCAGTCACACCGAGCCAAGACTCAGTCTTCTCGTCGCAAGGCTCGTTGTTTAAGAAGGTATTTCATGTTCGACAAAGTGAGGCCCCGCTCCAAATAGCTGTGGGTTTGTCGAACACTGTTGAGGTTTGTATTGAACTGGGCAGGGAGGACACACGGGGAAACGAGGCCCTGGTCCTGCGGACCTTCAGTGACATGGTTCTGTGAGCATGAGTCCTGACCTTTAGTGAAAAGGCAGTAATGTGCGTAAAGTCTCACAGACCGGGGTCTAAACAGTCGACCAGGGCACTGCCAGCGGCCTGTAGCAAAACTGGGGGTAGAGACCCCATCCCTTCCTCCAAAACCAGTTTTCTCCCTTGTCATTTGATGGTCACATCCAACTTTTCCCTTTTTACAGGAGGCATTTGTCAAAGAGTTTCAGACAAACCACAGCTTGGTCCCCTGGCCGGGCTGTGAGGTATTTGCGGGAGTGCTCCTCCTCTGTTAATTGTCTGAGGCCCCCTCCACCTGCTTTTAAATTAGCTCTTTGTGGCATCGGAGGCATCTATTGAGAGATTGTATTATAAACTCGAGCTTGTCCTCGTGCCTGCGAGGTGTCATGTGGCCCAGTGATGCTGTGTAAATACTAATGAGTGAAAGTTGCTTTGTAAGCTACCAGCACAGACTAATTGCCTCTGGTGTGTTTCTTAGGCCGGCACTACAGAAGCGCGGCCGATTTTAGCAGAGAACGCCAAGCTTAAGCGGCGCTAATGCAGTTAAAGAGAGGAGTTAATGTCGCGCTTTCAGAAGACAGAACAAACAAGTTGTTACTGTTAAGCCTGAGGAAAAGACCTGAATTCAAAGTCCAAATCAAAACTCGCCAGCTGCTAAGAGAAGACAAAGATTTATTATTGTGTAGTCTGAAGTGGAGATTTACCACGGTGGTAAATTCAGTGCTTAAGTGATCAAGTGCACTTAAATGTACCAATTAGAAGGATAAAAGCTATAGGGCAAAAATGAAATGCAGTCATCGTAAGATTCCTTTTGTGCACAGTGTGCCAGCTGCAACCAGGAGATTTAATTTCCAGTTCACTTTCTAGAAATAAACTTGGCTTATTAAATGTCAGGCCTGTTAGGTTGATATGCTGGTTCTTATGCCCAGCAGCAAGGCGCTTGGAGATCAGATTTAAAGCACAAGAAATGTTATCATCGTCGTCGTTTGATTTCGTAAGGCTGTCATTCATTTCTCAAGAAAACGGGTTTGCAACCTGAGACTACTGTAGACATTGGTCTTCGCATAAATAAATGTTTCGATGGCACTGCCTGTGTGCTTTATGCTGAAAACTGTTTACAGCACGGCTCGGTCTGGTGCAAGGTTACGTGATCTATTGACGTGCTTAATCTTCCATGTGAAATTTCTCTTGCTATTTTTAATTCTGAAGTGAACTTGCTGGCAGCGTGCCCGGCCGGTAGGTTTTACCCAGATCCCAGCTTAGAGTCCCAGACCGGTCATTTCCTCCACTTTGAAAAAGGAGGGTAAACCTGACCTGTCGCAGGAGTGCTGCTGGCCCCTGGTGCCCCGCTGCCGTTAGGAGGCAGAAGTGTCTCCTCAACAGCACTCGGCTTCAGGGATGCGCCTGCCTGCTCCGAGTAGGCTCCTGCCGTGGGTCCCTGTGCCCATTCATACAACTCGTTGGGTTAGGACAGAGCAGGAGCGATACAAGCACCAGAGCATCTCCTCAGCAGTAAATGCTGTCCCACGTGTTCTTAACTCGAATCTCCCTCTAGGAAAACCTGCCAGGAGTCTGCTGTTTTCAAGTGCTGACCACGGGTGTGTTAACAGCAGCCCCTAAAGCCATGGTCGGGGGGATACAACCCATGAGGAGTTCCCATCAGTTACAGAACTGCCCAGTCTGCCCGGATTGCAGGAGTTGCCTGGATCTGGAGAGTGAGGATGTGGCCCATGCCACGGTCCGGGCTTTTTGTCAGTCTGGAGTCAGGACTGTCACCCAGGATTTCCCAGCCTAATTCCTCTGCCTGCTGTGGTGGTGATGTGGGAACTGTGCTGCGCGGAAATGAAGAGCCGGGGGTGGCTCTCTGGGTCACCTTCTCCAGTCCTCAGCCACATTTTGGTAATTTGGTATCTTTTCATAAACCTCTGCGCTGGTTTGCCAGAGCTGGTCAGAAACCCTGTTCTAATTCCAGCCCGAATTTATTCATGGCTGGTTTGTAGGCATTTGTGCTTGTGACAGGTCCTCCTCTAGCTTTAAAGTCTGTGCTGCTGCGGTGAGCATTGCTGCCCCGTGTGTTCATGGGGATTTTTCCTTCCCAGTCCCTGTTCAGGACAGAGCAAGCTACACTGGTCTGCTCTCATAATATGCCTGTATTTTCTTGTTCGTTCTAGTTACATTTGACCTGTTTCAGTTTTCCATCCATTTCACAACCATGTAACCAGCATTGTACATAGTATGCCAAGATAGGGCTCCATTAACTGCTGTTTACATAGTGTCATTAACGTTTCCCTCCTGCCCCTGGACATGCTTTGCCGTGTATTTATGCAGTTACAATTGCCTTTTTGTGTCAGCATCTCCTCAGAGGGTGGTAGTACTGTGGTCGTGTAGTCTGCTGGATGTTTCTGTCCGTGCAGCTGGCCAGCTGCAGGCAGCAGCTCTTGCTGCTCTCTCGCACTTTGCACCATTAACTTTGATCCAGTTTCCTTCACTGCAGCTTGCCCAGGCTCCGTTTCTCCCTGCGTAATGATTCATTTCTGCTCTGTACTGGCAGCTTATACCAGCTTTCTCCTGCACCCTTCTGGTTTTGGTAATGAAAATATTCAGTAAGGTTGAGCTGACAGCTTTATGAGCCTCTCCTTTTCCCCCAGTGCTTCCCAGCAAGTGGCAGTTTTCCATCTTTGCCAGTTCTTCCCTCTCAGTTCCCCCCATCTCCTGCTTTAACTAACTTCCTATGTCACTGTGTCAAATACTTCACTGAAATCCAGATAGTTTGGAGCTACTCATTTTTCTTGGCTGGCAAACTGGATATTTTTTAATAAAGAAACACTTCTGGTTGGTCTGGCATGATTTATTTATTTTGTGTTATATCCAGTTTTTCATTTACCCCTGTTGCTTAATTTATTGTCATCTTTAAAATTGTGAAGTTTCACATAGTACTGCTTTCTCAGTGGTGTTGGAGCGTGGGTCTGTGTCTTATATATATGAGGTATTCTGGCATAGGCTAGGGATTTGCATCAGTATATTAAAACCATCCTGAAACTTGGCTTGATTTTCCAAATGCCACTTCTTTCAGCAGGATCATTTATGTGTGTTCCCTTCGTCTCGCACTCAGCCATGTCTCGAACGTGCTGCACTCTTTGAATTTTGTCTGTTTCTCTCGTCAGAGTATCTGTTTTCTTGCACTTCTTATTTTTTTTTCCTCCATGTTTGACAGTTTTGTTCACATTCAGAAGTGAAACAAGTATTCATTTTGGTTTGGGGACTACTGTATTATACTTCTTACCATACTGTCACATTAGTGACTTTACTGAAGTATTCAGTATCTGCTTGTGTGGCGGGTTTATTTTGATAAATATTGTGTGGTTTTAGACAGCTCTTAAGGTCTTACTGAGTCCTCCTTTTAGCAGGTACAACTTTATTTCTGAGCTTTTTGTCATCCCCCAAAGCAGAGGGGTATATTTGAACATCCTGGGCCTTGCAGGCAATATCTGTACAGGGCTGATATTGCTTTATTTTAAAGCGTTGGCTCATAGATATGTGTCTGTGAGGTAGAAATGGAATTTAACTTTACACAGTTATTTCGAGCAAGTCTGCTGACTGCTTCAAAGAGGTCAGCACTTCAACAAAGCTCCCACTGACTTAATGAAATGGCTGTGTTGCCCCCAGAGTTTTTCAGCAGTAGGTCCTTTCAGGAGAGGCTGTTCTGCATGAGTGGCTCCCAGACACCTCCCAGCGATCTGAAGTAAGCCCGTGCGCATTTGCTGTCTTCTTGTGGAACATCACGGGTATCATGAAACTGAGAACCGATAGCAGAGCAGGGTAGATAGCATTAAATATAGATATTTTGTGTGTATTGTGTGTTAGAAAAAGCCTACTTGTCTAAACTTAAACCGCAAAGTTTCTCGGATCCTTTTGAGTTCAAAGGGTTCTGGTGGGTTGTCTGCCCACGTGTCACTGTAAGTTCTGAAAGTTGCAAGATAAATTTTCCATTTTGCAAAGTGTCGTGCGCTTTCTAACAACGAGACAAATTTCATACAATATGAACCAAAGCAAGTAACTGGTAAATTACTCAGCTGAAGAGTTAAGGTGATTGAAGTACTAGTCCGCTCTCAGGTAGATCTAAAATTCCTAATTTTACTGCATTTTCATCATGAATCTGATCGTCTCTTGATACGGTGGAGTTCCTCTTGCTGTTATCACAGAAATGCATGCCTTGGTACACCTCTGTACTCGCCGTTCACTTCATAACGAGGCTGCTAGGGGTCAGGTGTTTGTTTGTTTGTACAAATTAGATCAGCCACCAGTCCTGCATTGTAAATTGGCTCAGGGGCTTTAGATGCTGACCCAGCTTGGTCATAGACGGGACAGCACAACCCTCAGGGTCATCCCAGGCAGTGGGATCTCAGGCCTCTCAGTCTGGACCATGACATGACCCCTTTGCATCTTTGCAGTGGACCATGAGAGCCACAGAGGAGTTCTTTGATTTATCCTAGGGTGAACACTAGGGACTTTTTTAATTGTTAAAAAAACAGCAACAAAACACACACACGGTGTGGTGGTCCTCCTCCAAACACATGAGCCTGTGATCCTTCTGCATAGGCACAAAAATCAATAATAAACAGTAAGTGAATAAAGAGAGGTCTGCCAAAATCTCTCGTTTAATTTTGTGTTTCTTTCCCTTTTCTAATGTAATGTGACAGGGAAGTGCTTAAGGGAGAGCGATGCCAGGAGCAGCGACGCTTTGTGAAGCATTTTCCCCCAGACATCGCTGTTTCAGGAGCAGAGGAGGTTGTGGTGTCCCAGGGAGCAGGCGTCCCCTCGCAGAGCCTCGTGCTGGAGACGCTCAGTGTTGCGGCAGCTCAGCTTCTGGGCTTAGCCCCTCGAGACTTCTCCTTGCATGATGTAGGAGAGCAGCAATCCATTAAGGTAGCAGAGCTGGTGGCAATGTGTCCTGTGCAGGACAGGCTCTGCTGCTTTCTAGACCTGTGTTTGTATAGGGAAGCAGTACCACACAGCTTTGTTCTTCCCAGGTGTACCCCAGCCTGCCCTTTAGCTCCTGGATAACCAAGGGCTTTGTTCTCTTCCTTTCCCCCTCCCGCCTTAGATTTTATCTACCTTTGGTCTTTAGGGTGTAAATAAGCTGGTATTGAAAGTATCTTCCTTGTTCCAGTTTACAATGTTAGTTTATTTGGGGTGTGTATTTTAAACATACAGGCTAGAATTATATCTACAGGGTAATGTTTTGAGAAGCACCTGTGTTATTTCAAAACCTAGATGCTTTACTGAGCCACTACTTTTCTTATTAACATGCACTTACTTATTTATATACTCGGTATAATAAGCATAGTAATAAAGCAGAAAGTGCTTTGCTAGCTGTAAGAAAATCATTAAATATCTGATATACGATCTAATATGTGTGCATTATTCTCTTTTTACCCACACACCAGTGTAATTCTGTACTGTGTGTCTTATCTGGTGATTTGCAGGAAGTTACCCTGCTGGTTTTGAATAGAAATCAGTATTAATGAGAGATGTGAGAACACCATAAAATAATACGAGACCAAAAAACATGAGGCAGTTCAAACAAATCTGGTTATGCTGTGTTAGGCTGCTGTGAGTGAGCCGTTCAGCAAGAAGGGTATTGCCTGCCGATTCAGGTCCTCGACTCTTTTCATAACATGTGTGGCCCTCTGGTCATGGGATTGCAACACTTCACGATAGCAGATGAAAATGGTCTGAATCTTGGATTCTGTTCTTAATTTGTTGTGAACAAAATAAACAGCATATTTATTTACAGAGACCGTTGACGTTACTGTTTGGCATGTCGTTGCTGAATAAGTTTGTTAGAAAGGATTAATTGAATTGTTTATGCAGTGGATAAAATCGTAGTTTCTATTCAGCAGCTGTTTCTCATGCAGAAACTAACTAGAACTCACAGCACTTGCATTTCGGTCACTTCCATATCCTAGCGGTTGCTGTTCAGATAGGAGCAGTAAGGTAAGACTTTGCTAAAGAGCATTGGTTTGTAGGGTTTTTCTTTTTCCTCGTCGTTGCTAGCTCTCTTCTAGCCCTTAGATCAGCCCTGCAGCTGAGCCCTGGGGTTGCCGTGCCTATGCTACCTCAAGCAGATCTTGCCTCTGATACGCAGTGGCGTGGGCAGGAGGGGAAAAGTCCATCTCCAGGCTACGCACTAGAGGGCATCCTGTTAAAGACACAGGAGGAGTCCGGCGACATGGCGAGCCGGTGGTGGCCTGTGGGAAATGTAGTCCGACAGGCCTGAGGGCTCCTCGTGGGTCAGACCTAAGGAGCGGTCGTCGTCTGTTCCCATTACATGCGCACACACCGAGGCACGCCGCCATGTAGGAAGCGTGTCAGGGGATGGATCCCCCCGTACACACACGGAGATCCTCGATGCTTGTGGTGCACCCAGTTATCCGCAGGGGGTGGGTAGGCAGCTGAGTGTTGTCACACCGTAAGAAGTATGGTTGTGAGGTCATCCTCCAACTGATGTAAGGCAGATATGACCCATCCTTGACCTACAGAAGTCCACTCGTGAGGTGATCGAGATGGTCGGCATTGCTCTTACAAGGCCAGAGGGAAGCTGAGGTTCACGAGAGGTTCCTTGGTAAACTAAAGGAACAACAGTGACTGCAGTAAAATTCTTTTAAGTAGGACAAAAAGCAGAAAATCCAGGGCCACTGGCAGCCCCCCCTGCAGCTGGAGCAGCTCAGACATCCAGCAGACCAGGAGCACGGGCTTCCCAACCCCACGGCCCGCTCCCAGGCAGAAGGCTGTCACTTCAGGTGTGCTTCACACATGGAGATCTGCACCAGCAGTCCTGCAGGGATCACGGCCCACGGGCACGTTCCTGTGTCACCTGTTGGCTGGCTTCTTCCACACAAACACCAAAACTGGCTTAATTTCCTGGAGGTTCGTCTTCTGCCCAGTTGTTATTAGATAAATCTCATCTATCATCTCTCTGAGCATTTTTGTTTGTTGTTTTTTGTGTATGTGTACAAACATACTAAAGGTGGTGGTTATTTTTTGGATTTTTTTCTCCAGATACAGCTGACCCATTCAGACATCTGTAAATGTGGACACTGATGCAAGTCTTACAAAATGACCCCTTTGATTCAGTATCGTCTTTATAGAAGAATATTTATGCTGCTCATTTTTAGCACTTGACATTTTTGTTAGGGATTTGTCAGGAAAGAAGTCATTGCCTTTCTATGATGCTTAAGTCTGCCTTGATAAGAGAATCTTTTAGTGGATTATTTTTTATAAATCATTTTTTTTGTTTGTTTTTTAATAAATCAGCCAAAGTCTGGCTCTGTTCATTCATTTCCTCAAGCTGCTTTATGTTTTCTCTGGACCGCCATTGATATGATATGTATGCACAATAGCATCATTTAAAAATAGGAGTATGCAGCTGTTTGCAGCTGCTCAGACAGTCAAAGCAGTCTCTTCGATATCAGGTGCCCCTGGAATACAGCACTTCAGTTTCACTGGGGCTTTATCCATGAGCTTCTCTGGGGAGTTTCAACTAGATAGTTTCTGTATGGTTGTGTGTTAAATGCGAGCTCCCACCTTTACCTGATCTATCTGGATAGACCAAAGAGAAATGTAAGTAGCAAGAGATGACAAATGGTATTGCGGGCATGGTTTAGAGTAGGTTGCAAGGTGACAAGCAGGTTTACTGTTCTTTAATGCCAAGTCCACATCTGCTTCACGGCTATTAAACTCATTTGTGTGTGTGTGGATTACTGTAAGTGAAGGACTACCTCAGGTAAGGAGGCTTGCGGTCAGGCATAGTGGGCAGAAACAATTTGAATACTTAAAATATTTTTTGTCTGCAAAGTGTTATAGTAGGACCAGTTTCAGCTGTGATGTGTTTTTATAACACGTACTCATAAATGGAACAAAAGTATTCGTTAGTGTATATCAAGGCAGCAGCATACATAAGATTTTAGAGAGATTACAAAAAGAGAATACAAAAAAATAAATTTGTATGGCTAGCAGTGACTGTCATTGAGTGCCAGGGCTTAGGGCTAAGTACTCTGTTCCAGTGAATCACTATCTGTTTGCATAATATTTCAGCCTTTTCCTCTCTTGCATTTAATACGGAATAAAATACCATGTTAATTGGAAAGGCAGTGACTTAGAATAACTGTCTTGGTAGATAAACCCACAGCCCTTCCTTAGCTTACCACATCTTCCCCTGCTGAACAACAGCGACAAGGTCAAAAGAATTAAAATAAATTAGTTTGCTAAGTAGCCTCCTATGGAATTACTTTTAACAGCTAAATTTGTCCAACTGCGTTATAATATCTGGAACTGAGAGCATATAGACAAGTATAAAATATTAGGAAGGTTTACTGCATATTTTGCATGAACAATTTACACGTACAGGAAAGGCCAAATAATGCCTGCCGTGTTGGTTTGTTTCCCAAGTGTTATCCAGTGCCCCTTGAGTGTCCCGTTCTCATTTACTCTCCAGATCTTCAATCAATAACTACTTTCTCTCATACTCCTCTTCCAACTGTGTTCGAATTTACTTTCCTGTTGCTTCAGCTGTGTCACCAAGGCCCCTTCAAGTTGTGCAGCACCTGGAAAAACACAGATAATGATACGGCAAGGATTCAAAATCCATGTATCACTTTCTTTTTACAAATCTAAAAACTAATTTAGATGAGAAGTGTTTTAACATCCATCTCTGTAGGAAGAGGCAGAACACGCAGCTTCCTTTTCATGCTGGTGTTCTCTCTGAAATCCTCGAGGAGCCATCCCAGATAATATAAAAGGCACTGCATCTTTGCTAGCATTTATTTTAATTTACTCTACTCATGCTCGCAACAAGGCTGTCTGCTTCCCAGGGAAAGGTTCTTTGATTGAAAATAAAGAGGCAGGAAGGATAGGGTTTAATTGTCATGAAAATTCATTTCCAGTAATCAGATGCATGAGTTCAGCACGTTGTAGGGGAGGCTGGGAAATGATGCCTAATGAGCTGGAGGCAGGCGCCCAGTGATTACCGGGAAGCAGCATCTGAGCAACATCTCTGTGTCAGAGCAGTGACTTTGCCCTCCATCTCCTGCATGCATCATAATCAACGCCCATTTGCTGTAAAGCCTTTGTGAAGGCAAAATCTTGACCTTTTTACTCGGAAGGCCTGGGGCTGTTACGTAGCACTGACTGCCCTCGTGGGCAGAGAGTGACAACCCAGCCAAATCGGGCTTCGTTCAGCGTGAAGGCCAGGGCGTCCTCCGGGCAGCTCCTCATCACTGGTGCCCACCTGCCTTCTGCTGCAAAAACAGGCAGACAGCTGGCCAGATGTTGTCCGACACAGTGATCCCAGTTCGCTTCAGCACTTTCCATACGCTCGTCTTGCTTGCTTCTGGTTTCGCCCCCCATCGCTCCAGCAGAGCTGATGTGTGTGCTGGCTCTCTGCTGCTAGCCAGGTCCCTGCCGGGTAGGGAGAGCAGCCACAGCAGGCGTTTGGGGAGGAGAAGCACTAACAGCGGACCTGCAGCCAGAAATACCTGTCAGAGCACAGCCGTGCTCTTGCAGTGATACATGCAGAGCAAGCATGATGGATCGCTGTGCTAACTGGGGAGGAAAGGACGGTCTCCTGTTCAAACGCAGCGTAATGCGTGTTGAAAGCTTCTCAGCTCGGTCTGGGAATCATCGCACGGTTTCCTGTTATTTCTAAACCAGTTTTTAACGTGTTCCTGATATTTCTGAGCAGTATGGGGCTTTCATGCACGATAGCAGGCAGTGCTCCAGGAACTATGCAGAACATGAATCGCAATAATAGATTCACTGAGGGCATTTCTAGCCCCGGTTTGGGTTGGTTTGATTTTTTTATATATATTTTTGGGAGGGGTGATGGCTTTCTTTTTCTTTGCAGGCAATGTAAAATAACTCTTAATGAGCCAATCCTAATCTGCCTCTCCTTCTTAATATGTATTTCACTTGCACATGCAGGTTTGCTGCTTCACTTTCCCTTTGTTACCCTTGTGAATATTCATACTGTCATTCCAGCCCTGAGTTTTGCTGGGTTCTTGACTTCAGCATCACCTTCTGATAGTGATTTTTGCAATTAAATTATGTAGTTTGTGAAAGCCTGTTTTCTTGCATAGTTCTCAGCTTATCCCTTGTTTTATTGAATAGCTGCTTGTCATTCTGGTCCTTTATTCTACATACACTTACAGCATCCCTTCTCCTTTAGCTCTTACGAGACCTAAACAACACTGATATTTTAGTCTTACAATTTGTACTGCCACTGCAGCTCCTTCCTCTGCAGTCACCTTCTTTAGGTAGGGTGGTAGGACTTAGGAAATACAGGTGAACTGCAGTATGTAAAAGATTATATACTTCAGATTCTTTGCCGTTCATAACACGGTGTTTGTTTGTCTGGTTTGAGATTTATTTATTTATTCATTGGTGTGTTTTTTGGTATGTTTTTTGTTTTCCCCTGGCTCTGAGTGCAGCTGGTGGCAGAGGGAGGGCATTCTGTGGAGCCGGGCACAGCAGCGCTCAGAGGCTCTGCTCAGGCTGTTGCTCTGTACGAGGAGAGAAGAAAATGCGCTTGTTGTGTTTTAAATTTAGTAACTTCTAGTAATTTCGATGACTACTAAGATCACTTTTCCGATTATAAATAAACCACATTGTTTGAAAATATGTTTGACTAGACTGAATTCTGTCCCCAAATTGGAACAGGCTGATGCAAGTTTGGGAAAGAAATTATGGTCAAGTTTTTTGCATTCTTAACCGTAAATGGAAACAGAAGGGCATTGACTGACCAGAAGTTTTGATTTTATTGCTCCTGGACCTAATGAAAAACATTATTTACTAAAGATGCTGTCAGATTTGGTTTGTCTTGCTTTGGAGGTTTTTCTCGAGGTCTTGAGGTGGCTGAAGCCTAATTACCTAGATTAGACATGAGGAAGAAATTTTACTGTGGGGGTGGTGAGGCCCTGGCACAGGCTGCCCAGAGCAGCTGTGGATGCCCCATCCCTGGAGGTGCTCAAGGCCAGGCTGGATGGGGCTTTGGGCAACCTGAAAAACAGAAAGCCAACAAACCTGTTCACTGCTACTTTAGCTGTGCCGAATCCCTTTACAGGCTGTTTGATGCTCTGGCTGTATATATGCCCTCTCAGAGATTTCATGCTTGCTCTCCTTTGGGTGCCTTGTGGCACGTCTCTGCATGTTAAATGAGTCTCACACTTGGGAGGTGGAAATGGATCCCCTGCCAGTGGCTGACCGTTAAGCACAAAGTGCATGTTGGGCTGTCAGGTCTGATCCCTCATCCTGACATCTTTGGAAAACCTTTCCTACAAAGTGCCAAAGCGTTTTGCAGTGCTAGGACACTACAGATAATTGCAGATGTTGGAAGTTTGACGTGAAGTCAAATAGGGAATGTTTCACCCATGACAAGGTCTTGACAGTGTGTTGTGGTTTTGACTGCTTAATTTGCATGACGTAGCGATTCAGTGAATGTTTCCATTACTAATTTTCTCTTCGGGCAAGATTAAAGACCTTTTATGCATGGACTGCTGTTTCTTTTGGGGACTTGGAAGAGTAAGTGATAAGATATCAAACCAGGGGGTGTGTTTGAAAACATCCTGCTTCTGCCTAACTCAGTGTATAGGGTTATATTTTAGCTTAACAGGCTTTTAGCCAGGTATTTATCTTTTCTGCCATTGGTTTGTTAACCGGTTTTCTTCTGGTCAGTGTTAACCAGAAACAGAAACTTAAGGATCGCTGTTACTTTCTGTTTACTACCAGTAGGTGGGAGGCGCAGGAGCTCTCAGATGTGTTTGTAACCACGCGGAACATCCCCCTGTAAAGTCACAGATCCCCTTTTGGTGTATGAAAACCATTACAGTTGTAACTTTTGCTCTGGGTCACAGCACTTATTTCAGCACAGATGTGATGCCTCATGGGCAGTCGGGGCCGGAGGAGATTTCCTGGCCCAGTCTGAGCTCAGCAGCTTTGCCACACAACTGTGGCAGCCAGCTTCAGCCTGCACGGCCCTGACGTCAGAAGGTCTCCCCGTGTGGTTAGGCAGAGCTGACTGCTGATGAGATGGGCTAGATCCGAAGTGCATGGGCAGCAAGAGAAAAAGCCTTTATAAAAGGAAATCCTATAGGAGCAGAGGCCTTTTTACCGACAAAAGTCAGAAGAGGCGAGCAGGATGGTTGGGAGAGGGGCTCTGAGTAAACCCAGGGCTTTAAGGTGGGATAAGGTCCCACTGGTAGGGTGCCTCGGCCTCACATTGCTTCAGTGCCTTTTAGGGTACGACGTTTGTGACTAGAAAGCTTGTTTTGTTTCTTTGGATGGACTGTCCCTTAAGAATTTGAGATGGGAATGTCCGTATCCGTTCTCCAGGAGAAGCATGCCTTCGGTACCTGGGTTTGAGACCACTGGGCTCTTTGGGAACATGAGGTGGAAGCTTGCACGTGGAGAGTTTGTACCTCTCAGGTCTGTAGCACAAAATGACCCAAACCCCCAGGGCTTAGAAGCAGGTGGGAGTCAGTGTTTTGCACTGTTCTTCTCAGACTGGTGTTCGTCCCAGCTGGGGACTGGGCCGGGTTGCAAGGAGCTTTTTCCTTTCGGGAGCACAAGAAGCCTATAGCTTCCTCACCTTTGTGTTCAGAGAAGAGAACCCTGGTGTCAGCCAGGTGGCAAATGCTGTGGGATTATTTCTATAGCTCATGAACTTCAGATGTGGTCCAGTCCTGTCTACGTTGCCTTTGTTAAGCTGACTTTAGAAAACAGATGTTTATAATTCTCTTTAACCTTATAATGGACTTGAGAGAAAACACTAACACAGATCAGGCTATTGACTACATTGTGTTTTGATTACCACTTTTTTTTCTTACACTTAGTTTATTTAATTCCTGTTAGGTAATTCAGTTGACTGTTCTTAATGACGTTTTCCTATACTATACCTGTTTCGAAAAAATCCTGTATTTTTTTTGAATGGTCTAACCAGCTCACAGTGGCGTCAATAGCTGATTTCTCTCTGGCTTCAATAAGTAAAAAGGATCATGGCAACGTGAATGTAAGCGTGCTTTTATAGTTGGTCGTGATGGTTTGAACTTAAGTTCTGTGTGTTTTTGAATATGTCCGCATGGAAAATAGCAGTGTAATCTTTATTATTTCACATACAGTCAATTCCTACTTGTTTTAGTAGAAAGAATTTAAAAATAGAAGTAAAAAAACATGACAGTGAACAAAGCCAAAGTTATAATTCAGTTAAAGGAAAGAAGAAATGAAACAATTTAATGGCAATTAATTTGCAGCAACATTTCCTATTTTTTTCCCCTGGTTGCACTTAGTGAGATACATTTACTCAATGCAGTATCTTATTACCTACAAGATCTCCAAGTGCAGGGGCAGATTCATCTGCTTTCACGTTCCGTGGCAGGAGCACTTTGGTAACAAAGCGTAGTGCAGCAAGGAGGGAAGCAAGAGCTTGGCTGTGACTGAAACTGCCTGTCCGGATTCACAGGGTAGCTAGCATGGCCTTGGGATTTATAAAAATTTCATTTACAAAACCTTAAAATTTGAACCTGACACTTCAGGCATTACAGCTACGCTTCTTGCCATTGAACCCAAGCAGAGATGCCTTTATTTATCAGTGCTGTGGGAAAAGAAGTGGGAGCAAATGAGCTTGTTAGAAGTATCGGAGAGGTGAGGTTTCACCTCACTTTCTGTGCAAGCCTGAAGGGCTTTTAAGAAGCATCAGTGAATTTTATTGTAGGAGACCTTTTCTCTCCTCCCGTGGGTTAGAAAACCTTCCTACGACAACAGGCCAGTTGGGATCGGTGAGAATTTGTTCGTGAAGAGGTCAGTCAGTTTTAGACCTATGCTATCTCCTATTAAATATGAAACTTATTTGGAGCTGTGGAAGGTCTGTCATGTCTCTAACATGGCCAACAGCATTTCAGTGTTCAGTAGCAGACCAGCTATGTGCCACTGAAATACGGTGTGCCTTTGAGACGGCTCTCCAGTTGTTTCCTAGTGCTGTTCCAAAGAGTCCCTGTTTATCCGAAGTTTCATTACTGCAGGTTTTTTTTTTATTATTATTGCTCAGCTCTGAAATGAAGAGCTGTGGACATTACCTAGTAGAAAAATTGGGTTTTTATTCTGGTGCTGTTCTCTTCTGAATCATATTTCCTGCGAAGGAGTTGAAATATTATGGAAACGATGACTAAGGACATTTGTTTCAAGATATATTATGCTGCATTCTTAGCCATTGATTTAAAAATAAAGTGTCTACAGAGGAAAAAATGTTGGGCATGCTCCAATTTCACAACAAAAAGCAGGGGTGGGGTCAAGTGCTCTGTGCTTGAGCTGAAAAGGAAAAGTGCAGGGAGATTGGCTAAAAGGCATTTCGTGGAGAGCAAAGGGAGAAGTCCGTAGCTGGCTGGGCATGCCACAATGGGAAAATGTAAAAGTCTTTCCCAGTAGTTTTGAAAGTTAGTGCAGCTATATTTTAATAGTCAGAACAGGAGAGTTGGTACATGAAGGTAGCAAGAACTGGGACAGCAGATTAAGTGTTATAACATTTTGAATGTTGCAGCTTAGAGTCTTAGTTATTTTGTGCATTGAGGTTATGAGAAAGGAGTTAGTCTGAGGATAGAAATCACTAATTTGATAGTCCCATGTCAAGTGGAACATAAGAGGAAATTAATCTGCGAGTGTTGTTTTCTGTACTGTGATGATGCTTCAGTACTAGGCACTTCTGGTTTTTGGACCCCATCCTTCAACCTCCGATTTTAATCCTCAGCCTTCATAACCTCAGCATGGTTGAAACAGCCATCATTTCTTTCTGTCTGCAAGGTGGGCTTCTGTGGTGGTGTTTTCGATAAAAATCCAGTGGCAGTACCTAGGATGAGTATAAATACGTCTAAATTTTATACGCATATAAAGATCCTGCTGAACTAAAAAGCTTTGAGTGGTGTTTGCAGACTTTCTGCACGCCTGAACAAAACACTGAAGCGATGCTGGAAAAAGCAAGACCTCATTCGGAGGCTGTGCTGGGCTGGCCTCTGGCCGTGCTGGTGACTGTGTGACAGGCCTGGTCCTCCAGCACAGGCCAGCCTGTAGTGGGTTAATGTGGCAAGGTTTTGTTCGCGGGGGGCCGTAGGGGCGGCTTCTGTGAGAAGGATCCAGAACCTGCCCCGTGTTAGGTGAGGGCAGAGTGAGGGCAGAAGCCTTGACAGAAATCTGGCTGGGAGTGACCCGAGGTGGGAAAAGGGAACGGCATCCGTCTGTTCATGAAATGGTCTGTCCTGCCCCAGGCCAGGGCTTGAACCAGTCAGCCCCAGAGGGTCCTCGTCGTCCTCCTGTCCTGTCTGGACTTCCCTGATAAAATACCATCGAAATTCATGCGCTTCCAGCAGAAAAATCCCTACTAGCTGTTGTAAAGAAACAGTGAATAGGAGCCTACTGGGGGATATTTATTGGAATTAGCCTTATAAAGCTGTCATAGCATAATTTATGTTTTCCTCTTTGTGTAGGCTACAGCTTTCCTGCTGTAATGATTGTGAGAAAGCTCAGAGTGCTCCCTAGCCAAAAGAAAAACAGAGTGGCTGTGAAATCCTGCTCTGGTCACAATGCTAAGAAAGATAACTTTAAGATTAAAGTGTAAGAAGAAGAATAAGTGACCATTGAAGATAAGACGAGTCCAGTTCGTAAGAGGGCATAGGCTCTACCATGCTAGAAAAACTTAAACAAACAAACAAACAACAAAGACATTAAAAAAATGATTTGAACTATTAGTTTTTGAAAAAGAAGTGAAGCTGGCAGTGTTGTTGATGTAGACATTACCGTGTTTGCTTCGCATTGACACGTCTGTAAGATTGTACAGGTAAGAAAAGCACTTCAAGTTCATCTTCAGTGTTTCTTTTTCTGTCTTTTTTTTGTTGTTTTTGTTTTTTGGCCATGTCTGTCTGTAGGTTCAGACACCTGCTTTTATCTGCCTGGGGGTAGCAGGGTACTGGTGGAAGGGGTGCGTGACCATCAGCCTTTCAGGATTTATTAAAACCTAGGCTTTCCGGCTTCATTCCTCACTTGAGTTCACATTGCTGTGTTTAGCAATGTGGCTGACATGTAAAAAGCCTCCCATGCAGTACCGCAGCCGAAAGAGCAGTGCTCTGCATTGCTCAGATACTTCTCAGAGCTTCCTTATTGAGGTTAAATGTTTCTTCTTACGTCTGCTAGAATCCCGGAGACATTACAATGCAATATTGTTCCTGGCGCGGGGTGATGAATGTGATCCTCACTGTGGGAAAATTCCTCTGAACGCCACGCTGGTTCGGAGGAGGTTCACTGCTGATGCTGTCCTCAGCTTCGGGATGTGGCTCACGCAGCCTTGCTGCACAGAGGGGTGTCACCTCGTTCCCGGTGACTCCCTGACATTTCATTCGTAAACCTTCTCCCGCTTCCTTCCATTCATCTTTCCCCATGCACACATTTCAGCCCATCCTGGCTGCCTCTGTGGTTTCTCTCTGACATGCTCTGACCGTCAGTTTTCTGGCTTTCCAGCCCAGCCTGGTCCTCAAGGTGCAGCCCTGCATTTCAGTCACACAAAGATTTTAGATAAAAGCGTTGCATGTGCAACGATATCCTCGTAGCAGCCAAAACCTTGGTTTACCTCTGAAAAAACCCTGTCCGTCCTGTGCATCGCTGCCCCGCAGCAGTCCAGCAATATTGATTTAGGGTCCTTCACTCTTTGCTCGGCAGGGCTCTGTACTGCATAGCTGTAATGACACTAGGAAGTCTCTTTTGGAGTGCTTTTGTAAGCCTGCTGTTTCCCAGACACATCTTTTGCTGTTCTGTGAGTCCTGTGAAGGTGGGTTTTGAGAAGCACAACTCTTGTATAGTTTTTTTAGCTCCCCACCAATGCGAAATCGGGGAATTTGCCTTTTTTTTTTTTTTTTTTATAATGGTAGAACCAGGTAAGGGGGTGGCCTTGGCTGGATGTGGCAACCCATAGGCACAGAGGTGACAGCCAGTTCCTGTTGCCAGTAGCTTTTGGGGTTTGTTGTGGGACTCCAGCAAGGTCAGGGGAGCAGCAGTCGTGTCTGCGACAGAAGAACAGGGCTGGCTGTGTGCTGCAGGCTCCGGGGCAGGGGAGGTGGGCTCCAAGGTATGTGAGGAGACTCACGATGTGAGCAGTTTGCGGGTGTAGGGTAGGGGGGCTGATGGAGAATCTCCGGACCTTGGCAGGGTGGGCACGTTCCTCAGATGATCTGTGTCTGGACTTGAAATCAGTGAGGAGCAAGAGCTCCTGCAAGGTGTCACGTCTGTGTAAAGGGCCAGTACTCACCATGTGGGGGAGCTGATACTTACTGTCGCAGAAGGGCACTGTGTAGCGAGCACAGGTTTAAAATGTGAAGCTTTTAGGCAGAAACTGTGCTGGAGCTCTTGGGAAGCTGTTACCAGGAGTGCCGGAGGCACTGGGGGCTCACTGTGCTCCGCTGTCCGCTTTTTCTGATCGGTTGTGCAGGATGTAGAAAGAGGATGTGAGAGTTGTGGGATGGAAGCGGAAAGAGAAACGGTTTATTCGTAAGCGTAGGAACTCACAAAGGTGAGACTGTGAAAGGGTAAAAGCACAGGGACAGCTTGAAGCCAGCAAACTCAATGCAAAATAAAAACATAAATAAAATGGCAAAAGAGTTAGCCTGAGTGAAAGATGCCTTGTGAACTCCTGCTGTGGTGGGAGTTCAAGGACTGCCACCTTTGTGGGACTGTGTTTCATTTCGCTAATCTACTCCTGCCTTGAGATCAAGTCTTGTCATATGGGATTGACTGCTCCGTTCCCATTTAAACAGCGTCTTTGACACTAGGGAATCTTCAATTTCTTCTCAAGCTTTGCTCAGAAATTACTTCAACCGTCTTTGAAACGAAAAAGTGATGTTCTGCGTTTGACAGTTCTTATAGGAGCTGTTTTAAAGGAATACCTCATAAATGTCTGGTATCTAAAGGCTGTGTTATCCAGAGGCTGAGCTCTGACTGGTTGGGGAACAATGTCAGACTCGTTGACCTGGTATGTAGGGGTACGAAAATGACCAAAGGCTGTATGTTTAGCTAGCTAGGTCATGACCACACCATTCACTGCAGCAAAAGGTCAAGGTGAACCTCCTAAAAAGAGGTGGTTTTGCACTTTCTGGGATGAGTGGGAACCCGCTGATCTCCTGGGTTGGTAAAGGTGGCAGAGGCTGGTAACAGAGAACCGTAGCTGGCTGCTGCAGAAGCCGCAAAACTAAGGCTCAGTGCTGCCAGTAGAAGTAGGGATGTATTTGCTTGTGAAAGAAAATTAAACAGTGGTGTTTTCAATGTACAGCCTGAGCTAAAATTGATGCATCTTAAGAGGATGAAAAAGTTTTGTTTGTTGCCAACAGTATATTAATTCATCTGTCAATTGGAAGGAAAAAAAACCACACAACACAAAGACTTCACTGAGAAGGTCATATTTTCCTCTGAGGTCATTCATGCCTCAAATCAAGGAAATTCAGAACCTCTCTTCCAGTTGTTTTGCAACAAAGTCAAAAAAGTATATTTGTTGCCTGATTATTTTCAAGAATCAATAAAGAGCATTGTAACTTTTAAAAAGTATAAAACATTTGTTTCTGCACTACTGTCTACCTCTTGTGCTGTGTAAGTCCCCAAAATATGTTGTAGAAAAGTCCTTGATCTGGGAGGATATGCAATTAAAGCTTCTAATTACCTTTTTTTTATCTGCAGAAGCGTCCAAGTTGCATAAAACAACCTGTTTCATTGGGCTTGATGACATGGAAATGTTTAGCCATGTCATCACAGCATGGATTTTTTCTTGACCCTCCAATTGAAAGAGTTACTTCTGTACTAATAGGTTGGTAAAGCAGTCCTGTTAATACTGTAATTTCCAAGTATTTTTTAACGATGGTGAAAGGGGAAAGGCAAAAACATGTTTTCTGATGCTTATAGCTAGTACTTCTTACTGTACTAAAATCTTTTTTTGCTAGACTCTCAAACCAAGCTCAATCTAATCAAAAGCATTTTTGGGGTCTTAATTTGGCAGAAGTGGATTCTATATTAAAGTTTTCACTAAAAATGCTCTTCCCAGACACCTGTATTTATGCGTCTGTAGCTGTGCATTAGGAGGAGACACGATGTTGTGCTTTCAGCTCCAGGCTTCCTGTTTCTTACAATGTGCTGGCTGCATCTGAAGTAAAAAGACATACAACAGAGTGCTGGACAGAATATTTCTTGTGCATGAATAGGCTTGGGCAGATTACAGAAGCCCGAAGAATACTCAGCTGGTAAGGCTGAGTTTCTGGGGCCGCAGCCTTTGAGGTGGAGGTGCAAATGCAGATGGGATTCCCAGTGGGGCCAGTGACGGGGCAAGAGGCAACAAGCACAAGCCAAAACACATGAAATCTTGTCCAAACATAAGAAAACACTTTTTGACCGTGAGGGTGGTCAGACACGGGTTGCCCAGACACGTCGTGGAGTCTCCATCCTTGGAGACACTCAAAACCCATCGCGACGTGGCCCTGAGCACCCTGCGTGAGCAGGGAGGTGCAGCTGGGTGGGACCTGAGCTTGGCTGTGGCTGCGTGGGTGGGTAAGCGGCCACCTTGCTATACCCGTGTCATCTGACTTGGATTTTGGCTTGAATAAAGATCTGTGAATATTACTGTCTTGTTCTTGTTTTAAACATCCCTGGAGATGTAGATTTCCCATTTCACCGTGACTTTTTGCAGAAGCGCTGTCCACACTGTCCATCACCTGCTTTTTATTTGATTTGTTTTTGGTTTGTGTTTACTGCTGGAGACATAATAGTCTTTGTCTGTTAGAAACCAGTGAATCACTCTGTTTTAAGTACACGATAACAAGGGAAAACAAGAACAATTAAAAAGGCAGATTTCAAAGAAAATACATGTTTTAACTCCATCTTGTTAACCAGGAAATTACCCCTTCAGAAAGCTCCTGCCCTGAAGACTTCTGGCTCTGCAGCTTATTGCATGTAAATCCACCACACTGCTGCAGAGCTGAGCTGTTACCGTGGTTCTTGCGATTAAAATATTCCAGTTCCCTTCTGGCTTCCACAGTGAGTGTGCAGCATGTGTCTGTCCGGAGCAGCCTGCCGTGCGTCAGCACAGGCGGTTATCAAAGGACACACAGGGCACATTTCAGCCAGTGGTGCTATGCAGTGCTGCTTGGTTTTTTCATCTTCTACATTATTTTAAAGCAAAAGAAAGTTACTGGCATTTCTTGAAGCAGCTGTTATCTGTTGAACTGCATTTAAATTGATGTTAATTCAAGCTAGTAAATGACAATGAAAAGTTTGGTGAAGGGTTAGTTTGCTGATGAAATATAAATTCACGTCTGTGTTGCTTTCATTTGCTTCTGTAATGCAGGGCAGAAGTTGAACTAAGCAAACTATTTTTCATAGAATATATTCTGTGAAAATAATTGCTCTGGCAAGAAGCAATTATTGTATACAATGAAAGCAATGTTCCAGTAGAGCCTTAACTCCCTCTGCACAGACATGCGAAAGGTATTTGGAGTAAGGGGCATGCTGAGCACATGATTAAGACATAGTTGGACTTTCCACTGAGGTCTTTTCCCTGGGACCTGACACCACATGCCAGGGGAAGCTCTATGTTCATAGTTGGACACTTGATGTCACATATCCTTTTCTTATTAAAGTGCTTAACCCTTTGCTTTTCCCTATCTATAACGTGTTCAGAAAGTTTTGTTTCTTTTTTGTTTCAATTTCAATCAGACACATGGTTAGCAACAAGAAAAGTAATGAAGCCTGAAAGCCTGTTTTTACCACTTTATAAACAGATGTGATGGTTGAGATCAAGGAATATGCCATGCTGGACCCCATACATCCAGGGTAGTGTTTCCAGTGATGGTTGGTATGAGCTGCAGAGAGGCACAATAGTCCATGTAAAATAGTTCAAAATACATCTTCTTCTAGTCCTCTTGAGAGTTTTCAGTAACCATTCATACAGGATACATTTCTCACGCTGTTTCACTTATATTTAAGAGTGGAGGACGCGTGAGCCTCTGCCCTGCAGGTGCTGCAGAGGTCCCATGGAGCAGTCGCAGTGCTGGGAGCCAGCCCTACCAGCCCCACGCAGGGGACGAGCCCTTCCTTGTGCCTGAGGTTTTGTTTTGGCCAACAACCAAGCCATGTTCCGCTAAGGATAAGTGGTGTCAAACACTACTTGCCTGTAGTGTAAACAGGACCAGAGGCTGAAGTGGGTAAACAGCACTGACTGACAGCACACAGCGCTAAGCGGAGCCTGCAGTCACCTCAAGATGGATGTGTTTTGTGGAGAATCAAGGAGGGATGCTCGGAGGAGATGTGCTTGCCCTGCAGCTGGCGGTGGGGACGCGCCGTGTGCATGTGCTCTGCTCCAAACTGAAGCTCTCCTGTCTGGCTGGTGGCTGATTTGGGTATCTTTGAGTAAATAAATCCAGTGTGCCAAAAGGGCCACAAAATCTTTGACCTGAAAGGGATGTGTCTCCGTGCTTTCATTTGCTAGAAGGAGGAATGTCTCTGATTGCAAGGGAGACTTTCTCTTCAGTGAAGCGACTTGCAATTTTATCTTCATTGTGTACCTGCAAATGCCGTGCTCAGCATGAACTTCCTGCTGGGGCTGATAAAGCCGATAAACTCTCCTTGCTGTCTAGTACCGGACACAGGTTCTTGAATCTTTCATGATGCTGAAGCCAGAGAATACACTTGGCACAGCGCTTCCAAGTATCGAGATACTCTTCAATCAGTGGTGTAATGGATATTTATGCAGCTGTACAGGGAAAAAGGTGTCTCTCTCAGCTAAACACCTGCTCTTTGGGTGACTTGGTCACGCTGAAGGCTGGGACCTGCTTCAGGGGACCTCGCACCCATAACATAGGGCACCATACAAGGTGGGGTTAGGAGTGCAGGGATCTACATTTCCTTCCCTGAAGTAGGAGGCTCCTGACCCCAGCTCCTTTTCCTATATTTCCCCTAAATTTCCAAGGCACAAAGGATATGCTTCATCTATGCATCAGTAGATGTCTGTGTCTGAGCTGCTCAAGCCTGGCTCCCTGTGTACTCTGTAGTCAGCGGAGAGAAATAGGCACTGCTAGGGTTGGCGACTGCTGAAGCGACAAGAAGGGTAATTACTTCAAATCAGTGCTCTAATTGTGCTGAACAGCACTTTCCCAAGATGAGTGCTCTGGAGATTGGGAATTGCAGCTCCCACGTCTCCATCCTCTCTTTGTGCTGCTGGAAGAGCAGCTCCACGGGTACCACCGCCTCTCCAGGAGAAGGGCCTGGAAGGGAGCTGCGGGCCATGGGACCTGCGCAGTGTGGTTTGCTCATGGGGAGACCCCCAATTCCTGTCATAGTTTCCAAGAAACTTGAATAAGGTTAATGTCTGGTCATTTAGTTGCTGCTCAATTACTGTGCCCCTTAGGATCGAGCCCATTTAGAGTCACGGTTGAGCCATGGTGTTCGTCCATCACTGCACAGAAGGCATAAGCGATAGTCACCTCCGTATTTTGGCAGCAGGGCATTTCGCTGTGAGAGGAAGCCTGTGAGCCAGTAGGTGCTGTGAGCTCCTCGTGGAGGCAGACCTTCCAAAGGTGAGTTCCCACGTGAGGCTGGCCTTGGGAGTTTCTGCAGTTTTCCTCTGGGACTGGCGTCTGGCAGGAAGGACGTTGGTGCAGCGGAATCTGCCATGAGGAGGCCAAACGACACCACCCCTTCCATCTTATTTTCCTCTAGCCATGTAGGTGAGCCTTGTGTTACCGTGACTAAATGCCTGACACTTTCTCTAGTGCTTTGTTTAGGAGAACATTTCCGAGGTGTCCATCAGGTTTGAGCGTACTTCCCATAAAAGCCGGTGGGACTATGCTTAAGCGCTGTGGTGGAAGTTTCCTCATCAGAGACCTCAGGTTGGCCCTTATCCAGATAAGTCTTTTTGAATTTGGGGAACGTTGCCTTTCCAGGAGGGGTTTTACTGTTCCACTGTTGAGTGTGTATCCGATGGGCCTGCTGTGTCCAGGCTCACTGCCCGGAGCCCGCAGTCTGAGCCTCACCGATGGACATCAGTGCCTGCAGCAGTGTGTGCAAACGGGATTTCTAGCGCTGCTCAAGCTGCTGCTTACATTGTTTTATTGACTTCTAAAGTGGCTTTTCTTTCTCAGAAAAGCTGTGTTAATCAAGGTATCCAAGCATTTACGAGATCTGATGGTTGAGAATTTTTCTTTCTTTTATTTCAAGGGAGATACTTCACATCTCCAGTCTGCTGGGCTGGCACTGCATGGAAGCTGGTTGGAGCCCATGGAACCAGAGGCTGGGACACAACAAAAATCCTAAGCCTTGGGAAACCTGAAATCCTTAAATGACTGGAGTTTTGTCCAGTGGAACTAGTGAAGCTTAGTTTCCAGTGGATTTGGTTTCCTGACTGACTCTGCAACTGTTTTATATTTATTGCTGCAGTGTCAGCTTATCCCATCATATGCACACAAGTATTCACATAGGAAAATAAAAATAAACCTCTGATTGAAGTTTTCCCATGGTTATACCATGGGCTCTTTTATAGTAGTGTATTCAACACAGCACTGTCTCATGCAGGAGGGACCTTTGTAAGTCATCTCCTCCCTATCTAATTACGTGCAGTCACGGAGCACGCAGGATGCCATGGTTTCCCCGGCCCCTCTGCTAAGCTAGGTTGCAGTGGCTGACCACTTCCAGTTATTAAGCAGGGACTCATGCACACACAGAGTGTATCCATGTGAATCTTATTTCCTTTGGGAAGCTGAGCTGAATACCTTGGACACCTCCTTGTATTGCCTTGTGGGTATTCCTTTGTAGACTTAGAAATCCTTCTTAATTTTTTCTGTACATAATGATGAAATCATTGCTATTTGTAATATCAAATTTAACATTCTTACTATGTTTATTCTGACTGACAAGTAATTTAAATTTAATCTTACTCTCAACTGTGAAGTTTTGGCATTAGATCAGACAGCGTTATTAATGTGGATCATAATGCTGTGCTGGCAATGTTTACTACTGTTCTAAGTCTTCTCTCCGTCTTACTTTTTAGGCATATAAATTGGATTTATTTTTTTTTCCTGGGGCACACGTGTTCTCTCTGATACCATTTGCATGTGGTTTGTTACGAGTAGGACTTAATCCTAATCTGTCATCCCTCAGTGTTACATAAGAAATGATAGTTTGTTTGTAGTCTTTTTTTAAAATTTGTTATCCACCTCTGTTCACTCTTAAATTTGAGGCTTTCATGTGTACCATATGTGCAGTCCTTTGGCGTAGATCTGTGGAAATGACCCAGATTTTAGCATGCAAAAAAAATCCAACTAACTATTTCAGGCATTTCCCTCAGTGTAGAAAATATGCACTCTTCTTCTACTATTTTATTATTTAAAAATGCTTTTAAATAGCTTGTTATTTGAATGTACTTGATTTAACCACAGTGCTCATTGGTTGCTTCTTTTGTTTTCAAGTTCTCCTGGCTCATATCAAAAGGTAGTGTGTTCTGCTGGTACATTTTTCAGATATGGTAGTGGCCCTATTTCATCACAATTTAATGTATTTGGGACAAAATCTGCTCTCAGAATTTAATGAAGTCATTATATATGCTCTGTTGGGGCACAGGACTTGCTACTATTGAAAAAATAACACATGTAATTTGGATTTGAAACGTCATTTGCACACAGTGAGTAGATGGTCCCACTGTGTTGGTAACTATCTACATATTTATGAATAAGCAGTTTTCAGTTCGGCTGGTTTTGTTTTAAACATAAAAACAAACCAACAAAAGTGAAATTAAAAAAAAAAGATTTGAGTCATCATCCTGATCTTTTGACAACACTGTACAGGAGGTGAGCTATATTCTGACATTTAAAAAATAATATTGCATTATATTCCAGTCTCACACTGAGTCTAGGAAGGGAAGTGGTTGTAGAAAATGGCAGACTTACTCTACCATTTGTTGTAGGGAATGGGAGTACCATCTGGCTCTGTTGCTCTCTGCTACTGGACCCCAGTAATTCAAGTAGAGTCCAGGGGCTACCGGGGGAGAAGTAGGTTGTATTGGTTAAGATTTTAAGACTTTGTCACCTACAGAAGTTCCTAGTTCCCATTTAAAGACAGAGGCCCAAGGTTTGGTATTTTCTCGAGATCATGAGGCTAATGAGGAGCAAACACTTAGCCCTCTGAAAAGAGCAAGACACCTGCCTGGCATCCACAACCTCAGCCTTACCTTAGCATTTAGTGCCTATACTGCGCTAATCCTTTCTTTTTTTTTTCTTTCTTGTATGTAGCATTCTTTTCATAAAGCTTTCTGTGCACAGTACTCTACCATTTCATAACTGCCAGAGCTTCATGGCCATTAGGTGTGTCCCAGAGGGGTGTCCTGGGGGATGCAGAAGACAAGGAACTTCTCTGCTGATTGCTGAGCATCTCTTCTGCCCATAACGAATGGCTTGCAGTAATTGCCTACAGAGCAGTGCTGAAGCTCTTTTTTAAAATTGAAGTTGAAAGATACTGCAATAATGTAATAATTGGCTATTATGCCTCATTGTATCTCTTTTCAAAAATGCAATCTGTCATTTAGACTTCATCTCTCAGATTATGACCGACAGACATAAAAAGATTTTTGGTGGCAAAACAAAGTACATATTCTCTCTTGTCATTTGTGTGTGTGTGTGTGCATGTGTATGTTTTCCCCAGAAAACGTAGTTGTTTGAGGCATTAATTGGCTAAAATTACTGCAGATTTTTTTTTGCATGAAATGGAGTTGCATAAGTGCAATATAGGTTGTACAGAAACATCCAAAAATCAGTGCAAGAGAAAATAAGAAAAAAACATTCCCGCAGTCAGCAAACCAGTCCGGTCTAAATTCCGCTTTATATGTTGATCAGGATAGAGACCTTGACATTTTTTTTCTGCCAGCTGACTCCTTCCTTTCTGTGCCAGTGAAATAAGGGAACTGCGACTTGCAAAGGGGGAATAGCTCAGATATCCAGGGATATTTTCCAGTCCTCGTGCCCAGTTTCTGGGTGGCCTGGCTCCCGTTGTGGTCCTGCTCATGGGAACCAGGCACCTCAGCTCCCACTTGCTGGCCTGGGCAGTGGGAAAGATCCTGTGTTTCCAAAAATGAAGCATTTCAGACATTTCCTTGCAGTGAAGTTGTACCAGCACTGAAGATTCTGAAACCAGTATAATCATGGTTTCATTTTTTTTCACGAGAAATGTTGATTGAAGTTAATTTAAGTGCCAGTGAAGTTGAGTAAAATACGACCTGAGAAAGTGTACATGGAGCTGCAGCTCAGTGCTGTGTGCTGCCATTCTGCTCCGTTATGCTCCAGAGCCTGAAAGAAGGCCTTGCGGTATTTTGTTGGTGTATTGGGTTTACATGGCAAGATTTGGTAGCAGGTGGTCTGCAGGGGTGGCCTCTGTGAGCAGAGCCCAGCAGCTGCCCCATGTCAGATCAGAGCCAGCTCCAGATGGCTCCAAAAGGGACCCGCTGCTGGCCAGAGCTGAGCCAGTGAGCGACGCTGGGTGGGCCTCTGGGAGAGAGGATTGAAGAAAGGGGGAAAAAATCTGCGGTGCTACAGCAGCTGGGAGAGAGGAGTGAGAAAATGTGAGGGAACCAGCCCTGCAGACCCCAAGGTCAGTGCAGCAGGAGGGCAGGAGGTGCTCCAGGCACACAGTGCAAGTTCCCCTGTGGCCTGTGGAGAGGCCCCTGGTGGAGCAGGCTGTCCCCCTGCAGCCCATGGGTCCCACACGGAGCAGATCTCCACGCTGCAGCCCGTGGAGGAGCCCCCGGTGGAGCAGGTGGATGTGGCCTGGAGGAGGCTGCGGCCCATGGAGAGCCCCCGCAGGAGCAGGCCCCGGGCCGGAGCTGCAGCCCGTGGAGAGGAGCCCACGCAGGAGCAGGGGTCTGGGGGGAGCTGCCGCCCGTGGGGGACCCGTGCTGGAGCAGTTTGCTCCTGGGGGATGGACCCCGTGGTACGGAGCCATGTGGGAGCAGTGCTTGAAGAGCTGCTGCCTGTGGGCAGCCCCCGCAGGCTCAGTTGGGGAAGGACGGCATCCCGTGGGAGGGACCCCGCGTGGAGCAGGGGCAGAGAGGGACCGTGAAGGAGCGGAGGAGACGAAGCGTTAGGGTCTGACCGCAGCCCCCATTCCCTGTTCCCCTGCACTGCTCGGGGGGAAGATATAGAAGAGGGTGGATGGGGAACAGTGTTTTTAGTTTGTTTTTAGTTTCTCACTGCTCTAGTCTGTTAGTAATAGGTAATAAAATGCATTACTCTCCCTATGCTGAGTCTGTTTTGCCCGTGATGATAATTGTTGAGTGATCTCCCTGTCCTTATCTCAACCTTTGAGCTTTTTCCATCATGTTTTCTCCTTGTTCTTCTAAGAAGGGGGAGTGAGAGAGCAAATGTGGTGGAGGTGAGCTGCCTACTGATGTGAAACCACTGCAGTTGGTGTCATGTAGATCAATAATAGGTGTGTCAGTTGCTGCTGGAGTTAACAAAACCTAAAGAAGCTGGAGATCTTCACAGCAGAGGTGATGGGTAGCCTGCCCGTGGTTTTAGGAGGGAGCTGATGTTTCTAGAGGCAAAATAAATTCCTTTTGGTAGCTGTTGAATTGTGCAGATTAACTGCATATTCACTCAGAGGTTTCCAGTAGCACCTTAACTGCCTTAAACTTTGTGAACTCCTAAAAAAAAACTTTCAGTATCGTGACAGAGCAGCGTACTTGGAGAGTAAGGCAGAGTTTAATGAACTAAACAAAAACCTTAGCCATCTTTGAGGACGATGGAGGTTGCTCTGCGTGTCCTCTGGAGACTGGGATACGTAAGATCAGTTGCCTCACCGTGGTGGAGATGGGCGAGACCTCCCCTGCTGAAAGCAGCCTCCCAGTCTGACGCCGCAGGAGGACCTCGCAGGTGTGATGGGTTCCTTTTCCTTTCCTAGAGTTTTTCCTCTGGAAAAGGGGATTTAACTCAAAGTTAAATGTTTCTTGTAAACAAGGGAGAATAAAGATTTCCGTAGGAGTGGATCAGGAGTAAAGCGTGTATACAGATCTGCCTCTGTTAGTAGCTCACACGTTCCTGCCTGCACCATTTTTGAGAGAAATTATTCTAAAGCAGAAATTTACATCTGTATAGAAATTTAACATTTCCCTTTTTAGCTTTATCAAAAATCAAGCTATTCTTTAATGTTTAGACTTATGCCCTGACAAAATAAAATAATATATGTATATTCTTTTTCTGTAGTAGTAAATCGAGAAATAAGAAATACCTGCTCAAAGAGTGGTAAGGGCTGAGGAGCACATCCCTTTCTCTGGAAGACATGAACATAGAGCAGAGAGCTTTGAACAACATATATATTTGCTGCTTTAAATATTTCATGCTGGCTTGTGGAGAAATATATGGAAGTTATATTGAATGTAATGCTTGAACAATGTCTTGTGCACATTGTGAGCAGATCGTGACAATGATAATTCTTACAGATTTCCTGTGACATTCTCTGTCTGCTAATTTACATAATCTGAACAGCTGTATGAGATAGATAGACTTCAAATAGGCAGAGATGAAATTCGTTAACCCTTCTTTGTAGAATAAACCAATAGCAGGACTCGGGTTAGGAAACAGAAATCCCATGTTTTGCTGGCCGGCTCACTTAACTGTGAGGTTACGGCCATACAAAAGCAGAAGAGAGGATACAGGTTTTAATACTTTCTCAAAGTCATTTTGCTGCGAGTTTTAGATAGAGTTGATAAAGAATTTCAGTGAAGGTCTTTCAGTAGTCTGTCAAGTGTCACTTTCCCCACAACCTAAAGCACTGACCTGGCAAACATAACGCGAACCACCAGGAGTGTTATGAAATCCTTGCACAGATACCGCAGGGGTTATTTGGGCTTTTCAACAAGGTATGTGCGTCAGTGTAATGAGAACTTGGCTGCCGGCCTGGGCTCCCTGACACCTTCAAGGATGTCATTGGAAGGCCCTGAGCTTTGTCACCTTCCCTGGAAACAATGCTGTGGGGAGTTCGAATTTGCTCATCAGAGCAAAACTTATTCTTAGGCCACTGCACATTAACACTAAGGGTTTTGTTCCAGAGATTGATGTTTGAAGGTGCTGAGAGGCTTAGGTACATAATGGACACGTTTCCTCTGTGAACTTGCCTGGGTCACTTGAAAGCTGATCCAGAAGGCTTGCTTCGCTCCACACACAACAGCTTTTTGTCAAGCTGGTACAGCCGAAGGAGGTGTTACCAGCTCTAAATAGTCAAAATAACTACTTCAGTTCTGGGAATAGCCACACTGTGGGCCTCGTCAGAGGATCTGTGCCACAGCCCTTACAGCTCTGTGGCCAGAAGTAATTTGGACAGGTCTTCATGGTGCTGAGCACCCATGCACATGAGTGGAAATCTTAATTGCGATTGAACAGCCAGGTCATTATTTCAGGTGCTTAAGAACAGATGGAGGACACCTGGTTAGTCGCTGCCTAAGGGTTGCTCTGAGTCACCGTGCTCCCGTGTCCTGTCTGTCAGCGGAGAGACCAGAAGCTGCCTGTTACAGAGCGTGTTGTGAGATGTCTCACTCCAGGGCACAGCCTCTCCCATGGCTCTGTTCCAGGGATGAAACACAGTAAAACGCTCCCAAAAGCCTGGTGGGACTAAGTGTTCTCAGGGTGTGTGCTGAATACAAAGAGTCTGTTTGACAAACGGGGTGGAGAGCTGTGGAAAAGCTGAGGAGCATTTTGTGCCAGCGGAGGTGGCCACCATAGGAGCTCGGTGTGCCTTGGAGGTGCCCCCAGCCCTCTGTATGAGGACAAGGAGATGGGGCTCAATACAGCCCCGTGCTGTACAGGGTCCATACTGTCATCGCTGGGCACACACGTTGTGTGAGCTTGGGGTTGCATGCGTTTAGGGTTGTGTGAGCTTGGGGCTGCGCTCCCCGTCCCCAAGAGCAGAGGACTTGGTGTGGCAGTGGGCATCTGCAGCTCCAACTCATACCTTGCTTTCCAGTCTACTCTTAGGGCAGCTGTGACCCCAGCCGATGGCTGGCTGGCCCCCGAATGATTTAAGCTGTTGAGATGCTCTGGTGTAAGGTGCTGCAAGCATTAGACGTTACCCGATTTCCCAGCCTGCCGGCCACAGTGACACGGCGCATTCCGCAAAATGCACAAACCCCCCTAGCAGGCAGAGCAGTGGGAGTGTTTGGTAACAGTTAATCTGCAGAAGATCAGAAATGGGGGGGTTGCTTTTCTTTAAGTGCTTTGCCTAATGGATTTGTGCGTGTTCCCTTTCTTCTTGGCCTCTAGCAGCGCTTATCGGCGCTTGCCATGTAAGTAGCTGCAGATGCTTGCTCAGGGAGATTTATTAGAAACCTTCGAATTTTTACCCCCTCCAGACTGCCTTTCTTATAGATGACCCCCGATGTCTGCAGGCTTCCAAACATCAGCTTACTGCTTCGCTGCACTTGCCAGCACAAGGCATGGAAATGCCTTTTGTCTGCAGTAGGACTGGAAGGAGTCAGCTTAGGTCTTTGTTTCTACATTTTAACGTTTTGAAATTACTGAATGTCAGAAAAGATATGTCCAATGCACTCAAAAATGCACTTGCAGAGGCTAAGAAATGCTAAATCTAGATGGTTTAAAAGAATAAAAAATAAAGAAAATATTTTTTGGTTGCTAGGGTGCTTTTTATCAATGGGATCAATGTGGTTTGGGATTTTTCTTTTTATTTAAATGTGTGACTTATTATGGTTAGAGCATTGCTACAGTGTATTTTGACAATAGATTTAAGTAAATCAGACAGTTGGCCAGCGCCACGTGAAAAATATGTTTGAAGTGTAGATTGGCCCAGGAATTTAATTTTTCTTTGAGGGAAAAATAATGAAGAGGGTTAGTGATGGAAACTCATGATTATTCTTTATTGAATATGCCATAAATGGCATTTACTAGGACATTTGTCCCAGAAATTTATTCTGCATGACGCGTTTGCAAAGAAACACTTTGCATCTTGTGCAGCCGAGTAGAGAAGGGCGAATTCACGGCAGATATTTCAGTGCTGGCATTAAAAGCACGGGGCAGGAGGCGGGGGGGGGTTTATCATCGGGGAGGGAAATACACGTCGGCTTCTTTGTCTTCTGCATTTTGTGACAAAGGAATTCCCATTTGAATCGCCGTGCTCCATCCGAGCCCCCTGCGAGCCTCTGGTTAGCAGCAGTCAGTCTTTGCAGTGTCCTGACGTCATCCAGTGTATGCATGAGCTATGCTATTGTCTTACTGAGAGCAGGGGCTGGGGATTGCAGTGTCTGGTGGCTGCTACCTATTTCTGCCTCCCGCTATCACAGGAGGGACGCCGGCCTTCCCTTATCTCTTGGATTTAAAACAGAAGCTCCTGCCTTTGGCCGCCTGAAGAAGGACCTTTGGTGGCAAGGAAAAGCTGTCTGCAGCGTGGGGCAGAGGAGGGGAGAAGAGAAGAGAGGAGAGGAGAGTCTGGCAGCTTGGATAGCTTGGACTGCATTGTCTGGCTTCATGACCCCTGCTGTGTAGCAGTCTCATCCCTGCTCTCATACACTCCCTCCGTCTTCCTCTCTTTTTTATTCTCTCCTTTTTAAAATAGCAGCATCTGGGGCCAGCCATGTTTGGCACTGAGTCTTCACGTAAGTAAATGCATCCCGCTTGCATCCTTTTTCTCTTTGAACAGGGCTGGCGGTCTCGTTGTTGTATCCGGCGCTTGCGTTCCCTGTGCCGAGAGCTGCGGTGCCCAGCCTGTTTATGAAGGGGCGAGAGGTGCAGGAGGGAGGTATCTCCCTCCTGGCTGCGGCTGCATCCTCCGTGCCGGCATCACTGGGTTCGGGCCGCCGAAGGATGCGGGGATAAAGGCAGTTTCACTCGGACGTGGTACCGATAAGATCGCGTTTGTCAATGATCTGTAGTTGCAGCCGCGCGGATGAATGCAGTGCTCAGATGAGATGCTGAGGGGATGAGATTGCTGCAGCATTAGATGGGCTAGAGCCGAGGAAGGATGGTTTAATCTGAAGGGAAAAACAATCTCGATCGCTTTGGTTTTGCTTCGGGGAGAAGGGAGGCTCTCCTGGGATCCTTCCTGTGGCTGGAGAATTAAATGAGTTAAGTCGAATTCTAAATATTGGGAGTATTTCTCAATTTCTAAATGGGTGAAAAATCCAAAATAACAGCATTGTTTGTTGGTTTCTTCCTGGTCTTTGTGCTGGAGGACCTTAGCTGAGCCTGCTGTATAGAAGCAATGTAGGCACATGCCATGGGAAGCAGGCAGGTTTCGCTTCAACGGGAACAGCAATTAGCTCCTGGCTAAGCTGCTCGAGGATGAAGACAGCGTTTTTGTGTAAATGCTGTTTTTGGTGCGGCTGTGTGGGGCGACCTGCCTTATCCAGTGATCATCTGCCGACTGGAAAACGCCGAACGTTTGCTTTTTGCAGAAATAACACTGCGGGCTGCAAGCGTTTCTGAGCCGAATGCGAAGCAGCGGCTTGCTCCCAGCGTTACAGCAGGCGGGGTGGTGGCACGGCCCCGCGCCGTGGGTCTGGGACCCGTTCTGCAGCTCGGCTGCTGCTGAGCAGCGGTGGGAGCCCGGGGACACCTCGGGATCACCTCCTGCCGCCTGTCACAGCCTGCTCCCCGAGGGGTGACCGCTCCCCGTGCTGGGCGGCAGCTCCCCACCTCCTCCCGCACAAAGCCTGGCCAAGGTCAGGCAGAATGGAAGCAAAATTTGCTCCGGGGTTGCTTTTGTTCTGAGAATCGTCTCTCACGCGTTGCTGCAAACCCCTTCGAAGCCCTCGGTCGGCAGAATACGAGCAGAAATGCCCGGCGTGGTGTTTGCAGCTGGTGCCGCGGCCAAATTTATGAGCAGCCTGCATGTGCGTCTGGGTGTGTGCCCGCGCAAAGTGCTTGTTAGCACGCTGTGAGATAAAATCAGCCCTGCACCTGCCCTCCTGCGGGCACTGCCTGCTGCAGGCGTGGGAAGCCGAAAGCGGTCGGTGTTCGTTTCCCGGCTCCCCTCCCGCATTGCCAAGTGCACCGATAAATGGCGTGCTGGCACGGCGGGCGCGGAGGTGCAGCCGCCCCCGTGCTGACTGGTTGGTACCGACAACAGCTGGGGCTGCTTCTGTTTCCATGGCTCCCACCTGAGTGAATTTAGAAAAGCGAGGTGGGAGCTGCTGTAACATCCCCTACAGCTCCCCAGGAGGGTCCAGCCGCGTTTATTTACCCTCAGAAGGATTTACGTACAGCACGAGCGGGTGCTCTGGCTGGGGCAGGCTGCACACCCAGTGCTGCTGCCGTGCCAGGAACCAGAGGGTTTGCTTTCAGAGAAAGAGAATTGAATGGGAACTAATTTGGGCAAAACAGAGTCAAAATGAGGGCTTTTTGGCCTCCCCTCTGCTCCTGCCTTCATATTGCTGAGCTGTCGAGTGGCAGGTGCGGCCACGTGAGGGTTAACATTTCTGTCCTGCCAGCGCCGTGCTGGGTCCACTGGGCAGACCTGCATAATGCTGAAGTAAATTAATAAAAGTCAGCCTCATCTGGTCCTTGAAAACACTACAGAAGCCATTGCTGCAGCTGCCCAAAAAGCATGAAATGAGCAGATTACAGCCTCTTCATCCTGCTGGTTGCAGTTAGCATTTAGGAGCTGAGGCTTTCACATTTCTGTACTCTTTTTCTCTGATTAAAAAGCAAAACCAAACAACAAGCAAGGAAAACCATCGCTTCATCCTTCAGCTTCAATGTGGAGCAGATCCCGGTTTAGATCCTTTATTCTGTCACTCATTAACACAAATACTTTAAAGGCCAAACACGCTCCCCCTCAGCAACTCTGTTTTTGCTTTTTCCTTTTAACGGCAGCGAGGAGGGCGGCGGGAGATAGTGCGAGGGCAGTGCAGAGACACAGACGTGTGCTTATCTCTTCCTGGCCGCTGGGAAAGACAAACACGGGGCAGCGCCGACATGACGGGGGAAGCCGGGACGCGATGTACGAGCAGATGCTAACCCTGCGGCACGCTGCGAGCTGGGGAAGAGCGAAGGAAAATGTCCGTGCAGGGAGCCGGGCCGTGGTGTGGCAGCTCCCGCACGGTCGGGCTCAGTCTTTTCCATCGATCCCGTGCCCTCCTGGTGAGCCCCACGGGAGGCACGCGGGGTGGAGGTCGTTCATCCCCAGTGCCTCTGTTCTCATCCGCCTCCGCCCCGTGAGGTGCCGGGCATGTGGCAGGGGCCGAGCTGGCCGCCCGTGCCGCCTCTCCCGCTGACCTGACAGGTGGATCCGCTTCCCCAGGTCGTTTCAGAGTCTGTAGAAGGGGAAACTCTGATTAAAAATCGAGTTGAGAGTGAGATCTCTTTTGGACGGGAAATGTTGTGGCACTGTGTCAGCGCTCCACCAAGCCTGGGGAGCACGAACAACGTGGCGCGGCGCTGGGCTGGGAAGAGCTGGGCCCTGACAGAAGGAGGCCGGGGAGAAGAGGATAACAACCCCCAGGGCCAGCACACCTCCCTTGTCTGACTCCCGCTTGTAGGCCTATGTGAGAGACACCACAGGCACAAATTAAACTGACATGGGAGAGGAAGCACATCTGGTGGGGCTCGGCAGTCCCGGGGGAGGTTGGGGCGATGCGGCTCTGTGAAATCTCTCCCTGTGATGCCAAGGAGCTTGGCAGAGTGTGGTTTGGAGCCCACAGAGCCAGCAAAGAGGTGCTCGAAGAGCTGGTTTCATGCCTGCCCGAGGATTTGCACCGCGTGTGCTTCAGGTAGCGCAGACAGAATAACTCAGCGGGAGGCTGCGGGGAGGGAATTACACGCCCCAGCGCTGCTGGAAGGCTGCAAGTGCGCTGTGAGAGACCGAGGTGATGTTTTCACGCTGCTGGGTTTGCTCCTGCTGTAGTATTTTAACCTAGCAGCAATGCTAACCTGTGAAGGTTAGAGGGGAAGAGGGGTTTGTCTGGTCTGGTCTGTTCGAGGAGATGCTCGTCGTGGTTGCCTGCCTGGTAGCTCAGCAGGTCCTCTCGGACAAGCGGAGAGGACAGGAGAGCTGGCCAAGGGCAGGAGAAACGCCAAACTGAAGGGCACACGAGCAGTGTGGTGCTGGAGGCCACGCTCCATGGAGAGGTGGGCAGGTGGGGGCTGCAGTGAACAGGCTGGAAAGAGACTGTGGGAGGGCCACCAGGGTGATCAGGGGGTGGAAGCACCTCTCTAGTAGTAAGAGGCTCAGAGAGCTGGAGCTGGTCAGCCTGGGGGAGAGAAGGCTCAGGGGGATCTCGTCAGTGTCTATAAATACCTCGGGGGAGGGTACAAAGCAGATGGAGCCAGGCGCTTTTCTGTGGTGCCCAGTGCCAGGACAAGAGGCAATGGGCACAAACTGGCACACAGGAGGTTCCCTCTGAGGACCAGGCAGCACTTCTGTATGTGTGGGTGCCTGAGCACTGGCACAGGTTGCCCAGGGAGGTCGTGGAGTCTCCTCCTTGGAGATCTTCAAACGCCACCCGGACGTGGTCTTTGGCAGCCTGCTCTGGGTGTCCCCACTTGGGCAGGGGGTTGGACTGGGTGACCTCCAGAGGTCCCTGCCAACCTCAGCCGTGCTGTGGTTCTGTGATCTCTGTAGGGAAATGGAAACCCTGCCGGCTTGCACTGCCTTCTAGTCCGTCTTTTCACAAAGTGCTTTCGTCACTGGGCTTTTTTATTCTTTTTCCAAACTCCCAGCCAGGATGCATTAACAGGGAACGGTCGCACCAAGATAATTGATTTTATAGCATCAGGAGAGCAGTCCTATAAAACCCTGCGTAAGAGCAGCCATCAACACTGAGAAATGAGAGACCGTAGTGCTGGATATTAAGAGCAATTTCTACTAGCTCAAAAGAGACAATCTCTGTGAAGTAGATGGCCAAGTGCTGGACGAAAGGTGATGTCCTCCATTCATTAGAGGGTGGGATGCCCAGAACCCAGCTCCACAGCTTCATGGGATGCTGGGGGTGGGTGCTGCCGTCCTGGGCCAGTGTGCCTGCCTCTTCTCACCAACCCGGCCCACGAGGGAGCTAATGGCAGTTTGAATTCACTGCATAGAGCTGTTTTCAAGCATGCAGCTGTTTGGAAAGTTTAGGTGTGCATTGCCCTTTCTTCCTTCCCAAAGAAAAGTGCTGGGGTGAATGGAGACATCTTGCAGGCTGGATTTGACTCGTGTACCTGACAGTCTCAGACCATCTGGCTCTTGTAGCCCTCAGTCCCCTTTCCTGTCCCATTGGTTTGGAGGTTGCAAGGGTCTGATGGAAAGTTACTGAACGCAAGTCTTATCTCCAGTGCAGTTAGCACGTGAATTTCTGCACCGGGGAAGAAATCCGAAGGTACGCCCCCCTCCCCCTTTTTTTTTTCTTTTCCAGATTGTTTAATTACTAGATCCTTGCCATAACTAAAATCATAAGCTATAATCAATAGAGAGGTCCTTGATTGGTTAAAAGTGACAAAAGATTTTTCAAATTAAAGGCAAAAATCACAGAAGAATTTGTGTTGAAGGGACCAGCACCTCCTTCAAAGCAGGACCGACTTCCAGCCTACATCTAAAGACAGATACCAGCTCAGTCCATCTGCTTGTTTGCAAAATGATGGGAGATCAAAACAAGCTTCAACTTTGACCGGTTTGATTTACAGAACCAGAAACAGGGATAAATCTTTAAGCCCAAGGACAGTTGAAAAGGTTATTGGAGTCCCTTCGGGCCACATGACCCAGATGGGAAGTACAGTACATGCAGAGGGGACGATAGCCTATAATTTGAGCTAGTGTAGAAGCACTGGAGTTTTATGTATTTGGGGGGTAATTAGTGTCAATGCCCAGCTAAAAAAAATGACTTGCAGAACAATTAAGCCCTTTGTTTTCATCTTAACTAGAAGAGCCTGCTCATCACTGAAGCACCAGGAAAAGGTCTAGGACGTGCTATGAAAAGAGTATTGGAGATTCAGGGAGACAGAGTATTGCAAGTTTCAGGATGAGCAGGTATCTTTCCTCTTTGGTGAAACACTGGTGCAAACAACTGAAACACTGGTACGTCTCTGGTTAGAACCTTTCATATGAAGGTGGCTATCTGTAACAAGAGCTGAAAGAACCTTAGAAATGCCATTATGTTCCTTATTGCAAAGGATAGGGCACTGAGCCTCTGTAATAGGGAATTAAGCTGTAAAACTACAGAGAAAAACACTTGCTACTCAGAATCCAGTGTAGCTCAGTGGAAAATTGGCTGGCTTTGGTGTGTTTGACCAAGGAGGAGCTTATGCTAAGAGATGAAATTATGATGCTCAGAAACCAGGAACGTGAGTGGACCCATGTTATATCTAGACCAAGAAATGTGCCGTTGCTTCCCAGCATTATGTGGAAAGTATTTTAGGAGTCCTAAGACTCTTTGTGGATTCATCTTGAATCGACATCTTGAGGCATATCAAGTGTTTTGATCAGTACATGGGAATTAGAAGAGAAATTCTTGTGGGACTCAAAGGCAGTGGTACAAAATTAGAGTCAGATATGTATGACCTCCTTCAAGAAATCCAGTGGCTGGGACGATCTTTCCTCAGTGCACTGAAATGAAGGATGCTGAGGTGACCCTCAAAGTGTGCCAGACAGTGGTTCAGCCTAGAGGAGGAGCCCAGAATGAAGCTGTACAAAACTGGTGAGCTTTTCGGAGGAATTATGTAGTTGCAGTGGGGACTTTTCCCATTTGTATAACCCTTAAATAGCTTTTATAAAGAATTGATGGAACAGGGAAGAAGGATAGGAGAGCAGCGGGAATGAGCTCTGGAAGAATATGACTTGTGCTCAAAAGGTCTGTAGCTTAAGATGCCCTGAGAAGGCTTTGAAGATGCCAGTGGAAAGATTGTCCATCTCCCTTTGCCTCTCCTCTCATGTTTAACATGGCATCGTTAGCCCAGTGATTTTGCATCTAGAATGAGAATATGATTTCATGCATGTCATCGTGCCAGCAAATGCTGGTTTAGATTTTGTTGCGAGGACTGAGTCTTGGAAAGCTGCTGCGAGTGTGGATTTCCTGCTGTACTCATCTGAACGTGGAAGTACCCGTCCTGTGGTGCGTCGAGGACTTCTAAGAGGGTATGGTCTTATGCAAGTGCAGCAAAAGGAAAACATACTCAGTTACAGATGGCAGTAGAAAAAGGGGATCACATATTCTTCACTTTACATATTTGCTGCATTTTTTAAAAGTAGCAAGGGATCATATGATGAGGACACCACTAGAAAGAGAATTACAAGGAGAAGGGCATGTATTACAGCTCCGCGGAGCATGGGAAATGGCAGCTGAATCTATCTCTAAGATCACTGCTGCAAGAACAGGGAAAATGCTGTAAGGAGACAGCATCCCAAGCAGAACCCGAACTGCAGAAATCCCTGGCTTGCCGATACTTACCATGAGTCACACTGATTCTCAACCAGCTTAGCACAAGGAAAAAGCTGCTGGTCACAAATGTAAAAACAAACAAACAAAAAGGTGTTATAATTAGTAATACTGAAGCATGACAGAAAGAAATATTTAATTGCCTTCATTACATTTAGTTGCCTTCATTACTGGCATTAGCGAGGTACCCAAGGCTGTCTCCCAGTGGTAGCAAACTGTGCTGCTGTGTTTGCGCAGGTGTAATAAACAGTCACTCAAATCAGCAGATGGATGCTAAAATACATTCAAGCTTTGATTTAGACTATCAAAGAGAATACATCAGAAATACAGAATTATTTGGTAAAGAAACATGTCAAGTTGTGCGTGAAGATCCCATGCTGTTCTTTGTTGTCCAGAAGGAAACAAAACCAAACACTTCAGCTAAAAAGCCCTAGAAATTTTACAGGCAGTGAGCGGAGGTGGAGGTCTGTGAGAGGGTTAAGTAAGCCGGGGAAAGTGTTCCTGTAGCTCGGCAGCATATATCAGCCTGGTTATTCTCTGCTTGCGTGGTCCGCAGCGATAACTGCAGATAAGCTGTTATTATTATGTGCAGAGCGAAGAGGGTGATAATCAGGCTGCCTGCGCAGATGGATGGAAAAAAGCTCCGAATGGTGGAAATGAGCAGACAGATACAAAAGCAGCAAGATCTGAGCTGTAAACGTCTTATTCAAGAGTGGAAGTTCCCCCAGGAAACCACCCAAATGTGAGAGGCCTCGTGCATGCAGATTATACGGGGGGATACAGTGTCCCTTTTTAACAGCAGCAGAATGGTTTCTGTAGCAGTACAAGCGGGAACGTATCCCTGCAAGATCTCTGACTTACCAGTGATTTCGTTCTGAGGCTTCATGAACGTAATGACTGCACAAGGAGATGGCTCTGGGATGAAAGAATCCTCAAGTGCATAAAATAAGACACAGATAGCACCATCGTTACAGTTTACAGCTTATCATCCTTACAGATGTACAGTTGCCATGCTGTCATGGGACTAGTGGGTCTTGCCCTAGCCCGTAAGGATACAAGAGCTACAGTGACCAGGAGATTTAATTGCCTACCCAGGATAAAGCACTGCCAATCTGTCCATGCAGAGAGGGGTGCCAGAAAGAACGGGTTTCCAAAGGCCTTCACACTAGACATTCTTCTAGAGTTATCTTTGTAGGTATAAATATTTGGGGTTCTTGCTGTGCGCGGGTACACCTGCATGCCCCAGCAGGTGTCCTCGCTGTGGGCATTGCGAGTCACAGCCCGCAGTGACACCTCTCAATGCAAAGAGACGTTAGGTTGGTCATCTGGGGGCACTGCATGCCTGCTAAAGCCTTACTGTCTCTGTGGGTCCTGGCTGCTTTTCAGCGATGAACGAAGCTGTGGATTCAGTGCCCTGTGCTGCAGGAGTTCGCCGAGCTACGTGTCTGGCATTTAGCTAGGCTGGGCCCCGTTTGTGTGTCTGTAGTGACGTTCGCTTATTTCCTCCATAAAATAAAGACTGTATATATAGCCACACAGAACTATGTAAAAAGACAAGAAGAAAAGGCTCACGTTGGGACTTGCCATGCTTAATAGTGTCCCCTCAAACACGAACGCTTCCCTGGGGAACAAAGCAACGTGCGTCTGGAAGCTGGCCTGTCAGCACAGCCACCATCCCTGCAGCCTAACGGTACCTACACATTTTCAGTTATTTCAGAATATTATTTTTTCAGAGATCTGCATGAGAGCCTGAAACCATCTCCCCACACAGTCTGCGACTGCTGATGTGAAGCCGTGATCTCACTGCTTCTCTCCAGGAACTGGAAACCCAGTCCCATAGCAGCCCAGCGGCAGGTAGCTACTCTCGTTGTTCCCATCTATGTGGAGCCAGAAGTCTAAATGTGCCTGGAAGCTGAAGTAGCCTCACATCTCCAGCAGCACTGCAGTCAGAGTGACAGGAGAGGGCTGGAGGTATCTCAGGGGTGGCACGGGCAAGGCTGTGCTGCCCTGTGCAGAGGAAGAGGGGGGGCATGCTGCCAGGCTGCCTTCCAGAAATGAGAACTTCATCTCTGAAAATCAGCTGCTAGAGCTTATTGATTGCTTCGAGTGTTCATTTGTTTTTATGAAGTTGGCTAAAAGCTGGCCAGTAGTCCTGTCTTTACGTCAGTTCAGTCTAGAAGTACCTAGCAAAATAATTATTTTGCTAGGAAATAATTATTGGGCTGTGCTTCTGTGTTCTAGCATCCAAACTCACAGAATTGGTTGGATTAAATTATTTAGAAGAAGCAAATGAGGATGACCAGTCAAATAATAGTAAAAGTTTTTGGTGGATATAATCAGACTGATATTTAATGAAAATAAACTTCTTATCAGCAATCTGAGACACTAAACTATAAAATAATAGCTGAATGAGATAACCATGATATGGCAATTCTGTTACAAGAGATAGTTTAGAACACTTTCAAAGAATCAGCATAATTCACCATAATAAAAAATCACCATAATAAAATCACTTATTTTCCAGCACGGCATTTGCTTTCATTCTTTGCAAGGAGAATGGAGCGCTAGTGAAGAGTGAAAGTAGAGTTGGCTTCCTTTTTCTTTATAAAGTTGCTTTTTTCCAGGGCCTCATACCTGAGCCCAAGGCCAAGCATGGCCTTCAGGGATTGAAGTTATATCTGATTGCTTCTCTGGAAGTGATTTCGCACCAGTTAGTGCAGGAGGCTAATGTCCAAAAATAAGCCAACAGCAGCAGTTGGCGTATGGTCAGAGTCACAGTAGTCACGTCTCAGCACTGTCCGTTTGCTGCTGGCCCCCTTTTCTTTGGAACACCGCATCAATATGGTATCGAGCAATGAAAGACTTGTCCTAAATGGGTGTCAAAAACCTTTGTGCTGGGCTCTTAAGAGCTTAGGGTGATTGATGTGATCAGTCTTTTCTGTGATTACTCTTCTCAGAAATTGTAGGTGATCCCTTAGAAGGTTTGTCTGTAACTGTCCTTCCTTAGGTTTAAATAAAAGTGTGATTTTTTTTAACAAGGTTAATTAAGCTGATACAAAAAAAAAAAAAAAACTATGTAGATTCTCAATTAGGACTAGATTGAGTTAACAAGGTGTAGGTTTAAGGTTAATTGAAATAAGCTTTCTTAGCTGAAATAAGAATGTCTGTGAACTATATTGCATAAAAAATGTGGGTGCAGACAGGTCAAAGTACTTAAAAGTAACATTTATATAAAAATGGTGACACGGTTTCTTGGTTTTGTTTTTAGTATCTTTCCTAACACTTCTTGTAGCTTTTAGAAACTCCAAATGAAATATCGGCTTGTTTGTTATACTCTCAGGTTTCTTAACATGCATGAACGACCTTTGATAAAGGGTTTGAAGTTCACATCTGCCGAAGACGAACTACAGTTTCCAAGCATAACAAATGGATAACTTTGTTTTCTTTGATCTTGTGTCCATGCAGCCAGCCCTTAGGTGAAGTTTCTGCAAAGCTTATGTTGTGTATTTGGAAGACGCCAAGAAAATGGATACTAGGTGGTGTTAATTACCCTACGGGCAGATACGGCCACGCTTCCCTAAAATGCTGGCTTGTGGGGAGGCCCAGATACAGTTTATTGATCCACAGTGGCAGAGCATTAACAATTCTGAGAGCATGAGGTGAGAAGAGCCTTCTTAGATTTATGAAGGCATTATCTGTAATAGTGCAGCACTTAATCATTGTCCTAGGTGGTGTGAAGCTAGTCTTTATACCAGACACCCTGCTAGCTATGTTCCGCTCTGGATCTAATTACTGAACTTGAGCTGGTTTAATAACTTCTGAGATTTTTACAAAAACAGGAATAGAGCACAAAATGTATTATGCAAACTGTTGCAAAATCAGGTATTGGCTGATCTGTGGAGACTGAAATAAGCTGCAGAACAGTTGGAAACCTGAAGGAGGAGGCCAGGTCAACTTCTTTCTTGAGCAACAAGAAAATATGGGAGGTGTGATGAGCTAGAGGAGAGAAGGAATCTGCAACATGAAAGATCCTGAAATTCTCACATTAGGTGGATTTAGGAAGTGTGAGAGCTAAAATCTGATCTGCCAAACAGGCAGCTGGAGTACCTATATTGGGGGGGGGGGTAAGAGAAAGAGTAGGGGAGGCAGGCATGAAGAGGTGTGATGGTGTTCAATCCTGCCCACCCTTCATTAACGAAGACCTGCTGCAATTCCCATGAAGAAATAGGAGACATTTCTGAATTGTAAAACTGAGAGAATCTGGAAATACTGTTGAAGTAATTTTAGTAAATGAGGCCATTTTAGAAATCCCAATCAAGATATCAGTCTCCCTTTACTCCAATATGCAAAAGAGGTGTATAGCCAATTTGCTGTAGTGTGTGTTACCAGCCTGCTGTGTGAACGAGAGCTTGTTCATGCCACCAACGTGCCATGAATCGTGCCATGAAGCCAGTCCCCCTGCTCCTGCTTGGGTTGGGAAAATCAGGCAGCATCTCTCAAACTGGGCTGGAGAAGCAGCAACACCAAAGGCTAAGCACTGTGCAGGGGTTTGTCACAAATCCTATTTATTTCCAGATCTTTTCAGAGTCTGGAGTGTAGGCAGGCTCCTTTTTCCTTCCCTCCCTTCACGATGGCTGCTTTTGTTATTTTCTCTAGGTCTGTCAATCCTGACCGTGCTCTATTTTACTGAAAGCACCAATTAAGTAGCCGAGCTCTTCCTCCCAGATGGCTCCCGCTGCAAGACTGGAAGCAATCTGTGCTGTAACAAAATGGGCACGAGCCCAATCTGTAACCTTGCACACAGATCAGTGCAGTCTGCTGTTTTAAACTGAATTAACAGCGGGACGGGAGCGAGCTGTGTAGTTAGCAAGAAAGAGCAGGACTGGGGCGGGAGCGCGGGAGAGCAGAGGCTGCCCGGTGCTGCTTTGTTTTAGCCTGGTTTGCTCCTAATCCTGCTAGCCATTCAGCCTGGATGGTAGCAATAAGCCTGAGCACCAGCTGTGCCTCCCCATGTGCTGCCGTGTTATTTTCAGCTCCTGTCAAAATGAGGCATTTCCATTTAATTTGCATCTTTTTTTCTTCCTCCCTTCTTTCCCTAATGAACAAGTACAGCAAATGCACTTGTGTCCTCCTTAGTGATGCCTCCCCTCTCAGCTGTAAGATCCCTTTCAGTCGGTTGCCTGCTATAGGTCTTGTAGCTAAGAGCAAAGAGCCGGAGGTCTCTGCCTGTTGAGGCGATCTCCTGCAGCTCCCAGCTGCTCCGGGGGCACTTGTGGTCAGAGCTGAGGTTTCTGAGCGGAGGCCTATGCACCCGTTCAGCATCAGCAGCATGGCCCTGCTGAGGTTTTCCTGCTGGGTAGTTTTCCTTACACTCTGAAAATCTTGTATTTTCAGAATATATATTGAGAATTTACTGGCAGAGCTGCCGAGGCTTTCCCCCCTATTTTCCCAGCAAACAACGCAACTCTAAAGATGACAGTGGAAACCCCACCTGGAGCTCTGCATTCAGCTCTGGGGCCCCCAGCACAAGAATGACATGGAAATACTAGTCCAGAGGATGGCCACAAAGATTATCAGAGGCTGGAGCACCTCTCCTACGAAGACAGGCTGAGGGAGTTGGGGTTGTTCGGCCTGGAGAAGAGAAAGCTCTGGGGAGACCTTAGAGCAGCCTTCCAGTGCCTAAAGGGGGCCTACAGGAAAGCTGGGGAGAGACTCTTTGTCAGGGGGTGTGGCTTTAAACTAAAAGAGGGGAGCTTTAGATTAGACATGAGGAAGAAATTCTTCACTCTGAGGGTGGTGAGGCCCTGGCACAGGCTGCCCAGAGAAGCTGTGGGTGCCCCATCCCTGGAGGTGCCCAAGGCCAGGCTGGATGGGGCTTTGGGCAGCCTGGTCTGGTGGGAGGTGTCCCTGCCCACGGCAAGGGCGTGGAACTGGGTGAACTTTAAAGTCCCTTCCAACCCAAACCATTCTATGGCTCTACAAGTATCACTGAACATTTTGCTGCTTCATGTGCTTTATGGTCACGTCGAAGACCAGACTGGCAGTCAGTGTTTCAGATTCTCCCTTGAAGCCTAGTTTTCACTCTGGAGGTTGATATGCTCTGCCTCTTCCTCAGCTGCAGGAAGCCTGGTGTCATCCTTTCTGCTGCAGCCTGTACAGCAGGCCAGATAAGGTTGCCTGAGCACAAAAACGTACACTGAATTAATTCAGTAAATCTGTAAAGGCCACTTTTCAGTCTCTGGTGGACAGCCCGGGTCTAGAAAGCTCAGTCTGCAACAGAGAGGTCTTTGGCATGAGAAAGTCAGTGCCCAAAGTATTGGTAGACAAAACCTCCCCACTTGTTTTCAGTTAATGGATAGGCATTGAGTAGCGGCAAAGTGGACAGAATTCTGTTTTGAAACTAAAAGATTTTTTTTCTGATAGAACCCTTGGAAAAGTAAGAAAGATAAGTAAGCTGCTAAAACCAGCCTGTCCTACTGGAGAAGGGAAGCAAACAGACAAAGAGAGAAAACAGCTATTGTTATCTATGACACGGTCTTCAGTTATTTGGCCTGGAGTGGTCTCTCATATTTTTATCCTGAACCTGTCGCTTTTTTATTCGTTGCTGGAGGTGTGCTGTGTTCTGCTCAGTGGGGCTGTCTGTTCTCTGGGTGGAGAGGCAGAGGTCGTTGCTAACAGGTAAGGAACAGTTTCACCCACGTTTCATCCAAATACATCTCTGCACCGTGCAGTGTTTCATCCAATTCCTGCCACTGATCGCATCTCCTCTGAGCGAGCTGCAGGAGCTGCTTGGCAGCGAGGGCCTGCTGAGAGCTCCAGCAGCGCCGGCGCCCCAGTGGAAGATCGCTGCCTGTGCAGAGCTGCGTGTGCTTGAGGCAAGGACAGAAATTTATGGTGTAGTCATTTATACCCCTGCTTTTCTGCTCTCTGCTTGAGTTTGTGGCAGTTGCTGAGTAAAAGAACAAGAGCTTGTATATGTTTATGTAATAAACAAGCTATACCTTACCTTTTGATATTACATCTTCCCTATAACACGCTGTGCTTCAGTGAGAAGGCTAGCCGTCATCAGGTGATGGGGCTTGGGGGTTTCTGTTCTCAACTTTTTTAATGTTGGGATATACAGAGAGGAACTGAGTCAAGGATATGAAATTTAGTAAATTTGAAAGTAAAAATAGTGGCTTCAAATGTAGTAATTTCCCAAACGGAGACACTTTAGTATTATTCCAATCAAAATTTATCTCTGAGCAGCCAGCGGATGTTTTCGTTGCTGGATTCTACTTTGATTATTAGTATCATTTCAGATTGAAGGAAAATATTGGTTTTTGTCATTAATTTGATCCAGTTTCTTAGAGTAAAACAGTGAATTACAAAAAGAATCAGTTTTAAAATTGGTTTCAGCAATTTTCATTTCAGCAATTCTTTCTCATTCCTTTCATTAGTCAATATTTCAGCTGGGCACTAAAGTGAAATCAGTCTAAGCTGAGGTACTGCTCGTACATTTAGATTGTATTTTTTCATCATGCCTTAAGTTTTATTCTTTTACCATTAGGCAGAATCCTGGAAAACATCCGTGTCAGAGAGCTGAGCCATGGAAAAAGGCATATATTCTGCATAAAGTTAGTTGCTTCCTGAAAAGCCGCTAAATGAGATAACAAACATCTATCAAAGCATTCAGGTAATAAGATGTCTCTTAAGGACTATGAGTGCTGAGGTGGAACAGCTAGATTTATCCCTGAAATGATGCCTCAGGGGTCCATGGCCAGGCTGGGGTCATTTTGCCCCACTCACCTGTATGACTTCAGGCTTGTTTTTGTTACTGCACCATCATCCTTCAGCAGTAGGATGCCTTGGGTTGGGGACCCAACAACGTGAAGCCTTGAAGTGTTATCCGTCCTGTCATTTGCCCTAACCACACCTTATTTTGGGCTTGAGCACTGTGCTTACAGACAGTTATCTTGGGTGAGAGTCTTCGGTATCTGCTTGTATCCAGAAAAAATGCATATTACATTTTTAGTCTTCAGAAATGATTTAAGATGGACTCCCAAACGAACCCACTGTATCTTGTAATACTTTTATGTCGGTGCTTTTTAACTGCAGTACTAACCCATTTCTATTGATAGCTCATGTGGCTGAAGAATGCAAGACATGAAGGGAACATTTGGGACTGAGGTCAGTTGCCTAAACGAGGCATCTAGAGCCATTTCACATGCCCTAGGATTGTTCACCTGGTCTCCGGCTGTTGTCCTGGGGGTATTTTGTTCGTGCAGTGTGTCGGTGTTTCAGATACCCTGTGTCATCTCAAACAGCTTGGGATGCACGTGCCTAGACAGCTCTTTGCCATAAGGGGTTGTAGTTGATGCAGTCCTAAAAGGATCCGGTCATGTTAAGTAACGTGGGAATCTCAGATTCCTGAGTAACTGCAGGGGCTTCAGTGGGGATTTCTTTTCTTTTTCTTTTGTTTTGAGAGTAGAAGTTGCAGTGACGATGACAAACTCAGGCTCTGGCAAGGCACACGTGTCAACTGTTGCAGTCATTAACGCCGGCTGCCGGGCGGTACGGGTGCCGGGACGGAGGAACATGCTGTACTTGGATTGTCTGGCTTAGGAACTGCCTCCATTTGCCATTTGCAAGCAGGGACAGACAGAAGACAAACATTTCTTCCCCTAAATATGGGACTTGTTATAGCCTAGTTGCTTGGCAATCCACTTGACTGTAAAACAAGCAGACTATTAAGCAATGCTACTGGTTTCCTTCCTTCTATGGCTTTGTGGGATGTGCTGTGAGCTTTGCACCGTTACAGCGTTTGCAGCCATCTGTGTAACTGCGGAGGGAGGGAGGCATTGCAGCCACACGGCTGCCTTCTGTGGAAGGAAAGGTGCTGCGTTTTCAGGTGCTCCTCCTGTTGTTTCGTTGTTTTTTTTCTTTGTGACACTGCATTTCTGTTCCTACCACCTCCGTTTCTCCTTTTAAGTTTATTGGCAACATCTGCTGCTGCTGTCTGTAATTATTCTCAGCACTGGGAGAAGGGGAAGCACCGGGCACAGCAACAGCCTGTGCCTTCCACATAGGTATTCAAAGTCATCTGTTAACGTACTGGCACAAACAGGTTCCTCCATCATTCATTTCACCTGATCCAAAACAAATTCTTCTCTCTCGACCCTACATGGACTCAAGCATAACTCTGCCTCCTCCATGGTGTGGAAAAACAGAATGAGCTCCTGTCGGGAAGAACATCAGTTTCCATATCAGGTTATTTCTGGGGCTGTCCACTGATAAAAGTAGGGTCAGCCACGTGGAAAACCCTGACAACTCCCTGAAGGCTGCAAGTGCAAGTTTGGTCCCACGTAGACAGCTGTATTCCTGCAATCAAAATAAGGATGGTAATTAATAAATCTTAAGAGATATTAGTTAATAATAGTTCTGAATAATGCTGATAAAATGTAAATAAAAGATTCCAGATGCTGAACGTGGTTTACCCCAGGACCCTTGGAAGAAAGGTCTTTTGAAGATCTGAGTTTAAGTCTGTAGAAATTACTTAAAATTCTGGCGTACTTTGTCTTGATGTGCCATTTTCTTACTGTCCAATATAGTAAAGGACCAGAACATAATAAATTAACCAGTGGTGATAAAAAAAAGGAAAAGAATGGAAGGAACAATTACTATGCACAGCGAACTATAGAATTAAAAATGGCAGTCTCATTTGGTGCAAACTCATGGTACACTCTTCTGTATTTGACGTTTAGAGATGAGAAGTTTTGCTTGAACGTTACTCTCTTTATATCACATCATTTGACGTTCCCAGCCAATGAGCCCTGAAATGTAATTACAATAACCGCAGGAATTGCTAAATGAAAGAGCATTCAAAGATGGGAATTAGTAGAATTGTGGTTAGCTAATGACTGCAACATGCTTGGTGAACAAGACATGCAAATTTGAATGGGGCACCACCTCGAATCTTCTCCTAGCAGTGGGGAAAAAAAACAGTTCATCATTCTTAGCTCGGCACTCGGCATGGAAATCCAGGCCGTCCATGGCCAGACATGCTGTGCTGCTCCACGGGTGGTGTGAGTAGGTGGCAGTGGCTACGTGTCACCATGGGAAGCAGAAGGGCCGCAAGGGTATAGGTCTGGGGCGGCTTCTGAAGAGCACAGCACCCTTTTGGCTATGAGGACAGCTCTAGTGAAACGAGCCTTAAGATAGCTCCATAAAATTCCAAATCCTTAAATTCACAAGCATATATTGTATAAGGTATTGCATACATTAAATTTACATACAAAATTCATGTAATTTCTGCTTGCTTCAGCGTGTTGCTCTTTAATACTAGAACCAGATTTACTATTAGAAAAGATAGAGAGGGAAAATATATGCATGCTCACTGTCAACACATATAAAATGCACAGAGGGAGTTCTACATTAAACAGAATTATAGATACCACTTTCCAAAGAAACCCGACTTTAATGAAATCTGTCAGATGCCAATCACAAAAACATGCTTTGATTCCCTTAAAATGACAGATCATTATTTTTTCCAGAGGAAAAAAAGCATATACAGGACACAAATTTTAATTATGCCTACGAAGACTGAAAGTTGTTAACATTTCAAATAAATATGGACGTGACGGTTTATTTGAGTTCTTTTGTGATTTGGATATGAGCCTCGTTAGATTCAACTGCTGCTTATGGCATTTGGCAAACAGCAGTATAAATATACTCTGAAAAGCTGAAGATAGAAATTTAATATAAAGGTTGAGGGACAAACTGAGCCAGCAGGGGGTTTGTCACTTAATAAACGGGGCTTAGGTTTTCCTATAAAGGGCATGTCTATATTGTGCAGTGGAAAGAGCTTCAAGTGAGCTAGTTGAGTAAGACCAAAGCAATATTGTTCATCAACACTGAGCTAATTAGTCTTTCAAGCTGTTTAATAGGGTTTTGCTGCTGTCTTGGATGGAGATGAGTATCTTCACAAGGCATGGTACCTCGCAATAAGCAGTCATTTAGGGTGCTCTGCACCGTATTCTGTGTTGCTCTTAGAGGAAAGTGAGTCAGCAAGGCTCCAGGCAGTACCGGGTATGAGGCTCCAGAATATGCAGTGAAGCAGGGAAATTTCTGTCAGTTTGTGAATCACTTGTGGATTCTTACTAGCATATAAGCCCAGTAATCAATATGTGATGTGAGAGGACTGTCTTTAAATAAGGAGCTCTTGTATCTCAACAAGGTTCTTCAGAAAAGTCCCTGCAGTGACTGGTGTTCCCTGTACCTGCAGCGCGACACTTCTCCAGAAGAGGCAGCAATACAGAGAACAATAGGCAGTCAAGCACGCGGTTATTTTTTAGAGACAATTTTACTGGTAAAAGATTCTGGGATTTGAAGTCTATTAACAACAAAGGAGGTTAAATGGGCAGATGTAAAAAATAATGAAGTCAGTTCTGAAACAGGTGTTTTTGTCTACCAGGCCTGTCTTTCTGGGTGCTGTAAGACCATTTTGGTCTGGCGTCAGGGCATGGATGATGCCGCCTTCTGTTGAGTGGATGTGACTGGTGTGCAAGGTAAAAGGCGTCACCCAAGAACTGTGTGTTCTGCTGGAACCGCCCTGTGCATAGCTTGCTGCTCTAGGGATGGCAGCATTCTGGAAACAGGAACAGCAAAATTGCTTTACCTGGATGAGATTTTAGGCAAGTTGATAACCATAACCTACAGTTCTATGATTTCACACAAATGGCAGAGGCATCACATTACGAGGGTGAAATCCTCGTCCTGCTAATGGCAGTAGCAAAAATTCCCCTGGCTTCAAGGCGCGTGGGTGGATTTTTCCTATGATTCTCACATGAGATCAGACTCAGTGTTTACAAACCTTTTCTGTATCTAAGCTTCCCCTTCTAAAATGTGAATTTGATGCACATTATGTTTAGCAGTGTTGTTTGAGATCTATAATGGAAAGGACATTGAAGTGCTAAGCAAAATTTATTAGAAGGGATAATCTCCTTACAGCAATTGTTATAGTTGGGGAAAAAAAAAAAAAACTTTGAGGCATGCAAGCCCTTCTAAAGCAGAAGTCGTGTCACTTCGTCTAGCTCCTTTTTGCTTTGAGTTATGGAGGCTTTATTTTGGACATCGGGTTTTGGAGTCATAGAATCATTTAGGTTGGAAGAGACCTCTGAGATCATCAAGTCCAGACATGAATGTAGCACTGCCAAATCTGCCTTCTGTGTTGTGCTAGCAGAGCTTTTGTGGTTCTGATGGCCTGAAGACAGAAATGATGTGAGATTTGGAAGAATCTCATGGAAAGATGGTGAGACCCAGATGTCCTTGCAAGGTGCATGTTTCTGCACATAAGACTTCATTAATAAAGTCATTTTTCTTAGGTATCCAGAAGTCATTCTTCCATTAGTTTTATATTAGAAGGCACCATTACTGTGCTACACACTCCAGCAGCTGCAATGAATACAAGTTTCTAGGCTTCAGACTGGACTAGAAATGTAAAAACAGGACGTATAAATGAGCACAAAGCAAGGAGAACCAGAATCTTGGGGTGCATCTCTCAGCTTGCCCCTGTAGTTCTGATCATGTCACTTGGAAAATGGACATAATATTAAGCTATTTTTGCAGCATTAGAAAGAATCTTAATTTCTATTTGTTAGGTGCTTTGAGACAAAAGATACAAGTGCAAAAGATGCTGTTTATTAACATTTTATAAAATCCAAAATGATGATTGTCTTCATTTGCTGCTTCTTTTCACAGTGTTACACCTTATAAATGGAAAACAGTATTTATGTGAAAATGGGTAGCAGAAGTCTAATTTATTGGAAGATTTTTTCATTTATTTCTGCGTGAAAGGTCAAAACAGAGAAACTGTCTGGCTGAAAACATTCATCCAGAAGAGATTCCAGGCAAACAGACTGGAGAAAAAAATAGTATCAGTAAGATCAATTATCTTCTTCATGCAACATCTGTCGTTCTCAACACAATCTTTTCCTGTTCACCAGGAGAAAGAAAAAATAGCCTGTTAAGTGACTTTAGGCCGACAATGTCCCTGTACCTCAAAATGTGGCAGTGAATTATCCCGTTTTTGTGGTTCAGAAAAAGGGGAGAGGGGAAAAAAGGCCCCTTTCTGCCGAAGGTCGTGAGCCTAAAAACAAGTGTTCATCTACACAAAAGAGCTTGTGTGCATGTCTGGGTGCAGGACTGCCCTGAAAACGTCGCTCCTGGAGCACACAGCTTTGGGACAGTTCTTGGGCTGGGTCAAACAAATAAAACCAAAAGAAAACCACCAGCTTAAATAACAGTGTGGGTAAGTGCTCGCCCAAGGGTTTAGCTGCTTAGCTGCCGTTCCTGTTAATTGCAGGTGGGAAGCTAAATCCCAGGGCTGAAAATCCTCCCCTTGGAGACCATTTTAAGCAAGGGTTAGCGAGGAAACCGTCTTGAGTCTATGGCTCAGTATCACATGAAAGAAAGAAGTGGGGGAAGGGGAAGGTGAACTGGAGGAAGAAGAAAAAAATAGAAGTGAATTTTGGTTTTCATTTTGTAATGTACATTCCACCAGGTACCCTTTTTTGGCATTAGAAAGTGGATTCGGATCAACTTCTACTGTTCTACTCCTTGAATTGTGGGTCAGAAATGGTTAGGTAAGGTACAACATGTGTAATCTTATCACTTGAACCGGAGTGGTGAATTTTGTTACTGCCATCCCAGCACAGAGCATCTCCATCCCCAACCACCATCACCTGGATGAAAGGTGCTGTGTGCTGGGTGAAGGGCAAGGGAGCAGAGTTAGACCTCAAGCCCTTCAGCACTGAATTGTTTTGAACCTCTCTCCCAGTTTTTCTTTCTAAGGCATGTGCCTTTTAAAACATAGGCTAAAAGCTGGAATGCCTGTGCTTGGACAGGACTCCAGTGCCTGTGTCTGCATGGTTTGGGGTCAGGGCATTGTAACCCATGGCCACGAGGCAGGATTGAACCACTCTTCTTGCTGCTTTCTGGATGGCATCAGCCCTGGTTGATGGCCCTTGTGCAGGGAGGGCAGCGTTGTCCCTCACCTGGGCTGGGCAGGTAGCGCCTGGCGTTGCACCCCGGCGTGTAAACCCCGCCAGGCAGCGCAGAAACCGGTTGTGGATTTTGTTCTTGTAATACAGCAGTTGCAGTGAAGCAATTTCCTTTTCTTGAACAAGATTATTTTCCTTCAAGGGTAAAGGAATTATTTCATTCTTCCTTTAAATAAAATAAGCCACTGTATTTCCTGGTCACCCTCTCTTCTCCTTCAAATCTGTTTGCTCATCAGCCACTTTCTTGCAATCCATTTCCTGACTTTTTAGCTGAAGTGTAAGGAAATCTGATTCTACGAAAAGCTTTGGAAAATGATTTACTGAGAAAAATAAATTGTTCTTTGTCAGTGGGGACTTTGAGTGGAGATTTTGCCCATCAGCATTAGATACACATTTGGCCCATCACTGTTTGACTCGATTGTATGCAGAAAAGTAGCAATTTATGCTGATCTCTTCAGAAATAGGTGTTGTCATCTGTTCTGGCAGAAAAGACATAAACAGAAGTTTTGCACTCTGGTTTCTTCTCCTGTCTGAGGCCATTTCCAGTGCATGCAGATAGGATAGGAGGATATACCTGCTCTGCGTTTTTCAAATGACATTGCAAATGGAAATTCAATTGAACTAGATGGCAGCCGGGATGAATAATTTAGAGCTCGAAGAATAGGAAGGGGCTGCCATGAAGGCGAGCAAGTGGATGTACGTCACAGAAATGAAGGCAAGAGGAAGCTTTAAAGCTGCTGCAGCATGAAAGAAAGTGAGAATGGTCTTGTGTGCTGGTAGCTTGTGCGCTGGGGAGTGAACTCACTCGCACATCTCAAACTTCAGGTGCACCCCAAAGAGATGCAGGCACACAGAATTCAGTCCTCGGTGTCCATAAGGCCACCGGAGCTATTTGGGGGCGCTTAGACCACTTCAGAGCCCACTAATGCTGGCCTCCAGCAAGGAATCTTAAATAGCCCCTCAGCTAGCAAAGCCTCTGTGCTGTCCCTGTCGGCTGAGTGAGCTGCTTCTGGAGATAAACCTCGCAAAGAAAGGAGAACGGCAGTGGTGAAAAAAATGTTCTTCTCCTCAGGGCAAAACAGAGAAAGAAACAGTGGTCCACACAGGGAGAAAAATCTGAGGTTATGGCTGTTACTGCAGAATCCCAGGCTTGTTTCATTTCATTTCTTGATTTTGCTTCCTTTTTTTCGGCTCATTCAATCGCTAAGGCTTGGGAAGAAATCTCTTGGCTCCCAGTGAAATGAGACCTCAGGGTAAGAGCGGGACGTGCCCTGCACACCGAGGCAGAGGAAGGAGGTGTGCTGGGGGCTGCTGTGCGCGGCCCTCGGCCCTGAGGGCACCGTGCGCCACAGCGGGGGCCGGAGTGCAACATGGCGGCAGCTGGGGAGGGCCCGCCGTAATTACTCGTTTGAGTTTCCGTGCCGCCTTGTTCTGTCGTGTTTTGCCTCATCAACGCTCATCCAGCCCGGCTTCCTCTGTTTTCACCTGCATTTCCAGAAATGGCACTACATGGGTGGTGTCTGCTGCGTTTTCGTTTTGTGGCGTTTCGGGTCTCCTGACGTGTTATCAACATATTTGGCGTTCTCTCACAGCACTGACAGCCGTGGGATGGACAGACGGTGACAAGAGGGCTTCATTCCCCTAGACGGGGGGTCCTGTTGCCTTCCCTTTTTTCCTTTGCCTCACAGGACCATTTTCTGTCTATAAAGCGTAGTATCCAGAATATTTTGAAGGTTTTTTTTGTAAACCAGTAAGAGCAACATACTTAAAATTTTAGCAAGATCTTTGTAAGTCTTCTGCGTCATGGGTTTCTAGCTGTGGCTTGAGACTAACTAATCTCTGAGCGATTTACCTCTGTGACAGTATTAAATTAACTTGGGAATAGTGACAGTGTTAAATTAACTTGGGAAGACTCCTACAAGTCCAAAACAACAAGCAGCTTTAGGGAAAAGATAATGGCTCTGTGGCATTTAGTTGATTATCCAAATTACCAATGTGCTTCATGAGCAGCAAACCTGCAGTAGTTTCTTCAGGAGTCTGACTCCTCAGAAGAGGGAAACCACCACTCTGGAGAAGTCTAAAAATCTATTATAAGATCCCCAACTGCATTTTTCCCACAAAGCCATGTTCATAACTCCCAGATAAAAGAAGATTGGGTTGATTTATTTCATCCAGAAATTAAATATCCTCAGGGCAAGAGCCTTGTGTATGGGAAAGAAAAATCTGGGTTTTGAAAAACAGTTGTTTTTTTTTGTTTTTTTTTTTAAAGTGTTACGCTTCACTGAGAAAGTTATGAATGCTTTTGGGAAAGGGTTAATGTAATATTTCTTTATTGATATACTCCTGCAGAAGTCAACAAATCTTTCCCCACTGAATATTAACTGAATACATTTTTAATACAGCTACAAAATGTAACATCTCTTGATGCCATTTCAAGCTTGCAGACCTATTGGCATCTCCTCCGTTTGGCTTCTGCTGCCAGCATTTCCTCTGTGCTTGGCTTTGCTGGTGAGCTGTAGCACGTATTCAGGCGTCACGCTCTTTCCCTTTGACTCCCTCAGCTGGGGTTTCCTTCAGGCAGCAATGACTTAACAAGCTCAGGTGGTTTTCCCTACCTTCCCTGGCTGATGAGGTTTCCTGTTTTCAAAGTTCGAACTGGGATCTTTCTGCTTGGAGGCAGCTTTTCACCATTTAGTAAAATATTAATTGTGTAACATGAAAAAAGAGCTCTTCAGGGGAGCCATTCCTTAACAGTGCTAATGTGGCCGGAGCTCAGTAATCTCCTGTGGGAGCTACTTTCATTTTTAAAAAGTAACAAAAAATAGAGAGGTGGCAAGCAAATACAGGGAGATCCAAACCCAACACAGTAGGTTATCTGTAGCGTTCACTCTTTCTGCTCAAGGGAGTTCTTAAGGCTGCAAAGTTGTGTTAGTTTTTTTGTTTTAATCACCTCTGCATACCATCTCATGCCCTATTCCTTCTTCTAGTCCCTGTACATAGTGCCAGCTGGCACGTCAGCTTTACGGACCACCGTAGTGTTGACTACCGTGCTGTGCTGGGACAGGGTGGGTCAGGATCAGCTCTGCTGGAAGGCACTAAATGAAATACCTTTCCTTGGATGTAATCAGCTGTTTTCCGTAATGCCTTCTGGGTTTGGAGAAAGGTAGTACCAGCCACAGTCCTTGGAGAAGGCCTGAGAAATTCACTTTGCCGGGGTTTTAGGATGTTACGCTGTGGAAGTGAAGAAATCAATGGCTGTAAATGAGTGCAAAGACAGCTGCTGGTTCAAAATGTTACCGAGGTGTCTTCCCAAGGCACAGGCACAGAAACTGCACCCCAAAACACTGCATCTGAAGACTCAGAGGCAAGGCAGCCGTGGAGCTGGAAGCAGAACCCAAACTTCATTGCAAATTCCGTGTTGCTCCAGTATTGTATATCCTGATGTACATCTCTCTGATGGGCACTTCCAGCCAGAAAGTCAGCGGCCCTTCTCCTGGCGGCATTTCGTGCTCTGAATAATGAGCAATGAGGGTTTTGTTGGTCATTTAAATGCCACAACTCCGAGTGCTTAAACACACTTAGCAGGTCCCGAATCTCTCTGTTTCTGAGCCAAGTGGCCTTTTGGAAAGCATTAAGTTAAGTAGTCTCCTACAATAATTTTGTGTTCCCTCCTTGAGCTTTCTATATGAGACCCTGCTTTGGATATATTGCTGTATTGATTTTGGCATCCCGCCATTCACAAAGTTTTCTTCTGGGTTTTTCTGCCAATGCTGTTGCTCATTCAGATGTGCGTGTTGAGATGGGAATCTGGTCCGAGTGCCTCACACTGGGAGATCACTTTTCTGTCGCTCTCTCTCAAGGGCCAAGCAGGGAGCTAGTTCCCAGTTACAGGTGTAGGGAAAACCTGGGAGCGAGCAGATGTGAGGTCCCCAAGATGTTGAATCTTTTTGCTGGGGTCCCCCCACTCCAAAAACAAAACCAAAAAAGGAGTTCCAGAAACTTACCACTGCCTTAGGAAAAAACATGGCAAGGTGTAGCTTCAAAGACAGTTTTTTGAGGGTGTTCTGAGTAGGTCAAATTAAGGAGGAGCTGAAAAAATTCCAGTACAATGATTATTATAATTTACCACCACAATCTGAGGATTAACGTGGCTGTGGCTACTAGTCCTACGTGCACTAACGTGGACAGAAGAGGAACAAGTGGATGTAACAAAACCAAAGCATTTTTGACTGCCTTATTTTGCAGCGAGGCCTTCTCTGGTCACCCGGTGCAGTGCTCACAGGTTACACAGCATTCAGCAGCAGTCAGAAGCGAGGACAGGCAGTGGGCCCTTGCTCCGTGCTCAGGTCCTGCCAACCCACAGAGAACGAGAAGCTCCCGAGGTGGTCTCACCGCCGTGACTCACCACTGGCCTGGCCCAGCTTTCAAAACCATTTTCTGATTGCAGGCGCTTGATTTGGGCTACGTTAGCCTGATGTTTGAGGAACTTGGAGTTCCCATAGCTCAAGGCAGAGCTGAGGGGGGAACTTGCAAAGAGGATCTCCAGCCATTGCCTGTGCTCGAGATCCCGATGTGCACGGCTGTGGAAGTGAAAGGTGGCGTTGGACCAGCCATGCTCTAGGCTTTTTCTCCCTGGCTCAGCATCTTTCTCACAGGGCAGCACATAGAAAACAGTGCAAAAACAAGGACGTAGCCTGCTAATCACAGAGAAATACTTTTTTTTTTTTTTTCTTAATCTGCTTTCTCCATCATGACATCTGCAATCCAGCTGCTGTCAGTTACCTGCAGCTTGATGTGGCATGACATGCCGAGTACTTCCACAGGGTCGTTTGCTGAAATGTGGGGATGCTCTTGTCACCTGCTTGGTACTCTCCTGCACAACTCAGACAGGTGAACGCATATTTACTTTCACAGGTCCCAGGCTGGACCTAGATGTGGAAGCTTCCAGACACTGCTGAATGTTTCATATAGCCTTTGAATTTTCAATTTAGAGCCAGTGCAGCATGTGCCTGAGCCAACAGCAGGGCTGAGAACAGAGGTTACAATAAGACCTGGGCTGGTTTTATTTCTCACACAAGCTTCTCGTTTATCAGGTGCGTCTTGTTCAGCTAATTTAGTCTTGCATTTTTCACTTCTGTCTCCACTTGGGCTCAAGAGGAAAAGGAATCTGAAGGAGCAGCTGCTGGGTACCACAGAGGGCTGGGATTAATGCGTTCGCTGGGTGCTGCTGAGCAGCCGGATTTTGGATTTGGTGCCCGTTGTGCATGGTGCCAAACAGCCCTGCTGGGTCCTGTCTCGCTCCTTGTGTGCCCCCTCTGACATGCGTAAGGAGGCCTACCTCTGAAAGGGTTCAGTAATTTTAAGCAGAAGGAAGGAACATTAAAGACACTATTGTACAGAATGCTATTTCACAATTGTTCTTAGCCAGAGCAGCTCAGCTCATTTTTGGAATTAAAAACATCAAATATTCAGTAAGAAAAACAGTGGGCGTATTGAGCTGCCTTTTCTCCTGGGATTTTATCTTTATTGTTCATGCTAGTGATGTGGTCTAAATAGTATTTGCCTTCTCATGAAATGAAACAAGCTTTAAAACCACGGAGAGCCCAGTTCTGTCTCGTGTCCCAGGACGTCTGGAGGAAATAGCAGTTGAGAGGGACTTGCTGTGTGCAGTGGCAGAGGACCACCTGGCCGCAGGCTGACAGTGCTTTAAGGGTCTGACTTAGGGCCATGCCTGCCCTCACCATGCCATTTGCCGTGCATTTATTTGGAAATTCTCTCTCTGTAGCTCGCTCTATTGAACGTCATTGTTATGCAAAATTCTCCACCAAAGTTGGTCTCCTTATCAGCTGGGACCTGAATGCAGATTTCAATGTTGTCTACAGAGTTGCCACTGAGCCTTTTCCGTTTTAATAAGTTTTGGGTGTCCCAAGAGGTTGCCAGACAATGGAAATTGTACTGCACTTGTCAAATCTGGTGCTGTGCTTTCTGTGAAAATCCACAAAAGGGAGGCAAAGAGGTAAAAGTTTTCTACTTAACTTGTCTTCTTTTCCATTTGGTACAATTATTGTGTGAGTCACTCAGCTTTAAGAGTGCTGTGAAGGGGAAGGTTGATTATTACGTACATAAGCCTAATGAATCACACTTGCTAGAAAATTCATTTCTCCCTTCCTTTTGTGCTACATTACCCAGACCATCAATTACTGGAAAAAACATCCCGGCTGCGTATAGAAATTTAAAATGGGTAGCTTAGAGAAAAATGGCATGAACACCCTATTGATTTTGTAAGTAGGAAGCATAGATGAGTTTTCCGTGACAGGATAATGATATTAGCTGTTGTGGATCTCCAAGGAATTTTCACGAGGTTGCTGCCTCTAATTACAAAAATGTTTTCCCGTCACCTCTACCCCAAGAAGCACCTTGCTATTTCTTGCATGCGAAGAGATCAGCATCTTAGAGACTCTTAAAATAGACGTGCTATATAGGGAAGCTATCAAGGTTAGGATAGGAATGTCAGGAACAGATTTTTTTTCCAGAACTTAAAAAAAAATAGTGTCTGAAAAATCGTCACAATTTCAGTCAGGATGCAAACTGCAGTTTTTCCTTGCTGAGACAAGTTTTTGAATGCACAAAACCTGACGATCCCCATCTTTGTTGAACGCAACACGCAAGTAAGGACGGAAGAGGTACCACTGCCCGTATCCGTAGGTTTAGTGCTCACAGCAAATCCTGCCTGAACAAAAGGAGGCACAAAGGGAGGCTGCAGGGCAGCGGAGGGTGTTCTGTTCATCTGCCTCTTTTTGTCTCGGCATGGGAATAGCTGCTCAGAGAGAGGCTCCAGGATAATAGGAACCCATGGGATATTTTGGCTTTTGTGGAAGGCCAGTAGTTGGTCGTGACCACTCTGCCTGATTTGTCTCTCTGAAGTAGATTAGCCTTTGTTATCTATGCATTGGAATTAATCACTGTGGCAAACTTTTAGCTAAGGGCATTCTTAGACAGCTAATGAACCAAAATCAAAGAGTCGGTGGGGCTGGTACCTCCCTGAGCGTTGTTACATGAGAGAAGAGGGCAAAACTTGGGCTGTGAGAGAGAGGCGCTGATCCGGGACTTGAAACAAAAGCCATTAATTGTCTTAAATGACTCCAGATAATGATTAGTAATTGGCTTCTGTTTTAAGACAGCTTTGAAAGGCTAAACCACATAAATCTGTGTTATGCCTCGGAGCAAGGGACAGCTGAGGTTACCAGGTAGGTTTGACTTCACAGGCAGTGCCTGTCCTCACTGGACAAAGCCCGAGCAATTCAGTTACACCAATGCAGCTGATGTTAAGAATTTTAAAGCACACTATGGATTTGTTTGAATACTTCGGGGTGCAGACTGCTTCTGTGAAAAATCAGGGGATTTTGTCACAGTACTTAGGCACATTTTTGCAGTGAAATACATCACTGTTGATTTTCAGTGGAGCCCAACTGCTGTGTGCCGTAAGTCTTAAAACCATCCAGCTGATAAGCAGTGCCACAGCTGTACTCTGAAGAGCTCAGTATACTGCTCTCTCCTGTACGAGTGAGGTTTTGTCCACACGTCTGAAAGAAGGTAGAAGTCTGTACACAGCGATGCTCCGAAATCACGAGAGACCATCAGGGAGCGCAGCCTCATCCGACTGGAGCATCACATCAGAATTTCCCCCGGTTTTGTGCTGGGGAAATTGCTGCTAGGTGCACGTGCAGATATGTTGGTGGTTAGAGCAGGGCGCCGCAAGCTGACAGTGAAGGTGCCTTCTCCAGCATCTGGCCTGGTTCTGCCTGCAGACGCCCTGCAGCATTACACAGCGAAGGATATTCCCCATCACAAGTCTGAGAGAGTACCTGCTCTTGCAGTACGTACATCACTTAAGTGCAAATTAAGACAAGGACTAGTATGTTTCTTGAAAAGTTAAAATCTGCAGGGGAGACGTGTATATTGACAGTGTTTCAAATCACCTGACAAGCAAAATGATTTTAGAAGAAGTGAGGTTGAAAGTGCTGCAAGAGAATTTAGCTAAGAACCAAGCAACAACCAGATCTTACACATGCACATCTCTAAAAACCCAAATGATCATCTTTACTCAGTATGTCACTGCTCATTCTTCATGTCTCGTTCTTACTTGTCCCAGTTCTTCCCTCCCACTTCTGCATTCTTAATGCCAGGACTCTGCTTGTAGCAGTGGGGCACTGTGCTGGCCATAAAGAAATGCACAGGAGTTTAATCCCTGACAGCCGAGGGCTCTGAGGTCCCAGGAAATGGTTTCTCCCTCATTTTACCTTTCTTTAAATGGAAGTGCTGGGGTTTGTTGCCAGTGGTAGTTTTTTTTTTAACAGGGCTTTTGCTGCCAATATATTAGCAAATCCTGGTGTTCAGTCAGCGTGCTCTACAATTAACGGGAGCCGTGTAATTAATTCATGTCACCGCTGCATTGTGAAAGCAAGAGGAAATGTTCCCCATCCTTTGGCAGGGGGCAGCAAATGTGGCAGCAAATTTGCATTACAGTAGCTGCTTTCACGGAGGAAAATCGATCTTTTTTTTTCTCCATACTTTTATTCTCCCCAAATCCACTAGGTAGGGAGTTCATGATCTCAGTCAAATGGGATAGCAAAATACCGTGCTGGAGTCTGGCTGTCCTATGTTGGTTCTGGTATTTAAATTCACAGGTGTTTTTCTTGGGGTGGGATACAGTGGGTCCTGTACCTGTGTGTGCAGCCTGGCTGTTCCAGGGGGAAAGTGGAGCAGCTGAGCGTAGCAGCTGCTGAAAGGCCAGAGTTTGCAGGCATCTCAGTTACAAAGGCTTGGGGGTACCACGATGCCCTGGGCTGCAGGCTGCGGCTGCTCAGCAATTGCCCTGCCTCTTGCATGGGCGTAGGAAATAGTGGGAAAACGCACAGGTGGGGACAGGAACTTAAGCAGCACCTTGTGTTAAGGATCTCAGTTTGTGAGACAAGGCACTGATTGTGTTTGATGCTGTGGAATAGCTTGTTGGCAGTATTGCTTCCCCAGACGACCAAACCTGTTAGTGTTGCCTTTATTATTTCTCCCAGTGAAAGGTGCCCCTGGATCGCACACCGTCTTTTCCTAGAATAAAAATAGCCTCTGTTTACATTCACGTTGCATGGGACGTTTCTTGTGTGCTTTTCTTGCCTTTGCTGTTTCTGTCTCTGTCTTTTGTCCTCCTTTCTACGTGCTCATTTTTAATGTCATTCCATTTTTCATTTTCTTTTAATTTATCTGTATATTATACTTGTCTATCTCCACGTTGGTTTTCTTTTCTCTTTCCCCTTTCCTGTTGATACCACACAGTGTTAAGTCATGCTAGAGTCTATGTGTTTTTTTTGTTTTCCAGTCCTGGATTATTTCATTCACCTGTACTTCAAGGTTTCTCCTACCAGAACAGATTTTTCTCTAACTTTTTCAATCTTATTTTTTTTGTCTCTCTCTCTGGCCTTACTTTGCCTTCCCCTCTGCACCTCTGTCCTTCTGCCCTCAGCTCCGTGATGGCTCCCATCTCTTATCAGTTATGTTTCCCTGCATCTTATTCTCAGTGGGGACAAGCAGTCCTCATGTCTAACAGCCTGAGTGGTTAATGCACTCAGAAGGACATAGTATACTCAGGGAAGTCCCAAAGGCTCACGAACCAGCACAAATTCTTGCTAGGACTGAGCCAGAACAGAGACTGATCTGATCACTTCTGGGCGTTACAGCATGAATATAGACCTGGTGTTGAGAGGCAGGCCAGTACTGATCGCTGTGTCACGTTGGCTTTCAGATATTTAATGCATTAAAATGTCAAGGAGAATGATCAAGTTGGATTCGTTAGCAAATCTCAGGCAGGAGTGGTTGGGGAAAACGGACTGAACTTGGGTTTGTTTCAGTTTTCTGTGCTGGGCACAATTAGCTCAGTGGGCCATTGGGTCACAAAGCGGTGAGAAAGTTATTGCCGTCATCTGCAACCTTTAAAATTCTATTTCTTTTTTCAGTTAGGAGTAAAGTTGGATGTTTTTGACCTGGAACTGGTACTGTATTATTGCTTTCTGCTGGTTCTTGTCTTCTGGCTGTGGTTTGTGACTGAAGGCCTCTCCCATGCTAGCAAAACTTCTATCCAGAACAGACCATCCACAGTCACTGCCCCTTCTTTATGTGGCGAAGGCGTTGCATCGAAAGGGCAAACGTGTACGTTTAAGATGAGGGAACGTGAAAGAGAGAGTGTGGTGGTGCTTCAGCCCAGAAAGCCTACGCAGAAGTATGTGTAACAGCAGCACCCTGTGCACAGTCGTTGGTAGTTTACCGAGTTCAGTATTTATCTGAAGTAATAGGTACCGTTTGGCACGCCACCTGGGCTCTGATCCAGCATTCACAGAGCAAGAGATGACTTCACTGGCCATTAGATCCGGCTCCAAATGTCTGAATGTGACTCCCATTCAGCCTCATGCCTTCAGGACAAGCGGAGGTGGTTGAGCAAAGTGAGTGGGCATCTGGATTTCCTTGTGCGCAGCACAGAGACGCCGATTGTTCCTGCCGGGAGTGGCCACGTGTTTGGTTCTGAGTGTCAAAAGTTTTCACGTTTTGAAAACAGAGCTACACAGAAGGCCTTAGAGAAGGAAGTTGCACAGAATTTGCAACAACTCAAGTAAAAATGAAACTCACTCTGGAGCATTCGTAAACTGTTGGATGTTCACTTCTTCTTTGGCAATTTCTTCAAGAAGTCTGGAGAAGTATAAAAAAATCTTGGTAGCTTCCCAGGGAAAACCCTGGTAAATGATGAAGTTTTGTTTGTTTGTCTTTCCCGAGGCAATATCACATGCTACTTTGAAATCTGGTGGGGTTTGTATTTATACTGAGATGGAGGCCATCGCAGAAAAGAATGTATAATTCAGCATGACCCTAGCATGGGTTCCCAAGTGTATTGCTGAGCTTCTTCTGAAGTATGACTCGAGAGTTCAAAAAGGTTACATGTAAATAGTTCAGTCGAAGTGGAGAGTATGCAGTGCTTCCTACTCAGAGGGGAATTTTATACGTTTATTAGGAGAAGTTTATTGAACAACTTTATTTCACCATCTTGGCTGGCACTTTGGTAGAGGAGTTCTGCACTGCTGTGAAACTTTGAGTCGGGGGCTACGTTAATCCATGGTGAGGCCCCTGTGCAATAAGTCAGTCCCTTCTGCATCCTCTGTCCCATGTCTGAACACCAGCTCGAATGGGTTTTTGCAGTGAAAAGAAGCTGAGGTGCTGTGTCAAGGATCCTCAACAACAGGACCTTCTTCGTGTGTTGCCAGTCTCCAGGACCTGGGCTCTGGGATTACAAGACTTCTCATTGTTTTGCATACCAAGCACATACTGTGGAGGGTGGAGACAGAAAATGAAGTGAAATGTTGTAGTTCTTTAATTCTGGGTCTGCAAAGCATCTTCTTGTTTGTTCTAAGTTATTGGTATGCATTTAAGTTTAACTCTGTTTGAAGATAACATTCTGACTTTGGAATTATTTTACCTCTTAGCAGTGCAATAAATGACGCAGTCCTTTCTTTGCTTGGGCTGTTTGTGTGCATGATTTGTGCGGCACTGCTATTAAATTTTTATTAGCACCATACTGGGCGAACGACATAGGCTCACATTCAGAAGTAGATATTAGTGCTGCCATTTTAGTAGACCCACGTGCGGGAATAGTAGCTAGTTTGCAATGCTCCCACCCCTAAACATCTTTGAGTGTAATTAACTGATACAACACCATGATGATAATTTCACCGGTTTAAACCCAGTATTTCCCTCCTGTGGTGGTTCCTCACATGCCTGAAATGTGAATGCCTCGAAGTGTTTGAAGAAAGTTGTAAAGCACCATAGTGCAGTGTTACCTTGAGGAAGACAATGTACATGATTTGAGGATTTTGTTGCTTGAAAAAAAAATGGATGATTTTCCTTTATTCTTTATCCTCATGTTCAGAAAGAATCATGGGTAGTGGCAATGAACAACATATGTCCAACAGGAATGAAATGACATTAGCTTTTAAGAACATTTCAATCACCTCTTTTGATTAGCCTCAACAGACTGTGGCTTGTGTGCTTTTTTGCCTTGTCCGCTGTGAACTGAGTTGGTTGTAAATTCATCTCCGAGCATGCACGGTTAGCAGTGACATAGTAATCCTTCCCTGGATGTTATACAGTAGGACGGAATGATTTACTGGTGTAATGCAAGCAACTTTGGAAATGTCAATAGTACCTTATTGTGGGTGACTCAAGCATGATTAAAATGAAAGCAATAAAGAGAAGGGAGGAAAGGCAGGGGGCTTATTTTTAGGGCCAGAAATGTCTCATAAGCAGACATGCATGGCTTGTTTAGACAGCATTTATAGGTCTTGCTGGTTTTCTTTACAAAAACAGGCTGTGCTGTATTCCATCATCTCCACTAACACACCTAAAATAAATCACTCACTATCAAAAGCCTTTGTAAATAATTGGGATTTAACCGCAATTTCGAGTGAGTTGGCACTGGAGGGACATTGGGCAATTGGTGTTAAATACAGGCAAGCTTCTCTCTCTGGATATTCATTAGATGCCTTTGTTAAGTGCTACCGAGTTACAGACAAGAGTTGATAATGCAAGCCGAGTAACTGTACCACCTTCCCTGTGTGCACAGAAATAATGAGGCATATGCTGGCATGTGAGGAATGCAGAAGGAAGCACGTGCAGTGCCACCTTGCACTGGCGGCTCTCCCTGACTTCTTACTCCGCAGCCATCTTCAGCCAGCATCAACTCGCGCCGCTCAGAAACCTCTCTCTGCTCCTCGCTTTCCTGAAATGGAAACAGAGGGGAAAAATACCGCTATGCAGATTTAAGCAGATGGACATTTAGCGTTATCTAATGGTATCTTTAGTTTACTGCAACTCGCTGAAGGAAATCTGGGTCCGATATGGGGTGCAGGGAGGGATGTAGATACTGGATAGCCCTCGCAGTGATTTCTTCAGGGTCAGAATGCTGACTATAAGGAAATACTCTTTACTCTTTATATATATATATATAATCGTGCGTATAAGATAACCCAAAAGAGGATTGATTTTTACTTTGGGGATTTACATCATGAAAAATGGACCTTGAAGTAGTTTCCAGTGAAACAAAGACTGAATTCTCATTGACTTCAGCATAAAAACAGTCTGACCACAGCTCCTCCAGTGCTTGGATTTATTGTTTTGGAAATATGTTTCTTATTAGAAAGTGTTTGCTTTAGTTAATAATATTTACAGAGACAAAGGGACCAGGGAGGTGGTTAATAATTGGCAGAAGTTGATAGTTTTCATAATGGAACAGAAGATTCTTTTATTAATCAGTGGGAAGAAGAACAGCAGAGGGATTAGAGAGAAGCAGGCCAGCTAAGTAACTCTGCTAATGGCATGCGACTGTAAATGAAGCAGCGGAGCCATGCTGGTTAGCTGGGAGGAGAGACCCTACAGTCTGAGAGCATCCAGCATCACACCTGCTCACCTCGCCAGTCCCCACGATTAAGCTGTAAAAGTGAACGACTGTAGCAGCCTCTAGTAAAGAGCACAGACGAGCACCAGCATACACGTAAGTAAAGAACAGAACAGTAACAGTGGTGCAGATGACAGAAAAATAAAAGCCTATCTCCATTTGGATCTGATTGTCTATAAATCAGAATAAATTGCTCGTAACAGATGTGGTGACAGACCAAAGCTAACATCAATTCTTAAGATGCTCGCTCATTCTGCTCTACTGGTGAGCAGCTTGGAGTCTGATTTGTGGAGAGGGCTCTTCCAAATGGGCATGCATTTCCCAGAGTGATGTGTACTGATAGCAGTCAGTAATGGTAAGGGAGAACGTTGTCACCACTTAAGGAATTTTGTTCAATTTGCAGCATTTTTTAATGGAAGAGGCAGTAGGAATTTAAAGCAAATAGACTATATCCGCCTTCAAATGGCTACCTTCCCATGGAATCTTCTAAAACGCAGGAGGCTCAGATGCCTTCACAGCTTTGGTAAATTTTTAGGTTTTTGTATTTAATGCCCTTGGAATTCAAATTTCCTCTAGGGTAGTGTTTCCAGTTTAATTGGGAAAGTTCTGGCATTCCATGAGCTGTGAAGCTACAGCAGAGGAGGAGAAGAGAAAGCACCTCTGTGAAGTCTCTCCCGCTGCTTGGCTCTTGGTGTTATTGCTGGCACTGCAGCAGCCCTGGGCTGCATGGGGGGCATGCACATCTATACCCCACGACAGAGTATTTTCTCCCAGGAATACCCTGACCTCAGCAGAGGAAGCAATTTCACTGGCAGGCTGAAATATCCCCAGTGACTCTGTTTGATTATGTCTCTGGTTTACATTTGCATTCCAGAATGAGGAATGTTTCTTCTAAAGGACTCATGGGTGGTGTGTAGAAGCTAAAGCTATTTCGGTGTCTGTCTTCCTCTTCTTTCTTAGTAGATACTGGGGCTGGAGTAAGCAGGGACTACTATTTCAAAGTCAGTTTGTATTAGACATTAAAAAAAAAAAAAGAAGAAGAACGGAAACAAGAAAAAAAAGCAATGAGATGTGGGAAAATCCCAACTGTTGAGCCAGAGCTGGTATAAATCAGTGTAGCTCCACTGCACATGGTAAGGTGGGGGATGTTGTGCTGATTTACAGTAACGGAGAATTTGGCACCCAACTCATCTGTGAAAAATAATGGGAGATGGAATTAAAACCCACAAACTAGTTCTTTACAATATCAGCTTGATGCTTAATGCTACTCCAGTGGAGCAGAAAATGGCACATTTTAATAATTTATGGCAATTTCAAGAAAAAAAACACCACACAACAGTGACTAACTATACAGCTAAAATCCAAACAAAGCAGCTAATTTGCAATGTTTCAATCAGTTTTAGCAGTGCATTTCTGGAAAACAATTTTCTATTTTACTGGTTACGGAAAATTAATCAAATGTTTGATGATTTGTATCCTGCTGTCATTGTCTTCTCTTCATTTCTCGGCTCTACATTCTTTAATTTCAGCAAGTATCATTTCTAAAGGGAACAGACTGAGCTGAGGGCCTCCCGCCTACATCTGCGGGTCTTTTATCAGTGTTTTTAAATGACTGTTCAGTAGGTTGGCTGCTACAAGGCTGTTAAATTTACCTGTTAACTATTGTCAGTTCCTTCTTCAGACACAGGTGGAGATGACTAGAGCATTTTGCCTATATACGCCTGCATACGTACAGATCCATATGTATGAATGCACACATACGTATGTATGTATGTGTGAGGGATACTTTGGCACTGGTTCGGGATGAGACCAGTAGTTTTTTTACAGACAATATTCTAGCCCCCTGTGCAGTTTAATGGACAACAGGTCCATTCATGCAAGATGGAGGTGATGGGTAGTTGACGTTTTCTCTTTAAACATCTGGGATTTAGCATAAGAGCTCCAGTTCTCTCTAATAGCTTCTGTAGAGTATCCAAAAACTACTAAAAGGGTATTTTATTTTCTCAAGTCCATAGGGATTTTCCGTGGGGGGGCTGAGCAAGACTACCTGTTGATTCTCTCAGCAGCTTCCAAAATGTGGTATGACTAGAAAAGCCCTTTGAATTTCCAGGAGTGCATACAAATGGTTTTGTTGTTCCTTGCAGCTTGTCTGGCTTTGCTTCTGCCCTGGATAGGTTAGATTTTATCCTAGATAATCTGGATAGTGGTGGTGTTGTTGCTGTTGTTTTAATAAAATCTATCAGAAAGCCTGTTAGGTGTTTTCCTAATCTGTTTTATGCATTTATTCGCTATTGCCATACTATCTGTGTGCTTCACTAATTGTAATGCAGAGGAGCAAGTTAGGGAAATGCTATTATCTCCTACTTTATAAGTGAGGAATGAAGAATGAAAGCAATGAAAAATAACAGGCTTTAAAAAATTGTTTTGACGAAGACGATGCAGGATGTTGAGACAAAGTTGAACACAACACCTTGAGACCAACCCATAAGATTTCTAACTGCGATGGAGTAGCAAAGGTAGATAATCAGAAATCTTCCATATATCACAGGGAATCCTGAAGTCAGTGGCAGTGGAATGCTGACTGCAGTAGGAAAGACCCGTCCGTGCATGTGTGCGACTGTTGTACATTGCCTTGTGATGGGCTCTTCTGAAAACAAAACTCTGCATGTAGCAGTCTCATCTTGTACTTTGTCATGCGAGGCAGATGAAACAGGATGTTCTGGAAACTTTTTTTTATCAGAATTAAGCTAATAACTTGCTTGAAGTTGGAGAGCAGCTGGGAGGAGGAGGGGACACATGGGGCGAACATGTCCTGCTCTTGTACTCATGGTTTCCTCTCTTTTTTTTTCCTTTTCAGTGAGTATGTTTTTGAACACGTTAACCCCCAAGTTCTATGTTGCCCTGACAGGCACCTCCTCACTAATCTCGGGACTTATTTTGGTAAGTACCAGATAATTAATATCACTTTACAAATTGATTCTCTCATTCAGAATGGGATTTTAAGCTTTGATGAGATTAATGGGTGTCATTTTTGTTTTCTAAACCTACATTTTGCAGCACATAAATTTTGTCCTTCTATTTCTGTTTAAAAAAAAAGAGAGAGGAAATGCTTCAGCACTATATTTCTTTGAAGAAAAAAAATCTTGAAGGACGCTGTGTCCCACTAACAAACAACCCTATAATAAATCAGAACAAGTGCTTGCACACTAAGTGCTTCCATTGACAAGTACTACAGAAATAACAAGAGTGGTGAAAAGAAGAGGAGGAGAGGCATCAACTCTCTCAGCTTCACTTGCTCATTTTAGAAAGCTGCAGCAGGATTTACTAGAGAAACGGCGACTAGAATATTAGCAACATGCCTAGTTTTACTGCCAGAATTCCAAAGGCAGATTATTTCACATCTTCACTTTAAAAATCTTTCTCAATACATGTCTGCCTATTTGTTTAAAGGTCTAAAGAATATTTTCAAACCACTTTAAAAAAAAAAAAAAACAAAAAAACTCCTCCCATATATAATCCCTGAGGGCTTCATCGTGCAAATCGATGCAGTGGACTGAATCATAATGCCATCACAGCGCAGGAGTCAAAAGCAGAGCATTTGCTCTGGATTTTATTCATTGTCTTTACAGAAACAAGCTGAGGTAAAAAAAGTCCAACAATCTGCAATGTGTATATCGGGTATTACGCTTATACTGAGTAAAGCTGAGAGTGGCTTTCTGCTGACACAAATGAAGGTCATCACCAGGGGCTGGTTCACATCGCCGTGTATCTGCTGACCTCAGAGGAGCTCTCACTTCCACACTGATTGTTGTAGACAAAGAAACGCCATCCTTCACTCCTAAATGCCTGTGAGACTCTCATCACTTAGATGATTTCAGGTATAAAGCGTCAGGTGCACTGCTGCTCTGCCTTGCTCTGGGGTTTGCTTGTGGCAGAAAGCAATTACTTAATGCCTGCACCTTGGGCATTCATCATGACTGCATGGATTGAGCCCCAAAGCACAGGACAGAGCTCTGGAGACATCCGCAGTTCTTTCAGAACATGAATGCTGAGGTTCAGCAGCCAGACCTGCAAGACTTGGTTCAGTTTGGTGCAACGCACTCAAATGCACAGGAGGAATAACTGAATGTTACATTCAGTAATCTCACTCAGAAAGGAGAAGCATTCAAAAGGCCAGGCCCCACGAACAAGATAAGAAGGAATGAGGAAAATACATGGGTTCCACAGGCACAATCTCATATTTGTTGCTGGCCATTGAAGACAGCTGGAGAAATTGGCAAGGAAAAAAATAGTCTGTATCTATGGAAATATGTTACAGAATCAAACAGGAACAAAAACCCGAGAGAGGCTAAATTATTTGTAACTAAATTGCCTGTGTATAGCATGATTGCAAATGTAGTTACATTTTGTGCTGTAGTCATGAAAGCAATTTCTGAGGAATGAGCTCAGTAGGAGACTTGTGAGCAAGAAATTGCTAAGTGCAGTACTTGGATGGAAAGTGCAAGAAGCAGGTGGCAAGTTGCATTCACGGCTGTGATGTGATGAAGGGGAAAAGGGCACCTATAGAAGCCTTCCAAGAAGAGAGGAGACCGAGTGAGCCTTAGCCAAAGAAATTTCACTAAGTGGTGCATGACAGAGTCCTTTATGAATAAGTTAAAGGAACAGAGAGGTGATGGAGGTGTAGACAAAGACTGAAAGAAGACTGAAAGCCTGTTTTGTGTTGAAAGCTTTTTTTGTGGACCTTCACTTCTGTCAGTTTTTGTGTGATGCTTATATGCCACTGTCCTAAATATGCACAAGAAACAGGCCAGGTAGGTGACAGTCAGGAACCCTAGGCTGCAGGGAAAAGTGCATGTGCTGAGAGGAACATGTGATCTGTAAACTGGACGATGGAAAAAGAACTCAGCAGAGATGGCCATGGAAAGAAGAAACTGCAGCTTAAGTAGACCATGGAAAATGGTCATCATCAGGATCATCAGGATCATCATCAGGAAAGACAACTGGGCAAGTTCTACTGAGACAGTGCTAGCCATTCTCTAGCCCAATTATGCTTCAGACCTACTATTTCTTAACAATATTGCTGTTTACCAATGGCCCTATAACATGCTGAATTGCTTACAATACCACCCACTCACCTGTCATGTAGCATCTGCAGTTCTAAAGGATTCTTAGACCTGCTAGTGGTATTAAATGAAACCCTTTTATAAAATAAACATTTTCCTCTCAAATCCACATCACTAGGGTATCTGTCAGAATAGATGTAATGATATTCTTTGGAATTTTCCACCATATGGTCTGGCAGATTTGTTTCCACTACTGGTGGGCTGCAATTCCCAATCAGAAGGAGAAATCACAGCACGGCAGGTTATGAAATGAGGGAAAATTCCATCATTTCAGAAGTGTGGTGACCAATGGGAAAGTGAATGCTTATTCTGTTTCATGTTTGGATCATGAAACAATGACTCTGCAGAGTTCAGCTCTGGGGAATTTCATGTTGCGTGACTCCTTTGCAGAACTGTACTCTCCTGTCTTATTTTGTCTCTTACTTTGTTTTCATTCTTTAGGTAAAATTCTGGCCTTACTGTAGATTATGTGATTTGAAGCAAGGATGTCAAACCCTTTGTTTTTTTCTGGATAGCTCAGAACAGTACAGAAAAGTCTTTTCTATCTCAACCATTCTCCTTAATGATTACTTTACAGCACATAGTTTAAAATGAGCAACTTAGCATCTTTTGAATTCACCCCAGCACTATTTTTGACATTAAAAATAGGAACTAAATTAAGTCCCAAACTACATTAAAAATGTTATATTGGAAACTTGGTTCCACCGCAGTTACTTTCAATTCACTGAAAAACGGGGTTCTGACACAGAGAATCCAGCGGAGCTGTATTGTATTTGGTGTCAAGAGGCTGAAGTTTGCCACAGGTAGGGTAACATGGAACACGACTGATGTCGGGCAAATGCTGTGAACTGCAACTGTGTTCCTAAATGCCACTGAGATTTCTCAGTAAGGCTGCATATTTAATATGTTACCACCAGGGTGAAAGTTGTGGTGTTTGGACTTCAAGCTGATAGAGTCTGGGTTCTAACAAACCTCAGGCAGCAGTGAACCCCAGTCTCAAAGCTCCACCAAGAAAGCCTTATTATTCTGTGTCAGAGCTTGGGGCAAATAACATATTTCTGCTTTTTTGCAACTGATGGTGCTAGTGGAGGAAGTCTCAAAGAGGACCTGAATTATTTCTTGTAGATATTAACTGTTCTTCTGTGTTTATTTATTTAGTTGTTCTGTTACCTTTGTGTAGTCTGCTGCAGAGGAGCAGAAAGGTGCCCGAATTCCGGGTGTTCCCACAGATTCTGTGGAAGTCTGACATTTGTACAGGGACAATCTTTGGCAGCTGAAGGCTGATACGTGGTAATTGTTCAAAGCTTCTGCTCTGCTCGGTGGAGGCTGACAGGTCAGGGAGGGCAGAGTCCTTGTAGGGAGCTCCTGAGAAATTGGAAACATTTGCCAGGTAGCTGCTGAGAGAGGAAGGTTCTGCAGGAAGGCAGCCTGTAACCCAGTGAAGGCATAACAAATGGCATTTACCAAGCACTGAGAGAAGTCCTGCGGTTAGGCCAGGCAATATATTAATTTCTTTCCCCTTTCTGTATTTCCAGAGGCAGGTAAAGTGTAGGTAAATAGCTATTTTGCATAAGGTGGTTGCTAGCATCGCAGACCAAGGGGCTTTCTCTTTTCACGGACAAGTAGCATCGTATCATCTCATCCGTATGGATAAACACTCTTGCTTCCCAAAGCAGGGTGATCTTTCCCATACTATCTATTGGAAACAGCCCCTGGGCTGTGATATCCCTCGAACACATCCAGTCATTGTCAGGGAGAGTTGGCGCAGGCCAGGCAGCGCGCTGACAAATAAACAGCGTGGATGACAGAGCCAGTCAAACATGTGCTGCGCTCCTGTTTTATTTATCACAGGGGCTCAACCACTGAATGCTCGGCTATCATTATCCTGCTCCTCAAGGGAGTAAGCCTCATTTAGATCCATTAGATTGGTTGTTACCGCCCCTCATATTAGAAGAGTATTCCAAATCTTACTCCTCAGAGACCTAGATGCCTAATTCGAAGTCTGAATGAGAGCCCTGAGCTGTGGAAGTTGCCTGCAACAGAAATTCTTTACTCTTTCTGCTGAAGACTCAATACACACACTGGGAGAGGACTACAGAGAGTAGTCACTGTAAGACAGGATGCCTGTCTTGGATACGATAAACAGGAAAACATAATTTAAATTGCTGATAGATGTAAGTATTTGGTCCAGTGAGAACAGCCATCAAAACCTTCCCTTGTGGACTGATGCATTTCTGGTGAAGTATCTGTTCTGAAAAACGAAGAGGGAAGATCAGATAATCCAAGTGATGCAGAATGGATTTGTTGTTGCACAGAGAAATAAAACGGTCAGGGATTGTGAGATTTGGTATGTGAGAGCAGAGATAAGAAAGAGGGGAACTGTAGTGTTTTCATTGCACAGGGGAAATGAAGTACCTGCATAGAGAAGCAAAGGCAAAAAAGGTCCAAAACAAGTATCTGAAACGCTTTAAGATTTATGAGTGATTAACCAGCTTTTACTTGACCCAAATATCTTTGCTGCCTACGAGCTTTTTTTTTTTTTTTTCATAGCCATGCACTCGTAGAAATCATCCTTATGGGTTTTCCAAAATCAAATATTCTTATGTTAAGCATGACCCCTACCAGACTGAAAAATAAGAATTCTAGATTTAGACTTCAAAACACAAAGCTGGAAATGTTCAGAACAGGGTTTTAACTTGGCCTTTGTGAAGGTTTAAAGACCCCTTGAGAGTCTGGAAATGTTTGACCCTGTTCACATATGAAAGAACAGGCATCAACTAGAGAGAACCCAGAGAAATTTGCTACTGCTGTGAAGATGAGCTTCCCTTCCACTCTATGTATATGAGAGAAATGAATCATTCAATCACAGAATGGTTTGGGTTGGAAGGGACCTTAAAGATCACCCAGTTCCAACCCCCTGCCATGGGCAAGGACACCTTCTTCTAAAGGTAAATACCACTAAATGAGGTGGCCTTTGCTTTCAGAGGTGGTGCAGAAATGACTTTTCTCCCTAATTTCCTCTCTGATCCAGATCTCTTTCTACAGGTAATTAATCCTTGTAGTTAGCTATTATTCTGCCAGATGATCTCTGCTGAACTGTCAAAAGCTTGTTGACTTCACATTGCCTTCAAACTGGCTGGTACAGTTAGAAATCAAACTTGTTTATAGAAATCAGGTTTCAAAACGGCTGACGCTGTCTGAAAAAGGTGCAGAAGTACTGTGAAGGCAATTTATTGTTTTGACTTCAATACCAGATTACATATTACCTTCTCATACACCCTGAACAAATCACTCTAAGCAAAGGCATATTCTGGTGATGATTTATGGCTTCATTTTCTAGGAGCTGGTATGCATTGAGATCTGGTTTATGTTCCCTGGCACTGGATTCACTCAACATTGCAAATATTTCTCAAAGATGTCTTAGAAGATTTAGGAGCTTTAATCCCCTTTTTAAAAGTAATTAATGTATTTGTAAGGCTAAGGAGGAACTTACAGCTGTACCACATGTTTTGACAAGTTCCTGTCACTCAGCTGAACTGTAGTAGTGACAGCATACATGCATTCTTTCTGCTTGTATCCTCAGTTTCACTGAAATTCAGTGTGACAGTTTCCCAATTTGTGTACAGTTATGCAGGGCAAATGAGGTCATAAGTACTCTTTTTTTTATGTAAAAGCTGTTTATAGTTGAAGTAATAAGCAGGGAATTATTAACACATTTTGAAAAATCTTTTTCTCTTTTTCTTGAAGAAAGTATAAAGCCAGTTAGATGACAGTCTGTAACTACTAAGAGTTTTGAGAGGCCAGTCTGGCAGCTGTACTTCAGTCCCTGACTCTGTTACAGTGATACTCAGTGTCCTGTGTCTCAGTACAAAACTGTAATTCTTGATTCCTAAAAACCATGTCCTTTGAGGCCTTGGATAGGCACAACTGGGGCTTGAGTTGTGTTCAGGCTTCAAAGTTGCCAAAGACAGTACAAAAGCATACGCTCAGAGCAGAGCTGTGACTGTGTCTTACAGCACGGTCTTTTTCTGATGGTCAGCCATATCTTGGCTGCTTAGGTTATGATCATAAGATTTAGACTGTCAACCCTTTATAAAAGTGTTGTGTAAGAGCATGAGAAGAGCTGAACCCAAAGACTCGCCTGTGCCAGCTCCCTGTCCATCATCCCTAGCATTTGGAGAAAGGCAGGCAGTGGTGGATGCCTGGAAAGTGCATCAGTGCAGAGCAGCATACAGTGATACTTCCTCACAGGTCTGCCCCTGCCTCCCAAGGTTCCCACCTGGGTGCATCCCTAGGGAACACACAGAGTGACAAACACAGGTAGGAGCTATTCATGCCGTGAGGGATTTCAGTGATTTGCCAGGAATGCAGAGTTCACAAGGATCCAGATGTGTTTATGTTCTGGTTTCCCTCTGAGCATGTTTATCTTCCCCAGCGCTTGTGACCTTTATCTGTTCACGTTAGTAGCCGTTCTGTCTTCTCCTCATAAAACTGCTTTATTCTTCCTTGTTGATGTCTCCAAGAAGAGCCATTAGGTTGTTTTGGGGACCAAGTGGTCTCCAGGGCTGCCACACATGCTTGTGTGAAGTTGATATATGGCCACCAGCTACGTTCCCACTCCATCCAGCACAGTTAGCATCAGCTTCTTCCATACCAATGCTCTTGGATACTTTAGCAACACAGCTGGAATTAGGGGAAGCACCAGTGCTGAACATATTACAGTAACCTTTGGAGAGGAATACTTTCTTGCTATGGCCCTGTGGAGTTTTTCACCTATGGAATGGTTTGAAGAAGAAAAAAAAAAAAGAGTATCCAGTATCCTCTACAGACAATCCTACGGAGACTGAGAGAAGAGAGTTCAATTACATAAAGAGCTCAAGAGGACTTCAGAAAGCAAAAAATACAGAAATACGGAGACCATTTTTGGTGATTCAGGTGCGATTCAGGGAAGGCGTGGAGCCCAACGTGAACCTCGCTGCAGACTCCGGGTGTCCCACAGCCCAAATGCTTGCCAGCCCCCGAGAGCTCCCCCGGCAGCGCCCAGGCTGGGCAGGCTGTGTGAATTCACTGGGTGCTGACTGTGGAGGGCTGTAGTAAGGACCAGTAAATAACTGGGTTGTAAGGATTTTGTAGAAGTTCTCAGCGCTCGCATAAAACACGGAGATGGAGAAGAATAAAAAGAGCAAAGATCGTTCATTCACAACTTCAGGGTTAATCAATGCTAGAAGGGACTGCCGAATTTTACAAAAAAAAAAAAAAGTTTGGTTTTGTTTCTGTTGGTGTATAGATGTTTGGCTGGCGATGGAGGTGCAACTGCAAACCCTTTAGGATATACTCATTTTAACTGTGTGTGTTACACTCAAAATCTTTTCCCTGTTTATATGACATAGTCTACATTTCCAGGTTTATGTGGTTTCCTAAAATGTCTGTTCTTACCCCAAAAATATAATTTCTCTGTGAAAATACAGCAAATGTATATTTATGTGCATAATTTTAATTTCCAGGGGTTCTTTTAGGCTGTGGAATGATTCGTTAAGCAGAGCAACGTAAATATATATATATATGATTTTCTAGCTGAACGAAAAGCCTGAAATTTAATTCGGAATGATGCCAAGTCAGGAATACAAAACAAAACACAGCTAGCTCTGTTGGGGGGGGAAAAATAGTCCTTTAAAAGGTGTAAGATTGCGTTTCAGGTGTTTCGTTCGGTACTTTAAACGTTTTTTAAATGAAATGCGGTGAGATCCTTCGGAGGCATTGCCAGGAAAAGGAGCAAACCTGCCTTTTCTCATCTTTTTTCCACTGCCCGTGGAGGGAGGGAGCTGAGGCAGGAGCACAGCCCTGCGTGCAGCCTCGCGTGGGATGAGTGGATGGGGGCTCTCGTTAGAAGTCACCTCAAAACAATGGTCCTCGCAATTTTAAAAGCCTCCGAAGGACATAATTTGATGTAAGGGAGGGGTTTTTCGCTGTTGTTGCCGGAGGAAGGCGGCCTCCCAGCAGTCAGCCCGGGCTCGGCAGGGGCCGCGGGCGGGCTGCGAGCCCCCGGCACCGCCGGGGGCGGCCGCGGGGGCCGCTGCGGGGGCCGCGGGGCCACTGACGGCTGTGTTGCAGATCTTCGAGTGGTGGTACTTCCGCAAGTACGGCACGTCCTTCATCGAGCAGGTCTCGGTGAGCCACCTGCGACCTCTGCTGGGCGGGGTGGACAACAGCGCGCCCAGCACGGCCAACGCCGCCGGCGGCGAGGCGGACTCCAGCCGGCAGAGCGTCTCAGGTGAGGGGCGGCCTCCCCGCGGGTCCCCGGCCCTCGGCGCTGCCCGTGGGGAGCCAGGGGTCAGCCCCCGGGAGCCAGGGGTGAGCTCCCAGGAGCCAGGAGTCAGCCCTGAGGAGCCAAGGGTCAGCCAAGTGCCACCAGCACAGGGCTGCCCCGTTAATCCCTCGCCCTGACCGTGCCAGACCAACACCGCTCGCCCAGGCTGAGGTGCCGAGGCAGCGGTTTGCTCCTCTCCTGAAGCCCCTGCATGCCTTCCACTTGCTCTTTCTGCCATACCGTTTCTAAAGGCTTTTCCTTTTAGTTCTTTTCAGGAGTTAAAAGAACATATAAAAAACGGGAAGCACGTTGTCAAAAATAATCAGAAAAAATGATTGCCCGTCTGCTTTTGCTTTGCTTTATTTTTTAGATAATATGAGCAGTAAGTGAGCAACATTTGGATTTCCCTTCAGCAAGTGGAAGCACAGTGGCTCGTAATAGCCTAAGGGCTTGTTCCATTCCCAGCTCTGCTGCTGATTTGCTTGGTGGCGTTGGGCAAGTCCTAACGCAGCCAGGTTTTAAACAGAGGCCTCCAGTTTAGGGTGCCCGATTTCAGGCATTTGGGATAGATTTTCCTGAGCTTTCACAGCTCCTACAAAATTCAGTGGGTGCTTCCAACCAGGCTGAAGGTGTCTGAGTCAGGGCAGTTCAAGTCTCAAAAGTTGTCCATGACATGCTGGGGCCTCATTCCTAATGCACCTAATTATTCTGAATGAACATAGGGTTTAGGAGGTGTGTCGACCGCCTTACATGAAGGGTGAAAACGTATGAGCTGTAATTTTTGTTACACACTTCTGTTTAATTATAACGAACACGCATATATTTGCTCCGGTGAAAAAGACAATATTAAACCAGAAGTAGCAAGCTCTGACACCTAGCAGTGTTGAACAGAGCGAGCTGTGTCCTGCCCCAGCTCTCCCACAGACCGTCCGTCTCTGCAGGTCACCTAGTCTACCGTACAGAGCTGGGACTGCCGAGGCACCTGGTGCTGGGTGCCTGCTTGCCAGGGTGTTCCTCTGAGAGGCAGCCAGCAAGAAGCAGCCCTCCTGAGGTGCATGAGCCCCTGGAGCATTGATCCGCCAGGGCTGGCTGGGGATCCCAGGGGAGCTGACCGCCCTGCTTGGCTGGCTCAGCTGCCTGGGGCGATGGACTGACGACTGAGGCTGTGAGGGGTGAAGAAGCTGTGACAGACTCAGGCTTCTGGCCTGAGCTGTAGATATTGCTTCAGAAGTCAGAGCAGTGGTCTCACTGCTTGCTTTCCTCATCTGTGAAACAAGGTTTAACTGTTTCAGCCTAAGCTGAGCATGCAGATCGTAATATTGGAAATTAATTCAGCTTTCACTGGGGATGTGACCCCAGAGTCAAATTAGGCTGCCATTAAATTTGTTTTCTGTGTAGGCTTTTGAAATATATCAGAATTGACAAATGAGGAAAAGAAAAAAGAACAAATTCGGTTAAGGAGAACATGGTGTTTAGCAGCTGAGGTACCTATGTCTGTACCTGGAAACTTTTACTTCAGCTCTTCAGTGCTCATGAAAACAAGCAAACAAAAATTAGCTTTGAACTCACAAGTTAAAGTAAGTGGCATCAAAAAACCTTGCTCTCTGCTGGATATTCCCACTTGGGGAAGCCTCCATATAGCACTGCAAATTCAGCTGCTGTCATTCCCATCTGAGGAGAGGCCATGAATAGCAGCGCTGCGTGGTGCAGGATATTAGATTTGGGTGAACTGGCAGAAAGCACGGGGTGGCGTGGAAACACCTGTGTGCACTCATCAGTGTGTGCTGTCACACTTCAGCAACTCCGAAATAACCACCATCATTTTAAAGCAGAAGGCACAGTATTTTGACTAATGAGGTTCACCCAAGCATTTTGACTTTCCCGATACAAAGACGTAGTCAGGGAGTGGGTTTGCTTTCAGTGCACAGGCTCTCGCTTCTACAAATTCCTCTAACAGTGTCTTTGTACAGTGTGTCTGTACAGAAAGCCTGCTATTCATGCTTCCAGAAAGATACCAGTGCTTAAAACGTGACCATTGAGTAAGGGGCTGAAAGGGTAATATTCAAGAAGTCTGTATTGCCTATACAAAATAAGGACATAGTTATAGCATATTATTAGTTTGTAATGTAACAGAAAAGGCAACCTTTTGAGTTCGTCAGGCATCTGTACTGGGATATTTCTTTCACTGTCCAACAGGCTGAAGATGGCTTTTTCGCTTGGTTCACCATGTTTTCCTGTGTAGATGTTTGACTGTTGTAGAATATTGGAGTAGATATGTTCATCCTCAGAAAGTCTGGAAGAATTATTTGTCAGATTACTGCACTGAAACCATGGTATCAGCAGATCCCAAGACAAAAGCAACAAAGAGCACATCATGTTTAACAATCCAGACAGATGCCAAACTAGCCCCAGGACAGGAGGTGGTAATAAAAATGCCTTCTTCACCTCCCCTTTTTGTTCCCCAGCCCCCCTTCCCCTGCTACAGCGTGAAAGTGCTGTGCCCACACAAAGCATAACCACCAAAAGTTGAATAAGTTGAGCGCAAAGAATGGTATCACTGCGATCTAATGGTTGTTGGCAAATCTTATTTGTTGCAAACAGAGTAAGCCAAGCCTTTGAATGGTACCCCTGGAACTATTAAATCTCTGAGGAGGCTGATATTAGTTTAATATTTACTATGGATTGCAAGTCACATTATGTGAGAGCTGTCAGATTGAAGCTTGATGAAGAGCCGTACCCTCTGGCTGCACAAGCCAACAGCTTGATTGAGTGCTTCTGTGAGCAAACCAGTGGAGCTTTCTGATACTGGCTACCCGATGAAGTGGTTAGTTGAAAGATGCAGGTGTGTAGTCACTGCCTGTGTTCTTCCCAGACACCTTCCCTTTCCCATGTTGTTGTTTGGCTCATATTATGCCGTGCAGGGCCCAAGCTGAGAGCCCACCACCACCTCTGCCACTTGATACTTTGTGGAGTTGCAAGTGTTATGTTACTACAAATAATTTATGTAAAATGCTTTCCCTCCTTGCCACTTGAGTTTCATGCTCAGAAGTGGGAGCTAGATCCACGAAAACAGACAAAGGCTTCGCTTGCCATTTTGAGTTTGTCCCTTACTTTAATGGACCAGACATAAACTTACCAGCATTGTATGAAGCAGGGTGGATACCCTGCCTGAAAACTGATGCAGATCTCTTTAGAAACGATGTTACTGAACCTCATTGGGAAAAACATGCTGGTTGTTTTTGGTGATGGAAAGCAGATGGTAAAATGCTGCAAGTCCAGTGCTTCTGATGGGCTTTTGCAGAGCACTGAACGAGGGTCATCCAGGAACAGATTTCGTGGCAAAACAGCATGATGCCTCACCATGAACCTCTGAGTCTTTGCTGCAAATACTGGGTTTGATTCTGGTTTCACTTTCACAGGAGTGAATTGTCTTTGTTGAACTCAAGAGAACAAATCTGGTGTTAAATTAAAGCAAGAAAAGCTATAATTAAGACCTCAGCTTTTCAAAAGCTGTAGAAACTGATTTCTTTTTACTTCTGTTCTAAATGACATGTTCTAAATGTTGTGGATTTTTTTCTCTCTACCTACCTGTACCATGAAGAATTTGATTATTTTTTTTCCCTGAGAGAAGTAGATGAAATGTTTATGATGTTCCCAAACCTTTGCAATGAACTTTTCTCTGCCAATCAACTTTATACTACTTTGTCAACCCTGGGATGCTTAAGGAATTTAGGTAAGGTCAGCAGATGTTGCGATGGATAAGCTAAGGAAGAATTAAAACTGGCAGTTGTAGCTGAGATTCTCAGTGATTTACAGTATCAACTAGGCAGCGCAGTTTTCCTGTAGAAATAACAAGTCCATAGGGATGCAGTTAATTGCTGTTTTTCAGTGCAGTAACCCAGTGTGAGCCCTTTTCAGATCTGCCATATGGCAAATGTGAGTCCCAGCACTAATTGGTATTGTCTTTTTCACCTGGCATTTGGAGCGTTGTTGGGGTTATTTGTCTGGAATTACATCATTTATTAACACTAATTTATAGTGAAATTATTATTTAAAAAGGGAAGAACAATCTGGTTACCTGCTTCTCTTATGCTCTTTATTTTTTCATTTCACACCTATAGGAAATAAAAGTTAATCATTAAAGCTCATTAGAAGGTAACTGATGTTTCTGTTAAGCCTCAAGTACCATTTTAATTTGGGAGAGATTCATTATTGTCTGTTTCTGTTCATGACAGAATGCAAAGTCTGGCGAAATCCTTTAAATCTGTTCAGAGGAGCTGAATATAATCGGTAAGTGCTGTGGTGTTACAGCTTCAGGTATGGTACTTGGTTAAGGGCCTTAATTGTACATTTCCATTAATCCAACTCAGGGATGCAAAAAGAGAAACAACTGTGGACACCTGTGCTCATACCAGTTTTTTATCTGTCATTTGTAAAATGTTTATCAATGAAAAAGAATTTAAATTCATGCACTTGTTATTTCTGTAATTTTTGGTGCCCTTAGAAAAACCGGAACACCTAAGTGCAGTGTAGCTGGTGTGTCGATATAGTAACTCTGTTCAAATCAATTTTAGTAAACAACCTAATGAATAGTATCTAGGTTTCACGTAGTCTTAATGTTTGAACACGTGTGTTACCGATTGCCAGTAAGTACTTTCCAACATCCTCATTAGGTCATGTTCAATTGCTGTTGTTCCATCACAGTGCAGTGAAATGCAGTTGGTTAGAAGATTGGCTAGGTGATATTATGCTCATTTCTAATATCTTGGACTCCACTTTTCTGTAGGTTTTGCTGAATGTGACCTTGTTAACCAAAATGTCTCTCTGTCGACATGTTTGCAGGTATACGTGGGTAACAGGGAGAGAACCTTTGACTTACTACGATATGAATCTTTCAGCACAGGACCATCAGACATTCTTTACATGTGACACGGATCATCTACGGCCTGCAGATGCTAGTAAGAGATGTTGTGAGCAACCGTTTTTGCTAGTAGGTTAATGATTATTTTGAACGGCTGCAAGAAAAATGCAGTCAGACATCAGTTCTCTCAGGTAGATTAAGAAAGGCAAAAGTTTGATCATGCCTGGAAAGCTGTTGCTGTGGTAATACGCTAGATTTGTACAAGTATCTATATAGGAATAAGCTATCAAATTTGTGTCACTATTTTGTTCTAGTTTCTTGCTGAAGTCATTCAAGGTACCACTTACAAGTGTAAGACTTACGTTTTCCTCATGTTTCTTGCAGTGACTTCAAACAGATAGAGCTTAATTTGCCTCCAGCTGCAGTGTAGTACACTGAGTTACATTGTCCAGGCCCCATTTAGTCTCTGCTGACAGAGGAGAGCTTATGTAAAACCTGAGTCCTGTGTTTCATTCCCTGCCGCAGTTAGAAACTCTGTAAAATAATAATTAAATAAATAAAAGGAACAACACGCTTAGAACTGAATTTGATATAAGCAGCTTTAGTTGAATTAAGCCTTTACCGTTAAGTCCACGTGCAGATTTTGGTTCAGCTAAAGTGGACAACAATGAGTTTGATCATCAGAATTTGCATCTGAAGAGACAAATCTTTATCTCTAGGAAAGGAGACACACTGGCAGTTGGGCGCAGTATTGTGAGGGCATAATTACAAAGGAGATCGTACTGTGCTTTTTTGACACAGGAGAAACATGAATCCTATTTTCTGAACACTGTGGGCTAATTATGAGGTGGTCCAATTAGCCTGGATGTTGTTTCCATTTAACATGCTCCTAAAGCGACAGGACATTAAGGAACTGGAATAAGAAACCCAGCTGTCCTTGTTTTCTGTTGTGCCCCACGGAATCTACCTCCCCCAGGTGAAAAAACTACTTACCCTCTCTGCGTGTAACAATGCAGATAGCATGATTTCTCAGTCAGACTTTTTCATGGAAGAAAGGCAAATTAAATGAAAGAATAAGGCTCAGCATTTGGGACAGAAGCTCATGTTGGTTATGTATCTTTTGAGTGGTCGCTGAGCTCTTTGAAACGCTCTGGAGTGAGTCAGGCTGAAAACAGGAAATTTTGTTGTTATAATGCAATAGATTCTCCTTGTTAATGCTGTAATGATTGATATACCCCTTGTCTGCTTGGTTTATTGAATAGTAATGCAAAAAGCCTGGAGAGAGAGAAACCCTCAAGCCCGAATTTCTGCAGCACATGAAGCTTTGGAATTGAATGAGTGAGTGACAACAAAACTTACATTTATTTTCTGTCATTTAAAAATCCACTTGATGATAGCTTAAGGCAGGGGGTTTGCTACAGTAATTTTTAACCATGATTACAGGCCTGTCGCAGGAAGCCCAACAATGGGAGGAAAAAAAGCACAGCTGCATGTTGTGCTAGCCACACAGAAGATCCTTAGGGCACTGATGACAATGGGGAGTCTTCCCACTGATGTCAGTGAGCTTCGGGCCCTGTGTTGACGTAGCAAAGTGTTAATTAAGTTGCCTCCTGATGAGTTTATGATATGCTTATTTGTGGGCTGGGGACAAGAGAGTTCCCTTTTGGATTTCTCAGTTGTCCTGAACAGAAGCAAGGAGGGGAATCATAAACACTTCTTGAAATTTTCATTTGATAGTGTGAAGGAACGTGATGTAATATTTCAGGACTTACATTCTTTGAGTCTGTTATTTATTTTCTCAATCGGAAATGTAGCATTCTGAGATCCCACAGTAAACTCAGTGCTCTGAAGCTTTACTGGCATGGCAAACTGTACAAATGTTGCCAAAGTGCATAAGGCAGAGAGACTCCATTAGGTTGCTGTCAGAGATTACCACATTCTAGAGTTTTATGAACTGATGCCTTATAGATTGCCTTTCACTTGTTTCATTAGAAGGAAAAGAAAAAAAAAAAAAAAGTGTTTGTGCCTGAACAGCAGTTTAACCGAAGGAGCACATAGCAGAAAAGGCTATTGCTTGCAGTGAACTATACACCTATTCCATTCTACTCACATACAGAGTCTCATTTTTACCCAGACCTGTTGTTTCCTATTCGTCAAGTGATGACTGTGTGAAACACAATTAGAGATGGCAGCAGCAGTCTGATTCTGTTTCTGTATAAAGAAGAATCTCATCAGTAATGAGCTACTGGTATCAGACAGAAGTCAACAGCCTATACCCCATCTAATTTCAGCTGTTAAAGCTGTGGCCATCGAGTCTCAAGTTACCTAGGCTCCCTCTATAGTCAATGAGAGAGATATCTCAATTCAGCAGCTCACCCTATTCTTAGAGGGAGATTTAAACAGGTGAAACGAATGGCTTTGTGATTTTACTCCTTAATAGACGAGGAGCACAGATAATTAAAAGTTCTAAATTGTCAGAGTATTTACAAAGGTTTCTGAGAACAGTATATCTACAAACCTTCTTTGCCTCTCTATTTGGTACATCCTTTAAAGTCTGCATGGCTTTTTATTATTTTTACTTCAGGTACCTTTTTCATAGTTCTTCCTCTGATGTTTTTTGCAGATGTGCCACTGCCTATATTCTCTTGGCTGAAGAGGAAGCTACAACAATTGTAGAAGCAGAGAAGCTGTTCAAGCAGGCTCTGAAAGCTGGAGAGGGCTGTTACAGGCGCAGTCAGCAATTGCAGCACCATGGTGCCCAGTATGAAGCCCAACACAGTAAGTTTCATTGGAGGGAATAGCTACATCTAAAAAGGGATAAGTTCTGGTAATGGTAGGAGTTTGGGGGGTGGGGGGGGGTTGTTTGGTTTTGTTTTTTCCCCTCTCAGAGATGCGTACTCAGTACATTGGCTGGAATAAGGTCCTAGAGCCATATTCCTAGAGACAACAGAATATCCTGTTTCAGTGTTTTTGCCTGATTTGGTTATTGAGTTGGCAATACTGAGATTACAGATGCATCTTTTCTGTCATGACAGAAAATATTTAGCATTTACTTAATAGAAAGGAGAAGGCTGCAGAGCCAAAAGAGATTTGATACTGATCTAGGAAGCTGCACCGAAATGCCTTTAGCTGTTTTGAAAACATAAGCTTATGCTGTAAAAACAGTAAAGAATGATGCAAACAGGAACAAACTGCTTTGCCAGCTTTGTCCATCAGCTGTAAGGATAAACACGTACAACACGTTGTGTGAAAGCTACTGAGACCCATTCACCAGTGTGACATTTGAAAAGTTAGGTGCATTTGTTAAGAAAGGTCACAGAAACATAAAAATTAACAACTGGAATAATTTAGTGCTGTAATTAAAAGTCTAGTTTTTTAAAGTTCTGAATGCGGAGATGTAGGTGCTATAATGATACTTACTCGGTGTTTATTAATTCCAAGAAAACAGATGAGCGTTCACTGCCAGTAAATGAACAAAAGGTAAATAAAGCAAACATATCTAGGTTATTTCTAATCTACAATGGCTGCCTCAGGCAAACATAATACCAATGAATTGTATAAGTACAGGCACGAACGTATTTTGGGCATCTGTAAGTTTCTCAGGACCTGAATTCACAGCCTCTAGCTATTTCACATAAGTCAAAGATTGCTGATAAAAACTGTGCATAGTGAAATCGTCTGTCATCTCTGGTCTCAGAAGTGCACACAAGTTTATACCTGAAAACCTGAGTTTTTATAAATCTTGGGGGTAGTATTTTAAACATTTGTTGGATATCAAATGATATTTGGGATGATACATTTATGATGATTGCTTATTTTTGGAGAAAAACAAATGGAGAGCAGCTGAGCCCTCGAAGCAGTTTTCAGGTTCTAGCAGGCTTATGGTTGTCCATGAAACCTTGATTTGTGCACTCAATCCATCCTAATCACAGAAAATGCCAGCAGTTATACGAAAAATACACAATAAGAGTGATTAAAGACTGTCACAATGCTTATCGTGGTAAGCAAGATGTCCAAGATAGCCTGATAAAGTTTGTGCAGGCAAATGTAAGTATGGTGCCTTTGTAAGCTGTGCGTGCTAGGTGGTACGTATCGCTACCATCATCGTCCAGTTTGACACCCCGAACCTTCAGTATTACAGCAGAGTAAGCAACCAGCTGAATCACAGAATTAAGTACGCTGCCACAGAGCAGGAGGGGCTGAAAAGTGACGGCCAGCTCTGACCATTGCTTGGTAGAGGGGCTAGACTGTCCCACTCCTCTCTACTCTCTTCTTCAGCCGATAACCTCAGTGAGCACCTACGGAAGTTAGAGAAGTTCCAGTCTCAAACGGTGCCTTACACACAAGGGCTTTGTGTAGGATTCCTTACATTATATGCTGGACTTCCATGGCTAAAAAGGTGGGCAGCTCAGATTTCTTTAGGAAAACAAGAACCATGGATAAATATGTCTGTAAGGAGACCACAGTTCCTCTCCTCGTGTTGCAGTTACTACATGGTTCTGAAATGTCTGTTGTGCCATCTCTAGTCCTTCAGGTTGACCTTGGGATGAAAAATGGGCATTTCATCTTTAAGGAGTGAAAATCATTACAATTTTTGAACAACAGCATATTGTCCTATATCTCTGTATACTCACGTGTTCTATCTTTCATACAGTATCTTACGTTAGACAATGAGTTTTAAGAGTAGATGCAGACTTTGGGTACCCAATGTAATCTCTTTCAAAAGATGCTGGTTTATAGAAGGTGCAGGCAATCTTCTTTTTAAGGTTGTTCATGTTAGTCACCCCAAATCATTAGTCACCTCTGAAAACTTTGGCCTGAAGGGTTGTCTTGATTTCACAAGTAAATATGTTTTGACCATTCCTTCTGAAATGTCTGGAAGGGAGCGTGGCCTGAAATTTATAACTCTTAGTTGCACTATATAAACATATTGAAACAGATGTAACTAATAAATTGTTTATTAAATATATAGAAAACAATACAGAGATAAGGAATTACATAATATAAAATATAGCTAATGAAATTCCGTCCCTCCCTTCTTTATTTTCTCTTCTAAAGTCAGACCGTTCTGCCTGCTGCTTAATCTATCTGAAAATTGTAATCACAGCTTTAAAACAATTTGTAGGCACTTGGAATGTGTTCAGCACACATCTTGTTCTTATTATGAAAGACTTCAAAATGTTAGGAACAAACGAATCTTTATAGACTGCATAGTGTACGTGAAGATAATTTGTAGCAGGTGTCCTATATTTTCTTGATATGGTAATTTTGTAGATGATTACCTGTCTGCACGTTTCCTGTTGGTCCAGAAGCATGTTAAAAGTTCACATTGAAATTATAGGGAGAGGATGAGAAACCAAGGATCACCAAAAGAGTAAGGATTCTCCAAGAGACTAATTACTCTAACTGGTTAGTTTCTGTCTTCTTTGTTGTCAGGGTACCTTCCAGCATATAGGATTGTCATATCTGAAAGATGCTAATTTGCAATCCATAATTAGCTGCATGAGGAATTTAAAGATGGTGACAGGATAACAAGTAAAGGCTCCGCAAAAGGGAGGGTCAGGGTATACTTATAACCAATAGGTAAAAAGACTGTTAGAGTGAAACTGAGGATCTGATTTGCTGCGTCTCCTATTAACGTGTACAATTAACTTACCAAAAAAGCCAGGTAAGACACATGTAGTTTCATGGATGCTGTTGTCTGAACCGAATATGTGAGTTGGTAAGTAATTTCATGCTGTCTGTATAACCACGGAGTTCTTGTATCAGTGTTAACCTCATAGGGGTTCCCCTCCCCTGACCAATTACGTGATGGTCTGTCTAATATCCTACAGTGCTCTCTGTACCTTCAGATCCACTTATATTTCATAGGTGCACAGCTAACATGTGGATCCTTATTTAAACCACCATATATCCAGAGTAATTTCACTGATTTTAGTCGCCATGTCACATTTAAATCAGCTGAATTTGGTAACTTCTTATTATACGATAGCAAATAACAAAAAATGTCTAGAAAATGGTTTCCTTTTGTGTTAGAATATTAAATGAACTCATTTTTAAAAATCTTTTTAAATCTAAATTATGTCATTATTAATTGTGTCAATTATGTCTCTTTACTTTTATGCAGGAAGGGACACCAATGTGTTAGTTTATATTAAGAGGAGGCTGGCAATGTGTGCAAGAAAGCTGGGAAGGACCAGAGAAGCAGTGAAGATGATGAGAGATGTGAGTTTGGATTTTTTTGTTTGTTTTGCTTTGATATGTAGGTAATAGTAGCATAGAGATGATATGCATTTGCCTACAAGTTAGCATCCACTCCTGCAGCATGCAGTACTGCTGAAGATCATTTAGTATGTGTAATGTACATAAAGACAACGTTAACAGATCACTTATAAGATTGCAAAAGCAACACTACGAAATCACGATGCCAGAGAGATGGTTGCCCATACAGACTGAATTTCATGTCCTGGTATGTGTGCATTAGAGTGCAGTCTTTAATTATTTGATCATAAAGTTACATAACTTTTTTTTTTCCTGAGTTCTCCCTCTTCCACTAGGACATGTAATGAATGCAGCTAACTTAATAAATACGTCTTAAGTATTCTGTTTTCTCTTACAAAGCTGCAGTTTGGCTCTGTCATTGTTTGTCACGCTACACAGACCTGAGGACAGCGTTATTTATTCATGCAAAGCCTATTACTGAGATGTCAAGAACAAGTAATTAATCTGTAACAAACTGATTTCCCCCTGAGAGGGAGGATGACTTATCCCAAATGTGTAGGCTACTAATTTGAAACCTCAAACAGTAGCAATGTGGGGGGTGGCAGGAAGGGCAGCAAACTCCATAAGGCACTGTACATGGTTCAAGTGTGTAAAAGGCTCAGCGTTAGAGTTAGCTGGGAGTGCTCAGCATTTCTTCAGGTGGGACGTCCTGCATGCAGATTAGGAACACGTCTTTGAGGAGGCGACTTGCCTCACCCAAGGCAGCAAGTCTGATTCAGTAATGTTTTTTGAAACCGTTGAGCAGAGTTCATCATGATGCTAGTCCTCATCCTAAATAATCTGCCAGATGGCAAGTGGGAAGCAACTTTCACTTCATGTCTCTTGCTGAGGTTTTTCGGACACACAGCTGTCACTCCCCCAGAGTCACCAGGCTCCCAGTTAGAGGTGTTGAAAAAGAACTTGTCGAAACCCAGCCATAGTACGGCTAGAAAGAGGAACGTGGAGGAAAGACCTGGGTTTGCAGCCTTGCGGTCAAGGCAGTCAGCTGGGAGAAAATGTTGTTTTCAGTCCAGTCAGCTCCACGATTATTTATGAATTTTGTTACACAGGCACACTGGAATCAATACTGTATGAAACGTAGGTGGAAAAGCATTGGAATTCTAAGTTCTGGCACTAATATATAAGAAAGATAAGATCTTGAATTTCACATTCAAATGTCACACGTCGTAATTATGGCAACTTCTGGAGCTTACTAGGGGCTGCTGAATGTGTTTGGTGATTTGTAGATAGGGCTATGTCAAATGGATATTCTGTGAACCCTTCTGCAGCTGATGTCAATATATATGGCTAACAGTGTGCAGAGTCCTGGATTCAGGGACTCAGGTGGTCCATCCAGTCCTAGGTTTCTTATGGAAAGTGAGACCCAAAATATTTTTGTTATAAGAAATGAGTTTTTCTGTCACTAGAGAGAAAATTGTGTGGTTTTGAAGTTAAGTATAACGTGGCAAGTGACAATGACAGGGAGACCCAAAGTCATCATTTGTTAGGCACTGGAAGGACTGAAAAAAACTTTCCTCCATAGGAACATAAAATGAATCATTCTGTGAATCTAACATCATGCTGAAACAAAAGGACTGGATGCAAGACAAAGGAGGTAGAAAGACAGAATGTCAGCTTCTAGAGCTTCAACTCAGATCAATGCATCCTCTATTTTTCCACATAAAGACACTTAGCCAAATCCTCAGAACTGAATTTAAATGCCTCTAGAGACCTTTGTTGTGACTGAGCAGAGCTGAGAATTAGCAGGTCCCTAGGTGAAATATAAAAGCAACAGTACCTCGAGGTCACATCTCCAGTCCATTAAAAGCAAGAGGAGGGTCACATCAGCTTTGCAGACGCTTCTCCTAGACTGACGTGGAGCCATTTATTTCTGATGAATGCATAGCCACCATTTTTTCGTGGATTACATAAATTATACATTTATGAAGAAGTTTGAACATGAATGTGTCATTGATGGTTTCTGTGTGATTGATGAGGGAGGAGATGGATGTATTCACCCTAAGAAGAATATGAAGAATAAGTTGGCTGGGGACTGCTGAATCTAGCATCAGGGGACAGAGGGTGGAGGCCTTGTTTGTGTTTGAGAGATTGAAAACAGATTTCTCAAGACATGGAACATGATGGAAATGAAGTGTTAAGAGGTTCATGACACCATCTGGGAAATATGATTGGGATGTAGTGAGTCTTTGCCACTTTGAAAAAATAAAATATTTGCGAGCGTTTAATTCATTGCATATATAAGGCCATCTTGAGGACATTACTGGTGGATTACATTGTCTTATTTTAATTTTATGTAAGAAAAGAGGGAGATCCTGCTTAAAACACCTTAATGGAAAGAAAATGAGTTGGCGGTGGCTTTAATAAGATTTGGGGTTATTGGTTATATATGCTGCTGTTAGGAAAATCCTATTCTTTGGTATTTTGTTGAAGATACTTAAAAACAGCAATTTGTTAGGAATTTTTCGCTTCTGTAATCAATTTTGAGAAAGTACTGTGGTGTTGGCTTTGCTGCTTTGATATCATTCACTTAGTTGAGTTGAATCGATCAGAATTACTAACCTGTAATTGCCATGGAAATGTGTAACTGAGGCACATGTAGGTGGTGTAGGTGTTCTGCCTTTGTTTGTGTTTGTGATGATAACTATTTACTATGTTTCACTATAGAAACCAGCAGCTGTCACTATTGGTATGTACTGAGTTAACTCGTGATCTCATTTTGATCAGCGTGCGGTTGGAGTAACTCCAGCCTAGTCACCAGAGTTACTCCGGTTTTATTCCTACTTACACAGAGCGTGATACGGCGTGCGAGGGAACCAGATCTCTCTTCCTGTCCCGGAGGAAAAAGTCTACGGTGCTGGTTGTTTTATTTCTTAGGCTGATTATGTTAGGAAGATTTAAACCGGCGTGTTCCAAATGATGTTGGAAAACTTGGGGTGTGCAGGGGTGAGAGGCTATGGTGGTGGCTGTCAGAAACCTTCAGTATCCCTTCACGTTAAATCTTTATTGGGGATAATGTTGAAAGACAAACCAGGTGCCGAGGAGCGAGGATAGCTTTTTGTACCAGCTGCTGTCTGTCTGCTCGTTCCCTCACCTTTACAGTGGAAGACAATAAGTGTGCTGGGTTTGTGGTTTGTGTTTTCCATCGAATGAAAGCAGAGGGGGTGTGGAGGGTACGCGGAGGCCCTCCTTTCTGTACTGTGAGGGTGGCTGGAGCAGTGGTTGTCTGCGCTGCTGAATTTCCCTTGGTCACTGGAGTATCCAGGCGTACTGTGCAAGAAAGTGAATTATCAAATTAATTCTAGCTTCTTAGGATTGTTCCGGGGAAGATCTGGGCTGTGGAATGAGCAGGCTTTCATTGAAGGGTGATGTGTGCTTATGAAAGGGAAGGGAGTCAGGCAGAAAGTGTGCTAGGGGATGAAGTGAACACCTCTCGATCACTTTCAGAGAGATGAAACAAACTTGCTCTCTAAGTGTTTTTATCCCCTGCACTCCTGTGATAACTACTTTCTGGTCTTAACAAGTAGAGTTCATGCCTGCTCATTGAGAGCAGCCCTGCAGAGAAGGACTTGGGGGTTTTGGTGGACAAAAAGCTGGACAAGAGCCAGCAGTGCGTGCTAGCAGCCCAGCAGGCCAACTGCAGCCTGGGCTGCATCAGCAGAGGAGTGGCCAGCAGGTGGAGGGAGGGGATTGTGCCCCTCTGCTCTGCCCTCGCGAGGCCCCACCTGGAGCTCTGCATCCAGGTGTGGTGTGACCTTATTGCAGCTTTTCAGTCCTTAAAGAGGGCTTATAAAAAAAAGATGGAGAGCAACTTTTTGCTTGGGCAGACAGTGAAAGGACGATGGGAGAATGGTTTTAAACTAAAAGAGGGGAGGTTTAGATTAGAGGTTAGGAGGGAAATTTTCACTCAGAGGGTGGAAAGGCACTGGCACAGGTTGCCCAGAGAAGCTGTGGATGCCCCATCCCTGGAGGTGGTCGAGGCCAGGTAGGATGGGGCCCTGGGTTACCTGATCTAGTGGGTGGCATCCCTGCCCATGGCAGGGGGGTTGGAGCTAAGTGATTTTTCAGGTCCCTTCCAACCCAAGCCGTTCTGTGATGATTTCTGTATGTTTCTGAGAAACAGGGGAATTGCAACTTGCCGCATGCTTTGCAGCTTTGTTTAGAAACAAGATTTAGGGAGAGGCTCTCTAGGGAGGGACTCCCCAGGTCTTTCCTCAGTGCTGGAGAAGGTTAGAAACCAGAACTTTTTTTGAAGGGTCAGAAATGCACATTTTCTTTCTGGGATCAGTCACGTCTGCTGCTATGAACTCTTTGGTTCATTTTTAAAGGACCTAGAAGTTTACTTCTATGGACCGAGCTCTGAGGATATTTCAAGCTGGATGTGTTTGTGCTCATCTCGGTGCCCAAGTGCAGTATCTATAATGTGTTTTTTCTGCCTCAGAAGATACCAAGGAGCTGTCAGTGTCTAAGCAGCTTGCACTGCTAGAGAGCTGCTCGAATATCAATGTACTGCTTGATAAGTTGTTTAAACACTTAGGCTGCCCTGAACTTTTCAAGTGGTTTAAAAGGTTATGCCATTTGGAGGCATCAAAATGGTACTCAACCATACTGAATCTATTTTAATGATAAGGGTTGGTTGGGCTTTTATCTTTTTATGACCAGCAGCACTAGTGATTTTTGCTGGTGTGCCCGTTCTTTAAATCTAGCATACTTCCTTGGCAACCTCTTTTACTGGACTTTGAATGCTATTTTTTATTCAATATTATCTTGAATTTTCTATTTCTGTGTGCGTTGCTGAGTGCTCTTGGGTAAGGGGAATACATAACCAGAACGATTTTCTGTACTTCGTATCATCAAGCTGTGTGAAAGGAAAGAGTCCTGACTGCTAATAGAGATGTTCTGATCCCTAGCAACTTAACAATGCAACTTCTGCAGCTGTTTGCACCCACGGCTACTGTCTGTCTCTTCCAAATACTTCTGTGCTTTAGGCAAGGATTAGTGAGTCAGTCTTTGGCGTGCATTATAGGGGTCAAGTGAAGCAGGCTTCTTTTGCCTGGAGTGGAATGCTAGCTTTAAGAAAATCTGCAGCACCTATTCAAAAGTGCCATTTATTACAATTTGAAGCAAAACTTCTTCTGAGTTCAAGAAGACCAAGAGCTACCTCATGAATTTCAGAGAAGCCCTGCTCATGTGAGCAGCAACGTTTGCCAGTCTCCACCACAGGGAAGGATCTTTAGTTAATTCCTGTTCTGACACACAAATGCTGCAATAACAGCAAGTGATAAACGTTGACTTTTAACAATGAAAACACTTCCATATGCCTCTATATTCAAATATGTTTTCTTCTGTAACAGCTGTGCGTAGTATGGATAAACTGGGGGGAGGGAAGATGAGGACATCCTTCATTTGAATGGGATCTTAAACAAAATGGAGGCTCCTGTGATTGCCCTAACCCTCTTTGTCCTTTTACTTCACCTGCGAGTCAGACCCCTCACTTTCTGTCATGCCTGTGATCCTGTGCAAAACCCTCAAAACTAGAAATTCAGTGTGTATAACCTGAAACTGATGATAATGTTTCTCATGTAAACTGTGCTTAAAATTGTAATAGCCAGGTGACTACAATGAAAGATTGCCTTTTAGGCGTATGTTGAAAACAGGCATTTTTCTAGCAGAACATGTGGGCCTCCTCAGAAGATTTGTCCAACATACTTAATGACATTTACACCCAGATGGAACAAAATGGCTGTGCTGAGCACGTGTCCCGTAGAGCAGTATACTTGCTTCCTGTACTAAAGCTATGCTACACTGTCAGGTTTTGTTCTCCTTACAATTTGCTGAAATGCATATTCAGCCTGCTGAGCATATACCATGTATTATCAAATTCTATGCAGCACAGACAATTGCATCTGATTTTTCATCATACTGAGTGTATATACCCAAGGGTTTCCAGCACTCTGATTCCGTTAAGACAGAAGATAGAATGTAGTCATGTGGTCTTAGAGGGACGCTGGTAACTTGGGCTCCTTTTTGTCAAACCTCTTGTATCAATCCTTGTTCAGAGGCTTTGTATGTCTTTTAATTGTGTTCATCTACCTCTTTGGAAACCCCTAGCACATTTTTGAGTTACTAGATCATTTCCTTCTTTTAATTTCATTTAAAAGTCTAAAACTATGGCAAGGTTTCTGCAAAGTACTTCATGATAATGTAAATAAAGGATTTTCTCCTGAAGAGGGCTATGAGTAATGACTTTATTTTCATGCTTTATAAAGTTGCTGATCTTTGATATATCAAAAATTATATAATTTCTCTTACCACTTTCATGTGATGCAATTATTTAGTAGTAAATGTACATCTGGAACAACTTGTGTTCTTCTGGTTTCATGCCACATCTTCCTTCAAGATACTTTTTACTCCTGGAATGTGCATTTTTACAACACAGTCCAAATAACAGCATTTTCATAATTATATTCCTTAAAGAACTCAAGTCTTACTCCGAAAGCTTTCATCCTCCAGTTAAGAGAGAACATATAGGCTGCATGTTCTAGCATATTTCCTTAGAGTTTGCATAGTCAGTAAGATATTTCTTCCTTTACTGTCTAATTGCTAATCCTACCTTGAATAAAAGACACATTATCTGTAAATATTTTGGAACGCTAGAGCTAAACTTGCATTTGCCAAATTAAAAATGGAATGTCAGCTAAATTCTATACCTGTCCCAGCCCACAGTGTAAAGTGGAGCCTATCTGTGTGCTAGCCTGTGTTTGCTGACAACATTTCTTCTCTCCTTGCCAGGTGAGCTGGCCAGGGGTTTGTGATTTCTGCTCTCAGGCTTGGCAAATCAGCTCCATTCTATTCAGTTAGCTGACAGATAGCTTCTTTACAGCTAGTAATCTAGCTTCAATATTAGGGAGTTTACAACAATACTCTTTACTAGATCATTTTTAGCCTGGTTTTCTGGGAAAATAAAGCTTACGAAATCAAGTCTCAACTGTTTGTCTGTCAGTGCAAGGAACGTTTGATCCATTATTCAGATTCAACAAAATTTGTCAAATGAAGGGAAACATTGAAGACATTTCTGCAGCTTTCATGGGAAAAGTAGCTGAATGCAGGAAAAAAAATCATATTAGTCAGCTGACCAGATAAAAACTTAACCAGAAGCTTATTCTATTAGACATCAGAGAACCAATGTGGAATGACATGTTTCAAATGCCTCAAGCCCAAGGCAAACTTCAGACAGAGTTTAAGACATCTGAAAATCTAGCTGTATACAATGAAGCCCTAAGAAATGAGGTCTTCTATATTTCTGCTCAAAAATGGCTTGATGTTTTGCCTTTTTACTTTGTTCAGTTAACAGTGCTTACAGATTACAAGTTATGTACCAGAAAGAAGCTTATGCAAAGTGCTGGTGAACTTAACAGTGCTATCCATAGTGCACGCTTGATCTTTGCTGATGGCTGACAGTTGCACCTAGAAGATGGCAGCTTCAGTCATTTCTCTTCTAGGAGGCAGATTTTACCATTTCAGATAGCCACAGTGGGAACAGATAGACTCAAAGTTAAGGTTGTAAATTTCCCCTGAATTTCTCATTTGTTGTTATTTCTTCTTTGTGAGCCGAACTCACCTCTCAAATCTATGAATGCATTCAGTTGAATACATTGATTTTAAAGTGTTTGTAGAGAATATATGAATATAAGCAGGAGTGAATGGTTGTGCATTGCCCATAAAATATGTGGCCGTTTGTATAGCCACAATGCAAATGAAGAATAAATGTGTCAACACCAGGCGATGTATAAGATCGTTCATTTATCCACCTCTATATTCACTTGAGCCCCATGGTCTAGTCGTAGTCATAAACTGTAACTCAAAGCTGTCTCCTACACAAATAATGTATCATTGCTAATTGATGCATGAGGTTAATGTCATCACGGGGAGGAAAACAGATATAGCAGCTAGAACTACATTCCTTGAAAATGTTTCAAAAATCAGATCTAAATGACAAAATGCTGATGATGGAAATTTTCTCAGGAAAGGGAGTCCTCTTCGTTTAACTGTTCTTTGGGAGGTATAACTTGTTCCTCATCCAATAAATCAGATGGGGATTTCCTTGTACCATAAAGCATTTTTTGTGATCATCACTCTTTCATATCCATCAAAAATTCATTGAAACTACACCCTGCAATATGGATTGGGGTGAGTCTGGAAATATGGCCCTCCCAGGACTAGTGATAAGATACCTGATTGTGTCAGACTTATTTCCAGACTTCTTCTGCAAACTTGTACTCCCAAAATATTAATCTTTAAATTAATCAATTAAAAATTATTAATTATCTGCAAAAGCTGCCATTCCTGTGTATCTTCAGTACAGCTAATGAATCTTTCAACAGAAGCAGTTCCACTTTCTGTGTATGTATGTGTTCCTCCCCAAATGTGCAGAGCAGTTGGAACAGAATATGGGCCGATGCAGCCACTAGAAATTATTTTGACAAGTTCAAAGTAAAATCCTTGTGAGCATGTGTTTGGTATGATGTATTTGATATCTGTTTAAATGTCTTGTGTTGTAAGGTAATACATTCATGGCCATGTTATGTTGGTTTTGATATGGTATGAAAGCAAGCTTAGCTCAGAGGAGTACAGCTCTGTATACTGGGTGAGAGTCCAATAATTAGAATTTTACAATGCAATTTTTAGTCCTAAGCAGTATTTAGGTAAGAAGGTACAGTTGCTTTGGTGAGAAACCTCAAGTGCTGAATTTGATGGCTGTCTCTTGAGGTCTTAAGGAATGGAGAAAGATGACAGTAGAGCTTTGGTCTTGTCTCTAAGTGCAGTGTGGTTGGCACTAAAATTTGTCTGTTACAGTAAAGATGTAAAGAGAATGAAAATTGATCATTGGACAACTTGGCCAACGTTAGTCTCTAACATCACAGAAAATTCATAGTTAGGTGCAAAGGGAGCCATGTGTCTCCTTAAACCGGAGGCCAGAGAAGAGCCCAGTGCTGTAAGGGCCTGGGGAACTGGAGGGTGCGTTCTCCTTCCCCTGCTCACGGACAGGGTGCCCATCTTTACCCCTCGGTGTGGGGCGTGAGGCAGCCTCCGTCCGGCCTGCTGGGGAGGAGAGGGGAGCTGGCCCTCGGCTCTCCACTGCTCCTCAGCGTGACGCAGTGTTTGGCCTGCCCTCAACGTCCAGCAGGCCAATGTTGCAACCTCTGTGGCATTTTTTTTCTCTTCCCCGGTGTTTCCCCACACTCTGGGGCCTAAAAGATGACCTGTCGTAATACACTTCCATCTAAGTGGCGTTACTATCTGGGACGCTTCTCAAAAAACACATTTGTACTGTGAAAATTATTCGCAGTAAAAGCTGTATGTTGTCCATCCAGGGATGACAGAAAACTGAGCTCATGTCCTCTCCTCTTATTTATTTATTTTTATTTATAGCAAATGTATTGTCATTTGTGCACAGTCAGTGTTAGAACAGCTGAGTGGCTAGTTAGAGGTGTTTTATTTTTGTAACCACAGTATCAACTGAGTTCACTTTGACTCAGTTGGACTTCTTAACTTTCAACCCTTCCCAGATTAAACCTTCATTAACACGTGTCAGTTTGGAGGCCTAGTAGTCCCGACAGTGACCTTTCTTCTGCTGCTGTCTCAGGCAAGGTTTATCACTCTGACAGAACCTAATTAAAGCTGAAAAAAAATAAAATAAAAAGCAGTGAGTGATGTCAGTGAGAAACAGAACCAGAGTAGGAACTTTTACTGGCCACAGTACATCTGTAACTGGCTGCAGCTCTCTTCCCTTTTCTTCGCTCGTGGAGGGAAGGTTTTCCTGCCAGCCATTATTCATTCCCAATGAAGAGGGATAATCTTTCTTAATCCCTTGAAGGGGGTTGTTTGCAATATGTTCATTCTGAACTTTAAATCACTTTTTACGTAGGGCTAGATTCTGTCATGCTTTTTCCTTCCAAGTAGTAGCTTCGACTGTTAAATATGCAACAGTCAGTAAGGACAAGAATGAGAAGAAGTAGATGCCATGCTGGATCCATAACTGATGAATCCAGCTATGTGAATTTTCACCTGCAGTTATTTTTCTTCATGAGCAAAGACTTAAACTTTTTATTTTTATGGTCAAATTTTTTATCTAGATAAGCACCAAGACCTGTGGTCAATTTTTTTGGAAAACCGGAGAAGAAGGAAAGCCTGTAAACTATACAGCTTCTTTTTTTATGTGTGTTCTTCACAGGTTCAGCTCCATCCATTTAAACTGGGAGCTTTATGACCATCCCTATCCCACTAGAATCACAAATTCAGTGAATCAGCTGCTGTCTCAGTGATCATGGTTCTCACCAGAAATTTGTATAATCAGTTATACAAAACACTCCTGTCCTTGCATTTTTGATACTTCAATAATCCTCAAATTGCAACAAAGTCAGTGCTATCCAGAGAGCCAAATTTAGACAGACTTATCTCGTAAGGACAGATTATTTCTTACATTAACGTGTATCAGGCAAAAATTTAATGTACAAGGAAGAATTTCTCTGCACTTTGCACATCTGATAACCTGTTAGAGCCTCTTCCTTAAGGAGGGAAGAAGCTACAGGCATTACCTGTTTCTTATCTTCTAAAATTCCTGGTGAATCTTCACCATTCTTGTTTCCATCCTGTTCTCTGTTTGCGAGATTAAGATTTGGTGGTTCTCATCAGTTTCTCTATATCTTCAAAAGTATGTTTATTAATTGACAGAGTTTTCATATCCAACTTAATATTGTCAAATAGACCAAGGCTGACCTGAAATGATTTTCTTTACATGGCTTCTTAGAGTATTCCTGTTCCTGTACACCTGATTAAAGGATTAAATGCATCCTATGCTACGCATATTTTGTCAAGAAACCCGACCCAGTGTCTGTTTACAGCTCAGAAATTTCTGAGATAAGTGAACTCTGGGAAAGAGTCAGGAATGTGGGGAACTGAAGGGTTTTAACTTGGTGTTGGTGCATTTTGAACATGAAACCATTTTCCATGTTAATAATCTAACCCTTTCATATGTTATTGATTTTAGTTGATGAAGGAGTTTCCTCTGCTCAGCATGTTCAATATCCATGAAAACCTGCTAGAAGCTTTGTTGGAACTGCAAGCATATGCAGATGTTCAGGCAGTCTTAGCAAAGTATGATGGTAAGTCCATATGTATTTATATTTTTTCTATACAGTACTCAGAAAAGCAATGTTTTGGTCAAACTTTAGAAAGTCAAACTTTAAAACTTAGGAAATATTGTAACTAAGGTGACTTGCACTAGCATCATAAATCCCCTTACACAGTCCTTAGTCCAGAGATTACATACTGTGTTGTTTTTTTCTGCAAACCCTGCTTCATTCTCTGTACAGAGTAATGGAATTCACTTATTCATAGCTCTTCAGCACTTTCTTCGCTTTCTGTTGATGTTTAAAGAATGACTGTTTTGGTTCTGTAGACTCTTTCTGTAGACTCATGAATAACTGCATGTTATTCAAACTTTGTCTGAAGAAAGGATTGGAGTATGCATGAACCAAATGGCTGAATTCAGTGAAAAAGCCTAAATTTTCATATTTCTTAACTCTTTCTCTAGCTTTATCTTGTTGCCTTTAAAATGTTCTTAATTACTAGATCTTATAGCTTTTCTAGTGTTACTTAAGCAGAGATTTTAAGGCTTGTAACTTCAAAGTTTTTGAAGTGGTGAATGGAGGTCATTTGAGGTACTGTTTGCATGCATGGCTACCAGTGTGGGCACTGGAACCAGTAAACACAGAGCTTTGGGCACTTTCTCTTGAGTCTTTGAGTAGACTTCGCGTCCTTTCCAGCCTATCCCTAGTTGATCTTCTGTCCCACTTGTCTACTGAACTTCCTTCTACTTCTGTTTTGCACAGTCAATTTCAGCTTTCTTTTGCTCCCAGTTCCTACCAGAGACTCCTGTTTCAGCCAGTACCATTCACTCCCAAATCCATTTTTCTGTCTCACCTAACGAGCTGTCCCACTCTGGTTTTCAGGGCAGTGATGGTCATCATACATCTCCTCACCCACTTTACACCTCCTGTCTTACCACTTACATCTTTTCCAGCTACGCTTTTCTCTGTGGCTTCTGTCTTGTTTTTGTTCAGCTTTGTTCTCTTTGCCTAGGTGCCAAAAAGCAGAAAAGTATAAAAGCCCATGGAGACAGAAGCTTCTCACTATGGCTTCAGGCACCATGGGACTTTAGCACATCCTTGTCTTTAATGTAGTTATCTACTAATAACTGGGAAATAGCAGACCTGTGGCGGAACAGGGAATTAAATCAAGCCTCCCAAATCTCAGATTAAACTCCTGTGCCAACTCTGCTTTTTCATACTGATGCTCTGATCTCTAGGTTTAAACAATACTGTGGTGGCACTTTGAAGATGCTAAAACTTGAAGGTGCATTTTTTTTCTCAAAAGCATCTGATATAATCAAAACTGAGGTCAGAAGTATAACAGATGTGGCTTTTCAAAATGAAACTCTTTTTACTTCATCTGTTTGAGCCTATGCATTTTCAACTCATTTTTTGCCATATATAAAGAAAGGTGTGTGTATATGCTAGGTATGCGCAAGGACTCCACAAGCACAGGCTTAACCAGTATGACTCTTACAGCTCATGAGTCTCAGAAGGCTCATCTCAGGGAGTCTCAGCTCATTTTAGAACTCATCAGCTTCATGTGTTGTAAGATTTATTGGATTATAAAACAATGAACTCATTTATACTTTCCTATCTGCAGTTTCTGTTGGTTCCACTCCACTGCCTTTTTTTGACTGAGACCAAACCTGATTTATTGTATTTTGATAACATATGAACAAATTATTTCCTTGAGCAGCCTGCCCCCACCCTGGGCTAAAAAGTTGGATTGCATTGTGCAAAACCTCAGCCTCTGCAAGCAGACACACTGCTTTACTAAAAGCTGTGTGTTAAATAGTGTTTATATTATGTACCTGGCAACAGAGCTGATGTCTATACTCATTATTCATGGAAAAAGGGCCTCATTAGTGGGAAGTCATGCGCTGTTGCTGAGCTACATCATTATGGTTTCAGAGTTCAGTGCCTGTCAATAGAGTGCAGATGACCTAAATACTGTTGAATTCTAAAAGGAGTCTTGGCTCTGATTTGACATGTATCCATGTTATTTACAGCAGAAATAGTTATGGCTGCTGAAGAGACTGTTCTTAATGGAATAAGCTTCTGGTATTCATAACAGATAAAGTTTATCTGCTCCTATATCCTTACTTTTTAAATCGATTGTTTTTCAGTGGAGTAGGTCTGCTTGTTGTGATGCTTAGAGCAAACGATTTATTAACTTCCCTGGGCAGCCAGTTCCTTTGAGTGTTATTCTCTGGTAACCTGGGTACTATGTGAAAACTCAGACCTTTCTGGTAATTGAAAGTCAAATTAAAAAAGGTTGGAGGCCTGTTTATTTAGTTGTAGTGACGCAATGATCCCTCCCCGAAGATCTCCTTGGTTTCTTTTTTTTTTTTTTTGTAATAAATGTCACTGTCTTACTTTATAGTGAGACTGTAAACTTTCTGGTTTGCAGGAGGAACACCTTACACAGATTCTCCTTTCACTTACCCCTTGCAAAGAAGGAGAAGGACCATGTTACCATGTAGACAGGCCTGAATTCAGAGCTAACTTGAGAAGAGAATTTAGACCATATGATACATAGAAATAAGGTGTTTGGTGTTTTTTTGTGTTTTTTTTTGTGTTTTTTGATTGATTGATTTTTTTTTTCTTATGCAAAAGATCTCATTCTGCCCAATGCTGTTACACTTTTATTTGGTAACTGCTTACTTCAAAGAATCCTACTCTAAGTTAGTGTCAAATCAAAATGCAAACCTTTTTTAAAAAAGACACAATTAGAAACAATAATCTTTGTCTTGGAACGTGCATGGTGGATGGGTATTGATCATATTCTTATTTGTTAACAGTTAATGTAGAGAAATTAGTTTTCTAAAATGCATCCCATTCAGAGTTACTCTCCGTTCTTCAGTCTCCCTCTGTCCAACTTCTTGTCCTTACAGCATATGAAATATGTAGATTCTACTTACATTGAACTTAGAATCATATCATAGAATGGCTTGGGTTGGAAGGGACCTCAAAGATCATCTAGTTCCAACCCCCCTGCCATAGGCAGGGATGCCACCCATTAAATCAGGTTTGCCAGGGCCCCATCCAGCCTGGCCTTGAACACCTCCAGGGATGGGGTATCCACAACCTCTCTGGGCAGCCTGTGCCTGTGCCTCACCACTCTCTGAGTGAAGAATTTCCTCCTAACGTCTAATCTAACTTAAAGGCATTCCTTTCATAGATAGTTGTAGATTGATCAACTAATCACATGGAGTCTTTGGCTATGGTCTCTGGGGCTTTTGTGTATATTTGCCTCAATTCTGTGTCTGTTCATACCATCTGGTCTCTTTTTTTTTTCTCCGCATGATTCTATGTTTTGTTTTGTTTTGTTTGTTTCTCCAGCTTGTGCAACACAAAAAGTCTAAACTAATTGTACTGATCTTGCTCTTTCTAATCTTCTATAAGAGAAAAGGTTCCTTCCCCTTTAGATGCATTTAGGATTAAACTCAGTCAAATCAAAGGGGTTGACACAGGTCTGGTCCCTGCGATGTTCATCTCAGCAATGACACGTTTACAACCAGCAGTAACCCTCAAAATATGTCCATATCTGAATAGTTGCAGCACTAGCTGTGCTCGTAGTAAAATTAAACACCCTTCGTTTTTGCTGAAATGTTTTTCCCATCCTACCAGGGGACCAAAGCCCAGGCCTTACTATGCACAGTCAGTGTGTTTGATTTTGGGGTCTTCCACCAGTGAGGAAGAAATGTCAAAACTACAGAAAAGCAGAACTGCTTTGTGTTACAAGCACAAAGTAAGCGTTAGGTCATTGTGTTCATAGTTTTGCTCCCTCCAACATATTTTCTACCATGTCTTGTGGAAAAAGGGCTCAAGCAATGACTGTTCTTGTGGGAGATAATACCACAGGACAGTAGATCTTTTTGACAAAGTGTTTTTCCCCCGATGTTCAGTTCATATTTTCCATTATTGAATTCCATCCCATTACTCTCGCTTTAACCATTTGTATCAGCTTAATTCTCTTTCTTCCACAATGTTTGTATCTTTATAGATGACTGCATCTCTCTTCTGTCATCACTGATCCGGCCAGCACATATTTATGTATTAGACCACTTTCAGTCTTTCCCGTAAGCAGTTCCTCCTTCCACCTGTGCACGAGATGATAATCTAGTCTGCAGGTGCAGAGAACTGGGGGAGTTCTGTGCTGACAAGGCAAGTGTTGGCCTATCCCTTAAACACTGGAGTCAATACACGGGCTGAGGGAGAGAAAATCAGACCAAACCATTGCATGTCCTGTATTCTATCTTTTTTTTAATGTCTTCTTATAAATTTTGCAGTTTGTTGGCATCCTTAAAGGTTGCATGTTTAGAAATACGTGAGTTAATCTGGTACCTTAAATGTAGTGTCTCTTTAGTGCTGTATGCAGAAGAACTAGCAGTTTGACTGAAAAGATCTTCCTGTACAGATTGTGGCCCCAGATCTACAGCTTATTTCAGCAAATATTTTTGATCCTATTAATGTTGGTAAGACTAGTCACCTATCTAAAGTTAAACCTGTAGGAATCTTCACTGCTGACTTGGAAATAACAAGTCCTTTTGGGTCAAAAAAGGGAGTAGTTTCTGATCAGTCACTTAGATTTCCCATTTATTAATAACTAAAGGAATTGCAAATATGCGCATGTTTTCACATGTAGGGCTTTCTGATGACTTGGATAGGGGATGTTGCACCAGTCTACACGCGGATTCATCATTTCTTGGTTTAGTTGCTATTTTATGAGAATAAGAAATCCCATGATCTATTTAGATGATGTATGGCATACTCTGGATACCACAAATCACAGAATTAGTGATAATATGGTTGCAAATCCCTATCCATAGCATCCTCCATTAATTCATCCTCAAATGCAATCACTTGCAACACAAATAACCAGTAAGAATTCGCTTTCCCAGCCCTCCCAATAGCTCTCTGGGGCTACTCCAAAGAAAATGACTGTTAATTAAATTTCAACTATTTTGTATTCTGTTTAAAGATACGAGCAATAAAGAAGGGAGAGCCTTTTAGACTGTCATATCAGTTCTTACTAAGCAAAAATATCCTGACAGTTTTGAGAACAGAATAGCAGTTGCATATTTTTGCACATTGTGGGAACTCCACAAGTAATCATAGGAGGGTGGGAAACAGTATATGTGAAGATATTTTGCCAGATGGCTCAGCGAGCTGGACACACTCATCTATGAAAACCTTCCTGACAGAGGACTTATCTCCTACAATAAGTTTAGACTTGATTCCCTTGCTAAATTCAAGTTATAACCAGACATAATTGTTTTATGCTGTTTTATAAAATATGAAGGTCCAGATGAGGAAATGAAGCCTAAATTATATGAAGGTTTTAAAGTATCGTAGTGATCAGGCTAGGATATAGAAGAACTGAATCCTTACAGCCTAATGTGGGGCAAGCAAAAAGCAGGAGGGAAGCAGCATGGACCTACTGAGGGTGATCACTATCTCCACAGCAACATAAACACGAACATTTGTGTGCATTTCTTCCACTGCCAAGGGACTGTAGGTATTATCCTCAAATAATTGCTGCTTGCTTATTAGGAGCCTAGTAGTGGAAGAGCCCTCCTGGGTAAGTCAGGTTCCCTGCTGATGTATTTACTACAGATTACCCTTTCTGTGAGCTGGGCAAGCTATTAAACAAAACTAGCGATTTTGTTTGCCCCGTTATTCTACCTGGAAATCTGTCTCCAAACTTCATGTCTTAAAACTTTCTTTTAATCCCCAGCCTAAATTTAATGTTGGACTGTTTATTCTTGTGCCAACATTGTCCTTCAATTAAACAGCCCTTCCCCTTTCCTGGTGTTCTCTGTGGGTATGCATAGGAAATAGTTGTATCATCTCTCAAGCCATATTTCATTTGGATTGTTACAAAACCAATTCACAGTCTTTTTGTTTACTTTTGTTGATCTTGAACATGGGTGATGAGATTTGAACACAACATTCTCTTGAAAAATCCCGTTGCTTCTGCAGGAATGACTCAGGTGGTGTACCTAAGCCTTACCTCACCTCGCCACATTTCCCTCCTGTGTAGATGCCAGCACCTTACAATACATCATCCTGAAATCTGTATGCACAGACTTCCCTCAGCTGTTTCCAGCCTAGGAGCACCTACTTCCTAGTAGAAGACCTTGTTTTGTGATGTAGTGTTTTGTTTAATATATTTAACCTCACATCAAGCTCAGTTCCTACTGTATGATATCTTAAGCTCTTATCCTAGAATTGCACTCCTCACAGCTTGGTCCGTGTCCCTTCCACTGAACATTCACCCTTCAGGAATCAATGATCTGATGTGGAAGCTAGCCATTACACATGTGGTGTGACTTTTGTTGTGTAGAGTAGTCTCATTGCTTAACCTCATGGATTGTGTATTAATGACGGAATGCCATGTTCTTCCTGTCATTCTGTGTTTTGCTGGCATACCTGCTTCCTTTGTTGAAATAGGGCATTCAGCTTTCATAACAACTGGTTTTCCTCTGCTGCATCCATTGCATATGCTAGACCTCTTGATTCCTTCTAGTTTTCAGCTCCTTAAAGTGCTCTTACTCTGTTACTCAAAGTAGGACAAGCATTCTCTTCTTGCTTCTTTTTTTATAAGGGTAGTTTGCATGGGAAAATTTCTAGGGATTTCTGAATAGCAGCAGATCTACCTCTTGTTCTGCATCATTCATACAAAATTTTGTAGATGTCCAAACCTCAACAGACATTGCTAGATTTGAACTGATGGAAGGGAAAATATTTCCTGTGAGAGAAAGATGACTTGGTGGCCCAGAAAAACACTATACAGATCAGGGGAAAATACAGTATTCTACTGACCAAATCAAACCCACAGAAATGACTGCAGGTCATTGTTTTGTTGTTTTTCTTTTGCATTCAGAAAGATACTCTACCTTCCAATCCATTTATGATTGAAAACAAGCCTTTAACTAGAGGACAGAGACTGGTATGTTCTGTAGAACACCACTTTTGTTTACTGGAAACGGCTTTTAACTCCTAATGCTAAGGAGAACCTGGTATAAGCAGGGTTATTGGAGGTGCTTAGAAATATTTTCTCTTCTTGTCACTGAAGGTGTGCTCAAATGTGTGTTTGTAGCTAGCTTCTATTATTGTAGCAATTCAGATATGCATCACCTAGTCTGTTCTGCATGCTGTTGATTTTAATTACTTTACTTGCTACAGTGGCACAATCCAGTGAAATCAGAGTTGGAATATATTGTAGGGGAGTATCCAACATGCTCACTACATCTCACTCTTAATGACAAACTGAGGGATAGATAGTTTCTGAGAACAATAGTCTAATTATTAACTCTCCACTCTTGCAGTGGGCGTAGTCCAGTGCCTTGTGTTTACTGCACTGTTTATTTTTGATACTTACTAGTGGAAGCTGTATATTTTTTCTGGGCCATAATGCTTTTTATATCTTACTACTTCATTGGGATTTACTTACGGTAGTAGACAGTGTGCTGTATGCAGAATCCAGCCCTTAGGTTTTTGGTTTTGTTTTTGTTTATTTAAGTGTAATCTTTACACTCTAATGCTGGAATATTTCAGTCACTAGATAATATGTCTGCTAGGTAGATTGCTAGTGTGGAAGTCAATTCTCTATAGAGGGGGAACAAATCTATGGATGAAATCTGTTAAGCAGCATTTATCTCTACCCTTTGGATGCTTGGTGCCAATCTGCTGGTAGAGAACAGGTATAAAGTTGAACCAATGGGTTAAGTCAGGTGTATGGCTGCTTTGCATATCTGGGACAGCATAAAATGGCTCGAGGCTGTCTGGTGAACATTTTGGTTCAAGATTTCCGTAAGTGGCAAAACACCTTAATTGTACTCTTGATCTTTAACTGCAGTGAATCTAATAGTTGTTTGCTTGCATGTCAAATCCATTATTACTTAAATATCTGTCTTAACTTGTGTAGCTGCCTTGTATTCATATTAAACAACTGCTTCTAGTGAAAACAAGAGGAAGGAATAAGATAGCCCTCAGCTATTTCTTAAACATTTCATAAACTGGAAAAAAATCACATTTTCCAGGTTACTTTTATGTACAATGTAATGATTTTTTTCACTGTATCTCCATAATTGCACTCTTTGAATTAGTTCTCTAATGAACCAGTTGATGATTAAATGGCAGTTCCTGTGGTCATTAACACAGGTTTTAAAGCCTGTATATTTTACTTGGGTGGAAATTTAAAATTGATGTAACATGAGAGTGCAAGTTGTGAGATCAGAATGTACTCTGTATTCACTTAATAATTTTGCGCATCCCATGCATACTTTGATGAAGTATCGATCAAACACTTTTTTCTGCAGACTTTTAAGGGCTCAGATGTTCACTTTTTTCTTTCTTTTCAACAGATATAAGCTTACCAAAATCAGCAACAATATGTTACACAGCTGCATTGCTCAAAGCCAGAGCTGTCTCTGACAAGTAAGTGCATAAGAACCTCTCCAACAAAATTCCTGATTTAACTCAAGATTTCTCTTAGGTGATCTGCTGAGCCCACACCCTAACAATCTGCTGGGTTAGCAGGAGAATTCAGTCCTGCAGTAAATTCACAAAATTAATTTATATCTAAGAAGAAAAATTGCAGTGATCAAACATTGCAGTTCAAATATTACGGAAGAAGAAAAGAGAAATAGCCTAAATTCAATTCTTTTTTCATATTTATGTATACTATCTGGGTGAGCTTTGGCTTCCTAGCTAGTATAATGAAGGTGTAACTAAAAGATCCTGTAACGTATACTGTCTGGGGGAGCCTTGGCTTCCTAGGTAGTATAAAGAAGATTCAACTGAAAGGTGGTGTGTGGCTCAACCTCTTCAACTTTATATAAACCTGACCTCAAAAAGGTAATAAATGCATGCGGATACACTGGTAACAATGTCATTTTACAAATGCTGTGAGAAGACTGCTTAAATAGTGGCAGGTGGATTTAGCATTACCATGTCAGGGATTCTGAGAGGTAGATAATTTCATATTTTTAGACACACAAATATCTGCTCATTCCTGTTATGCCTATCTCTTGGGTCTCAACCTTCCAAGGTGCTGAGCACATCTACTTGATATCTGTGGACTTGAGGGCGCTGGCCCACTCCAAAAAGGTGCTCAGCTCCTTGTGAGATGGAGCCCAAAGATCCCAGTTCTGCTCTCAGATGCTTTTACACAAATCCCAGGCAGGAGTTGTGTCCGTGCACCTGAGGGTCAAATGCCTCCCTAAAGTTGGAAAGCAAGTAGAGTGGAAAGCCGTTTTCTTGACTGACATCCTGACAGTTTTTGCTTTTAAAGTGTATGTACACATCAAGATCTAAGTAATTTTCTTTCATTCTTTTTATCCTGTAGATCGCCAGTACCTACTGCAACATCTTTCCTCCCTACACAGCGACTCCAGCTTGGGAGGGCAGGGCTAAGGTTGTCACAGCTTTCCCTGTGGTGTCTGCCTGCCAAGTACAGCTCTGGAGTTAGCCGTGGGGTGTGAGGTGAGAAAGAGATTGCATGGTCTGGTTTTTCATTCACTGGGGCAGATGAATTGCCCGCAGTTTGGGCATGCTACCCTCAATGGTGCTGCGGCCAGTAGACCACCCGCTACTGCTGCTGCATCGTGCTTCCATCCCAGCCTGGCCCAGGGGCATTGGGTTGGGAACCTCCCTCAAACCTCCCCAAACCTGTTTTTAATAGAAACCCTCCAACGATTATTTGGCATTGGGTTTTTTTACTTTTATTTTTTTCTGCAACTTCAGCCTTGAATATGCCCCTTAGAAAGGTATCTAGAGCAAATTTAGATTAGTGACAGAGAAAGATCTGACTGAACTGACTTCCTGCCTTGACTAGATGCAAACATGCTTTCCACTTCTGCTGGGATTTTCATTGGCCTTCACGTAATAGATCACTTAGAGTTTCCACTTACTATGGAAGTTTGGAGAGCATAGGAAATTGACTCAGTTTGGTTACATGGGCCCATGATCTAGATTCTTTTTCTGCCTTTTTCTTACTAGCATTTCTGACCTAATGTGTTTGTTCCTTTGCTTTTCTAGATTTTCTCCAGAGGCTGCCTCAAGGCGAGGGCTGAGTACTGCAGAGATGAATGCAGTAGAAGCTATTCACAGAGCAGTAGAATTTAATCCACATGTGCCAAAAGTGAGTATGGAGAAAGCACTGTCGTAGCTGTAGAACTGCTGAGGTCCTAACTCCTGTTTTGTTTTGTTTTGTTTTGTTGGTATTTGATTATCACGTGAAGTTGTAGAAAGGGGAGCAAACAATGGGAGGGCAAAGAGGCTGATAAATAGTCTCTACAGTTTTTTTCTTCTGGTATTTCACATAAAGTGTCTTCTACTCTGGACCTCAAAACTTGAAATTTTAGCTAAAGTTAGTCCTCTGTGTGACTAACAATTGCATACTGCATTGTCGTAGTATTTACCACCAAATGCTATGCTGCAGGACAGAACTATATATAGGGACAGATTATTCTTTGCACAATAGCCATAAAGTATCTTCTAGTTTAAAGTAGCATATTCTCTTTGTTTTGATGACTACATAAAAGAATATGGTTTTGATATGCCATACAAAGAAACTTAGATTTGGAGTTCATAGTATGCTTCAAACAAGTTGCATTAGTAATCCTTATGCAGCACTCTGTCATCAAGCTCTGAGAACACATAGCTCAGAGATGAAGAATCACTGAGAACTACAAAGATCAGTAAGAAAAGCGATTTATGTTTTAATTCCCTAATCCTCTCCCGAGATGTGTATCTCAGCAGCAAGAATCTTGCCCATGGCTACTGAAGGCTAATTTATTATTTTCTCACCTGCAGTCTGTAAGTTCACTGTAAAGGCAAATTAGAAGGCAGATGCTTTTTGGCCCATAGAGATCTGCCTCTGAACCTCACCCTGCAAACCTCCTTTGGACCAGTGTTGCCCTGTGAAAGCAACCAGCCTTTGCTGGAGAGTGGAAGGCTTGTGTGTGTTTAAATGTACGGAGACTGTTCATTAGCTAGGATTGAACACCAAGTCTGGTCAAGGTAAACTCAAAACTTCTCCCTTGTGTACGCATGTATTTCAGAAAGTTTGTTCCCATGCATTTCAGGAATTAAGTATTCTTTCTGTGAGATATATCTGTTATGCCATCCACTAAATAGCATGATTTAGCTATCTGAAAGATAGGCTGTTTAATAAAATTGTCTAGACTTCCTTGACAAACAGTAGCAAGAAGGAACTATGTTAGACATCTCTAGACAGACTTTTCCTCTGAGGTGCTTCTTTCTGCGTTGACTATGAAAGGAGCAACTATTTTCCATTAAAAGCCTGATTTTTAGACTAGATTTAGGTGAGATGAGTCCCTTTGTGTTGTTAGCTGATCTTCTACTTTTGTGGCAAGCTGTACAATGAAAATATTTAAATTTGGTTCCAAAACTGCTCTTGGATATCCTATGAAATTCTGTTTATCCTCTTCCATCCCAATGATTCTTGAACCAACACAGCCATTGGTACTCTCTTCTACCTGGCTGTTTGTTTGCCTCTCTAATCCAGTCTTGTTCTGGATGAACTTTTTCAAATTCTTACTGAAGCCCAGTTAAAACATTATATCCTCGTTTAAAAAAAATAGATAACTTGCCAAGCAAAGATGTCAATTTAGTCTGTCATGAGCTCTCCTTGGTAGCCTACTTACCTCCATGCCTTTGATCATTCTTTCCTTCAAAATCTTTTTTAACAGATTGTGTACTAATAAATCCACATTAATATACATTATTTCCCTCCTTTAAATACGTGGTACTCCATTTACTATTCTCATTACTGGATCACTTGATTTTGAATGGGGATCTTCCTCTTTCAAGTTTGTAGTGCAAGTCTGACAGTTTCTGGGGCCAGTTCTTTCATTGCTCAGGGGTGGGGAGACAATTGGCTGCAATGGTTTCCACTTCTGAATACTCTTTTAAGGTCCATCCTGCTGTTGCCCCATGCTCAACACTACCATGAAACTAAGGCTAAATCTTTAATTACTACCTTTTTTTTTTGTTCTTTTTCTGTTCGTAGTTAAGAGCCTTCTTTTCTTTGACTTGATTTCCATTGCAAAATCTAATTTACTGTAAATTGTGGCAGTTGCCCCTGTAATCTCTGCACTTCCAGACCTTCAAGATGCTGCTTTGCTTGCAGATCGTTGCTTCTATTCATTGTTTGTGACCCTTGTCTCACTCACCAACTCCTGTTTAGGTGACTGTTCAATAAAAGGCTGAAATTCCCTTTCCAACAAGCATCCCCCATGTGTGAAATGCAAATTTCATGTTATTTTCTGTACTATTAATTTAATAGAAGTCCAGTCCACATATAAGTTCCTCAGTCTAGTTCACATTGTTAATTGATTCCTTCAGTTTGAATTTCACAGGCTGTCATTCTGAAATTAAAAATCTTTGTGAAAAGTATGGATTACCAGGATAATGAGGTACTAATGGGAGCAGACTTTGTTGTGTTTTTTTTTGTTGTTGTTCTTATTTTGACATTAAAACAGCGTAACCAGTTTTAATACAGACTAATATACAGCTCTGCTGATTTTGCACTCATATTCTCTTTGCTATTAGCTAAAGGCTATAAAGGTAGCAATAACATATCCGTGATTATAATTTTATGCAGAGTATGCATATTACACCTCAATTTCTGGTCAATTATGATTGAAGTCTCTAGAAACAGAGATAAGCTGTAGCAAGCAGCTAAAAAGAAATCACAAGAAATTGAACAGTGCCACAATGCTAATATGTCTTCAAAGCTTCTTTAGCATTTTAACGCTAACGAGTCTCTTGTTCTGACTGAGGAAGAAATAAATTATGATGTTGACATATTACTGAAAGCATTTGCAAAGTTCTCAGCAGAAGCCTTGAAAGGACCTACGTTATTAAGGAGGAAAAAAATTAAATGGTTCAATATATTTATGGTTTGTCTCAAAAGGAGATTTTCCATTTTCAGTGTGATCATTAAAATTCATCACATAAAAAAGATTATTACTAGAAATGCATTTTTGAGACATTTAACGGGAAACAGCAGATTTTTGTTAATGAGATTCTGAGATGAGGAGAGAGCATGGAACACAATTTGCAGAGAGGTGTTGCTGAGCTAGGCTTAGAAACAAAGGGAGACTGGGTCTGCCTTTGACCTGTTAGAGGTCGGTGTAAAACAACCATTAGACTCCTACAGCGCTGATGATTTTCTCTAGGAGATGTACGGCCAGACCAGTCCAGTGTTCCATAATGATACTGCAGAGGTCAGATTTTCCTTCTTACGCTTTATTTCAAATGTAATTTGAAGATGTAGGAACACTTATTTAAGAAGGAACAGTCTGAAAGTCCCAGATTCTCATCTTTACGTAGAGATGAGAAACCCTGTAAAAACACCTGTCTTCCACATGGGAGCCAGTGTGTACGCATGGTTCTGGGCATTCTCTCTGTGTTTATGTCATGTGAAGATGTAGGCAAAAGAAAATGAAAAAGCAGTTACTCTTACACTGAAAAAGTTTTCTAATAACTAAGTAGATTTCTTACTCATCACAAGCAAAATGAATTTTGAATGCAAAAGGGCTGATCATCCTGTATAAAGGAGGAGGGAAACAGAAAAGGCTAGTAAGCAATCTGGCTTTGGAATTTTGTTTACTAATTTTTTAGTTATTAATTGAATTTGCTTAGTGTAAGTAAATGGACAAAATCAGAATTCTTCTCTAGAGGATATGGGAATTCTTGAGCACTGATAGTGAAAAGCAAACATTCAGATGTTGGCTGGTTTCTGTGGGGTGCACCCAATTCCATTGATTCTGGATGACTCCACATTTATTTTGTGTCCACACAAAAATGCCTCTTACAGAGACCTACTAAGGCTGGTAATCTTTCTTCAGGCAGCCACCTTTCCAGCAATTAATCTTCTTTTGACACAGGGCTCTTCTTCCATTTCTTATAGTATGTTTCGATGACAGTTTTCCTCCCAGAGATCAGTCCATTAAGCCTCAGTTACAGGTGATAAATTGTCATTGCTTTTGAATTATGCTGGAGACAAGATGTGACACGTGGAGGAACCAGAACTAGGTTTTAGTGAACAAAGACAATACAGAGCTCCGTGCATTTTGCCAAATCTATCCAGAAAGCTGGGCAGCTGAGCTGGCTGTGCTGTTTCTGGAAGCTCAGCTATGTAGTGTAAGGCCAGCTTAGGTATGTCAGCAGTGATTTCTTTCTTGACTGCAGTGAAAATTGAACTATTGTCCAACTGATGATGATTTCTCATTCTGAAGACATCTTACCTGTAATCAAAAGGTATCTGTGCTTGAAAGCCACTTAATTTTTTAAGCTGTACCAGAAAAATGTCTGATAGAAGGTATTACATCTGTCTACAGAGTTTGTCTTGTTTATGTTGCTGAGACAACTCAGCTACAGCAAACTGCAGTTCTATACCTTGGCAGAGATTGGCTTTGTAAAGAGAAAGCAGGTGACCAGGCAGAATATTTTCAGGCTTCTTTTTAGTAGAAGAAAAGCATACCAGTGGCAGATGTAAGTCAGCAGTACAGCAGGAAAGAGAACAAAGCAAAGAGCTGTGAGTTCCACTAAGAGAAGAATCACACCAAATTGTATCGCTTGTTTGTGGCCATTTGCCTGATTTTTTTTCAAGCCATCTCTTTCTTAAACGAGATTCTATTCTATTCTATTCTAAGGTCTGGTCTACCTTTGTGTTAGTATAGCATCAGGCACTGTAGAGTGTTTGTCCCAAGGAAATGTGCTGACACTGGCAACGTGCTGCTCAAAAATTTAAGAGTTAAACAACGGCAAAAAAGTTTTTATCGCCACAGTTGGGGTATCATTGTATTCCAGAGGGTTTTTTATGGAAAAGAGAGTAGTACATCCTCGGTCATGGAGAGTACATAGGTCATGGAGCATATGAAAAAGTATGTACGTATGCACGGAAGACTTCATCAGTATTATTTATATGTTATTGTTGGAGCTTCCCCGCTTCTTTGCAATGTAACTATCTCAAGTTAATGCTGATAAAATACCACAGCTGTGTCTAAGATGTTCCTCAATTGCGGAACACCCTTTCTGAATCGATTTGCAAGGCTTCCTCTTCTCAAACTCACCCTGAAAAGCGCACCCCTCCCACCCAAATCTTTTCTGTAGTTTATAAGGCACAAACATTTTTAAGTTCAGTAAAGTCAGAGGGACAGATTGTGGTCCTTATATCTAATTGTTAAAATTTAGCCAGATGTGTGCCCTGCACACAGTTGTCTGGGGTGGCTATGTAAGCAGGGGGCTGAACTGATGTAAAGAGGGTACCTGCTGAACTTCACTGCAATTCATTCAGACTGTAAATATTGATGATACTTTAAGAAATGCCACATTTGTGAGTAAACTGTTTCTTAAAAAATTATAACCAACCATTAACTTGAACACTTTTAAAGATTTACCTGTTCTCCCTTTCATTCTTTCTCATTTCATTCTTATCTTCTTTGTTGTAATTTATTTTATAATGAGAACTGTGTCTCTGAACGCTCCTGTGGTTTCTAGTAAGTTGTAGTTGCTAATAGAAACAAATAATGCAAACAAATTTATATACCAGATGGGAAAGGAATCCGTCCCGCACACCCCATGATATCGCAGAGAAACTGTTCCAGACATGTTTAAGAGAGCTTTTAGCTGCTCACTGAGACAGTGATTTGTTTTGTATCTCCAGCAAAAAGGCCAACCTTGTTAATTACCATCAATCCAATGAGACCTTGTAGTGTGACCTACAGTTGGCTTCTCTGGGCATGCAGAATCCAGTATTTTGGAACTTTGCTTTAAGCTTGTGCTGCTCATCCCACCGGGAGGAAGAGTTCCTGTTCAAACAGTGTTAAATTCTGATGTTCTGGCCTGGAGGGGATGCTGTCACAGGTGCAGTGACTATTGCCTGTGAGCAATCTGAGCTGTAATTTCAGAGGTAAGACGCAGAACTGAGGGAAAACCTTCCTGAGATTAGTTGATGTATTTTATAATGGGGCACTGAAGTAGTTCATTAATTTGGAATGTTAAAAGCACTCCCAGCAGAGGAGAAGTAGTAGGCAGAGTGCTGTCAGTATTATGAAAGAAATAATATGTATTCAATCAATTCAAGTAAGAGAAATATAAACTCCCCGTATTACACTGCATGTACACAATGAAGTGCTTGTACAGCACTTATCACACTGTTTGCACCTATAGGCATTATAACAACAACAATAACACTCTTGCAAGTTTCCATTGTCATTCTCCAAATGCTCATTAAAAGGTACATTCCCACGTATGTCCAGAGTGGCTGTAGCTCATGATTTTTGTTATTAAAATATCAAGTAGCCAGCCCAGAAGCCTTCTGTGGAAGTACATGCTGTTCCCCTTGTAACTCCTAAAAGGCAGTTTTTTGTCAGGAAGAAGTATGGGATGAGGGAAGAGAAAGTCCACGAAACAAACAAACAAAAAACAACACAAAATTCAAACCAACACAGTGCAGTGGAGAAGGGCTGGGTGAGCTATCTGCTGGTGACAGTAATAGTTGGGCAACTTTGGTATTCACTCGTACCTTAATCACAGCTAGATTAGTCTGGCTGAAATTTTCTAGATTGTCTTCCCCAAGCTGATCCCTTTTTTAAAGGAAAATGATAACCCCATAGTGGTGGTGGTGGTGTGTATTACTTCCTGTTCTAGATAAACCTCTTCATTTGTCATTGAAAAACAAGTGCAGGTGGAGATGTGCAGGGCTTGCCACCTCCATTTCCTCCCTGATGAACAACTCTTTGCTTACTATAGCTATTTAGCCTGTTACTTGACTTCCCTTGCACAGGAACCGTGCTTGGGTTCAGAGCCCTGTCAGGATGACAGAAAGCCCCTCCCTGTCTTCCCTCTATATTCAAAGTATTGAAAAGGTGATGAACTTTTATCGCTTTAAATGTAGGATCATGGTTGTGCACACACGGCAGACAGTATATTGAGAGGTACAGGCGAATAAGGAATCTCTCAGGAGGTGTTGGTTGTTCTCTTGTAAAGCCAGCTGGAGTTCACAGTGCTATGAATTTCGCTGGTATGCTAGGATCTTATGTCTATATTAGTCCTGTAAGAACAAGTCTGTGCTCTGGACTGAGGCCTTTGGAAATTAGGTATAAACAGCCAATTTCCCACCCTGTAGTCTTTGATGTTAAAGAGAAGACTGACTGTCTCGTGTAGCATCTTTGATTTAAGTGCAATAGCAGCAACTTGGGAACCAAAATCAAATGTCTTTGGCTTGTCAAGAGCTGGAGATTTTTGTTGCATGTTGAAGTCCATCAGGATTGTGATTCACATGGTAAATTGGCAGCTGATTGGGCAGATTTTGAAGAAAAATTTATTTCATTTAATTTCATTTGACTGGAATTTGCCTGTTTCTCCAGTAAAAAATGTTTGTGGGGACTGTGTTCATCACAGTGACAATCTGCTAGAAACCCAGCAGATTTCTGAGACTCGGTCCTGTCTGTCAAGTACCTGGGAGGCAGTAGCCTGCAGTCACCCAAAAAATGGAGCCTGCCTTGGCTGTGCTATCTGCAAGCAGACCCCGAGTTCTCTGAGGAAATCTCCAGGAAGGTGGAAGGGCTCTCAGGGCCCTTGAATTCTCTTTGAAAATACAGCAACACAGGAATAGATGTCATATTCTAGGATATCAGATTCATTCATTTTCACGGACTGCCATATCCCTCCTTCATAGTAATCAAGCTCAGCCTTCAGCTAGGTACCTTTTGGGTACCCATTTCTGCTCTATAGGTAGGTTAAACAAACGGAAGCTTTCAAGTGTTCTCTCACGCAGCAGGCTTGCCATGTTTTTGCTTAGCTCCGTTGTGTTCCTGTAGAATTTGATCTTTATGTTTCTGGATGTGCCTGATGTACAGAGTGTTCCAGCTGAGGTCTGTCTGGGGCTGGGTACAATCAGCATTCCTGCCGGCAATCCCTCCAGAGTAAATTAGTTGATAGCTTATATGCCCAAAAGGTGGGCCTGGCCTCTGTGCATAGAACAAAAACGATTACAAGGCCTGAATGAGACTTGAGCCATCCGTCAACTTTGTGTGAGCCGTCCTGAATGTCACCAAGCCATATTACGGGCATCTTGTTTGGGAAAGTGTGGCTGTGATAGAGTAATGAGGGAGGATTGTCTCCCGTTTTTGACCCAAGGAACTTTTAAGAATAGTTTTGTCTTTCTGAAACTGAGAAAAATGAAGACTGAAAAGGTAGTTGTAAAACAACTGAGTGAGGGCTAAGAACGATTTGCAAGTGTCAAGGCACATCCTACCATCAGGTATTTCCACTTGATTTGTTTTTAATCACTGCTAACAAGCAATACATAAGAATCAAAAGAACATGTTTTCATCTTAATGCTCCTAGAGATAGGACATCCCTTCCTGTTCTTTCTTTCCCTACAGATAGTGACATGGCTTTTTTTCCCCTTTGACTGAAATATTTAAGTATTGAGAACTTCTCACTTATTTTTGCAAAAAATACAGAAGCGAGAGGTATGTTCTAAATGAACAGAACAGGTAGCAAGCAGTCTGCATCTCGCACAACCATATTCCATTCTGTTTAATGGGTAGGACCTGGGCTTTTAAAGGGGTGACCAATTCATACAGGCAGTGAACAAGAACATTCCCTATATCTCTGTAAGCTTGGCAGCTCCCTTGTCAGGTCTTTATTCCATTCTTCCTGCCACTCTTAATCCCCCATCAGACCGTCCTGCCTACTAGATTGCAGCTTCCTCCACTAATCCACCTGCTCCACAGATCTTCTAATTTTTCTGAATGGCTTTAGAGAAAATCCAATATCACATGTTACTCCCACTGCTAATTCATTTTTTTTCTCCTGCAGTGACCTGCATCAGAAACACGGGTGATTTTTCTTTCCCTTTGAATTACTTATCTGTTTCCTGGTGTTGTCAGTTCTCTGCTCTGACCTTGGTCTTTTCAATCCCCTACCTGTTTGTCTAGCTCCTTCCAGGCGTCCTCTGGCCGAAGGGATGACTAGTTCTAGGATGCCCTCCAGGACATTGTGCCACTTGATTCTCCTTCCTCTTGGGCCTTTCCTCTTCCTTTCTCCAAGGATGATTTTGAATCCTCATTTGTTTCTTTCCCTCTCTCTTTGTTCCTCTTTCACGCATCGCTGAGCCAGCGTGCAAGTCTCCCATTTGCAAAAATCGGTATTTGGCGAGCCAAGAGGGTACCATCACTCACACCTCTCTGTCACCTTTGATGGGTCACAGTGACCTTCTGGCAAGTGCCTGCACTCGTTTTTTGTCAGTCCTTAATTCTGCAGCCCTCCTTCTTCCCAACCAAAGCAGAGACCAACATGTAGGCACAGAGACTGATCTAAAGTAGAGGGGCTGCGTGCTTATTCTCTTTTTGCTGGTGATTGTCCATAACTTTCTTTTGTACCCTCTTTAATTTCACCAAACTGTTGTCCTCCCTATCTAAAATCTGCAGTCTTTTCTTATCTTTGACTCTATTTTTTTTTCCACTCCAAAAAAGCCAGCCTCTTAGTAAATATTGTAGATTTTTTTCCAGTAGTTTCACATCCTTATACTTCTGTTCCAGTGGCTGAAAGAGCCGTCTTCTCTCCCTCCTTCACCTGCAGTCATCCTCCTTTCTGACAACAGTAGCAATCTCCTGTAACTCATCCAAAGCCCATGGACCATGTGCTGTGTGACCCACGTGCTACCCGTAGCCGCTTGTATGAAATAGCCGAGCGGGCAGAGCGTTTGCCCTTGGGCATCCTGGAGGAGAGCAACAGTTTCCCTATGCAATTGAAGCAAAATTAGTGCTCAGCTGGGAAGTGTTGTACGTGGTGGAGGAGAGCTGGCAGACAGGAGTTGATTCAGCAGCCTGTGACTTCTGTCTGTCATCCCTTTCCTCGTAAAGCTTCCCAACAAGGGATGTATCCTCCCCTGTCCATTTATCTTTCCCCTTCACTAACAGGACGAAGTAACACCAATGCTGAGGCAACGTCTGCTGGTCTGGTAGTGGTCTAACTCATGGGCTGGGGAATAAGGAAAGATCCCCTGCTTGAATAACGTTCAGGACCTCTGTCTTCTCCTGTGGCATGAACCCTCAGTGTGTTTCAGTCACCTGCTGCTATAGGGGATGCACTAACTGGGAGAGTTGTTTGTGGGTTTGGCCAGTGGTGTTTTTCGTTTTCATGCCATTTTCAATAAATATTTTGAGTAGCAATCTTAAATATCAAGTACTTTTTTTTCTTTTGTGTGGAAATCTGATATTTGTTACATTTTGTAAACCTTATTTCTTTGTAAATAGTTGGTAGCCACTTAGGTGGCTGCCAGCCCTGCATGTTTACAGACCTCGTACCCTGTGGATGGTAATGCAGTAAAGCTACCTGTGTGCAGCCTATGACTATGTGCGTCGAACTGCTTAATGTCGTCTTCATTTCATTATGAACATTTCTAATTAAAAAGCTCTTGTAATTAGAGTCTCTCTCCTACTTTGAGCTTTTTTTTCCTTCCCCTTTGATAAGAGAGGCATTTCAGTTTGAAATTCTCCATGGTCCTCCTGTTGCAAGTGAAGAGCAAAACATTAACCATCTGTCAGCGTATCTTAGTGTTTGGGAATCATTCCGTAATTATCTTCCAGTGCAGTTGCTGATGTTACGCATCTGATGAAACACTTATGAAACAAAATGCTTTAGGGAAATAGACCTTTCAGTATGCATTGTAGAATCGCAGGAAGCTTTTTGTGTTTTTTATTACTCCTGAAATAATTGTACTCTGCTTTTTTATTGCAGTATCTACTAGAAATGAAAAGCTTAATTCTGCCCCCTGAACATATTCTGAAGAGAGGGGACAGTGAAGCAATAGCATATGCTTTCTTTCATCTTCAACACTGGAAAAGGGTAGAGGGAGCATTGAATCTCTTACACTGTACATGGGAAGGCAGTAAGTAATTCTTTTTCTTACAAAGAAGCTAATCAAATATTTTTTATTGAATGTCATGAGAAAATGAGAGATTTTTGTGAAGTATAGCATGTGGAATTTTTGGAGGTCAGTTATATCCTCACTAGCACTGAACTATTTGAAATGTGTAGTATAAAGCAAGACAGTATTTTATTTTATTTTATTTTATTTTATTTATTTATTTATCTTGCATTGACAAGCTGGAGTGAATCCAGTGGAGGACCACTAGAATGCTTGGGAAGCTGGAATATGCGATGTAGGAAAAGACACTGGGGGAGCTGGTTTTATCCATCTTGGAAAAGACTTCTGGTGGGTGTAAGGGGGATTCAGCTGCTGTCTTCAGACACCCAGTAGAAAGAAAATATGTAAGACAGAGCCAGAGTCTTCTCAGAAGGGCACAACAAAAAGACAAGAGGCAATAAACACAAGTTGCAGCATGAGAAGTTCAATCTAGACATGAGAAAAATATTTTCAGAATGAAAGTGGTGATGCATTGGAACAGGTTGCTGATAGGTGGTGAGATCACCATCCCTGGAGCTTCTCAGAGCTCAACTGGACGTGGCCCTGAGAAGCCAGATCTAACTTGGAAAGGTGACCCTGCTTTGAGTAGGAGGTTGGAGTGTATGATCTCCAAAGATCATATATTAACCCTTCACATCTAAATTATCTTATCCTGTCTTTGATGTGTCCTTTTCAGGTTCCAAGGAATTAAGAATGACTATTTAGAAAAAGCCCTTGTGGCCTTTTTTATGATGATTTTTTCTTTCTGTAATCCAGTCCATTTTTTTCTGCACTGCTTTCTTCTGCTTCCTTTCAGCCTTTTCATATGTTACCATACCACCATTTTTTTTCGTTCCTCCATTTGCTCTTCTCACTTAGGTTTGTTAGAAAAGGTACAGGTTGTCATTATGATAATTCCTACAGAAAGGAACTTACCACTTGAAACACAACTTAAAAGTGACTTACTGTCTCAGTCACTGTATTAAATGACCTGAACTTGCCTAATCTGCAGTATATGTTTCCTGAGGAAACAATGGCTTTATTTCTAGGTGTACAGAACACCTTGCTTGGTAATTGTAGTACCATAGCCATTTGGGGTTTTCTCTCTCTCCTACCTTCTTGCTTTTTTCTTGTGATTTCTTCCAGTCTATTATTTTCTCTGTCATAGCTTTCTTTCAGTGGTTTGTCTTTCTATAGTATTTCTTCTTTTCCAGATGCTTGCAGAAGTCCTTTAGCCCAAGGCCTCATTATATGCCATCATTATGGAGCAGTATTTTGGAGAGAATCCCGAATAGATCTTCTTTTGCTTTGTCAGGCTGGGGAGTCCTTAAGGGGCTGTTTCCAAGACCAGCTTTTGGCACTGGAGGCTGGCTGCACTGCAGTCATCCTGCCAACTAGGAAATGTAGTCATCTGTGCCTGAAGGCAATGTGGGGCATTCCCATCTAACTACATGAATCGATTCCTCTTTTTATTACCCCCCACAGCAAGCTGAATATGTAATTCATTAGGAAATATTTGTACATTATCCTGTAAGATGTTAATGACTGTTGTGTAACCTGTAAAGAAAACTCTGTAATTCATTTTGCACGGCAGTTTCAGAGAGAGATGAACTGTGTGCAGTGGTCCTCAGGAACTTTTTTCAGATTTTCCTCAAGCACGGATAGCCATGGGATTTAATGGTTTCACTAGAATTTAGTCTAATAATTATAACTTCTGGTCCATATCTTAGTATGGGTAACATTCTTTAAGGATATAGGAAGCTATTTATATTGCTGTTATTTCCTTTACTTGATAAAGGTTTCCTTAGCATCTCTGCCTAATTGTAAGTTAAATCCAGTGGATACATAACAGAGAAAATAAATTTAATTAAATGCTATTTCATACCAACTGTCTGCCATATGTGGTCAGTTGCCCTCGTTTTCTTTCATTTATGTGCTTGTCTTTAAATTGTGCTGTTCTGTCAGTGCACTTAAAATACCCACAAGCCTCAGTTTAGCAGGTTGTACGTAGGAAGTTAATGCCCACATAAACATATACTCTTCAGTTGTAACCCTGTGAGATTTGGGCAGAACCAAGCACTGTGTCTGAGTTAGTCAGTTGCTTGGGTGCACCTTCTGAACGCTTCTGAGGAGAATAAGGTCACTCCTAAGTAAGGTGGCCTCTGACAAAAGTTATCCAGAATTGTCTTTGTGGTGTTTTCAACTCTGAGGTACTTACAGAGTGCTTCGTCTAAATTGTATTCGGCAATTGAGAAAAGTGAGGTTATGAAAATAATGATAATCATCAAACTAGAAAGTTACCTGTTTCCTGCTCCTATCTTTTTTATCAGTCAAAATATAGTTGTATTCATGGTGCAGATCACAGTCCCGAGTGACACCATGTGAAATGTTGCTCTGGGTTGGATTCAGGTGCTCCATACAGAAAGTGTTTCCAAATTTCGTAAGAGTCCGAGGAGCCTGTTCATCACTGTCAGTTTCTAAACGTGCATCATGTTTCCCATTGTTTGCATGAAGAGTAAATACCTACGTGTTCTCAAACGTTATGGTAGCTTTTACGAGTATATGGATCAATGGTGAATTGCCACTGTAGGAGTAGTTTCTGTTTATGCATAAACTGTTTATGTATACACCAGAGTACTTTCTTCTGTGGCTGATAACACTGCTAAATAAACTATCTTGCTGTAAGTACTCCATATTAGGTCACATATTGAAGATGGCTGTTTAAATTCAACAAAACCCATTCTGCCATCTTTAGCGTTACTGTCCCCTTTGATTTCGATTAGAGTCTTAATACTACTGCAGTTTAGGGTAAGACAGAAGAGGCTTGATCATCTGTTTAAATATTAAGCCAAAATTTCAGGAAAAGCTTCTGTTAGTGATTTTGAAGTAATGAGCATTGAACATCCACCCCTCCACATACATTGTTGTACGGACACTCAAGGTTGTTGCACGTGAGGATCACACAAGGCTTGGTTTGTTGGATTTTTACTTGGCTTTTTGGGGGCACTATGGAGAGGATGAGGGGATAATATTGGAAGATCTTCACAGCCTGGTCTGTTTTCTAAAACTGCTGGAAATTAAGGGTCCTTAAGGGCTGACAGGTGGTACCACTGGCAGCACTAGGACTGCCTCTTGGGTAACAAATGTGGGGCTGAAAGCTCTGATGCTCCTCTGCCACGTGCTGACTTTGATGCTCTTGCAATGTTTGTCAACAGTAAGTACATGTATTTCAGTAGGTCTAATGAAGCCCTAAGGAGCACTGTTATACTGAGTATGTAGTTGAGGTTCATGGAGTTAAAAACAACTTCCCTAACATTCTCCTAGTTAGTGTCAGAACAAGAATTCTGGTTTTCTGCTCCCTCTGAGCAGTACCTGATTCAGGGTCACTCTAGCGGGTCACTTCAACTCTGGGTTTCACTTTGTCTCCAAGGCTGCAGATGAATGTCATGTTGAAGCAGAGAGCCAGGAGGAAGAAAAGCCACCTTTTTTTTTTTTTTTCTCAAGAATGAGTATAAACAGATCTTTAGAGCAGAAGCTTGTTGAATGAGCTTGCATTTTCTGTCATGAGACTCCCTTGCCATCAATGGAAGGGAATAGATACTGGTTCCTCCAAGCTGCTGTAGACATCTAGGTTAGAGTGAGATGCTTCCAACTGCCCAATTCTTCCCACTGACTGTGAGTGTAGACAACTAGTGTGAATGGAGACATCTTGATGGTAGTTGTTCCTGTTTCTCGAAGTAAGTTTCTCTATCCTTCTCGCAGTTGTCTAAAACCTCCTAACTGGCTCTGAGGTAAGAATAGCTCTATCGGGAAGCACCATACGTATCAGATCAGTGGAAAACACAGAATACATCCTGAAGTTCATGATGATAGCTGATGGATGAGATACTCACTGCTTTAGACTGATGCAAATCTCCAGAGGAAAGGAGGAGCAGCAAGATTTCTGAAAGTGTGCTTCCAAGACTGTAGATACTTGAATTTCCTGGTCCCTTCAGCAAATGCTCACTAGCAAGCCATTTTTTGACCTCTGTGGCCTCAATTGCCTGATATCTTCATTTTGGGTCTGTTAGTGCAGACACTTCATATGAACAAAGAATGCTATCCCTCTGCCTCTTTGAATATTCTATAGCCTAACAGACAGAATTGCCATGTTACTTCATAACAGTGCTGCTTGTAAAATCTAAACAGAATATAATTAATTAGATATTTTTAAAGCAGCTGCAAGGAAAAAGCATGGTTCTGTCTGTAAAGACATTCTTTGTACATTAAGAAAACCTTGAAAGAATACCACCTATCTAACAAAATCTGTGAATCATTCCAAGATCGTATGCAAATACATTTCTTCATAATAGTGCTGTCGAGGCTGAGATTCAAATTCATTGTGTCCTGATGCAGATCATGTTCTGACATTAAAGAAAATCATACGAGGACTTCTCCTAGAGGATACATTGCGTGGAGAGGTTTCTAGGTTCTTTTGAAAAGGGTCTTGGTAATTCAACGGTATTTTGCACTTCCTCAGGTAGAAAATAATTATTAGGTAGGCAGTTTTACTTTGTAAAAGCACTTAGAAACACGAGTCTTGATTTACAAAGAGCTGAGGCATGGAATATCTTTTCTTTCTATCTCAGTGTAAGAAGTTCCTGACAACAGAGAAAAATTTATAATGATTTATCTCAATAATCTCTCAGAAAACAGTGTGTTATGTAGATGTAGATAGTCATGCACCTGTAATATAGAATGGCTGCATTCCAAATATTGAAATTACATGTGTAATGTTTTTATTTTTTAAACAATATTCAAATATTCTCAAATACAAAAAGAAATACCGATACCACATGTTAGCTGAAGTTACACTGGCTAATTGTTACTCTGCTTTGAGGATTTCTGACTATTATACTATTGTTTTAAACATAGTAATCAAAAATAAACACACAATTGCACAAAAATTACAGCTAATATTATTTCAAATGCAGTGTGCACAACTGAAAACACTGAGGTATTGTGTGTTTTAAACCAATTCCTCAGTTGCCTTAGAGCAAGAGATATTGGAATATTATTACATGGGGGTGGGCAGTACCTAATATCTAAAATACACAGTGCTTCTAGGACATCTGGTGAGGAAAATATTGCTTCAGTGACTGATGTTCATAGGGATAGTGAGAATAACACGTTGATGACATTTTAACAGTGAGAATAATATATAGGATAATGGAAAAGGATGCATTGATTGCAGAGCTATAATTCAGTCAAGTGCACTGATGTTTCCATAAACCACATGAGCATAACTCAGATGGCCTATGACATCACCACAGGCCAGATTTAGTAATCCATTTCCCTCCCTCTCCGTTATTATTTTCAATTTTAAAAGCATGTAAGATTAAGTATTATTTTATCCATGACCTGAAGATTTATAGCAGAAACTTGACTTTATCTGGTGCATTTGAAAAGAATGTATTTGAGGAACCTGGTTTTAATAATTCGATATTAATCTTTGATTGCCAAATACAAAATGAAAACATGACTGTGTTGGAAAACTGGTTCTCTGGGCTTGACTCATCCACGTTACCTGTATTGCTGGAGTGTGATGGGTAAATCACTGCGGATAGTGGTGGACTTTTTTTCATGCAACTTTGAGTATGCTTGATACACAGAGATTGCAAGTATTGGCCAAAATTCACAAGCTTGGTTGGTCATTTTTGCAGGCTACACCTGTTAGATCAGATACAGTTCTTTCCCTGAAATTTAAAAATTCTGGGGCATGAAAGTCTAAGACAAAATGTGTAAATTTGGCCGTAGAATTGTTAAAGTATATTGGGCTATGATCGTGCAAACATTTGTGTGCATAGCTGCAACATGGTCTCACTTGACACTCCCAAGCATAAAAGAAAACATAACTGTTTTCAGTATCAAAAGCTAAGTGTAGATTTATATTTTGGCATTTAATTTATCAATATATAAACTGTAATCAAATATAAACATTTTACTTTTTCTGTTTGTTTTTCAAAATTGTCAATAGAGTTAAATGTCTTCAGTGACTGCCACACTCGGTAATTCATGCATGGTGTTGTTTTCTTTCCAGCTTTCAGAATGATCCCCTATCCACTGGAAAAAGGACATCTTTTCTACCCTTACCCTATTTGTACAGAAACTGCAGATAGAGAACTACTACCATGTACGTTCAACTTTTCTTATTGTTGGCATCAAAGAAGTGTTTACGTGAGTCTCGCCATACCGATTGCTACCGATGCTCTTTAAATTGAATATGCTGGATTGGAGTAAGCAGTTGACAGCAAGTCTCTGGAGCTCACTTAATTGTTTAAAAGGCAGTTCCTAGCCATAGTTCATGATGATTAGCTATCTTTATTGTTGTCAACAGTGTGGAGATAGGGAGTGAGATTACTGAGGAGATATAAATCTGTTAGATCTTGCTACTTCTCTCTTGCCAAGACAGTGGAAAATATGTCTGATCTTTTATCTAGGATAACAACACATCAAACCAAGAGCACAGTTGCACAGCCATGTTAGTCTTGTGTAGACACAGTAGCTACTTAATTCCAAAGCAAGATCAAACCTGCCTGAGGACGGCTGGATCATTAATGCAGCTGTTATTTTGACAGGTTATTTTGACGTTTTCTGAAAAGCCGTCCAAAATAACAAGAAAGGGTTTTCTTCATGTAATGATGTGTGTGCTATTATAAAGAGATTGATGTGAAAATATCTCAGTCATTTATCATACATGTTTATGGTATGTATTAGCTAAGTGCCAGCAGCGTTCCCAGTGCTCTGCAACATACAGCTATAAAGACAGATCCGGCCCTCGGGAAGAGTTTTAGAACAAGCTAATGGGACTACTCGCGGTGCATGCAGTGGAGCACAAGAATGCAGAGGAAGAGCTGAAGCAGCCAGCCTTGTATACAGTTACACTTCGTTCCCACATGTTTTCTCACCAAAGGCAGTGGGATCTGTGAGCACACATGGGACACGCACAAGTGCAGAGGAGACAAACACAGGTTGATCCAAGGGAGGAGATTCCTCTCTCACTGTCTCTATTCGGATGAAGCAATAAAGAGAAATCTTTGAAAAAGTAAAACTCAGCCTGCTTCTGCTGGGAATGCCGGTTTTGAGGGAATGCTAGTTTTGAGGGCATGCTAGTTTTGAGGGCATTTGCTCTCTTTGTAGTCTTTCATTCATGACCTCTCTGCTTTGGGCTAAAAAACGTATTGCTACTTTTAATGAGCCTGGGTAAACATAAGGTGAGAATAAGATGGCTGAAGTATGCTCACTGTGAGGCTCTCCTTCACAGCGCATTCTCACTGATATTACACAGAAATCCTTGGCAACCTACAGTATCTCCCCACCCCATTATAATCACCCTAATTATAACAACACCTCTTCGAGTGCTCTGCATGCGTTACTCGGAGGGATACTGAACTGGGGAGGGTGGAGCGTCAGGAGATGTAGGAATGACAAAGTCATGCAGAATAGTTCAGCACTCTCGTTCTAGATGCACAACTATTTTTTCTTGTCGGATGTTAGAAGCAAGGGACTATTTAACAACATACCCAGATAGTCATGTTTTGTTCCTGCAGTTATGGGAAATGCATTTCACTGCAAAATCTCTTGATTTTGAGTAGGGAAGGGTTTAATGTACTGTGACAGGCACAGATTGGTTAAAGGGGTTTTTCGTACCTGTCCACACCCTTTAATTGCATGTGATTCAAAGGAGAGTCAGCTGGAGTGATAGCAGAACACTGAGATCTGATAGGCTATTCTAATTAAAAATACCGATCGCATAACTTTAGCCATGACTTGATAACACACAAGAAAAATAAGTTTGAGGCTGTGTCAAAGGCACGTGCAAACAACTGCACACCAGAAACTGTAGACATAAAAAATCCATGACCTGGTATTTCCCAAGCTCTAAATTTAATGAGACAGAAGTTGCAAATTATGGTGGTTTTTTTTTTTTTTGGTACCAAATTAATACAAAACCCCCAAATTAAACATATTATTCATTTATAATATTTAAATTAAAAATCTTAAGAATTCATACTGTTTATATTGAAAACCACTCCACTCTGGAGGAGCTCAGTCAAGAATATTGCTCTGCCATGCTGCTGGATTACTCTGTGCTTATATTGTCTGCACATACGGTGAGATGAGACCTGATCACTGAGGCAAAGAAAGTAGGCAAAATGGAAGAGTAATGTCTTGTGTGTATAGATAGTCATGGGATTTAGTATATGTGAAGCTTTGAGGTTGGTCCTGTAGTAGAAAAAAAAAATATTTCAAAGTTTGCGTATATCTTGGTTGTAACTCCACACTATGGACTGAATGAGTGAAGCAGGCAAATAAGAGTTCACCAAACCTTTTGGCAACCCAGCCAGATTTTCACCTTGAATCAGAGCCACCATAACGGTTTAAGGGATATAATCTTGTAGTAGAGTGCTCCTTGTCCTCCTCCGACCCTTTTAGCTTACTCAGTGCTGCTTCCTTCAAAGCCCAGTGAGTGATGTTTTCATAACCAGAGTCAAGAAAATTTTTGCATTCCTTTTAGTGTATACTAACAAATACATCAAAATTTCCCAGGTAATTTAAATGTCATTTTTCAAAACTTTCAAAAGCTGTTGTATTGTTGTAAAGATACAAAGAATTCTGAAAATTTGGAATTGAAAGTATGTGTGCGTATGTCCTACTATTAGGATAGCTTTCTTGGCTCTGCATATGTAACCCCCAGAATTTACTGTTATAATGAATGTAGTTTTACAGCCTGCTTAAACCAATCCACAACCATGTGGCTGCTGAAAGACTGCTCTCACTGCTGCTCACTTGTGCTTGTTTCTGCACTCTCTGTTTATCACCATTAGCAAACATGCAGCCATATGGCTAGTCAACGACCTACAGAAAAAAATGGGCATTTTACTTGTAGATTCGTTTTCTGGGGTTAGTAGTTGCATAGTTGCATTACAGCTAGCTCTGACATAAGGAAAGCAAAAGTAGTGTATAGGTAGGTCAGAGTAAGCTTGATAGGATCTTGAGATCAGAATTACTTGGCAGTAAGATAGCTGACACAACAATACCATTGGCCTTAGATGTTTCAGATCTTCTGTACGTTTCTTTCTTCAAAAGCATCTTTTGGTGTCTATGACTGTTTAAAACCACATAAGAATGTTGTTTGTTTTTACGTTCAATGCCCTCTCCTTCCCTCTTTTTTCTACAGCATTTCATGAAGTTTCAGTTTACCCCAAGAAAGAGCTTCCCTTCTTCATCCTCTTCACTGCTGGACTCTGTTCTTTCACAGCCATGCTAGCCCTCTTGACACATCAGTTCCCAGAGCTTATGGGGGTCTTCGCAAAAGCTGTGAGTATTCTCTGCTGCTGCTCTCTTCTGGTAACTAAAGACACAGATACAGGAAGAGCTGAGAGAAATATTGCTGAGCATTAAACATCTGCACATTCAGTAATATAAATAAAACATCACGAGATGTCTGAGCAGGGACATTGAACAACTCTTAAGGGTTCTAATCAGTGAAACACACCACTGCCTTCTTTGGTTTACATGGCTCTTTTGTTAGGTTAGATCTCCTGTGATTTTGCCAAAAAAGGTCTCTGTTGGACAAGGTAATATCTGTGTTTGCGTACATAATCCAATAAAATAACTAATTATGGTTTGCAGAACTCATATATTTACTGTAGAACCAGTAATGACTGTACCATGCTTCCCAGTGCAATGCAAACTCTTAGAATGAGCAGAAACAGTCTGCTGTTAATGAGGGGAAATTTCTCTGTTCTTTCCCCATGAAAGAAGTACCATCAGTATTTCCCTCATAACTTCTCTTAACTGCATCCAGGGAAGTCTGTGCTAATTCTGCTTCTGTAATCCACTAAGGATTAGTAACAGTTGGAGGCTGAGAGGGAAAGGCCATGAATTGTTCACACATTTATTTTTTTTTTCATTGCAAAGCCAAGAACATCATTGTTCTGGTGTTCTAGGACATGAAAAAAATGGCATTCTAGAAAAGTTCCAGGATGATCAAAAAACTGTCTCCTCGTCCAAGAAATGATGAATATCCTCTGTAAGAATATGTTTTCTCAAATATATTTGTATCTGATGTAGGTCTTGTGGCTTTGGTGCTTTTGAATTTGAGGGGGCAGGGCTGAAGAAAACTAGGCTGAATGGCTTTGTCAAATTCCAGATTATTAGTATTTTCTCAAGCTCCTTTTGCAAGTGAGCCAGGTCTTCTACAACCCAGGCTTGTGAGTGATAGACGTCTGGTACAGCAATGGCTCTAGTGTCAATAATTTTGTTTCATTAGAAGACAGACAATAAGATAAGCTGTAGCAAAAGATACCACTTGTATCAGTAAAAAGTGCTGAAGGTTATCTGAAGTCCTATTCTTTTCTCTTGTTTCTCAAGTGTATATGTAGGCATTTGGTGGACAGTAAGTGTGCAACTCAGGCATATGTTCTTAAGCTTCTTTGTTAAGCATTTTTGTTTTTTCATTCAGTCTTTGCAAAGCGTGACCATTGTTTGGGTGCTCTTTCAGTGTAATCTTCAGTTTTCTGATGTTGCCAGTTAATGAGATGAAATCTGTCCCTGTTAGACTTGTCCCTGTGCTTGTCAGCCCTGTATCCTGAACAAAGGGTGTATGTCAAGCAGGCGGCACGATCAGGTTTTGCACTGAGTGTATCTACTGCAGGCAGTGAGCTACTGGAACTGGAGAAAATTGGTAGCTTGTTTGTGTGAGCTTAACTCACCTGGCTGTGGTTACTGAGTGTAATCAGACAGAGATACCAGAAGTTACAGTGGTGATGTTAGTAATTGTTTCTCAGCTTTGTGGAGCCTGCAGGCTCCAAGGCCGTTTGGGGAGTAGAGTCTCTCTAGAAGGATCTGCTTCCTTGATGTGTAAGTGCAGCTGCCATTGGTGTTAAACTAATAGAACAGATACCACAGCTTGTGTTCTACATAGGAAGGGCAGAATCCAAGCCTGTGACGTTCCCTTTGTGACTCACAAAAAACCTTTGCTTCAGATGGCTTGTTCTGTTATCTCCTCTGGGAAAAGTAGCCCAGGTATACGAGACTGAAGAAAATCACGGCAGCCAGCTCTTTGAAACGTGGCTGCGTCAGAACAGAATAGAAAAGGTTGACCAGCCATGGCTCATCCCTTTCAGTTTTAGGGAAAATAGCTTCATAAATAGCTAAAAGATGAGCGTGTTGACTGTTGCTGTAGCTATATGCATTGAGTTACCTACTCCTGTATGGTCAGTGCTCGTTGCCATGTGGTGTATTACAAACAGCACGAAACTGTGTTTTAATGGGTCAAGATTATTCTTTCTTTATGCCTCCCAATCCCAAAAGCATTTCACAGATGTAACACCATCATCACAGCCCAGGCTTATGTTACTGTAAGTTGATAGTTATTGTATTTCACGAACACTAAGTAAGTTAGCATGAGTGGGTGTTGGGAACTGGCTTTGACCTGTTCTCCAGGAAGCATCTTGTTGCACTTCTTCCGTAGCCCGTTAACCCAGACGCTCTCATTGTCCTGGCACACAGGGGCTCCAGACTTGTCTACTGACGGTTTGACATACGTACAAATTGGTGAAAAACCTGCCGAGACCAACCCATACGTAGATATCTACTCCATTTCATGAATTAGTCTGCAACAAATCTAGGTGCCAAATGTGTTAATAACAGCAGTTAATCTTGTATGTCAAGGGGGAAGGAAGAAGGAGAGAGAGCAAAGGAAAGAAATCACAGAAGTGACATTTTCTAGCCCCATCTGTTCCATGCATTCTGCTAACTGCTGGCCAGTTGGTCAGTTACAGTCAAATCAGACATGTAGGAGTCCCAGAGACGTGGTGTTCTGGCACAATTTTGTGAAAATGGGCAACTGGGTGAAAGAGGAAGACTGGTAGCACCCAGGAGGGGTTGCTACATGAGTTCGGAGGCATTACGAACCTGATCTCCTTCTATGACCAAGTGACGCGCTTGGTGGATGAGGGAAAGGCTGTGGATGTGGTTTACCTTGACCTCAGTAAGGCTTTTGACACAGTTCCCCACAACATTCTCCTCAAGAAACTGGCTGCTCGGGGCTTGGACTGGCGTACGCTTCGCTGGGTTAGAAACTGGCTGGATAGCCGGGCCCAGAGAGTTGTGGTGAATGGAGTCAAATCTGGTTGGAGGCCGGTCACTAGTGGTGTCCCCCAGGGCTCGGTACTGGGGCCGGTCCTCTTTAATATCTTTATCGATGATCTGGATGAGGGCGTCCAGTGCACCCTCAGTAAGTTTGCAGATGACACCAAGCTAAGTGCGTGTGTCGATCTGCTCGAGGGAAGGAAGGCTCTGCAGGAGGATCTGGATAGGCTGGAGCGATGGGCTGAGGTCAACTGCATGAAGTTCAACAAGGCCAAGTGCCGGGTCCTGCACCTGGGCTGCAACAACCCCAAGCAGAGCTACAGGCTGGGAGATGAGTGGCTGGAAAGCTGCCTGGCCGAGACGGACCTGGGAGTATTGGTTGATAGTCGGCTGAATATGGGCCAGCAGTGTGCCCAGGTGGCCAAGAAGGCCAACAGCATCCTGGCCTGCATAAGAAGCAGTGTGGCCAGCAGGTCTAGGGAAGTGATTGTGCCCCTGTACTCGGCTCTGGTGAGGCCGCACCTCGAGTACTGTGTTCAGATTTGGGCCCCTTGCTACAGGAAGGACATGGACGTGCTCGAGCGAGTCCAGAGAAGGGCGACCAAGCTGGTGAGGGGTCTGGAGAACAAGTCTTACGAGGAGCGGCTGAGGGAGCTGGGCTTGTTCAGCCTGGAGAAGAGGAGGCTCAGGGGCGACCTTATCGCTCTCTATAGGTACCTTAAAGGAGGCTGTAAAGAGGTGGGGGTTGGTCTGTTCTCCTACGTGCCTGGTGACAGGACGAGGGGGAATGGGCGAAAGTTGCGACAGGGGAGTTTTAGGTTGGATGTTAGGAAGTACTTCTTTACCGAAAGGGTTATTAAGCATTGGAACGGGCTGCCCAGGGAGGTGGTGGAGTCACCATCCCTGGAGGTCTTTAAAAGACGTTTAGATGTAGAGCTTAGCGATATGGTTTAGTGGAGTACTTAGTGTTAGGTCGGAGGTTGGACTCGATGATCTTGAGGTCTCTTCCAACCTAGAAATCTGTGATGTGATACTAAAGAGGAGAGTCCACACGCATGATGAGACCAGGCTTCACGGATTCTGTTTGCAGAGATAAGGATAAATGCTGGTTACAATGGGAACTAAATCCAGTGATGCTAAGCTGTCCATGCTTCTATTGAAGGAAAAAATACAATTTCAAGGTAAAATTCAATTTGTACAGAAGTCTTGATCATCTGTACTTAGAGAAGACTGATTTTCTCACAAAAAGACCCCCACTTCAGCTAGCTGGCTGTCCTAGGACCACAGATGTGAATCCGACAGTGACAGACTCCCCAAGGCAGAGAAAGCCCCTGAGTGCTGAGGACCTCCCTGTGTGAGGCTGTGCCTCTGCGGCAGTCCCTTTGAGCAGCGTGTGTTACACCACTGGACACAGAAGTCAAAGATATTTTAAAGCTGTTTTCCTCTTCTGGGAGGTTGAACGTAGACTCACAGGAATTCACCAAACTCCATTAGTGCACCCCGTGTTTTGGAGCCACAACCTGCTCTGAACGCTGCCTGCCAGGGCAGCAGCAAGTGCAGATATTCCCAATGCATCCAGCCAAGTCAGTAACATTATACCTGGAAGCGCATAGAGTAAGCTTGACTCTTCCCATACAGAAATGAGAAGAATCTGGTTCTTCCATTTGAGTGTTTTGTCAGCCTGAGTAACTTGAAAGTGACAACAGATCTGAGCATTTTTGCTTGGTTGGGAGACGCGTGTTCATAGCTTATGCTTTTAATTTTTGCTAGACTTTCTAATGAGGCTTTCGGAGGTTGCTCAATATGCGAATGCAAGCAAAACAAATTTCTGATTGCATGGCTTGGATGGAATTGCACAGTGTAAATGCGTTTGGAAGTCTTTCATCATCATGCAGAAACATAACAGTATCTAAATGCAGGTCCTTCATAACATGGCAGCAATGAGAATGTGTCTTAAACAAAATTGAGAGAAGTATTAACAAGGGAGTCACTATGTAATACATCAAATCAAGTCAAGTGTCTAGAAGTGTAGTGCCTAGTTAAGTCACACCAAATTACTAAGATGAGTGAAACTTCAGAAGGACTAATTTGTCTTTGATTTGATTCCTTTGTTTGCCTGAGATCACCGACCTGGTCTGTTGCAATATTTCTTGTATGATGGATGAGACCTCAGCTCAGCAAGCAGGTTTGCACAGGGAAATCTTTCATCTGCTTGGACCTCTACAGCCGCTGAGGTAGGGAGTGTGTGGGTCAGATCACAGGGTCCGTTCCTTCATACAAATACTGGCTATGCCGTGGAAAAGCTTGAAAAGATAATTTTCCACGTCTGTTTTATCAGACATTATTCAGAAGGTGGTCCTGGAAATCTGCTTCTGCCAGCTTTGAAATAGCCAGGTTGTTAGTTATCCTTTAAAGTACAACGTAACGATAGCAAACTTTCCACAGGTCTCCCATCACCAGCTCTGCCACCTTGAATTCCTGGTTTTTCTGTTCTGCGTGGTGCTGGTTTTCTGTTCTGTGTGGGGAAGAAAAAGGCAGTACCAAAGGGAAGAGCAAAAACCGTTAAAACAAAAATGTGTGATGCAGACTAAGCCCTCCTGGGTGGTGAACAAGCCGGATAGGCAGCTGCCAGTGCTGTTGGAGGGCAGGAGCACCAGTTTTCCAAGGGCCACGCACCGTGCCCTGCTCCAGCAGCCTGGTGGCTGGCTACCAGGCCTTGCACTAGCCACGCTGCAGTGCTGTCAGCTGAGAGGAACCCCTGGTGTCCTGCAGCTTTCAGGGCCAGGAACTGGGTTCTTTATTACCAGTGAGAAGAGAAACTGAGCTGTGGGGTCAGGGTTATAGCTGGCTCTGTGAGAGACGGGCTGCTTGTGCCCCGTGAGCGAGAATATCATGGCAGAGCAGGGGTTAGCAAGGAGAAGGCAGGAGGCAAACGTCAACGCTTTAGAATGAGAGGAGACTTTAAGACAGCCCCTGGGACAGCCTCAGTGCACCCCATTTACGTGGGCTTGAACAAGAGAGTAGGTGGCGTCCCGAACCACTTGCTGTCAGCAGGGGTTTTGCTTGGACTTCAGTGGAGCCAGGCTTTGGTAGCCATGACTGCAATTATCCTTTGTGAAACAGCTGATTCTCCAGGTGGAAAAAGACGTAGCTCATCTCAGCGCCAGAAACTTTGTTACAGGATATAATTAAGTACTTCAGGAACAAAAATTCTGCGAATTGCAATAAAACTTACCGTCAGGCAAATGAGGCTTAATCGATTTAACAAGTAGGCAGTTAGCACTGGTCACAAAGCTGAGTTTTATCCACGTACGTGCGCTGGTGCTAGATTACCACTTAGAACAGGTGCTGCACAACGAGCAGAAGTTGGCCTCTGATGAGCTTTTTGCATGCGTCACAATTTACGGGACGTGTTTATTTAAACAGTTCACAGCTTAACCAGGGGAATGGCTACACTTGGGCTAAGCCACTGGGAGAAGTAATGGCAAACTCTGAGATTGGGGAGGTCAGCGCTGCATTCATTCAGCTTTGATTCATGTTACATAGCTTGACAGCTGTTATATAGGGCTACGACTGCAATACTCTGTTCGGCTGCAGTTAGGAAAAGCTTCTTTGACCTGTGCTTATGACAAAATCCCTTTACCAGTGACGGTGCTACCTGATTCTTCCATGATGCACAAGCTGACCGTGATGTAGGGCATGCATTGTATGCAAACGTGTCCAAGGAGGGAAAAAAGAATTTCAGTGCTTACTGTTGCCTTTAAAATGCACGGACTGAATTCACAGCATGAAAAGGAACGTACATGTGTTATGTATTGTCTGCTGCCCTCGTTTCGTCAGGAGAGAGACTTCTTATGGGCAAAAGAAGAACACATCCAGCACCAGATCGGCTTTAATACCGACCTCCTAAGGAGGCTTAATAGACACGTCCGGGTAGTAAGCAGAGTTCGTCTGCTTTGTGCTGACTGCACAGCAGTAACTGAAACACAAATCTCATGCAGCTCTTCGCTGCTCAATTCCACTCAGAACTGCTTATTTCTGGCAAAATCGTGTCAGCCAAACCAGTGGGAAGCCACAGTGTTCAGAGTCTCGAGGTGGCCGACTCTGCACATTGTTGTATGCTCTCACACATGCGTAGGGCCCCAGAGTACCTCCATGTAATGTGTACAGTTGAATTAAAATTAGTGTAATGTCAAATAAAATAAAATAAATAATTGTATTATTAAGTAATTGTAAATAAAATGAGTGTAATGAAGCCTACTTCACTTCAGTAGGATTTGGTTTGAGCTTTTAGTGGCTTCAGTGTGAGCCTCGGTCCCGGACGTTAGATTTGTGGAAACTTCTGTAGTTCATCACTTTGGTCTTTGTAGATCTTGCTTTTTCTTGCTTGACTGCAAAATCCAGAAATCTGTATATATGTGAGGCTCAGAATTTGGCAGAAAGGCTTTATGCATGAATTGTTTCATTTTTATAATGCTAGAGAGTTTTACAGAAGCACGCAGCAAAAGTTTGTCATGTTGGACAGCTTTCTCCTGATGAGTATCATGTCCTGGATTTTGACCTGAACGTGTATCTGATTTCTTTGCAGTTTCTCAGCACCCTCTTTGCCCCTTTAAATTTCGTGATGGAAAAAGTGGAAAGCATCCTGCCCTCCAGTCTGTGGCACCAGCTGACGAGGATCTGAGGGAGCACACCCGCGGACTGACTGCCATGACGTCTTCTGTGCCAACTTTTTGTTGACCACAAGAAAGCATGATAAAAAGGGAAGCAGTTCTAAGACTTAAAAACTCTTCATGGATTGTCTGTTCTCATATGAAAACTGTTTTGTTGTACAAAATACATTGATGTTAGGTTCTATTATATTTTGCCTTCAGAAAAGACAAACTTAAAAATAAACTTTTTGTGTATTGCAGCATCGCTGTCTTCTGGCTTATTCTTCAAAGTCAGACTGTACTTTGTGTTCTTAAACATCTGTGTGCTGTATCTGCCTCACCACAACCAGGGCTCGGCTTTCCGTTCAGTTAATGAAGAAACACTAATAACCTCACAGCTGAAAGCAGCAGAATCGCTGCCTCTTATTGCAGAGTTCAGCCGGGGTGAAGCCCTCAACACTGCAGACGGTCTAGGCTGGTCTAGGCCAGGCTCCTCAGCACTTATAGCTCCTGCTTCAAGCAGCTTTAGTCTCTTGCTTGAGACCGTGTCAGCTCTCCGGGTGGTTTTAGTGGTGCATCGGGCTTCTGATTCCCATCCCTGCCCAGAGGTCAGTTTTACCTGCATGTGAATTTTCCAGAAGTCCACACACTTTAAAGATTTTACTCACGACACATTATTCCAAGCACCTCCAGAAGCTCCATGCTTTGTTGGTTGTTCACAGATCACAACAGAAGTAGCGGCAGAGAACTGAGGACAAATCCACCTGCGTTGTGTGGCTGCTGTATTCATGCCTCTGTGTATTTGTTGCTGAGTTTTTCCTGCGTTATTGGTGCTCATCGAGTATGAAAAAGCCAGTACCTTTTCCTGTACGGATTAAACATCAGCACTATAAAATATTTGTTGCTTCAGACCAGAAGCTCATTAACAAAATTAGTGTTGGTTCATGCACAATTAATAGAGGTCGGAGTTTTGTCATTAGTGCCTGCCTCAGGAAATCTCACCCGAGTGCTGGGAGCAGTTTAGACAAAGGATTCGTGTGTAACTTACCGCTGTAGATGGAAATGTCCCGCAGACACCTCTGCCATGAGGCCAGCTCTAAAATCGTTGGTTTGACCTGGAAGTTGAAGCAAGTAGTCCCCGCTGTCAGGAACTGAAAGTGCACCCTTACAGCTGCCTCCAGGATTTCTTTTCAGCTCGCCTCCCAAATGAGGGAGCATTAATCTCAGGCAGCGGGGAAAGAAAGGCATCTTTGCCAGCCCAACTTCAAAACGTACAACATGGCACAGGGCACTGCTATGGCTTTAAAAATGCTGAGCAGCTTCAGGGACTGACTAGCAGGAGATAAATTTGTTTATCAATGAGGAAATTAGTGAGCAAAGACAAACCTCCCGTTATTGGTGTTGCTATTAGATGAAGGTGGCATCAGCGACAACTGAGGTACTTTAATTTTTGCCCTTTCAATCACAGATGCACTACTCTATGCAGGAGAAGGTTTTTGTGCAGGCGAGCAGTGGTGCTGCATTAAATCAAAAGCTGCTGTGCAACGAGAAAAACGCCAGCCCCACGCCAGGAGCAATCGGTTGTAAGAACAAGACCGGGGAAGAATGCAGAGGAGCAGAGAGCCCAGAGCTGGAGGTGCGTGGCAGCTGGGGGCTTCCGCGCAGGTTTTTCCCCTCAAGCCGTTAGTCCTGCAAAGCAGCTCACCGTGATGTTGAAAATAGAGGGGCTTACACCAAACGTGGGATGTGGCAAATGATTACAGGTGGAGGACAAGGTGTGGACGTGTGAAGTGGACTGATATTAATGTTCTCAGCATTGCACCTGAATTGCTAAGGCATCCACAAGGGAATACCTGTAAAGCAGGCGCTCCTGGGCATCTCTGGTGGTAGAACTGAGGATAATTTCATGTTTGACTCACAACCGTGCTGTCAGATCAGAAGGATCAGGCTCAGTCAGCCTTTGGTTGCTTTGCCCTTGTCAGCTCTTGTTGCCCTGTGTAGCTTCGTGTCGCTTACTCCCAGCCACCTCAAACACCTTTTAAAGTTGATTTATATATGCCCAACATTTCATAAGAACAAATTGCTGTGATTGAATATATAAATGTGGTTGCACACCAGCGTATATGCAGCTGTGTGCAGATGTCCATGTTTATCAGCAGCTGAGGTACGCGTTTGGCCTGCTGTTGGAGGAAGAGATAAGGTGACATTATATGTGTGGGAATTATTACCTGCAATAATCTGTGTGACAAAAAAAGAATGCTTAATTCCTTGGAACAACCAGAGCCTTCCCTTGAACTCTGGGGAACTTAGAGGAGCTCAAAAATATCTTTATGTGATTATTATCTATCTCTCCATCCATATCTATCCAGCTCCCTTATAAGCAGTAATGAGCTATGTTTTTTATCTAGAAAGTATCTTTCTGCTTTAATTATAATTCTAGGCAGCTGAGAGACCAGGCAAGTCAGACAAAGGATTTTCTTTTTCATCAGGCGTAGTCTGATGCCTTAGGGTTTTGTGCCTCTGACATGTTTCCTGTGAAGTTCAGCATTGCTGAGATCAAACGCCGAGCACAGCCTGTGATTACCATGATAGAAAGCCCCTGGCTCAGTGCGGAGATGAGCACTCCGAAATCTGGTTCAGATAGTAACTCATCTTTAGTTTGAAGGCTTACGGAGATGGGGGCTTTTTAACTCAAAACTTTCGCAGTTCCTGGTTTGGTTTTTGTTTGTTTGTTTCCTTAACGACACCCACATGCAGTTTGGCTGCACGCTGTCCCTTCAGGTCATGCCCTGCAGAGGACCAGACCCCCAGGAGCAGCACCAGGCCACTCCGGCTGCTGCCTTCTGGCCCTCCCCTGGTGGGCTTAGGGCTGCTGCAAGGCAGGAGCCGTGCTCAAGGCAGTGAACACTGCGCCTACAGGAAGGCTGCCGCTTTCCCTGCTTGTTCTTCACTTGGTGTGAACACCAAACAAACAGACTCAGGCTTTTCAGCAGCTAGCTTAGGAGTCCTTACCCCGCTAGAAACAAGGGAAAAACTACCAGGTTTCCTGCGTTGCAGAGGGCTTGGAAACCTCACAGGCTCCGTTTCAGAGCATGGCACCACCTGAGGTGCCAGCAGAGCTTCACGCTTCTGCACGGAGTCGCGGGAGCCCTGGTGACCAGGGGTCTCCATGGCAAGGCCAGGGAAAGATGCTCTCCACCACACCGGACCGAGAGCTGCTTGGTCTGGGGCAAAAGCACCTTCCCCTTTCTCCTTCCACCCCAAAGCTGTGCGATCAGCGTGCCCTCCAGTAGTGCTCAGCTTGGCTAAAGCTCATTTCCCCCTCGCCACCATCTAGCGTCTGGCCAGGGCTGGCCGGGGGGAATTGCTCCCAGCCTGCAGCCTGGCTGCCTGCCCCCAGCAGCTCCGCAGGACCAGGAGTAGGGACAACTGGGGTACTGCATTGCTAATTAAAACCTAATTAAATTTTGCGAAGAAGGTTCTGCAGGGGTGGGAGGTGAGGAGGTTGCACGTGCTGCATGTAGAGATTTTTGCAGGGAACAACAACAACAACAACAACAACAACAAAACCAACCAACCAACCAACAAACAAAAACCACCACAAAAGCAGCCCAACAATCTCTTTAGCTGTGGGTCTAACATGACAACACACCAGTCCTAAAAGTCATTCCCACTTTCCAAGAGGTAAGAAAGAAAGTCAGATTGTTGGGGTGAGATTTCTCCTAAAAGAGCTGAACAAGCTTTTAGTGGTAAAGTTTGCTGAAGAATAAAATAGTGGTGAGGGACCAGTCCCAAAGTGCTTGGCTGGCTAGCGGCATTGCAGAGACATTGCTGGGGTCTTATTTCGTGCACCACAAGTAACAGGAACTTCCTCAAGAAAACTGGACTCTATATTAAAAAAATAATAATCCCTACAGCGCTTTGCCTCATCTAGCATTTTTTTTCTGACACTGAATTGTCTGCCTGGGGAAAGCACTTTTCTTCATGAATAAATGGATGAGAAAATTTGTTCCGTAGAACAACCGATAGGATTATTTTATTTAATTTGCCTTGCTTGATTTCTTTGTTTCTTTTTTTTTTTTTTTTTTAATTAGATGAAGGTCAAGGAGATTCTTTCTTAGAAATATTTACACGATCTCTTCTTCCCACTAAGAAATGGTAAACACTCCCAGGAGTAATTAATTTCTTCATGAAAGAGGCAGCAGAAACGCTCATAGATGTAAGACGCCTACATTAAAACCCCCTGTTGTTCTTGCTTTTTTTGGTTTTGTTTTTATTCACAAATGAAGCAAAAAATATAACCAAATAATTGTCCAACTCAGCTGTTACACACTGGTTGCTCTGCAAAATATTCTGATTCTCCTCTGATGAAATGGATTTGGTGGGGCTTTTTCTGCATTGCAGCTTATTGACGTGGTACTGAAATGGGATATGAAATGCAGCCTGCTGCACACCTGCGTTGGGCCTGCTGCGTGGGGCAGGGGCTCTGATGAGAAAGGACACTGAAAAGGCGTCCCAATAGCATCCAGTGCCACCTTCTTGGTCTTTGTGGTGAGTCCAGTCTCAGGAATCACAGGGCCTTGAGACCAGGGCGTTGTCTGGAGGCAGGCTGACCGTGGTGGAGGGCTGGGTTAGGGAACATTTAAACAAAGAGGACGGACACGAGTGCCTGGGGCCTGACGTGGTGCACCCACAAGTGCTGAGGCACTGTGGGGCCACTCTCCATCTGCTCGTGGAGGCCATGGCAGCGGGGGGAGGCTGCTGAGGCCTGGAAGACAGGAAGGGCCTCGGGAGCTAGAGGCTGACCAGCCTCACCTCGGAAAAGTGGTGGAGCACAGCCTCCTGGAAGCCACTCCGAAAACGCTAGGGGTAGGAAGGTGACTGGCAGTAGTCAGCAGGGATGTGTGAAAAGGGAAATCGTGTGGATGTTGCTTACCTTGATGATGCCGTCTCCCACAGCGTACTCCTAGACACAGTCATGCAGTGCAGGCTTAGGTGAGGGAGTGGGGAGGTGGCTTGAAAACTGGCGGCACTGAGCTCAGAGAGCTGTGACGAGTGGCACCCATCACCCAGGCGGAGGCCAGTTGCTCATGGTGCTTCCCAAGGGCGGGTCCAACGTCCTGGAAAACAGGACGGAGTGCAGCCTCGGTGAGTTTGCAGATTGTGCAAAACGGGGAGGCGTGGTTGGGCCTTCAGATGGTTGCTGCCATTGAGAGGGACCTCAGCAGGGCAGAGGAACCAGGAACCAGGCATCTCAAGAAGTTCATTAAAGAAGGGGACCTGCCAAGTCTCGCAGCTGGGGAGGAATAACTAAGTGTACCAGTACAGCCTGGGGCCAACTTTCTCAAAAAGAGCTTTGCAGAGAAGGCCCCAGTGATCCTGGTGGACTATGAGCCAGCACCGTGCCCTCGCAGCAGGGACTGTTCCTAAATGTACCTATGTGGTACCTTTTGTATGTTTTCTGCTTAGATTGCAATCACAGAATCACAGAATCATCTAGGTTGGAAGAGACCTCCAAGATCACCTAGTCCAACCTCTGACCTAACACTAACAAGCCCTCCACTAAACCGTATCACTAAGGGCTACATCTAAACGTCTCTTAAAGACCTCCAGGGATGGTGACTCAACCACATCCCTGGGCAGCCCGTTCCAATGCCTAACAACCCTTTCGGTAAAGAAGTTCTTCCTAATATCCAACCTAAACCTCCCCTGTCGCAACTTTTGCCCATTCCCCCTCGTCCTGTCACCAGGCACGTAGGAGAACAGACCAACCCCCACCTCGCTACAGCCTCCTTTAAGGTACCTGTAGAGAGCGATGAGGTCGCCCCTGAGCCTCCTCTTCTCCAGGCTGAACAAGCCCAGCTCCCTCAGCCGCTCCTCGTAAGACTTGTTCTCCAGACCCCTCACCAGCTTTGTTGCCCTTCTCTGGACTCTCTCGAGCACGTCCATGTCCTTCTTGTAGCGAGGGGCCCAAAACTGGACACAGTACTCGAGGTGCGGCCTCACCAGAGCCGAGTACAGGGGAGCAATCACTTCCCTAGACCTGCTGGCCACACTGTTTCTTATACAAGTCAGGATAGCATGTTGGGTTTCTTGGCCACCTGAGCACACTGCTGGCTCATATTCAGCCAACTATCAACCAATACTCCCAGGTCCTTCTCTGCCAGGCAGCTTTCTAACCACTCATCTCCCAGCCTGTAGCTCTGCTTGGGGTTGTTGTGCCCCAGGTGCAGGACCCGGCACTTGGCCTTGTTGAACTTCATACAGTTGACCTCAGCCCATCGCTCCAGCCTATCCAGATCCTCCTGCAGAGCCTTCCTGCCCTCGAGCAGATCGACACACGCACTTAGCTTGGTGTCATCTGCAAACTTACTGAGGGTGCACTTTGCAATGGATATTGCAATGGATATTGCACATAAATTTGGTGTAAGAACACACACGCCACCAGCCACCTCTCAGGGTTTCAGGCTTTCAAAAAGTACTGTTCCCTACAAAGTCATGATATCCCATAAGATTAAAGTAAGCTAAAATCCCCAGTCCAGAGAAATGGAGTTTTTAAAGGGCATTCTATCAGCATATTGGTTATTTCTACATCATTTCTTGCACAGGTAAAATGAAGACTTAAGTAACAGGACTTACATCTTAGCTACGTTTTCATGCAAGGTAAAGGTTGATGGTTGTTGCCAGTCTTGCTCCAGGTTTAGTGATATTTTGTTCTGCCAAAATAAACATTCTGACACCTTTAATACAATGACCTCAAAACATTTTACATGGGACTGTAAAATTCAGGTGTATTTGTCTGCTGGTGTATTAACCAAACGATGAACTTATGAAGCGATTGAGGCTGATTTCATTGCCTTTTATTTGACTTCATAGAGCGAGTTCCTTTGCAATAATGAGGCTTCCTTTTTTTTTTTTTTTCCAGAACACTGAAATATTTTCAACGTTATTACACGGTGAATTTGTAGACTACTCAAAGGATCTCTGAATCTTTCAAAACACCCGACACACACCAAAAAATAATAACATGTTGCTTTTAGGTTCTTTAAGGCCTAGAATGTGGCCTTGCCCAGACTGTGAACTCCATTTAATTTCACAATGAAATTTTAATAAAAATTCTCCTTGGAGCTCACCTCTACAATTAGGTGTGAAATTTTGCTTATCCAGCCTAGAGCCAGAATTTCCAGCATAACCACTGAACTTAAAGTGTGTACATACATATATATATGTGTGTGCACTGTGTGTGCATGCGAGTAATGTGCACACTGTAACTAGCACACTGGCAGGGCTATCCCCACCAGCACTGGGTGTATGCCCAGTGGCACGACTGTTTTTTACTACTAACCATGATCATTACATTAGTGCTGTACACATTAACGGGAACATTATTTTGTCCAGACAAATAGCTTTCTGGATCCTCCTCATCTTTCAATGCCAGCTGTGCTTTCTGGAGTTGCCCTGCCCATTTTAATGATTAAAGCTTTTCAAAAAGAATTTCAGATTTAAATGACTGCTCTCTCAAGACCTTTGAAAATAAAAAATAAAAATAAACACATGATTTTTTAATATTCTTTAAAAAACAAAACAAAGCAAAAAAAAAAAAGCACATTAACCTGACTACTCGCCTTGCTTTATTGCCACGGTATGCTTCTTGTCTATTATTTTTTCACGCACTGTTTGTACACACTAAGGTTCCTCCAGTCTTTTCCATTTTCACATGGAAATATTTTCTGTCACCTGTTCTACCTTCTTTTCGTAAGTTATTTTTTCAGTACCGTGCCTGTCTCTGCACTTCATGGGTGCTTTTCCATAGCCTTCCAGGGCTGCCTTATCAGACTTAGTGGCACTGGCCCCATTTCTGCTCTCTGCTCCTTAGCAAGCTGGCTGTTCCCTGTCTGACACAGCTCCCCAGCATCTCTCCTTCATGAGGCCACAACTTCAGGGCCTCATGAGCCTACGCACATTTCCAGCACTTTGTTGTTTTGTGCTGATCCGAGCCCAGAACACAGACCTGGCACAGCCTGCAACTGCCTCCATCAAAGGCCAATGCACTCTTAATCAGCTGCAAGTTTGTGCAGCGTGCATTCCGAGAAAAGCTCATTTGGAAGTCCCCATTGGAACTGAAAGTATAACTCTGAGCACATTTATATTAGGTTTATTAAATTTAAAAGAACATAAGAGTTGATAGATTCTTTAGAATGAAACCCAATTGTTATTAAGACACGGTATTGCTTTCTCCATCAGATTTCTGCAAATGTTTCAGTAAAATTCAGTAAATGAAAAATAGGAAATCTTATCCTTAGGTAGTTTAGTGTCCTGACTCCAGCTGTCATTGGGCTGGAATTACTTTTCTTCGATTCTTCTCATAAAAAAAAATAAAAAATAAAAAAATCAGTGGTTAGTATTAATAACCTTTTATAAGTCCTTAAGGCAAGTTTTCACAAATATATACCTAAGACATTAGCTTTGGCTCCTTAATAGCAGATGAGACTCTTGCAGTTGAACGCTTCCTGCTGCTCTTTGCTTTCCCCTACGGGCCAGTCTCTGCCCAACACACCTCACAGCCCAGCGCTGTAAGGGCCACCACAGCACACACACCACCCCACAGCAGATGGGTGGGCAAATTCACCTCTGGTAAAGCCCCAAAATCATCCTGGCCACAAAGTTTTCCACGGAGGAGTCCCTGCTCAGGGCCCAGGCCTCAGCCCAGTAGGCCGAGCGCCCAGGGCATGGCTGTGAGCAGCACCAGGCCCTCGGCAGGAGGCCGTAGCAACCCCCACATTTGGTGGCATCCAGTACGAAATGGCTCATCCTGACGTCTCGCCGTGTGCCCGGTGGCAGGAAGGACTTGCCGCAAGGAGCTCAGAGTTGTGTGTTGGCTGGGACAGCCCCAACAGAAGCAGCTCCTTCCAGCGCGGCAGCGGTTGTTAACACAAACCGTGCAACAATGCGGTTATGTGGAGATGTGAACACTGCAGAGTTTGTAAGAGTCATTGAGCAGCTTCTGTGTAACGAAAGGCGAAGGCAAAACCGGCGTAAATCCAGCAGAGGCCTCGGAAGCATTCCCTGCGTGGACCAGGCAGGGCGGCAGTACCCAAACGTCATGTCCGGGACGTCCAGCCGGCGCTCTTGGGCGCCTTGCAGGTGTGGACATCCACCACCTCCAGGCAGTCCTGGCAGCGCACGGCGCAGCACCAGTGGAACTTGCACTCGCATTTCGTCATCCTGCTGACGCGCGAGGTGTCGTAGCCTCGGCCGCAGCACATCACCTCGCAGCTGTCCATGCCGCGGGACGTCTGGTTGCAAACCCGGCCGGCCGTCCCTGGGGACCCTGCAAGGGGAAGGCAGCGGAGGTCACTCAAAAGAGCAGGGGGTGGGTTTTAAGGGAGGACAGAGAGCATACAAAAACAGGAAAAAGAGACATCGTTTGTGAGGTATCTGTTCCTGCAACATCACATTGCTCCACACAGGAGCTGTGGGAGGGCTGCCAGACCCCAAACCACTACATCCAGGGCTGCAAGGGACGCGCTGGGCAGTGCCCCTGCTGCTGAAGGTTGGAGTCTCTGCCAAACCCAACACCACAGTGGGCATTTTGGGTGCTGGGGCACTGGGCCTTGGTTTACATACCCAGTGCACACCAGCCCAGGGGGTTGCTGATGATCTGTGCTACCACACATCCCCACTGAGCAAGTACAAAGGTTTCTGCTCCTTCCTGATACAGAACGCATGAAATTGATTTACAGCCTGCTATGGACAGAAGGAGGGCAGGGAGACATCCCGCGCCTCTCTGCAGCTCTCTAGAGCAACTTGAACAGCTCTGCCCATCCCCAGGAGGCACAAAGTGGCTGGATTCACCCCTTGAAGGCATCTCCTGCCCAAACTGCTACCGTGCCACACATCTAACACAAACGTATCTCAGGGTTCACTTTAGTTTGAGAGGGTTCGACAGATTATTCTTATCCACCTGAAAACTTCATAGAAACTCATTGCTTAGCCTAATTTCAGGCAGAGCCATAAGATAAACATCGTGCTGGCATTTTCTTTAGACCAAACAATAGCTATATTCTTCCGTTCTTGGCCAAAATGGAATCTCCTAAATAATGACTGCAGTCACTGAATTGATTGGGAAAATTTTACAAAGTGTATCTGTGTGGTTTTATTATCACCCAGTGGTACAGTTATTTCATAGGTGTACATGAAAAAATTAACCTAAGAGAATAAAATGCATGCAGATATTAATTCAAATTTGCATGAAGTAGGATAGCAAATCATTCCTAATTAATAAAAACCTGAGATGTAATTTGTAATTACTGAAAATCCAAGCTGCATTAACTCTTTTTTCCCTCCCTATGGTGCACTCATGGTTGCACGTGCCATCGCTGCTGTACTGAAGCACTTCAGCACGTACCAGCATGCGCTGTCTGACAGTTTTCCCTGTCCCCACTGTCCCCAGCACCAGGGACACATCCCATTTTTTGGCCCTGGACCCAAGCACACAGGCGCTGAGTGGTCTCAGGCACTGGAGTGCAGCCACCTTCTCAGACCGCCGTCTTTCATGACGGGTGCATGACTAGCACGGTGTGGGAGATTTTGCTCTTTTTACATTGAATCAGGACACGCTTCAACTGAAGTCCTAGAGGAGAGCTTCAGTCCCCCAACGGCAGCTCAGCCTTCTCTCCCATAGCCTATAATCCATTTCACTTAAATATTTAGATATTCATTGGGCCACAAACAGAAGCATACACCTGGAAAGCTTTGATTTCAAATGACAGCATCACAGAAAGGCCGAGGTTGGCAGGGCCCTCTGGAGCCCACCTGGTACAAGCCCCCGCTCAAGCTTGCTGCTGTGGCCAATACACGAGCTGAAGGTGCCACCTCAGGAAGGAGGTGGCCCGAATGGAGGGCCACATGCCTGGCTCCCTTGCTGGCCAGCCAGCACGGAGCAGGAGGAGAGGGCACACGGAATGTGCAGTGTGGCTGCAGACATGCTCTGGTCCCCAGCCCAGGCTGCTCTGCCTGGCTAGGCTCTGCTGTCCCCATCTCAGCCCTGTCCCCAGTTTGCCCAGCTCTGCCCAGCACCGGGGCAGGAGGGGAGCTCGGGGACAGGCTGAAGTCTTTTCTGTTTGAGGGAACACCTGACATCGGTGTAGAAACCAGTGAAGGACCTGGGAGGATGCAGAGCTGCGTGACTTGCCCGTGGTCACATCGGAAGCCTGTGGCAGAAACAAACCAGACCCTCCTTGCAGGCTACCGTGCTCGCCTTGATCCATGAGGCAGCACAAAGAGCAGGAAGAGCTGCGTGGTGCTGTGCTCGTGCAGCCCACAGACACAACTATCGCATCCCAGGCTGTGCAAAATGCCTTCAGCTGAATAACCACGTTTATAGGGGCTTGTCCTGGGGGTTTACCATGCTGATGTGGCCCAATAACAAAGTCCTGGGGTGCCTAGGCTGTGTGTTGTGGTATGTCAAGGACAATAATCTGTAATAACCGTGATTCGGGTTAGATTTCAAACTGCTATGGGAGGAAGACCTCACGCCAACCTCTGCAATAAGGTCAAGGGGATTCATCGAGAACTGCTGTGATGAGGTGCGGGAGCTTTCCCGGGAAGGTGCAGCAGCATTCCTCAGCCGAGGCACAGGTTATTTCCCAGCCCCAAAGTTCTGATTTCCAGATGTTTGAGGAAATCACACAGCAGCCAAGAGAACCTGAATGGGAAACTCCCACCGATTTCTATGGGAGTTTTGCCACTGACTTCAAAAAGAAAATGATTTCATCCCTTAGCAGACAGTCAAAAGCCAGTATCATCTGATGTCACCCACCACACACAACCAGCAGTACTGTGCCACTAGGGAAGGAGACCACATCATCCACAGAACCTGGTGAAAGAGTAAGGTTCATAGCAAGGCTTAATTCCTGAGCAAAGCCAATGCTTTTGAGAAGTTCAAAGAGCCCCTTCAGCATCGCTGTGGCTCTGCTGGAGCCTGAGGAGAGTCCCTGGTCGCCTGCCCCCACCAGGGAAAGCAGGACATGGAGCAGCCCATGCTGGCACTCCACCACTGGGGACTGACAGACACCTCCAACTCTTTGTCAACATTCAACACACACTCAGCTCGCCTCAACGTAAAGCTCTTGCCGAAACAAATTCAGCTACGACACATGCACACACAAAACCCATTCCCTTTCATGAGACAGAGGATGAGCAATAGCTGACAGAGCAGCCACACACATCACGGCACTCCTTGGAGGTGCTCCAGCACCGAGGCCACCAGCAGAAACTGAGCAAAAGGGCAGGATTTTCTGTTCCTGCCCTGCTACCTGCAGTGCACCTCCTCATCACGTAAGAGGCAGGACTGTGTTCTAACTCGCAGAGAGTTTTCGTGCAACCTCTTTGTTTTTAGTTCAAGTTTCAGAATTGCCATGCCAACACACAACATCGTACCTGCCAAGATATCCACAGGTTTGAATACTGCCAACTTTATGGCCTGTACATCAAACCCTTTCTTTCTTCTTGGTTTGCACAGTTATTTTCTTGAGCAAACATATGGAAAGTTGAAAATTACTTTCTCTCCATTCCTAAAGCACTACAATGACTTTATTTCTCTATAACATGAGATTTTCCCTTCTGTTTCTATTGATTAAAAATCTGGCTTCAAGCAATAAAGTTCATTACTCAACATGCACATTAAATAATAATAATAAAAAAAAATTAAAACCCTGATAACAATAACCAAGTTTCCACACTTGCATTTTGGAAAACAAATAAATAAATAAAAGCAAGTATTGACAGAAAAGCGACTCTGAAGGTACTTTTTAAGTCAAGAAATACGAGGGCCCTACACACACCAGACAAGTACAGGCGGGTCTGAGGGGACAGGCAGCACCCTCGGGAAGCAGCCTTGTCTGGAAGACCCGGGGTTTTGCAGGCCAGCAACGAAGAAACAGAAACATATCGATAAAAGAAGAGCTTATCCAGATTCAGTTGACAGTAAATATGTGTCTGACTCCAATTCCCATAGCCATTAATAGCTGCCACAGTCCTCCAGCTCCAAGAGGATCCTCGGGCGCTGGTGTGGCCTGTTCCTGAGGGCAGCCCCCAGGCCCCTCAGGGACGAGCGCCTGCCCTGACTGAGGGCCGGGACTTCGCCCAACGCCTTGCCGGTGCAAACGCTGGGAGATGTAGGCCAAGTATTCACACAGGGAACAACTTAGCGAAAAGTTTCTGACAGAGATCAACATGGGTTTCTCTCCACAGGTTGCATACTTCGAGTGCTAACACGTCTCACCCAACACCAATACTTTGCAGGCTGTAATTTAATTTCACATTTTTCTTTCACTCCAGATTTGGCCTTCCTTATTCATCTCAGAAATGTAGCACATGGCTTAGATGGGGCGGTAAGGGATAAAAAAATAACCCTGTGAAGGAGTCCCCAGCCACAGCCACATGCCCACTTGTCGGGGACTCGGGAGACTGGTACCACACGTTCCTGACCCAGGTGTGCCAACCCCAGCCCATGTGCAGGCAGAGGCAGCGATGCTGGCTTTGATGGCACCCAAACTGGGACCAAACGAGTGTTGGGAGAAACCTGTGGGTAACTCAGAATAGCTTGGGGTACATCTCAGAAGGGTTTTCAGCAGGTCCTGAGAACATCTGCACATGGGCAGGACCCATCTCTTCGCTCCACCACCATCTTCAGGGGGCCAAAGCCTTGCTGCTACCACAACAATTGCAAGAAGTCAACCCTTGCTCAGCAAGGTGATCCTGCTATCTCATCCACCTTGGAGAAGTGCTCTCTCAACTTCATCCCAGCTACCCCAAGCACATAACCAAGCTCAGCCTGCACTAAACCCTGGGGTGAGTTAAGTGGGAGTCTCCCTGTAGAAGGAGGTTTCACCCAAACACTGCCCAAGGTTTTTGGTTGCTCTGCACAAATTAATTCTTAATAAACCTGATGGACTTTTTTTTTTTAAGAACACATTACTCTGCTTTAACAGACTCTACAAACAACAGCCCATAATAGAGGACCTACCAGTTAAGAGGACCTACCAGTTAACTGGTGATGTCCGTGATATGGCTGCTCATGCGCTTATTCCCAAAGCATTCTCCGCTTTTGCACTAGTATATTCAAAATGTGATAAACTTGCTACAGTTTTCAATCAACCTAGCCTGCATGGATGGTGAAGTGGCAACATTTTAAAAATTAACCTGTTTCTACCAGAAGCTTACAAGCAGACAAAGGAGGCTTTTGTTTAGGGCATTTCTGAGGTGAAGTTGCACATTAGGGATATACTAGTACATGCTACACCTGGGATGCCACCAGTGAAACCTTCACGTTATTTCCTTTTGCAGCATTATCATCTCTAAGCAGTCTCTCTGTGTATAGTCCTGGGTATGCTTTTATTGATTTTAGCAGTTGGCAATTCATGTTAATATAAGGGAACACCATGCAAAGCGTGTCAAAATTTGTAAGTTCACAACAAGGTTTTCAAAAGCCCTCTTGGATGTCCAACTTCTGTTTCTATTGAACTATGAGTATAAAAACGTAGGAAAAAAAAAGATTTTTGCTTCCACATGAGCAGAATCCAGTGACTTCTGAACACTTGTGAAACCATCCTTTGGTCCTTTTTTAAAAGTCATGAAATCTTAATGCTAGATAGAAGTGGTTGGCTTATTATGCGCTCTTGCTATTAAGCGAGTTGCTATTAGTGGTTTCCACAAATTATCTCTCTCCCAAAAGCAATGACTCCTCTTTTCCTTCTAGGAAAAAAATAATAATACTGCAGTTTTCACTTTGCAGGGGTGATTCATGTACGTACGTCCAACTGCCCCTCCCGGACAGACTACTGGGGTGTATCCAGTGACAGCACCCTCCGATGGCTGCCTGCCACCAGAGAGAAAAGCCAAAGCTACAAGCTCCGACAGGAGGAGGCGAGATGCGGGGTTTTTTTGGATAGATCGCTGGTGATACAACTCCTGAGTACCTTTAATTTACTGGTTTATGTGTATTAACACACCCAAGCCACAGAGGATACTGGCTTTGTCATTTCACAGTTTGTGAAGCTGTCTCCTGGTCAAGCTGCAATGCTTCATAAAATGTGCTCTGGGAATCCTTCGTTCAGCCCTGATACTAATCAAACTCCAGATTCACGGTTTTTCTGAAGCACTAAATTGCTTGAATTCCCTGGAGAATGAAAGGCAGAGCTATATTCAAGGGCATAATAAAGTACAGTGGTATTACATTTAGCTGACACTGAGATGCTGTCCGCATATTTCCAAACTCAAACTTCTATAATCTCATTTAATTTAACCTCCAATCATCTAACAGGGCCAATGCTCTGGAGTGCTCAACAGGGCAAAATAAAACTAATCAAGAAAAAATGCTGCTCAGCTGCTGATGTTATCTCTGTTGAACTCAGATCAGCTTGTGTTTATCTGATTCTTTCTTTGCTCCATGAGAGTAGCAGGCAATCCCGCAGAATTGTTCCCTTTCCCATTGAAGGTTTACTACAGCTTTCCAAAAATGTGCTCTTCAAAACAACCACATTCTCAGGATTCTGAGCGGCAAAGAAACGCCTCATCTGAAGTGTTATCTGGGGATGAGCAAAAGCATATGTCAGGCTGCGATCTCCGGGTGGGCCTGACAGCACCAGGCAAGCGAGCAGAGCACACTGCGGTGACAAACGCCCAGTCTCCTCCACGATAACAAGCCTGACATGTTAGGCTAGGCTTACTGCAGAGATGATTAAATGGCTTTTTGACATAGAAGTGGCTCGTGCACTGACTCTCCTTTTAAGGGGAAAAATATCACAGATCTTACAGTGAGAAAAGCAGCTTCAAGAAATGAGTTTTGAATAAAACCTGGTCTGCAAAGAAATCAAGTTTTGAATAAATCCTAGTCTCTGCACAATGCCACAATATGCCCATTTATTCACCTGGATTAAAGTATTAGATTTTATGGTATCGGTCACTACTCAAGGAACAATATGCTCTTGTGCAGGTAATAAGTACCACCTGCAAAAGCCATAAATAACATTTAAAATTACCTTGACTACTTAACTAACCAGGAACACTACACAATGTAAGTGTACTGGATGAAATTCTGGGTTCACTGGAGTCAATAGTACATGACCAGGATTTCACATATTGTTCTTATTTAAGTACAGTTGTTTTGCAATGCCTGTTCCAAGTAAACTTGGATTGTAAATACACAGTGGTGCCAAAAAGAGCTAAGCTGCGTTGCTATCCAGATACTTATGGATGTGTCATACCGGGTGCACTCTGGTACGTTATACAACCTATTAATTAGTTCCACAGCATCTTTCATACATTACTCAGTCTCTCTCTCTTTTCCAAATTTGTTTTTTTTTTTCAGTTGTTCTTTTTTCTTTAGTTGTTTTTTAATTCTTAATTGCCACATCAGGAAATGCTACAAGCTGCTCAAGAGCTGTTAGCATGCTTAGCGTTGCTTGGCAATGCCTTGAACCCTGGAACTTTGTTAAGGGTGCCCCTACTGAAAACCTCTACTGAAACCTCTGAAAGCAGAAACATTCAGTGTTAACAGCAGCCCTGAAACTTCATCTCTTCCCACTGGGGCTGGCACGACTCTACAGAACACATGATAGTAGTCACAGACCGAGCAAAGGCTGACTTACAGAGAGGAGTAAGCACTGTGTCTTTGGATGCAGGGTGCTTTGCCCCACTGACGTGCACTCCTGCAGTCACCTGCGCTTCCTCCAGCCACCTTGCACCGCGCTACGGTGCGCTGACTGGTGCCAGAGCAGAGCTGCCAGATCTCATGCCTGTGGGGAGAGGGGCGTCTGCTGCTAGAGACTGTCCACAATGAGCTGTGAGGAATGTGCAGATAAAGGACACCTGTCTCTTGGGACTTTACAATACGGAAGAGACGCAGCGTAACTGAGATGGTTCCATGGGGACAACACAGGACTCGGTTCTGCTGCAGTTACACCTGGCAGCTCTGCACTGAGCTATGGGATACAACTGTACACGCGGCTGCATTATGGCATGGACCAGCCTCCAGAGCATAGCTCAAACTTGTCCCAAAAGCAACCTTTGCCTTGCAGAGTCTCCATGGTTCCATAGTATCTGGAAGAAACTGCTGAATTGTATTAGAACTGGCTATCGTACATCTAGAGACACTGAGGAGCTATCATTCTTGTGCAGAGCCATCCTTCCAGAACATCTTCCTTCCTGTTTCCTGCTGGTTATATGCATGGATTTATATATATACACTCATTAATAATGATATTTTTTGACCTGCAAAGTACAAATGTCTGAAATAAAACCATTCATGTGTAATGATAGAGGCTTACCTACATCCCTGTCCCTGATACAGTAGTCTGGAGAGCTTTCAAAGTATACCAGGTCATTCTTAGTTGGCTTCTTAAATCTCTTATTAGCCACAGTGAAACCCGTGCCATCTTGATTCATGACCACCTGAATCGCTCCATTGTATTTCTTCCACAGATAATCTCCTGTTTTCCTAAAGTCTGCCATGGCCAGCCAACAGGTCCTTAGAGTGCATGATCCACTCACACCGTGACATTTGCACTCCTGTTTCAAAAACCGCTTCACGGCCTGTTTAGAAACGCAGTAAAATATACACAGGTAAAACAAACTGTCATTCAAGCTTCTCAATCCTTTTCCATTGATCCTGTAATGCCAGGCTTGCAATGGGTCTTGAAACCACGGTCTGTAGTGACACCCACTGGTAGCATCAAGTCAGCCTCGCATGGTGGGTCTGCTCTGCTTGCTTTTCTCAACCATACTACCAATCCTCCGAGGGTGTCCTTACCTCCCCCCCTGCCAGTCACCCCAAAGACCTATAGCACAATGTAATGACAGATCACAGCTCGGACAGAAGGAAATAATTTGGGTAACGGACAGAATTGCTCAGCCCCTCTATAGGTGAAGGTAACCCATTGCACCATTGCTCAAGCTGAAGCACCGCCATACTGAGCGTCCCTATCTCAGCTTCATGGAGCTGCTCTTTGACATGAACACTTATGTTGTATGGAAAAAAAATCCAGAGAATACTGTGAGATTGCCAGTGCTGAATTGTTAATGGAAATTGTATTGCAATCAGGTCTAAATTTACCATGAAAAAGTTGACTAAACAGTCCGACTCATCAAACAGCTCTTAGGCATGGTGTCTAAATGCCTATGCAGATATAGATGGTGTTTTAATTATTGCCTAGAAAATCATAAGTGTTTCATATTAAAGTGTTTTTGCAGAGCCTCTACAAAACACCATATCTAGGCTAGGCATTTGATCTACACACAAGAAACAGGGTATTTGTAAAATGCTTATAAACATTTTAACAAACATTTTAGAGTACGACCTTCGTTAGTTTGCAGTGGAGAGATCACCTTCATCATTAATTTAATGTTTGGATAGCATGAAAGCCATTTCAGCTTCATCTCAAACATTTAAACTATCTATATGATGTTAGGGAACAACAGATGAGTTCGTATACAATAAATATTTCATTCCTAATTCTGAAGACATGGATATTTGATCTATACATATTATGCCTTAAGGGTTCATGAAATACGAACATTTTAGAGTTTGCATAAGGGGAACAGCATCACGGGAAGAAGATAACAGAGAGAAAAGGTGCGTGACCAGAAGTGACACTGATGCACAGCAGGGCAGTGGTTCCCATTCAAGCACTTAGTAATGAAGTAAGAATGTGTTATGTAGCCAAAGTATGTTTCTTTTTCTTTCCAACCTGTAAGCGTTTTTTGTGACTACTTCAAAGGAAAATTAGGACTGGGATTCTGCTCAGAAAGGGATTTAGGCAGATGCTTGGTTTTAACTATCTGAGAAACTACAGGTACACTTAAAAGAACTTGTTGGACTGAGGCCTTGAATACCTGAAGCACATCAGGATGCAGCACTTATTTTGCAAGTGGTGTCCCTGTGCTAATACACAGCATATTACTTTGCACGATTCCTATGAGATTACTATAAATACTTATTCAGTGTATTTTTGAATTAGTAAAATCCAAACAGTCTAGATTCAAGAGGAACCTATCAACACGGGACTCCCTTTTCGGTGGTGTGAAAAGGAGGAGGGCGCAGCTGGTCTCATGCACACCTGGATGCCAGGCTTGTGGATGGGCTGGGGTAGCGAGGTGCCTGCAAAACTCAGCCTACACTACTGAACCGTGGGTGCAGACCAGCACCACTTCCTGTAAAGCAGGCCCTAAAGCATATGAGAATGCGTTGATTATTTTTAATAAATCAAAAAAACTACCTGCTTACCAATACTGTCTTACTATTTTGCATATATATATATATATTTAAATTTACTAATATATTTGATTGTCATAGAAAGAACTTTATGGCATGGAACTAATTCACCCCCATAAAGTCTTTGCTTGTGCTGTAGACTGCAGTCTCTTCTGGGCAGTAACATACCAGCAGCTATATTAGCTTGGTTCCCCCCCAGCTGTATATTACAACCATGCCACTGATCTGAATAGCCTCATCTGACTGTGTTATATATTAGTTGTACCTGCTGGTAATAAACAGGCGCAACAAAGATGCTGTTGGAGAAAAATCATCTGCTTTCAGTAAAAGTCATGACAATTGGATTTTTTTTTCTAATACAGGATAGTTAATATATTTTTATAGTATATTAAGGGAACTTTTTAATACAAAAAGATCAGAATATGAACAATTTACTTCCTACTGAATGTATTAAATTAAGGAGAACAAGACATGAGAAACAAGAAGGCTCTTCATGTTAGAAGTGTTAGGTGTAGCAATATAAAATATCTTTCCGTATTATTTCAGATGTTGCGGATGAAGTCAATTTTGAACACATTTTGAATAATGAAATAGCATATTCCAGCTATGTGCACTATTCTTATTACTTATCACCACTACCACCAAATATCGGTGCATGTCTTCCTCAGCCCTTGCACTAGCAGTGGGCGATACGCCCTATGATATGACTCCCTCCAGTCACTTGCAATAAATAACAGTGAAGATTCTTTTTGTTGAAATTAAATAATGGGATTTTCATACAATGTTTAGAGAAGGGTTTTTGTTGAGAGAAGGTTGAGGCTGAAGCCTTTTGGAGTTACATGTGTTATGACTTCTGTTTTCTTAAAAAGTGAAGTAATTCTATTTTATCTCTGCCCATTCTGTGTGTCAGTTTACCATACACAGAGAGGAATAGACAGTAATGTTTGTGTTTTGTTTTTTTTTAAATTTTCTCCAAGATATTTTGAATTTGCTCTTTAATAGTCCCACCTGCTCTTCAGTGTGGTCTTCAGCCTCTCTTAGGAACTTCTATTTTTTATTAATCAGAAGTAAAACTCCTCCATATATAAGGGTTAGGTGTAAGGATTAGGCTCAAAACAAAACCTCCACCCACACTGACCCTACGAAGACTTGTTCTTCTGTTCATCTTCCTACACAAGGAATCATTGAATGGACTTGGTGTGGGGCACTGATGAGCAACAGCTCTTTCTGTATGTGGAACCCCCCGTCACACTGAACCTTCAAGGGGGATGGAAATGGCATCTTGGTCTTCCACTCATCCCGTACTCTTTCCTAACTGTTGAGACTGGCCAGCGAGAGCCAGCAGGTACCTGCCCCAACACCGTGAGAGCTCACAGCGAGCATTTCCAGGCATCTGGGGGATGGACACCCACCTTCCTTCCAGCCCTGTTGTTGTGCAGGTTCATCAGCGCTCTCGCGTCTTTGCCTTTCCTCTCTTTGGCATCCACGAAGGCTCTGGCGAATTTAACACCGTAGTCAATGTTATCGCTGCAGCCGCCCCAGTCGAAATGGCCCTTGCTGTCCTTCGCAGAGCCTTTCTTCTTGGGATCACAGGAGCAGGATTTCAGCTCTCCTTGGCTACATGCCCTCGTGATAGCAAAAACTACCCCAGCGGAGGAGATGGCGTGGACAAAAGCAGATTCCCGACTGCCTGAAACAAAAAGGCTGCTTTACAAATCGTTGAGGTAGCTGCTCTGAGCAGCTATCCTAACAGTTAAAAGTCAGCTATCCTGGACTTTTTGCTAAGCAAAACTGGGCTGAAATCGCACAAATGCATGTTCCCCGGAGTCAGAATTAGTCATGGCTTAAACTTGGACCCCTCCCTGGTAAAAGCTCATCAATATAGTGTTGGAGTTGGAAAACATTAGAAGTTTGTTCCTGATATTGATTAATTTACTTTCACGGATCAGTTGTTTTGCACAGATACATGAACAGGACAGCTGGTGTTTCTATCCTGTTTTGTCGATTTAGAGAAATATATGAAGTGCTATTTTAGAGAGCAGTTTAAGAAGTCATTAAACAGGGACACTGAAACGACATGTACGTTGCAAAATCCTGCAACTGACTTTTGAAACTAGCTTTTCCTCTTCTGAGGCACTTGGAATAATCTTGCATGCTTCAAAGACAGTAGTGAGAAATCTTTGGGGTCTTTTTCCTGAAGATAAGTTAAATTTAACTTTTCTGTCTATAGCCAAGCCTGGTGGCCTTAGTTCATACAAACAAGTTCCATGAAATCAATGGCACTGCTTGTGTAATACTACAAGCAGGATTTGACCTCGCAGATGTGACTTCCACACCCCAACTGCTCAGGCAGTTTTCCCTCCTGTTAACGAAGTTATTTTATTTTATTTTTATTAACAAATTTATTTTATCAAAGACCGTCTATATTTCTAGCCTATGCCTTCTCCAGGGTATCTATTTCAATGCAATGACTGCTTAGGTTTATTTTTTAACTCTATCTTAAGATGTAATAATGTACAATACAGAGCTGTACTGTATTGACACAACTCTCTCTATGGTAACGGGACATTTTCAGCCTCAGGAAGGTTGGAAGGTTTTTTAGCACACAAATTGTGCAGTAGCTGGGGCCACTGGCCCATGATACCCGTTCTGAGCAGTCACCACCCTTAGATAATATCATCGTAGTAAGCAGGACCCCAAAGAGTCAATGATGTTACCTGTAACTCCATTTTAGGGAAAATACAATGACTTCAGCATGACACTATATAACTTACTACTGAGTTTTTATATTCCAGCAGCATCTAGATGCTTCAAATATGAATGGCTCCTTGAGTTCTGTGTGCTGTGCAAACCTTCAGCAAACGACAGCTAAAAATTTGCAAAAGCACTGGGCAAACCCTGCTTTTTCCTACACTGGCTTCAAAATCACGCAGAAGAAGTCTTGTTACAAATCACGCTCTTTGGAAGATTTCATTTCTGAGAAAACATGTTCAGAAACATTACAGCTTCTTAGCGTGTTAATTAAAAAGAAACACGATGTCGTTGGAAGAAAAATGTTTGAGTTTATTAAGTTAATCAAAAACATTTCATTTCAAATTAGAGCAATATCAGGCCATGTTTCCCATTGCAATCACTGCCTAATCAGGCTCAGCGTACAGCGCAGAAGCCTTGTGTCTAAATTCTCTCCTATAAGCCTGCAAGTGAAAATTTCAGTTTGGGGCAAACTGCGTTTTGACTTGTTTATGACATAACCTCCTCAGAACCAGGCCGTGCTCCACCAGACAAAAACCTCATCCAAAACTTCAGCTGAAAACTGCGGGTGACGTCGGCGGTGACTCACAAATAATTGCTAAGGGAGCACGAAGATGGTTATGGGCAGTCACCGTTCAGCAGCAGCGGAGGCTGGCACTGAGCGGGGCTGCACGGGTGAAATCCCACTGCTCGGGTCCCTGTGGCAGGAACACAGGAGCCCTTGGAGAGGCTGCATGCTGCTCCACGCTTCCCAGGAGAAACGCTGCAGCAGGGACCGGCTTACGGGAGGGGTCGTCACCTGCCACCCCAGTGAGCTGGGATCCTCTTGGGATGCCAGCGGCCCCTTCCAGCACCCACTGGAGTGCTGAGGTCCCCAGCTGGGGCTGGGCAGCTGCGCTCTGGAGCCCCTGTTTCTCTGTAGCCCTTTTTGGGGTGCATTATGCGCTGAAGAAAGGAGATGTGGGAACTGTATGGCCAACTGCTAAAATACCCAAATTCTCTTTCTGAACCAAAGGTCTTTATGCTTTGACAGTGGTTTTTAAGCAAAATAGCACTCTTGTCACAGGATCCCAGAATGGTTTGGGTTGGAAGGGACCTTAAAGACCACCCAGTTCCACCCCCCTGCCATGGGCAGGGACACCTCCCACCAGACCAGGCTGCCCAAAGCCCCACCCAGCCTGGCTCTGAACACCTCCAGGGACGGGGCACCCACCCACAGCTTCTCTGGGCAGTCTTCCCCAGTGCCTCACCACCCTCTGAGGGAGGAATTCCGTGCGATGACAGCACGCCTCACCTCGCCCTTCGCTTCTCTCCCGGGGTGCCTCAAGTGCTGACAGAGGGAGAGGCCGGTGCGCCCCATACCCCCCCGTCCCGCCCCACACCGCCATCCCGCCCCCGGCCCCCTCACCCCACTCACTGCGCAGCAGGACGCGGCCGAGCAGGCGCTGCCCCCTCTCCAGGGCGCTGCAGTCCCAGCGGTGCCGGCGGAACTGGTGCTGGCACTCGGCCGTCCAGGCGGCCACGCCGCGGCCGATGGAGAGCATGGCCTCGGGGTGCCGGCGGCACAGCTGCCGCTGCCGGCTCACCAGCCCCGGCACGTTGTCGCACATCACCCGCGACGAGCCCACGGCCCCCATGTACCTGCGGGAGGCAAGCGGCAGGGCAGCGGCGGCCCCGGGCTGGGGCAGGGACCCCCCTCACCCCCCTATACGTCCCCTCAGGGCGGCCCCCGAGCTCCGGGGGTCAAAGCAGCCCAAACCGGCGCTTAAAAACAAAATAGAAGCCCTGACTAAAATTAAATTACATCACCATCTGTATCCAGATGTTCTCTATTAAGCCCTGATATGCTTAGCGAGGTACCGCGCGTAGAGCCCGAGCCCTAGGTATCTTCCGAAGCGTTCCCCCAGCGGGACACGTCCCTCTCTGGGACCTTTCCCCCCCCGGAGGGTCGGGGCTCCCCGGCTTACCACCATGAGGAGGCGACCCGCGGCGTGGCCCAGAGCAGGAGCAGGGGGAGCGGCCCCCAGATCCCGGCGAGCAAGTTCATGGTGGGAAGGCGGCGGCGGCGGCCAGCATCGGGGCAGGCGGCGGGCCGAGGGGAAAGCCCATGGAAGGAGGGGGCGCCGAGGGCTGGAGGTGGCTCCCGGGGGGCCAGGGGGTCCCCGGCGGCCTGGGCCGAGCCCCGCTCCCCGCTCCCCGCCGAGCCTCCCCGGCAGGCGCGGCACAACTGAGGGGCTGCTGCGGGCTGCCGGCGGACTGGGTGGGTTCGGGTTGTGTGGCGTTTTTTTTTTTCCCTGTAACGCTGATGGATGAAATGATGTCAAGAGACACTTGGGGGAAGAGGAGGAGGAGGGAACACCTCCGCTCGGGCCAGGAATCCCGATGAGCCAGTTGCTTCCCGCTAACCCTACAAGCGAGCAGCCGGCCCCAGGCACTGCAGTGGGGTCGGCGGCCTGGTGCCGGGATCCCCACAGCCCCCTAGCTCAGGGCCACCACCCCTGCCCCTGGGGGAACCGGCGCTGCCCCCTCCCCAAGCCCATCGTGATGCCAGCACCGGCCCCTCAGAGCTTTCAGGGGAAGCTGCAGGCTGCTGGGTGCAACTAAGCCCATTAGGCAACTTTTTCTCCCGCAGATGCTCCAAACCCCACAGCACACATTGTACGCGGAGGGAAAGGCCCTAGGGTAAGGTCACTAAATAACCCCGGGAGCACGGTGCTCTGCCCCGCTGCCTTCAGGTGCCAGCCCAGGTGAAAAAGCTGGGGAAGGAAGCAAAGAGAGGTGGTGTGGGACCGCTGCTTCAGAAACAGCTTAGGGCTTGTGCTGGGTGCGAGGGCAGGCTGCCAGGCTAGAGCTGGTGAGGAGTTGAGAGGACAGTCACGCACCCAGCCACAAGCCTCTAGCGTTGGAGGAAGAAAATGCAAAAAGCAGAGTTGTATCAACGCCTGAGGCGGTGCCGTTCACCTGCTTCTCAATCTAACTTAGGAAACAACACCCCAAAAACCAACCCAAATCAAAACCAGAAACAAAGCAACTACCCCCCACACCAGAAGACTTTGGGATATGGGAACAAAGCCTGGAGCACAGCACTGGTCCTACAGCAGCACTACCTGCCCAGTGGGAACCTCAGTTCAGTCTACTGACCGTAAGAGGTCTCAAATGCAATAGCTAGGCATTCAAAATCTATTCAATAACATATTATTGATGTGAAAGGAAAAAAAAATCCTCTTTTCAGGCAGCAGCCAGCTTCAGTTTCTGAAGAATAAGGGACATGCATCTTGGACCAGTTAATAGGGACAGCAAACTCCAGCAGGAGTTCAGGCTTTTCTGAGCAGAGGCCACAGCCCTCACCGCTACCAGCCTCCTCGGGTGTGCAGGCAGCAATTGACCCATCGGGTTTCTCCACGATAACCTTCTCGATTAACAGCAGCACCTTCACTTGTAGCAACCCGCAGCAACAATAAATGCTGTCCTCCTCCTCCTCTCCAGAAGATGCTCCGCGTGCAGCCCCAGTGACAACACTTCCAGTGCTGTGTTTGCCTTCAATGAGTACATGTACACAACTTCTTGTCAAGAGATCGTGCCATGTGCTATGCAGATGACAACAGACTAGCTAGGAGCATTGAGAGCCCGACTCGTTCCATACATGCCTTGTAAAATTGAGCTGAGGCTCTTCAATACAGTGAAGATAATGTAGTCAAACCTGTATTTCTGCATTCAGGTGAAGACTGTTTTCAGAAAAGCTGAAGGCTCATCTGGGAAGAATATTTAGTTCAAAACAAAAAACCAAACCCTTAAGTGGAAGACATCTTCTTATATGTATCACAGTATCACAGTTTAGTAGAACTCAAAATCCTTCAGAGAACCCTTTGAGTCTCACTTACAGGGACTTCAGCTCCGTATGACATGAAACTACACTGTTTGCATTAGGATAAGAAATATTTTAAGTCACTAAAGCTATTCAGCATACACACCATTCATCTGATGCCACTGATACCTCATTTCATACCTCACTGCTTATCATCTCTGGTCTGTAAAATCCAGTGCTCTGGTACATGGAAATTCCCATCCCTAGAACAGGAAATATAATTTTCCAAATACACCTTTCCCCCTGTGCCTGCAGAACACAGAAATGACAGCAAATGTCTTTAAAAGCAGAAACTTGCAGTTATGAAACCTACTTGACCTCCAAGGCTTTTTGTCTGTGTGGACACTGCCTCCCTTACGATTACCCTAACAGGCTGCAAGGAAACAGACAGTGAACACAGACAAGATGTGGATCACTCAGTCCCCCTTTCATGACACAGTGTAAGATGGATTTATTCCCAAGAGACTTGTCTAGCAAGGCTGAAGAGTCAAAATTGTCCATCGCATAAGGTCCAAAGCAGTATTTATAGTACTTTACCAGCAGTGCAGCTTTATTTGGGTAAGAGCACCTGTAATTTTTACACAATTACTGGAACTGAGTCTGGAGAAAGCCAGCATAATCAGACATCTACCTGTAATTATTAGCAATAGTTACAGTTTGGGGGGAATGTTGGAAGAGGTTCAAAGAAAGGAAGAGGAAACAAACTGCACAGCTCAAGTTTAAGTCTTGTCCCCAAGAAGGGGGTTGGACAAGGTAAGAAGAGGGGAAAAAAAAACAAAACCAACAAAAAGCCATGAACACAGCATTTCTCTAAGTCAACAGAAAATGTAATAATAATTTAAAAAGCCCACTCTTTCCCAGTTTAAGAATGCACACAGCTAAAATTACTGTCTGCTATTTGCAGCGGGAACCAAACAGGAAAACAAAGGCAATACCTTACTACAGGTACTCCACAAGTAAACTTAAAGAATGGGGCAAAACCCAAAGCCCAGGAAGACAGATGGAACAAAGTCTCTCATTCACAACCTGTAGTTTATCCTGGACACGTGAGAAATAAAATCCTTTAGGTTCCTTCAGATCGCTACAGGATCATCCAAGGCCCTAAATTTGACACAGCAGTCTAAAGATGCAGAAAAGGCCACTGCCTGAATATTCATCAGTACCAAGAGAAGTTAGGTATCCAATGATATTGCAAGGCTAAGTAGGAACCTAGCTGCATCTTCAAGCAACTGTCAGATTTGGCCCCAGGTCCAAGACACTCAATCCCTCTGCACCCCAATTTGCACTACTGTAAAAGGAAAATAATACTTCACAGGCTTGTGAGGCTTACCTGCTTAATGTATGCAAAGCTCTTTAGCATTTTCCTCCCATCCCTTCATAGATGTGCTAATCATTGCATTATTACTATTTCAGGATAATGACTTTAATGTGGTGACTTACAGAAGAAGGCCTCTCAGCAGGGTGATTTTCATCTGAAGGCTCCCGCACCAGGTGCTGGTGGGGGGTTTGAATTTTGACTGCATGGCTCAGGGGCCAGATTTTGCAGTAATCTCTTTGCTTCCTGCCCTATCACAACCATACTGTGATACCTTCTCAAGCAGGGAATTTGAAAAAGGCACTGAAACAACATGAAAGTGAACACAGGACCTTGAAGTTCACTGTTTTAAGCCTGAGTTTGGAATCTGAAGAATACTTTTTTTTTTTAAATGATGAGGTAGGTTAAAGTAACCTTTATTTGGCTTTTATCTTATCCTACTTACTCAGCACAATTAATGACTGACCAATTAAATGAGACATTTAAAGTCCAACATCAGGTCTAAGATGCTTGTTTCTCACATGTGGATTATGCCTTTTTGAACACTCCAACACACTAAGGATGCTGATGGCAGAAAATTTGTAATTAACCTGCATGCTGCCCACAGTCAAGTGTTTGCAATTGTGGTCTTACAAACACCAGAAATAAGCGATTCATAAGACAACTTAACAGGACTGGCTTCTCCCAAATGCATTTTGGAGGCCAGCCTAAGTAGCAGCTTATTGTAGAAATGCACTACCCACTTCATTAAGGAGGCAGTCGATTTAAGCAACTATACAACGAAATAGACACTATTATTTAAAATAGAAATATATTTTGCTTTTATTGTACAAATTACTAGGAGAAGGCAGTCCTCTACTTATTCAATTTCCCTTATTAGATCCATAACGTGGTCTACAGAAACAAAAAAAAAGTTTGCCCAGTGTACTAGTAGTGTAGTAGTAACTGTAGAAGCAAAATGAAATGCATAGTAAAACGTAGTAAATGAAGTAGTAAAGAAATGTAGTAAATGAAGTAAAATGTAGTAAATGAAGTAGTAAAATCAAAGTGTAGTAGTAAAATGAAGACATTTGGAATTTGAAGTATCACCTTTCTGATGACTTTATCTATATAAAGTTAGTTTAGTACAATGTTCAAACCTTTGACTCATTTCTGTCAAGAATATTTTATCGTACCTCTCAAACTAGAAACCACTTATCAGCAAGTATCATACTTTTATTTCCCCTCATAGGTATTTTACAATAGGTATGAACAACAACAACATCCTCCCAACTGGAAAAAACAAAAACAAAAAGATGTTTTGCATCAAACTTCTAATATTTGCCAGCTATCTCATCACTGGACAACTGCATCTGAGTATTTCTGAACTGTATTTAGAGGTAATTAGAAGAGTTCTGTATGTATAACACTGTGTGTGACAAACAGTTAAAACTGCACTTTATAGATTTTTGTATTTTCCATTTTCATGGATTTTTTCCTTTTGTGATGTGTCTTGTTAGTTCTGAACTAATTACAAGGTAGTACAAAGAAACAGAACTATTTTTAAAAGTATTTCCTTTTCTATGCTGTTTCAAGTCAGGATGCTGATACTGTATGTACTTCTACACTTCTGCTGGTAGATGGTGGTGGTGGGGAATATTACTTACCCTCTCTGATCCAAAGTTGGGAACAGAATGGAAAAAAAAAGTTGTATTTGCTTCTAGCTTCATCACTCTGTAGGATGTTCCTTGCACTGAATGAGAAAGCTGGGAGGAAAGGCGGTAAAACAACTGCAATAACAAGCAAACATACTAACACTCGAGGTAATTTTCTAAAACAAAAAGCAGAAAACAACTGTGACAGCAACAGTAACAGCCTGGAGTAGCAATCGGTCTTTTTTATCTTCTCATTACTAGTCTCTGGAGGAAGCATTCAAGATTAAGACTGCACACACCTCTGAAAAGAGTGCTGAAGTATGACGCCCCCATTGAGACTACTGGTTTTTCAGACAGCTTCTGATTTAATAGAAGAATGTCCCTTCACAGACTTTCAGCACTTTTACGTGTTTTTATTGAAGTCTACAAAAACGTAACTGTGATTTAGATGACTTACACCAATTCCCTTTTTTTGCAACACAGCTAGTAGTGTGGTAACCAGACTGAAAACCAGATACAAATATTTTGCTGCAGAACTACGAACAACTCTTTAAATGGAGAAAACCTCAAGAGAGAATCACTCAACACAAAGCTTCTGTAGTGAAAGCTGATCAGATCAAGAAGAAACATGCTGATACTCCTTCTAAGTTGCCTGCATTCTCATAGCTAGGATTGCTATAATCCTTTTAGCATCCTTATAATCCTTTTTGGGATGAAACTGTTAATAGAAGTAATTATGCCTGAGGAAACAGATCTCAGGCATAAATTGAATAGCACAGTTCAGTTGGAAATTACTTTTCAGACTACATGTAAAAAGATATCTGCAGTCCTGTGGCTGTTACAAAACAAAACAACAAAACAAAAACACCTCACCAGAAAGTTTTTCGTATGAATCTATACTGCAAAAAGATCTTTCTCAACGTAACAATCATGATACTTAATATTAAAAAGGCAAAACACACCTGCTTGATCATTTTAAATACAAGCACGCAACATAAACGATACAGTATTATTTGCTTCTGTTTTTCCTTTGTGAACAACAGGCAGCAGCTATTACAGCAGCTGAACAACAGGCGAAAACAAAACTAGTAATCAGTAAAATAGTAACAACCTTATGGCAAAAAAGCAGCTTTGATGAGATTTTGTACCTACTGTCTGTACCAGAAACAAAATCTTAAAGACACCTTTAAGTAAGCACATCTTATTTTTGATTCTAGACCAAATGTACTTACTGGATGCAAATATTATGGATACAATGAGAAACTACAGTAATTTTCACGAGTTCAGCTCAGTTACATACACTGAATTTAAACATAATGTGACCAAGTTTTCCAGAAGTATTCAAAGCACTAAAAAAAACAAGTCAGCCTTTCTTTGCCATTAACTTAGTTATAAAGAAGAAAAAACCAAACCCAAACAATGTTAATGCTCCCATTTTTACTAATCTTTTTTCCAAGGTGGGTGCTTTTTCTGGGAATACCACTTGACTGGGGTCATTCTTCTGTTCATGCTGAAGCAGATGTTAAGTTCATGTAGAAAGCACAACAAAGAAAAAAAGTTAGTGTGAAAGCTTCTGAAGTATGTGATAAAGCACAATCCTAGATTCTCAGGACTGAGATATTATTTCTGTGTGTCCGTGCCCTACTTCAACAGAAATCAATGTGGAAGCCTTTATCTTATCTCATGGGCAATGATTCTGTAAGCAATACACACTAGAAAACAAACTGTTTACAAACTGAATTCCTCAGGAGTAAAACATACTAATAGACAGTACAAAAAATCAACACCAAAACATTTAAACTCCAATCATCAAATATTTTAACCAGGACTTTTGCTATTTAATAACTAGAAGAACTGTTTATTAAAACAACAGTTAAACACGTATTTGATTGAGCTTTCAAAGACTCCTTGATATTAAAGGGAGAGTGGAAAGTACCATACAAGTGCCTGCTCAAATGCCTGCTGAAGTTGAGTGCAGCCTTGTCATGAAGTGAAACACTGGTAAGTCCTGCTTCCCTCCCTTACTATGTAATGCTTGGCAGGCCACCTCATTTCCTATACTTTCAAAAAATTGAATGCCATGCACTTAACGCATACTGAAAGCAAAACCTTGTGATGACGAAGCTTAGGAAATACTACTGCAGATTTTAAGGGAATTTGTACTAACTTACTATCTAAGAGGTTCCACTGGTTCATTTACATTGACACTTTTCATAATAAGTGTTTCAGTGCTCTGCAGTGATTCAATACTGCCCCACCAGAAATTTAGCATTAGAATGCTTCATATTAGTCTTCCTCAGTCACACTCATAACACACTACACTATTTTAGTACAACGGGAATTATTACATTTTTCAAAATAACTGGACGGCTAATGTTTAATGCCTGTTTAACAGTGGGTGTAGAGACACCGTGCTGCATCTTCACAGCTATAAAACCTCCAATTCAGATGACAGCAAGTGCAAGTAGCACCTAACTCAGGTCCTCGCAGCCCCTCGCAACTGGCCTGCACACACGAGGCAGATATATACATGCAGTTGACTTCTGCATATGCAAACAACGGAACATAAAGAGCTAAAGAGTTCTTTGTTAGAACCTCTTAAATGTATTTGGTGTTAAGTGATTTATTAGGAGAAAGCTGTTATATTACATTAAATTTACTTGAACTCCAGGAAATTGCATTAGTAGCATTATACTTAAGGTCCGAGTTCCACATGGCTTCATTCAGTAACAGATTCCTTTCTGACACTGATGCTCCATTTACTCTACCAGAGCAGCCATTCATTTTACTGGCCTATTACTTAACGTGACCCCACTTGACAAGAGCGTATCATTGTGTTGGTCTGAGAATGACTGATGTGGTGCTAACATCTAGCCTTGACCTCTCCCACCCTCTTCTTTTGTCACTCTGCAAAGTTATCTGGAATGCCTCCTATTCAATCCATAAAACTGCAGTATCTTCCTTGAGAGTCAATAATTCCAAACAAAAGATTCCTTAATTAATAAGTATTCAGAGTGGTTTACGCCACAGTGGCTGTCCACGTGCACAAGAGTAGTTCCCACTTAATTCCTTGCTGTGGTAGAAAGAATAAGATTGACCTTCATTTCATATTCCATTCATATTCCTTCATTTGGAGACTCTCCACACTGTTTTGTAACATCCTAGATTATTTCACGTTCTGTTATGGAAAGGTGGGAAGAAGGGTACGAGCGGTGGATGCAGTGATCAAACTACAGCTAAAGTGGCTGAGACAGACCAAGGTACAGAACATTTCACGGATGGCTGTCACATTCAAGATACTGCAGCCAGGTTTCTGTGTGCAATGTAACGGCCTCACTCTCACCTTCTCCACGAGGTCCTTCAGTCTGGCAACTTCTTCTCCCAACCTTTCAACATTGTAAACCACATCTCTGCAGACTTCAATATATCTTTCGGTTGGTGCCCACTGCAGCACTATCTGTTGAGAGTCAGTTATTTGTCAGAATTACTGCAAATTACAACTTAATGCTAATTAGTTGATGTAGTATACAAGGCAGTGTCAGAAAAAAAATGTAACTTTTTTAATGCTAGGTTTTCATTGTATGATTTATGCATGACATTGATCTACTGCTCTTTTAGCCTTCGTGGGAAGCTCCTGTCACCTGAATTCCCCTGTCAGGGGAAACACTGAGAAACAGCTTTATGTTCTTTAATAGGGCAGCTTAACTCTGAAATAAATTTTTAAAAAATAATTGTACTTTAGAGAAAAAACATTGGACAGCTTTAGAAAACTAACAACGATCAAGACAGTTGATTAGTATTCGTATTTTTCATTTTACAGCATAGAACAATGCTATTCCCCAAACTCTAAATCAATTCTTTTTTCCCTTTGGTTGAATACCTTGTGAGAATTTTTGAGAAAATGATTATTTATGGTCTGCACAGGAACAGTCAGCTTGCTACACTCTTTATTCAACTTCTGAAGGAACTTGAGGCATTCATCTCCACTACCAAAACAAAACCATATTCCATTATTTGTAAAAGGCTATGTCTTTTCACAAGCTAAAATCATCTATGCGTTTCCAGCATTGGCTAGTAAGTGAATCAGACATGCAGTTTTATTACATTAAAAAAAAAATCTATCCTGTTTAACACACAATACTACATTTAACATCTTGGCAAGTTATGCTACTTTGATTGTCTGTTCCCCCCACCCCAAAGGGTAGCAAATCATTAAGTTACCTGGAATATTCAGCTACACACAAAGCCGAAAAAGTGTCATCCAAACTCTTTTGGGAAACATTCTACTGACCTCCACTACTATTTCTCACTCACACCAATCCTGTTTTTAATCAATTTAAGAAATTTTATACCAGATTATGCATAATAACCCCAGAACACTGCTTTCCTGTGCATGTGGGCATACAGATCAGTCTTCCAACACCAGAAGTAGAGAGCTTAGTCAACTTTATGCTGATGTATCAATATTCATTACCCACAGATTACATTTTTGAGAAGGATTTTGGGGGGGGAAATAGTAGTATTCTTGTGGAGTCACTCAGTCTCCAGCACAGCGAAAGAATGAAGAATCTGCTACTGACTTGGGCCCTGGATCTGAAAATACGTTTCTCCAAGACTAAAATACCTTATGTTATTTACTTTGAAGAAAAAGTATACTTAGTGCTCAAAAGACGGGAAGATAACTGAAAATTAGTTCGATCAGTCACCACAGAGTGGAGGAAAGGATATAGAAATTTAACAGGCTAACTTCAATGCCAAGTTTTCAGAGCTCCCATGTGAGAGTGACTCAATTCATTTTATTTTATGTGCCAGAAAGAACCCTAAGTGTCAGTTGTAAGTCATGGTGCAAGCCAGAAAGTTGCTGCCATTGACTGGGCAAAAGAAAAGGACTGGGGGGGGGGGGGGGCGGGGGGTGAGGTGTTAAGTAAGATCATCCATTTGCTTTTAACAAGTGAACTCTCAAATCCTGAAACTTCTGAAAAGTGCCTTTGTCACCCAGAGAACAGTTTCAGCTACCTGTAAGCCATTTTCTCCTGGAAAGAGTCCAGCAGAGGGCCACAAAGATGATACTGGGCCTGAAGCATCTTCCCTATGAAGACAGGCTGAGAGACCTGGGTCTGTTCAGCCTGGAGAAAAGAAGACTGAGAGGGGATCTCATCAATGTGTATAAATACGTGAGGTGTGGGAGACAGAGAGATTTGGCCAACCTCTTTTCAGTGGTTTGTGGGGACAGGACAAGGGGCAATGGCCACAAGATGGAGCACAGGAAGTTCTGCACCAACATGCGAAACAACTTCTTCACAGTGAGGGTGTCGGAGCACGGGAACAGGCTGCCCAGGGAGGTTGTGAAGTCTCCTTCTCTGGAGATACTCAAGGCCCGTCTGGACACCTACCTGGGCAGCCTGCTCTAAGGAACCTGCTTTGGCAGGGGGGTTGGACCCGATGGTCTTTTGAGGTCCCTTCCAACCCCTACAATTCTGTGATTCTGTGATTTAGGTGAGTAACATCAGGCCCAAAACAAAAGACAGTTTTAAGCTGGCATTTCCCTATCGCAGGACTTCAATGCATCTAGGGGAGGATTTGTGTAAATGGATTGAAACCTCAACCTCTCTCTTCTCCCTAGAGCAATCTCCTACTAAACTGAAATACAACATACATCCCCTTGCACACCTCTTCTGATAGCAAAAAGGTCAAAAAGCAATTTGCCAAACACCTGAACTAAGCTACAAGCCCATGGTGTGCAAGTGTCTAAAAAGAGGCTGCATTTAGCCCACAGATTGTTTTCATTCAGCTCTCAACCTTCTCCTACAACACCCCTCCCAAACAAGCAATATTAAGCTGCCTACTGGCAAAACACTGCTTCCTAAAAACAGCTGGGAGCCTGGGGCCTGATCTACTGCAGCATCTACACAGGAGGACAGGCGAGTCTGGAGACTCAACTCTTTGGGAACCATTCTGCACCTAGGACTTGTTCCACCAAGATGGTCCGTCAGGAAGGGAGAAGGAAAGGTGTGACAATAAAAGCAGAACACAATTTTCACTCAGTATTATCCGCAACCAGGATTATATTGCTTTAAACCTGTTCCGGAATTATTTATTTCCTTTAGTTTTCATTTTGTGTTTGCTTCTTTCCGCTTAGAAAGATACCTTTTTAGCTAGCTAGGATCAACTGCAGCACCTTCTGTGTTCTGTCACAAAAGAAGTTATTTTTCTTGAGAATCCCTCCAGAATTCCTACGTTAATATTTCATGGACACGAAAAGGAGGGAAAAAATATTTGCAAAACTTCTTTATTATACCAATATAGATCTTAGAAAACATTTTCATGGAATTCCTATCTGTTGCAGTGACATGTTATTTCCATTTCCAAATACTTCCAAATGGAAGTAACGTTTTCAAAATATAATCGCTTTTAAAAAGAATTAATGGCTGTCAAAACACCAGTGGCTAAACAGTGCTAGACACTCTGTGAGTTTATAATCAATCAGTTCAACATTTTCTACTATGTTAGTTTTTCTATGACTTAATGACTGATCTTCCTTCTCACAGAATGACTTTGAACAAATGGCAAGTAAAATCTTTATGTAATAGCAGATAAACATAGCCTATGATTTTAGTCTCCAGGTCAGATGCCTAGAATACATGTCAAGATGTTTTCTATAAAACCACGCATTGCTTGCCCTAACTCAAGTGCTGTCATATTTTGTTTTCTCTTTACTCAAACAATTATTTTCTGGTTTTGAGAACAATGTATGTTCTAAATCCATACTGTACAAATAAATCTTTTTGATGACCACATTACTGGTGTATGAGACTGTACCCGATATACATATTATAATTCCCTTCCCCCCCCCAGGTGGCTTTGCATGCAATGATTGGTAACTTTATTTCTCCACTTATTATGCTTTTTTTTTTTTTTAGCTGTACTGCTTGAGTGCATATACCAAACACTGCTCACTATAGGCCAATTTGAAAAAGCATAATTTTTAACATAAAAAAATGCATGAAGCTTGAACTGGACAAAGTCCTTTCAAACTGCAGCTAATGCTCCCTTTATGAAGAATCAAAATCCTTTTATAATGGTGCCGAACTCGGACACTGAGACACCCAGATGCCTGGTCTACTTCCTCAGCTCAGCAGCAAAGCTTCTATTTTAATAGGAAAGGTTCAGGTGTTGTCAGAGTATTTAAGATGTGTATCTATATTGTGATGGTTTGTACCTTCTGGCATGCTGGAACTTTAGTTCTTCAGTCTTGGAGAACACATGCTGGTTTTCATCTGAATTCTCTTCTGGAAGCAAACAGGTACTAACTTTGACAGAGCAATCTCCTCAGAGACAAGAAGGCAGCATCAAGGCCCTGTATTAGAACATGAACACCTGCCTCTCCCAGCCCACCTCAGTCTTTCAAGAGCTTCCCTTTTCAAGAGCCTCGCATAACCTCTCACATCCCACAGTTCAAATTTGGCATCATGGTGCAAAAAGGCACCTCGAACAGGCTGCAAAAGATCTTTTGTATCAACACAGTAATGGTTACACGAACAGGCACGCTGTCAGCACCAGGAGCAAGCAGTTTATGTAAGAATGGTTAGACAGGAGTGGAGAATGTACTAGACAGACTCACAAAAAAAAATATAGCAGGACCACATGGTGACATGAGGGCTAACGCACAGCACCAGTGGGATTCAGCTGCCTCCAAAGGATGGAGGTAACGTACAGAATGCACTTGAACCCTTCAGCCCAACGAACAACATGAGCATGAGGTTAGCCTCACATCTCCCATATAGAACAGACAGCTCTCCCTTGTGTTGTGGAGAAAAAAGAAGTAGCTAACGGAGGAGTAGTGCAGCTACTAGGCAAGAATTACCCTCTTGACTAGTAGTGCACTAGCCAACAAGAGGTATCTCCCAGAAGGAAGCACCTAAATTCAAGTCTAGGTCTCTTTTAGAAAAACTATTACACAGCAAAACAGAGGATAAGAGGTTTAAGAAACCTTAAGACACCTTTACACTTACTACAGCCTTCAATCTTCTTTTAGTGGCAGATATGGGAACTGTTCTACCAGTGCTTAGGGGACTGATGAAGTTTAATAAGGCTGCTGGAGGATGTTTCTCTCAGCTCAGGCCTGGCTTTCATGGGACTGCACAAGACTATACCAGAATAAAGTACAACAGGTGCTGTAGAGTTGATACTAGAGCCCTATAGAGAAGTTTTCTCTCTCTCTCTGCACATCTTTTTATTGCATTGTAAACTCAAATTTAAGTACTAGAAGAGTCTGTCTTGTTTACAGATACAACAGAGAATTGGAGAGACCACATCAATTAGAGTCTGCAAGGGTCAAAAATGCACTTGAAACATGGGTAAGGGAAGAAGGCAAGACTCTACTTCCTTGAAGAAATAAAAAAAAATCTGCTCACTGAAGCTAATCAGAAAAAATAAAGAACGAGTTAACGCTGGAGTCAGAGAAGCCACGTGTGATATAAACACACCTAGTGAAACCCCAGCACAGCAACGCCATGTAACCTTGTCTGGGGTACAGAGAAGGAATTTATCACTCAGAGATGACCAAAGCAATGGCATAAGATTGCAACATAACCCATAAACAGTGTCCTAAGAACAATAATCTACGCTTCTAACTTTCTTTTGTACAAAATGTAGACTACCACCTCTCAAAATCCACTAACTCACATGAATGCTTATACATGGGGTAAGGTGTGAGAAAATCTTAGCTCTGTGCTAAAGAAAACGTTACAGTCACTTGAATAGTTATTACAGTCACTTGAATAGTTTGTATTTCACTTTACTTTCCTTAAATACACAGTTATTACCTAAATTCCATCTTCACTACTTCAGGGAGATCTCCAATTCTTATTTCTTCCACTTGTAGCTCATTAATAGCATCTTGGAGTTTCTGTTGATCTACGGGATTTGTAACGCCAATCTAAATTTAAAAAGTCATTTCAGATTTATAATTTAGTTTTAATATGTATTAAACATAAAACAGTTTACTACTACTTGAGTCAAAAGAAGTTACTTTTAAGTTAATGCAGTCAACTACAATGTTTGTAACTTTAAAAGGAGAAAAACACACAAAATTTAAACTATTTAATGATGGAAACCAAAACGACAAGAATCCAGTAGGAGTCAAAACTGATATCACACTTTGAAAAATCTGTTTATTACAAACAACTAACAGCTGTTTCTTCTTAAGTACTCTCATGTTGTTAAGATGCTATGCTCAGGTATTTCAGAATCGTCTAAGACGTGATTCTGTTAAAGACTCAGCTACCATAAAATACTCTATAAAAGCAGACTTTTTATGTATCTGAAAGACAGCATACTTATAAAATCTGAATACATTTCTCACCTCACATTGAGACCAGGTATCATAACCCTAAATGCTACTTGACACAGGCTTATACAGTCCCTATGACTTAATTTCTCATTCTCCAGCTGAGTACCGAGACCCAGCAGGAATGGGCCACTCTACAACTTCAGACTGCAGGGATACCACAGACTCCAAAGCTGGGACGTCTGGGACGTAGGGGGCTCTCACTCATGTTCTTGAGATCTGAAATTCCATGCTGCAGCCTCAGAAATCTGTAAGATATAAGATTTCCAGACCTCTGTCTTTCTGGAACTATTGGTCTGGTTGACAAGAAGCCCAGCATGAGCTGACAACATGTGCTTGCTGCCCAGAAAGCCAACCATATTCTGAGCTGCATCAAAAGAAGCGTGGCCAGCAGGACGAGGGAGGGGATTCTCCCTCTCCACTCTGTTCCTATGAGACCACACCTGGAGCACCATGTGCAGCTCTGCAGCCTCCAGCACAAGAAGGACACGGAAGTATTAGAATGAGTCCAGAGGAGAACCACAAAGATTATCAGAGGCTGGAGCACCTCTCCCATGAAGACAGGCTGAGAGAGCAGGCTGAGAGAGCTGGGGTTGTTCAGCCTGGAGAAGAGAAGGCTCTGGGGAGACCTTATAGCAGCCTTCTATAGGTACTATAGGCCAGTACCTAAAGGGGGCCTACAGAAAAGCTAGGGAGAGACTCTTTGTCAGGGAGTGGAGTGATAGGACAAGTAGTAATGGCTTTAAACTGAAAGAGAGTAGATTTAGATTAGATATAAGGAAGAAATTCTTCACTCAGATGGTGGTGAGGCACTGGAATGGGTTTCCCAGAGAAGCTGTGGATGGACAGGGCTTTGGGCAACCTGGTCTGGTGGGAGGTGTCCCTACCAAGGGCAGGGGGTTGGAACTGGTTGGTCTTTGAGGTCCCTTCCAACCCACTCTATGATTGCAGAAAGAATTTTGAATGACCAGCTGGCAATACACATCAGATCAAAATGCCAGGCAGTCTCTCTGCCATGGATGGTGCCAGGCAGCAGTTCTACAGACAAGAAGGTGCCCAGAGAAACGGTTTACATGAGACACAAGTTTTTGATGGTCAGCGTTCATCATGACTCCATAAAAGCAGTTTCCCAAGTTCTCTGCTAGGTGTTCAAAAAGTGACAGATATCACGTAACTACAAGATCACAAGTTCTCTTCAGACATTTCAAACAGATGTTATAGATCTACAGCCAGCTACAGATCTAACTTCAGCAATTTCCATTAGGTTTTCATGGGTTCCTGAACAAATTGTACTCAAGTCTCTTTGATAAACATCACTAGCAGCCTTAAGAGAGAAAAATATGGACTTTCTAGAAATAAATTTTTTTATGTGGAGCTGTAAATTTATTAGTTCTCAACTTTTTCTTGAGATGCCCTATCTAGTATGAACTATTTTTTTCTTAATGTTTACAAAGCGAAGTGACATCTAACAGCAGTAACCTGATTTATGAGCAGCAAATTTACTTTTAGTTATGATTAACACATCAAATAAACTCTTCCAAGGACAGAGTGGCAGTTATTCTTGAGTATTAAAAATATCTGGCTTAAAGCAGGAAGTATTAAGATAATTGGAATTGATTTTGATGCAATCTTCGCATTCCTGGAACAAATGTCAGGATACGGCTTTCTGATCAGTGTATCAAGACTATGATGTAATTTGTATCCCTGAAAATAAAACAACTTTGTTCTGTGAGCAAATCAGTTGACTGAGCACCACCACACCTTGAAGATATGGCTTATTATGTAAGGAGTGTCATAAAAGTCGTTATAGATAAAGTCCTCCGTCACCACAGTCCTTTCTGAATCTAGAAGTCCTAGGTGCAGAATTTAAGAAAGCGGATATATCAGTGCAATCTACCTCCCCAAAGCGGGCATATTTTCCCTTTCCAGCCCATCTATGCTGAACGGGAGGGTTTACCAAGAATCTGACCATTCATGTGATGACAAAATGCAAGGAATGAGACGTATATGAAACCCCTCTTCTTCTTTATGGATAAGCAAGCTTTTAGGCTGGTGTTAAGTTCAATTGTACTCTGCAGTCCAACTAATGCCAGCTGAAGTAACCATACATTTAAGAACATAGAAGTGTTGTAGCAGGACTTGCTTGTATCTGTTAAATAGACTATGCAATTTTAGGCACATCAGCTAACAACACTTCACTCAAACAAAAACAAACCAAAAACTCCATGAAAACCCACGTGCCGGCATCAACATGACTTTTCTGTCATCCTTTAGACAGAAATAAAAGAAGAGGTGAATAACAGATTACCTCAAGTAAAAGACAGGATACTTCTCAGATAACACCCGTGAGGTTATACACTAAGTCTCGCGTCTTTGCCATATTGCCCAAATGGTCACTTTTTTTTTTTTTTTTTTAAACAATTTCAAAATATTCTGCCAAATATAAAATGCTTTTTTTTTTGTGGGGGAAGGTGGAAGAGGAAGGAGAATCCTGGTACTGTGATACGGAAGTATGCAGACCAGATAACTCCAATGATGAAGTTAAACCTTTGGGTTATACATCTTGATTTGTTAATATTTAATTATGCTTTCTCAAATCCAGAAGAGCATGCCAATTTCTCTTATTCTAAACTAACAGACATGTGACACGTGAGAACAGAGCCTTCTCAGTCCAAAATGCATCATGAAATAAAATTATTTGTGCCACTGTCTTCTGAGATGAATACTCAAAAAAGATGCCCGCCTGCCCCCCTCCCCAAATATCTAAGTGTCATAAGAAGCACAGAACCAAACAGCCCAGTATACTGAACAGACTTGTCTCAGTATGGAACAGTTTATAACTTGAAGGAATGCATGGATTTCAGCTTGAAAGAGTCATTGTTTAGGCTCTGTTGTAGAATACAGATAAAGATATTTACAGAGAAAATATCTTTCTGATATTGTTTGATGGAGGAAAGTGTCTCATGTTAGTGACAGGATTTTTTCTCCACTTCTTTGGATAAAAACCAGCATGGTTCAGAGGCATCCATCAGAGGTCATCATTAATCTTTGCAGTAATAAGATCCAGGCTCTTTAAAAGAGCTGGCTGTTAGTGGTAGATCTGCCATCACACTAAAACCTTTCAACTCTAGAGTTATGAGGAAACAGATTAGATTTTTTCTATCAGTGGAGTGGGGAGAAACTGTTACTAGAGCTCTAAAACTAAAATCAAGAATTTAGGGTAACTTATGAAGTGGTAAGAAGCCAGGAGCATTATATCATTTAAAAAAAATCCTGAGTTGAAGACTAATTAATTTATGTCCATGCACAAAGCACGACTTATTTTCCAGGTATTGTTTCCTGCTGTTGCTGAGGCAGATACGGTATTCCTGTGCAAGAACAGCTGATCCAGGTATTTATTTTGGTTTGTCCCCAAAAGTTCTCTTTGTAATAGGAAGCCCCAAACATGTTAGAACACTGAAACAGAAGTTAGCAGTTTATATGAAAAATATTAAGTCTCTTCAGTGAAGGAATGCTAAGGCTCAGCTATTCACTTAAGTCCATAATCCCCTCCCCCTCCTCCAAAGTCCCCATGACAAAAACAAGTAACAATGATTACAACATCAAAACAGGCGATCAATTTGAACATGTATTGCAGTTTAATGCAATCACAAGAGAGAGCAGCTCAGTCACGAGAAGAAAAGCCACAAAAATGTCTTAAGGGTGAAATTCCTGTAAAGGGGGGGCTTTACGGATTCAAATGAAGCCCACACTGCGATGCTGCCCAGCAGACACAATCCCAAAGCTTCAAGAAAAGCACAGATGCTGACATGCCTTGTAATATTTATGTCTACATGAACTCTCAGAAAAACCTCTTGATCGACAAAACTCCCCATAGGTACCCCCTCTGAGAATACAGGTATTTCTGAGCTCTGTCAAAACACTGACAACACCAGGTCTACTCAGTTACAAGATAAACCTTCATGCAAAACATCCTTGCGACACCAGCACTGAAAGAACAGTAACAGCTGCAGATAAATGTTAATTCCGCCTGCTAGAACACATGTGTTCATGGAACCATGAATGTTTTGGTACTGTCCCAGGGTAAAACAACAAGGTATCCAAACCAGAGTAGGGGAAAAAAGCTTACACTGAGGATGTATGTGGCTAGCATGTGTATAAGGCCCCTTCAGTATCCTGGATCAGGTACAGAGTGCTAGGAAGTATCCTGCAGCCTGAACTAGTTACATTGTTTTAAGGAGACTGCTAAGATTGGATTTCATTATGGCATCCTCCTTTAAGCAGAGGAAGTTTTCCCCAGAGCAGTAATTCTAATAAGTCTAAGGAAAATGCAATCACCTTATTTCTACTACAAACTGAAACCTTACAATAACTTATCAGTTTCTCCTACACAACAGTGGAATACCGAGCTTCCCAAATGTAGTAAACTGTAAGAAATCAATTTTTTTTTTTTTTTTGGTTAAGGATTTACAAGTCTGTGTGGGATATGAGATCCCACAATACAAAAGATACTACCACCTCACAAACTGGACCACATTTAAAGGGTTATTTAGGATTATCTACTGATAATACTAGCACTGATTTCTGTTCAGGGAAAACATACTTACATACTTAGCAAAGTTAACAACTAAAATTCCAAACTGAACTATTTCCTGCTCACCCCAACTCCTACATCATTACAGCAAAGGAATACTGGGGGCCTCCACTTCATACTCAGGCAAAGAATATCCAAGAATTCAACTCTCAGAATTTGAGGCTGGTCTGTGGGATTACATACTTCAGAAAACATTTCTCTATATATTAAAATTCAAGTTGCTGTATAAGATTTTGAAAACAGACCTTTAAAGAATTCTTAAAAAGTTAGACATTTCTAAGGAAAAGATATTAAAGCCATTTAAGAAAAAGGAAAAAATTTTCAGAGTAGTAAACTGACCTGTATTAACTCTTCTTTTTGCATGATCAGAAGTTGCCTTAAATATACATCTCTTTCCTGTGTAAGGCAAAGGGTTTTCTGTCATCAAAAATAATTTCAAAAGAAAACACCGACTTCACTTATGTTTTTCCCCACTTATGTTTTACTTCAGTTTTCAGATACAAGAACAACTGCACAAAGAAACAGAAGAGTCCTCCAGTTTAGAAACATCATGTGTTGTGACCGACTAATAAACAAAATTAATCCACTGCAGTGGACCTTTACACTTCAAATGTAACTTGAAATTAATACAATTATTTGAATTAATATTCTAAAAGTGATAGAACTTATGCTGATGCTTAAGGTGCCTTTGTTTTCAACAATTCCTTTACAGATAGCAGATAAATCACGATCTTACCTTCAATAATCCTATTAGGTGTTCTAGACCAAGACCATGCAAAAATACTTCCATGTCATCAAAAGTTGAATAGGAACTGTAAATATAATAAGATTTGAGGTGAAAACAATGGAAAATACAAGCAAAAAGATAACCTCAACAATATGCTATAGAAAAAATCCCAGGCAAAGCACTGTCAGACCTAAACCTGCACGTACCTACTGATAACAGTAGTCTCTCAAAAGCATCACGGAGTGCAGCTTAATCTATCAAAATTTCGTAATTTCATTTTTGGTCTATTAAGTAGAATTAAGCCTAAAGAAAACTACTTTCATAAATGAACGTCACTTTTTAGTAGCAAAACGTTCCGAATGAATTTTAAAGTTGTTCACAAAAGCCTGAAAAATTTCTAAGTGCGGTTTAAGATAAACTGTGCGTTCCTATCAGCTAATCTTCATATAAATTGGATTCGGCCCACAGCTGTTACCCCTTTAAACCAGTTCTATTTAAACCAAAAAACATTATCAAGAAAACAGGAATGCCTGTATTAAAGATAGCAGAAATCAGTCCAGTAACAAATTTGTTGTCAGAAGGCTACTGTTCAGAAGTTAGACTGATGAAGCAGAATAACTCATAGTAAGTTTAAAGTTTAACATTTATAAACAAAGATAAAACATGAATTCCCCACATTAATACAAGATATAAAAATTTTAAAAAGTTTAAACAGCTTTCAACAGTTAGATGAACAATTGTAATGAACAGAATTAAACTGAAAAGCAAATGATACAAAAATCAAAAAGGACTACTGCAATTGCAATAGCAACCCTTTGCCAAAATCTTGAGCTTAGAGATGGTTTGCTCTGTCTTCTTGTTGGCCCTGAAATTAAGGTTTGCCTCCTTTTCACATCAAAGGCTAAGTCATTAAGTTCCTACTGTTAAAATTTGTTAAAAAAAATTTTTTTTCTGAATACGTAAGAAAACATTTCAAGTTTGCACACTGAGAATCTCGATAATTCTGTGGACATACAGGGTCAATTTCAGCAGACAAAAATATATGAAGAGTTTAAAATAGTTTTAGTAGAGTTTGAAGATATTGTCCCTACCACGAAGTTGTGCAGAATTGTGTTATTATCCCCCCCCCTATTCCTCTTCCCCTCACCACACAGACCACAACAGCCAGCCTTTGAAGTAAGCAATTTGCATATACATTCACATATCCATTCACATAATGTGTAAAGCCGATGCCCCCAAACTGGGGAGAGGAGATAAACAACCTGCAGCGATCAATTTTGCTTTTTATTTAGGCACTCAAAGCATCTAGTTGGCATAGGTTTCGGGAGTTTTTTGGTCACTCAAGACTTTTAGTACAAGGAAAAGACATTTATTCAGCATCTGTATGTTTACTTGAAAGCCTCTCAACAAGATGACTCTTTAGAGAAGACTTGTCTAGGAGTTTGAGAGAGCAAATTCCTGACACAGATGTTTGCCTCCTTGAACAGTACAGGCATCTGGAGCCAGGACAATTCTCATTTAGGACAGCAGAAGGCAACAACTGAAGCTACCCTCACTACCTAATGATCAGAAATGAACTAGAGCAGCAACTATGACAGGTTCCATGCACTGTGGGGCACAACTTATACCCAGTACTAGATGATGCATTAGGAGCAGGTTAGAGAGGAAATGGAAATTTAGAAGACAACTGGCAATGCCTGTGATGAAAGTCATGCAGACAAACGGAAGGAAGGAGGAACCCAGCCAGAAGAAATATGATGGAGTAAACAAAAGCACAGTGTACTTCTTGACTATTGTTAGATGAAAAAACCTAACTCACTCTTTATGTGCGTGTAAATTGATAAACACCTATTCCCACATACACAGTTTAACAGCCAGACATCCATTAGACTCAGAGAGACTGCTTTCTGAAACCAGGAGTCGTACTAATCACCAGAAATGCTTAACTGATGCAGACAAAACTGGTAGAGTTTAGAAAAAGCCTACTAACGCACTGAAATCCTAGAAGTGCAAAACTGCTTAATACAGTTACATCTGCATGGTTGGACATCTGGCTGCCACAAACTATTGTTAAGTAGGCCACAGGATTTCAGTGTCTTACTTTAAAAGCTTATCAAGATTACCAAGGCACTGGTAGAATGTCCTCTAGCCACCATCAGGTTTCAACAGCACAGAATTTGGATAACTGCTGCATGGTGCTAACTTACTTCCTTATTTTATTAATAAGATGCAAGAACAAAGAGGGAAACACAGACAATTGACTCCACAATGCCAAACCTTCACCCTCAGCTCTACGAAGTACCTCTAAGATGACCACAGTTGAAGCCCCAGAGGATAAAAATCTTATTGAGGTAAGCGTTCCTCTTAACAACAAAACCTGATGAGGCTCTGTCTGAAACGAGGTGCTCTGACACTACCTCTGAACTGCTAACTTGTGACCTACAGCCAGCCTCATGGTACAGAACCGCAGCATTTCAAATTCTGCATGACCTGGCTAAGCAGGGACACAGAAAATCAACCTGACCAACAGACTGCACAGAGACTATGGGCTCTGGAAATTGTCTTCTGAAAACTATGTAGCTCACAGAGGAAAGCAGATTGTTTCTTGAGGACTTCTTAGCTTTATGTTCTGGTACAAAACAATATCAGGCATCTTCAAAGTTGCTGAAGCAGGTGCTCAGTTCACCCAAAGAACACCTGCATGGTTCAGAGTCAGATGCATGCAGATATCAATGTTCTGGAGCTTAACTGCTGTTCGTATTTCACCTGGACTTTCTCAGGTGTTTGGCCCTCCTCAAGGCAACACAAGTGTCTGAATGCACATGGAAAAAAGAACGGGACACAACTCTTCCTGGTAGAGTAACACTGAAAACAAGCATTCAGTGAAAGTAGTTGGAATTTACTATCAAATGAAGATAATGACACAAGGAGTATCTAACAGGGGTGCACACAGATTTAATAGCACTGAAAAAACTGAAGTGGCACTGGACTCTGCCTCTACTTTACATCAAGTCAGAGGAAGGAAAAATCTAGAGCATGCTCATTGTTCGTAATGCAATGGAACTATGCGGTCTTGAAAAATTTAGAGTATATTAATATACTTACTGTGGACTCTTGGTAGTGCTCCAAAATTCATGCAACACATATCAGTAAAACTTAATCACATTGATATGAACAAATACAATCTCTCAGGAATGTTTATAAACTAAAGTTACGCTATGACTTTATTTACCCAACTCTGTGGTCAGGGACAGCTGTCAGAAATTTGTAGATAGCCTCTTGCTTAATCGTTTCATGGTATTTCCCTTGCGAGTGATTTACAGCCAAAGAGAGTAAACTATAAATCTGAAAGAGCCAAAATGAATTAATTATTATTTAACTTAAAATGTATAAAGAAATACACAGAAGTAAGACTACAAAGAGATCTATCATAAATTACTACACACAGGGAACATGAAACATCTGCCATTTCTTCTCTCTAAAACAACTACAGTGAGGAGTTAAGACTAAGCCCACAGAGTTTATCAAGAGCATTTCTGAATTAATCAAAATCAAAGCTCAACAATGAACTGATGCAAAGCAAGAGAATGCATGTAATGTAGTCCTAGAAGAGCTAGCATCCGGCTTTTCAGAAGCAGCAGTACACCAACGTAGTTATTAGCGGTTTGTAGACAAGAGTTCTACACCCTCAAGGGAGTAAGTTCTCTGAAGAGCTTAAAGCATAAAGCTGTTTTAACACCTGCATTTCCAGCGCATACATGGACCCAACATTTAGCAGTTTATAACTGATGATCTAAGTTAACTGTACCTGATGGACAAGGATTCTTTCAACTAAGATGCAAGCCTTCTGTCAAATATCATTATGCATCGGTGATGGATTCCAGAAATTGAATTGCCCCCGCATGAGTTAGTTACTAGAGAATCTAGCAGAACAAGTAGAACACCCAAAAGACCAAAGGAATGGTGAGACCACTCTTCTGAAATTCAGGTGACCAGCCAGTTTTTTCTGCACACACACATACACACACATATGTACACGGCAGACTGACTCTGGCTAGCGAACAAGGCCCCCACTTGGTTGCTTGCTCACTCCCCATAAAGTGATGGGATAGAAGTGGAAGACCAAAAGCAAGAAAAAAAAGTGGGTCAAGATGAAGTTTAATTAGTGAAGAAATATAAGAAACAAAAAAAAGCAAGTGATGCAAAGGTAACTCACCACCTCCCAGTAGTAGACCGAAGCCCAGCCAGTCTCTAACAAATACCTACTTTGCAACAGCCCCCCTCCCCCCCCCCTTTTTTTTCCTGGCTGAGCAGGATGTTACATATGTGGAACAATTCCTTGGTCAGTTCAATTCAGTTCAGCTCACCCAGCTGTGCTCCCACCAGCCTACTCACTGGCAGGGGAAGAGTGACAAACAGCAAAGGTGCACGTGCATAAAGTGACGCTGCGTAAGCACTGTTCAGCAACAGCCAAACCACTGCTGTGGCACCAACACCGTTCGGGTCACAAATCTAAAACAGCACCATGTGAGCTGCTAGGAAGAAAAACTCCATCCCAGCAAAAGTTTGTACAATATGCAAGGAAGAAAATAAGCGTCCTCCCAGACCTAGTTTCTGCAGCCACAGCCTATGTGACAACCCATGGTGCTGCCAACAGGCTGAAGAGCAGACTCCTGATCTGGAGCTCAGGACCATTAAATATCTCGGTTACATCTGCAAGACTTTGCAGTAACTGTACAAAAGCTAGCACCTCACAGGTCAAGAGGCAAGACCCACCTTTGAAACGGGAGTAGCCTGTTCTCCCTTTATGTCACAGTCATGTTATAAGATTATATGGCCACAGCCTGCTGAACAAGTCATTTATCAAAGGCAGAAAGCATTTGTAGCCCCTTTCAGTAACCTGAGTTGACAGATCACTGAGCCTCGTACACTGATCTTGCTAGCCTACGCTGACAACTTTGTGCATAGTTAACACTTTTGCTCCTGCCTAGCCCTGTAGCCTTACAAGAAACAACAACAATAAAAAAGAAAAAAAATCTAATTACAGTGAATCCCAATTCACTAAAGTGAGTAACATTCTTAAAGAGACACTGCAAAAACCCACATCACTGGCAAGAGCAACTCAAAGCAAAATACATGAGCCTGGTTTGTCTGATCCACCATGCATCATCCACCAACAACAGTAAGCAGATTTATTTTAGGAAAATATACGCTGTTTTCAGCAGCTCTCTTTACACTGCTAATGAGTTGCTGCTCTTCCAATGATCTGATGACCAATTTATGTTGTTTTAGACTGTCTTCTCTCCTGAGAACATATTTGGAAGACAGCCAGTACATACCGCTGACTCCCCTTTTCCCCCTTTTAGCTTTAGCCTTTTACCTTCCAAATTCAATCAGAAACTATACACTGCAAAATAGTTTAGTATCTGCATTCTCTCACACACTTGGGCATACAGAAGAAAACACATTAAACACATTATTTTACTACTTCTCATATCAACAGTACTGACAGTAATAATCCCTTGTCAAATCTGTGTTTCAAAGTCAAGGATTCTAGAGAAAAAAGGGAATTATCCCAAAACTTAAAAAAAAACAAAAACCCTTAAAAGCATTGAAAGCACTGTCACAAGTTGGGATATAACAGAAAATAGTCAGCGCAGATGGAACAGGAAATGTATGCAACTAGCTGCTACAGTTTAGTTATTAAAGTAACACTTCTACAGAAGTTTTTTGAGGCAATCTCAAACAAACAAACAACGAAATAAACCCAACCCACAGAATCTGCATCTCAAGAAGAAGTGAAGTAAGTACCTCTGAATGTTTATTGATTTTTGCTAGCTCTGCTGCTGTCTTCTCATCCTTAGTCTGCAGATTTTTGTCAGCTCCAAGCTCCAACAACTTAAAAATGACGTTTTTATGTCCGTGGTGTGCTGCCCATATTAATGCCTGCATAAGAACAGTTTTGTTTTTATCAAGTTTACATATGAAGCAAAAAAAAAAAAAGAATAGGAGGTTCAATCAATAATACAACCTTCGTAACTTCTTACATGCCAGAATCTGGAGACAAAGTGCAAAACAATCTCAAGGTGATGGTAAAGGAGTGTAACTGAGTATTTTTGAGGAAGCTACACTAGAAACAAGCTTATGGGTTCCTGCTTTTAAATTATTTTTTAAACTTTAGTTAAAATACATGGAAGTAAATCACTTACTGAATATCCATTTTCATCTTGGGCATTTATGTGTGATCCATGAGCAACAAGAAGACCAACAACACGAGAATAGCCTTTTCTAGCTGCATACATCAATGGAGTCATTTGTCTCCTGAAAGGAATGGGGACAAGAACATCAAGATGTTAAAATCTCACTGCATTATCAAGGAGGGCTCCTCAATTCAGTGAAGATGGTCTATGTCTACAGCAATTCATAGGAAGAAAGCCCATGACACCACATTCACACTTTACCACAAGGTTCAGTTTAACAGAACATAGAGATTCAGCAACTTATTTATATCAGTTAGCATTTTTAAAGCATTTTAAGAGTTGGCATTTATTTTCTAAATGAAAGGAAGTCGAGTCAAATGCTGCATTAAAACAAAAATATCCTTAACACTTCCCAGACATGAAACACAGGAACTTGGTGACTAAACCATTTCTGATTTGATTCTTAACTACATGACTTTTTTTTTTTTTTTTTTTTAAAAGACCATCTCTCTTGATGCTACCAGAGACCCAGTGGTGGGCCTCTCATTTAGCACATGGAGCAGCTTAGTCAGGGAGTAAGCACAGCTGTAGATCAGTGTTTCCACACCTTATTAAAAGCAGAGAGTATTACCAATTTGCCCATTCTTCTCATCAACTCAGGGGGAAAAAAAAAAAAAAAGTAGCACCTTCACTTTTTAGTTCAAATACTGTTTTTTTTTTTTTTTTTAGAGAAACACAGTTAAAGTGATTAATTCTATACATGGTTTAATTTAAATTGCAAGTTCCAAAGAGATGTACTGCAGTTTTGTGGAAGGCAAGTTGTAAATCATAATATTCTTCTCATTAACTATTTGGTTAAAAATAACAACTATGGATATACTTGCAAAATTATCTCTGGTGAAAACAATATAAGCCAAGAATCACAGGTCACGCAACTCCTGTGAGCGTGCACAGCTGCAATATGAGTGCAGGATGCATGAGCACAATTAACGTTCAAAATGTTACCTGGGTATACTCAGGTAAAGCCTTCAGAAAATTACAGAGAAACGCCACACTAAGTATCTTTTTAAACGGTATTTTTAAAGTTTTTAAATGGTAAGTTTTTTAAATTTTTTTAAAGTTTTAAAGTTTTTTTTAATTTTTTTTTTTTAAGTTTTTAAATGGTAAAAATAAATGTGTATCAAAATATTTTTGTACTTCGCCTCATTTTTGTTCTCTGTTCCCTGAAGTGTTGCCACTTTCTCTCCCTATACATACACAGGTATATTATGTAAATACATACACACACATATGTATATATACATAAAATTATTTCTTGCAGTTGCCCAAGTATGAAGTACTTACAGACACTATCTTTCCCATTATTTTTTTTATATCCCAAAACTGTGCTGACAACAGTCTACTGATCTTATGCTTCTACTTAGATACTTTTTTATGGTTGTAAAATGAAACCACAGCGGATTGGTTTGAATATTCTGAAAGAAAAAAATATTCCTCAAATGTTTCCATTTAGACAAGTATTTTTTGAGATGCCTGACACTTACTCTTTAGCGGAATAAGACCACAGAATTGAAACGTGTTGGAGGAGAGTTGATTTTCTCGTTGCTATGAATTAAAAAGTTACAAGCTGAAGTATTTTACTAATGATGTCTGATTACTATTTACTGTATCTTAAAATGCAATTTTTTTTTCCTGAAAGTGTTATATATTTTTAATGTACAGCTCTACGACAAGAATTTGCTGTCAAAAGTTTATTTTATGTTGCGAGGATGCAATTTGAGGGACTTTCCTGAACTTTAACAGTTTCTTAAGTATAATGTTGACCACCAGAGGGACCCCGAAAAGCATATGTATACCAAAGCAGATGCCTTAAAATGCTTTCTGCCTACTTCAAGAATATGGATAGAACTATGGCACTGCTCATCTTTTTTTTTGTTTTGTTATTTCTTATTCACAAAAGGTTCTGTTAGGTTAATATTTTGTCTTACACAAGCACAGTTGAAAGTCTACTGAAAAAAACAGGCATATAAATGTGAAGAAACCTTACGATAGAGTGAATAAAATATCTATTACTTGGAAATCAGGAAAACAAAAGGTAACTACACCTTCTCAAAACACATTTAACAGGAGAAAAATCCGGTAATGAAATTAAGAAGAGATTTGCACTAGTCTCTAACTAATTCATTTTAGCCCATCAACCTTCTCAAAAGTAGAAGTTCTGACTGAATATAAGAAAATATTTTTCTTATAATAGGGGACAGTCAATTGATGGAACCAGTTGCACAAAGAAGTTTTCTGGTCTCTGTCTTCACCAGTTTTTGAGGCCAGACAGTAACCCAGCCTTATGTCATGGCAGAGGTAGCTTTAAGGAAAATGCTGGACTAAAGATCTCCTGATGTCCCTTCTGACCTTAATTATCCTACAATCCTATCAAGATTACTACAAAAACAGAGAAAAACACTCTATAGTCAGCCCTTCTAACTTAACTAAATAATGCTATATATATACACAATGACTACATAGAGACACATACAGATACCTATAAACATTGACATCATTATTTTAAACAATAGAAGTTGATTACAACCTAATTTGTAGCAACAGAATCAAAAGTTACCTGCCCAATGCTGATACTACTTCCCACACTTATTTCTATTTGGTGATTGTCTGTGACAGACTTTTCATGCTACCACCTTTGAAGTATTTCTGTTTGCAAGAACAGTACATTCACATCCATTTTCATTTATTCTGCTTCTAATATAATATATATATATATTTTTTGAAACTTGCACACTGCTACTACCTCACAGTTATCTTCTGCTTTTTCAAAGAAAAAATACTGAACAAAAGTCCAGAGGCAACAAAATACTCTTTTCTCCAAAGTACAACATGTAGAGGCTACAACTGCACAGTACTGCAGAGACAGCATCTGAAATCAAGGCAACAACTCAATGACATGGAAGGCACTGAGAAAGTACTTCTCCCTTTCTAAGTAAAACCCAATAAATGTGATGTTTAAAAGGTCCACCAACACAAATAGGCAATTCTGACTTTAACTAAACAGGTACAGCCTGTTTCAGGGTGGAAACACTTACAGCACTGCATAAATATGCAACCGCGTTTACACAGCAGAATCTATGAGGGGATACCATGCCACATCTTAGACAAAACCACAGCTTTGGAAAGCAAAACCCACTTACATGTACGCCCAGAAGTGGGAGACGAGCTTTAGGGAATAAAACAAACAACTTTGCTATCCCAGCCCTGTAAAAAAAAACAAAACAAAAAACACCTGCAAATAGAACTGCAATGTGTAAGATAACAAAAAAAATCCATTGTTTCTTGTTGACGACACGGTACATCTTACCACAATCTAAAAAAACATACACGAAGTATAGTGATAACAATCCAAGTAAGTGATCTGAAGAATTCTCTCTTCATTTTGAAGAGCCTTGCAGACACTCTGGTTTCAGCAACCTGGCTTGCAGAAGTACCTGTGTACCTGTTTTGCAAGAACCTGTGAAGTCCTTTGGCGTTGCGCAATTTGCTACATGGTATTTGCCCATGCTGGACATAATACTCAAGGGTTAGTCAATATAAAATAGATAAAAATCTAAAATGAACATAAAAAACTTATTAATAAAGTATGATGTAAGTTGAACCTGCGGTGCAGAATTCACCATATCTCACATATACACATTCTTATGGTTGGAATCACTCTCTCAAGCAAAACAAAGTCCAGCTTTCTAGAAGATTGCCAATGAGGGAGGAAAGGAAGAGATATCTTCCATCCAGACACGTGTTTCTTTCCATCAAAGAGATATTTGTACAAAGTTCAGTAATGCAGCTTGGTGATCTTGAAAAGCATAAGTTGCATTTGAAGTCTCACAACTGGACAGATGTTTATTTCCTAGAACTAACATTATCTAACATGTATCATTAACATTAGAAAAAACCAGCAGGTAGTAAACAACCTTATCAGCTTAGTCTCTAATATTTTCTTCTTGAGACCCCAAGGAGAGGAAATGCTACAAAACACTAATGTTTTAATCGGTTCATCTTCAAACTGAATACTGGTTCAGGAAAACCAAGAAGCATCTTCAGAAGCTTTTGGAGTCAGTTTCTTAACTCCAGTGATGTACGTTATGCTTGTAACTGAGAATAACCGAGAAAGGAAACAGTAACAGTTTGCCTGTAGTAAGAGAAGTAAAGCTATCTGTCCCTTTTCAAGCTTACTGGGATTATAAGGAGTGAAGTGGAAAACTCTGTACAACAAACAGGATTGGAAGATCATACTTTAGCGTATTGTGAGCTGCAATATACTTTTTTTTTAATTTAAAAAAGCACTACCTTTTTAAAAGCAAGGTGGCAGAAGAGCATTCTACCTTCTTGAACGAGAACTTGTTAGGAGTATTAAGCACATAGTTCTAGTAAGAAGGCTGGGGTAGAACACATGTCAGGCTTAGTTTCAGACTTCATTTTAGATCACCATTCTTTTATCTTTCTGCTTCTCAATGTTTACATAATTCTTGTAAAACAGATAGGAAATAGATACGTAAGTTCTACAGAACACAGAAGATGAAAAAGTAGACAAAGCAATCTTCATACAACTAGAAGTATAAAAAGGATGTGATTATAAATGTGATTAGCATAAAAATTAACAGTGGGGATTGCAAATGCTATGACATGTTCAATCATCCTGCCCTGTCCTTCTACCTCCTCACACTGTCCCATTTTTACAAGCAAACTAGTTTAGCTAAAGACACAGCATATTCTGATGTAAAAGAGAAAAACAAATAAGTAATCCACATCATCACATGGAAAAAAAACACCACCACCAATTCTATGCAAATAACTATGAACAGTGAACACTACCACCGAAAGTTGAACATACTTGAGACAGAACGTTGCTGGTATAATCCTAATGGATCGCAGTGCAGGTTTTGTTTCTGTTTTACAGAAAGGCTGCTCAGGGGACATCCCAAGACATGAAGATATATTTTTCAACAGGCTTTCTGAGAACACAGTGTCTAACACTGGTACTGTCCCAGAGTATCTTAAATCTCTGCCTCTGATTAACAGTACCAAGCCTGGTAGTACCACTGTACATTCAATACTAGCTGAAAGTAGTACAGTCTTCCAAATCATCCATTTCTGTGTCTAGACTCCTTCCCACTACCAAAAGGGGTGATGAACAAGCTTCAACACTTCGTAAGTTAGGAAGAACGGCTTTTAACTCACACATTTACTGTGCTTTTGACTTTTTCCTAACTTCAGTAAAAGGAGGGAAGACATACATGGTTATAGCCCAAATGAACACAGTACTTTAAGTGTAATTTTCCATCTGATTTTTTTTTTAAATATTTAGTCCCTCTGTACTGATGTTTGACCAACATAATAAAATGTCTTTCTGTGAGTTCATAGTGCTAGAATAAGAAACCCTCTCAAACTAACAAGATCTAATATGCAGTATCACAGAATACTTTTCTTGCTGAAGATCAAAGATCTTTACTCAATCAGTATTAAATGCCCTGATTTTCTTGCCCTGGCCATAAAACACACTGTAGTGCATTAATTTTTCCCAAGCTATTTGCCTTTACTGAGATGTACTATTAGTTGTTTGGCGTAGTTAACTATCACACCAAGATAACGTCAAGGTCTTTAAAATTATTATGCAGCAATGCAGACTTACTATCTTATCAGTAGCAATAAATATCTTGCTAAAACTGAGGTGTTACACAATTGCTTTATTCTGACTACGCAACCTGAAGAGAGACCTACCTTGTGAACTGGGCAATACTGAGATGAAAATTTTACCCTCCCATTATCATCTATATTTACAGTTGGACTTGATGATTTTAGACGTCTTTTCCAAACTAAATGGTTCTATGATTTTCTCAAGAGAGCAAAGTAGTCTAAAAACTTCCATTGTGAAACAGTTTCTTGCTACTGCTTAAAACTCCTCCAAACGTAAGCAGAAGTGAACTAATATAGGCAATTTAACACCAGACCTGAACAGTGATTGTGTTTTAATGTGCATGCATTGCTGTACATAACAGTATGCTTCAATCTCTATTTTTAATCTGCACAACACAAGTATAACAAGACAGAACAAAAGTCTAGTGTTACAATACTTGCAAACAAAAAGGCTTTTTAAGGATTTTCTCCAAACAGACACAAAATTCATAACCAGTTTAAAGCAGAAACATGGTCTTGGTCATTGACCAGGACTCAACTATGCTAGAAATTTTAAGATTGAGCCATGAGCCACGCACATCCCATAGAGAACACAAAACAAAGAACTTATTTCAAAGTAAATGAAGTTTCAGTCATCACCTATTTGTATGTCCTTCAACAAAAAGTCTATTGGCATGAAACATCAACTCAAAACACTGCCCTTACCTGCAAAGCCATTAGGTTTCTTTTATTGTACTTATATAAACAAGAATTTGGAAGATATCGTCACTAAAACCCAAGTTTACTAAACAACCTATGAAATACAATCCTAGGAATTGTTCTGTGATACAGTTGTCAGTTGCTCATACCTTTTACTTCTGTCTAAAATGAAGTCACGGGTTAATATTAATAAAACCAGTGTACCTTTTAGAAAGCTCTGCACGTTAAAAGAAGTTTTAAAAAAAGGAAACCGAACAAATGACAAAGAGTCTGCTTAAATATTTCCAGGACTTACAAAAGTCTTAAGTATATCATTTACATTTTAGAGCAAGATGGAAGTAAATTGTACAAGATAAAAACAGCTAATTTCTCAAGCTAGCATTCACTTAAATGAAGCACTCAGAGTACAGCAGCTCTGCAAAGACTACTATACAAGAGCACGTCTTACAACACCTTCCCATTTCGCCTATCCAATACCTTGCTTGTTTGTCTTTCAAAACTCTTCAGTTGGCACTGCTACTTTCATATACTACCTTCTCGATAAAACTGTTTTCACAGACACCAGTATTTAGTTCCTGATTTTAATTCAGCAAAAATAACGGAAGTTACTCTGCTTAATACTTTCTCCTTCGTGCTCTACTCTACTGCAAAGAAACCGTTTACCTATCCAGTCTTAAGCTTGTCTTCTTTCTTAGACTGAATTTCAAATAAGTTATTTTTCAGTGGTCTTCCACCTCATCACGCACACTTCAAGAATTAGTCAAAAGGATTTGCAGATTTCTGTTTATCATCTCCATACGATGTGAAATCAAAGAACAATCCATATGGCTTCTCTGCCAGATCAACAGAGAAAGAACAAGTATCAAGCTCTACCTTACACCACAGTTAAATTTTCAGCTGTGAATTTACATACATTTCAGTTGCTGGTGAATGCAAAGGAAGATTCCTAAAATCACTGCTTTTTAAGTGCTGAGACAACCAAATAATGTAAATTTTAGTTCTTAATATGCAGTAAACTGATTGCATAGTGAAGACTCACAATAATCTTAATTCACTGACAGTTCGGATGTCCTCTTATAGAACACTCTGCTTGCTCTAACAGAATGGGTGAAGCAGGACTTGAGTGCCATGCAGAGTATCTATTTTGTTTCATAATCTTCACAGAACCAGGTCTGATGGGTTTCATCCTTGTGTTTCTGAGCACATTGGAAGAAGCCCCCACAAAGCAGCAGCTAAGCTTCCTAAGCAATTCTAATAATGGAGCAACATGCATGGAAGTCAAATACTGGCAAGGGAAAAAAGGCAGCATGAAGATTTTTGAAAAAAATCCAACTCTTGTCATCTAACTTCTACTTTTGTTGGGTTGAAATGCTACATTTTGGATTGTCAGTCACCTTCTCATTTGAGAAAGCAAGAACTACCACAACTGGACACTGGATCTGGTAATACGCGAGTATTAACTCACATGTTAGCACAAGGTCTTAGGGAACAAAGAGAGATAGTAAATAAATAAGATCAACTATGCAAAACACACATTGAGTTTATAAATAAGGCTTTGTCCTTAAAATTCCCAACTCTTGTGTCAGAAGCCAATCTTTTTTCTTCAAAGTTCAGCCAAAGGCCTTTTTAAGTGTAAACTTTCAGCTTTAGCTTATGTTTTCAAACACCCAGGGCAAAGTTGTATAACGCAAAGACTTCCCCCATTTTTTCAAGCAGGACATTTATTTTAACACCCAGCTATCCGAGGGCAACAAACTGTAATTATTTCAGAGTTTGCAGTTTTCTCTTATTTCATGAGCAATTTTTAGCCTATAAAGAATGAATGGGGCATTTAATTTTGGTACTGTAGATCAGTGCCACTTCAGCACAACTTTTTTTAAAATCATTATTATTATTATTCCCCATCTATCAGTACTATGATTACAGTGAAGGTCAGGTCCCAGCAAATCAATTGAATTCTTTTAGTAAGAACCAACAGGCCTCCAATTCTGTTCTTTTTGTATCATTACACAGTCCACATATTTTAGGTAATGTGGTAAAGAGGTGAAAGAGCTGTGGTATAAAAAAAATTAATTTCAGTCAAGTGAAAAAAAAGCAGTTTCAATTTGAACTAAACACAATCTTTTTTCTTCCAGCAGAGGGAGGATAGTTTATCATGGATCAGCCCAGAATTTCCTTCTTTATGATTTAAAACGAAGCACTGCAGCATACTACGGACAGCTCACAATGCGTTGCTTCAGACTGCTGAGACATGACATGGTAATTTGAGAAACACTGTCATCTGTTTTTTTTGAAAGGAGATTAAAGCATGCTTGCACTAGAATAACTTTTATTTAAAGAGAAGTTTACTTCTTCCACAGGAATCTGTGAAAGGAATATAGCTAGATAATCGCAGAAAGCTCAAAAGCAAAGCCTGAATTTAAATAAAGAATTAACCAATTAACTGATGGCTTAACCCACATCCTTATACAAAATAAGAAATATGATTTGGGAAAGGCAAAGGATGTATTTCTTGTGCTTACACTATTGTCAACCGAAAGGATTAAAATAATTATCTTAAAAAAAACAACAAAAAGCAGAACAAAACAAAGACAAGGAAAACCAAACACACACACTTGAATTTCATAAAATTGATCACACTCTTACTCAGGTGAATGACTATACTAGAAGAGAAAAACACCTGCACCCTAATCTTTCTGTATATACACAGAGCAGCAAAGTTACAAAAAGCTAATGAAGTAGACATCATCTTAAGTGGTAACAACGAAGTCTAAAAATGTCTCCACCGTAATATTACATAATACAGAGTGTTCAAAGACTTTTTTTTTTGTACCTGCAAGTAAGGTTAGGGTCGACATTCCTTGACAGTAGTAGTTCTACAGTCTTCAAGATGTTTTCCTCTGAAGCATGAGCAGCACACGCTGCCATCAGCACTGTGTACTTATCTGTTTGGAAACTTACAGTTAGAGAATTGCATACACAAAGTCAAACACTATGCTAATCCAAAAGTTCCTTTAAAAGCTTTTGCATTTGCTAGATTTGTTTATCAGGTGCTGATAAACTAAGATACTTTAAAAAAGGTAAGAAACTTGTTTTTCTTCCACTAAAAGTCACTAGAATTATCAGGTAAGATAAAGGCATCTAAAAAGTGAAGACATAGACAGAAGTGAATGAGACTAGTGAATGACATCAGAAGTGAATGAGACATCTACCACTACTGAAGGTGAGGATGCTTAAGTAGTGAAAAAAAACCTGCAGGAGCTTAAATTTAGGTATCTGTTTCTAAAATCTTGGTCGGTCCACACCAGGAGATTCATTCCCTGTTCCTCCCTACCTCTCCATAAAACACAGTCAAGTGAAGAAACATCTTACAGGGAGTTAACTGCAATGAATTAAAAAAAGTGCATGAACCTTTTTAAAAAAACACGCATAGCAACATCAATAATAGGAAGAACAGAGGTCCATACAAAGGACAGTTCAAGTAACAAGGCTTTATTAAAAGGATGAAGGAAAAGGAAACCAGTTTACAAACCTAGACTACTATTGTGCAGTAGTGGCAGGAAGAAGATGGCAAAAGGAGGAACGTTCTTTAAATCCACATCCACAATACGTGAATACTCATCATCAGGAACCAGTGTATTTATTTGCTCCAGCTCCAAAGCCAGCTGGGTGTTACGTGCCACCTTTACTCATGGATCAGAACTGTACACCACTGCTGTTTGCCCACAGAACAGGGGAGATCTTTCCTATTTTTCTCCTACAGATGTGGGAAGTATCACACCTCAAGGACCTTAGCGAGCTCTTTGGCTTAGAAGACTACCATTTGAACAACTGCCCACTTTGTTTATTAAACAAACTTACATACAAGTTCAAACATGCCTTCAGCAATTTAACAAGTATAATTTTAACTGCACATACTTCAGACCAATGATTGAAGTGTTACAACATATTTTCTACCTTTCTTATAGAAATCTCAGGACTGTGTATGCACTAGCACCTTTATTCTTCAAAAGAGATCAGGTATTTTTTGCATTTAAACTTGAGATATACTTCACCGCAATCTGCTCTACTTTCTTTGCTTCTCACAACTTCTTGTCTTTGACTCCTCCAACTGAAGACTTTAGGTTTGTGTTTAAATTCAGCTAGGTTTTTAAAGACCAAACTGTAACCTTCAACCTTCTGTAACTTTCAACCTTCTCATATAGAAGTTGTAAAACACATACATCAGTGTATTAAATGAAAAATTAAGTTTCATAGAGTCACTTCTTAATGGTAAGTAATTAACTTTCCAGTAAATAATTTCATTCACTAACAGATTCTTACTCTGAACATTTAAACTGGTCATCAGTAATAACATGACCTGAAAGCTGGCTGGACTTTGAACAAAAGATAGCAATAAAGATCATTAATCTGGGAATTATATTTAAGAAGAAACTGTAGTTGTATTTGTATTCAGTAGTTAAGATAGTGAGAAAGGGTGGGAAGTTGATTTCTGCTTGCCTACCTACAGGTCATACATAAGCAAGAGAAGAAGAAACACCTTAGAACACTCGGGTTTCTCTTCTGCACAGAAAAAATGGTAAGAGACCGCAAAAAAGATTAGTCTGTGGTCAGGCTAGCTGAAAAAAAAAAAAACACAGAAGAGACAATGAATTTACTCCAACAAGATGCTACATGCTGATCCCACCACCTAGCGAATGCTACCATTAGCTCCTCATTCGTCATGACTACCGAAGTTCATTCCACTATTAGGGTAAAATTAAGCGAGCAGCGTACAAAGAATAACTAAAATGTGACAAAAGGTGATTAACAGCAGAGCTATTATTAGGATTATAAGGTTATAACATTACTAGTATGGGATCACTCGAGTCATTGCCAGCTCATACAGAACAACCAGGACTGATGACATTTAGTACGACTTAAGGGTGGCATAGCTGTACTGAACACATTTGGCTTGATCTGAATCAATCAATGGCTTGCAAGACTGTTCCTGGCTGGACAATACTCTGCTGTGCCCTAGCTACTGTTTCACTACACAAACCAGCAGGGAAACGAGCTGAGAAACCTGATCCCAACAAGGTGCCACTTTGGGCAAACACAACTGGTCACAGGGTGAAAAAATGCCACGCATGTTGGTTAACTGGATGGCTGAAAATGCTACCCACAGAAGTTCCTGCCCAATTTACAGCTCTCTACAACCATAAACATGGAACTTTTTATGTACTTCATAGTAACATGTTTCATCAGTTTCTTCTGTATTGCCGTATCTTTTCTTGAGCTTGGATAAGTTTTCCAACATAATGAAACAGAAGGAAAACACTACAGTTGAAGCAGGACAGAGTTATTAATGAGCTATACAAACAGAGAGAGGAACTGGTAGTATCTAGAAGTTCCACTAAACTCTTGCCAGAAACCCTGATCTAGCAAACACACTGAAGAGTAATTTTCACTTAATAGAAAACTTTTGCTCTCGTTTTAGAGAAGTCTAGAGTAGTTTCCCATTAACTGGGCAGCTACTCCTGTAAGCGTATTATTTCTTCAGTTAATGCCAGAGGAAGAGAATTAGTGTTTGTCACCATCTTGCAGACCTGACATCTGACCTACTCTTCTGATTGTTAGGGTGTAGTCGTTTAAAATACAGAAATCAAAACCCATCATTAACCTAAAACCTAGTGCTTATTTATTACTTTGGTCTGAAACGAGATACAGTGCAATCACATGAGCAGGTCAACTGGCATGTTTGAAGGCTAACGATGAGTGGCTGGAGAGCAAAAATCAAACAACTACAGTGGGAGAAGAAGCATCTATGGCCTTAAAGATGAATCTATTGCACATAACTAGCTGGAAAGCTGAACAAAGGAATAATACTTTATAGGAAAAGAGCACTTCTGTTAGATTTAGAAGGGATGAAACAACGTCATCATCATGAATTTAAAAGCAGTGGGTACCACTCAAAATTCAGGATTCTAGCTGTTTTCTGCGTGTACATAGTTCATAACAGGATCAAACAAAGGAAGTTTTAACTCTACAGCTTAATCTGTTCAAGAATTCTAGGATGATTTTCAAATAACGTTTTAAAAAAAAATGTACTTGGGGATCAAGAGGTGGTAGTGAAGACAGAATAAGAGAGAAAGAGAGAGAGAGAGAATAAGGATATCCATCAGATGAATCCAGATGAGATCCAAGAAAATATGTATTTACTTTTTACTTTAAAACTTCTACTTTTACTTTAAAATTGGAAAATCTAGACTATATCCCAGTTCCATCATGAAATTTTATTTTTTTCTCTCTTTATAAAAAGAGAATAAAGGTAGGACAACGTCTGGTATAGAGAGGTACTGGCCACTATTTTTATTCACATCTTACCTATTTCAAAGCATGCATTGGCACCTCTGTCCAGAAGAAGACGTACCACTGCAAAATCAGCCGTGCTGGCAGCACACATCAGGGGAGTCCACCCAAACTGAAAGCTAGATTCTATGCTTATACCTGTCAAAATTTAAGATACTAAAATCTTAAAATTACACCGAAATAAATACACATTTTATAAATCTTATTCAAATACGTATTATAATGAAGATTACACAGTTTCCACTTAGCCCTAGAGAAAGGAAAACCTCTTATACCATTTTTGTTTTTTAAATACATATTTAGCTGGAATACCAGAAAACAACTTTTAGAACTAACCCCAATGAAGCCCAGTACTCAATCCAAGTAGTTAAGCACAACAGAAGAAAATTTAAACAATTAAAAAAAATGAATTTAACTGCAAATTAATTTCAGAGAAGTGCACATAATCTGTTTTCTCCACTTTAGTGCTACTGCTTTTCTCAATCTAAACCCCCAAATTTTTATTCTTACCAATCCAAATGGGCTGCTGTGGAAGCAACGTGTCTGTCATACTATTAAGACCATACTGACTAGGGTTTTCCTGCTTCATGGCTCCTCTTATTATCTGCCTTCCAATGCAGCTAAGCTGCAGATACCAGTTTTGTGTTCAGTACTATGAAAATATTATCTCCAAAGAAATATAATTTACGGTCTCTTCCAACCCAAACCATCCTATGATTCTAAGATAAGATAATGCAAGGTTCAGTCACAACCACCAGCTTTGTTTGTTAGTCTGTGTAACGGCCACAGCCTCTTCTGTGGCTAATAATAAACTGGCCAGACTGTCCTCCGAAATTCACCAAACGAAGTACCAGATCCAGCAACTCATGTGACAACTTTCAAATAAAATTCTTTATAGATTTTTACAATAAGAGAAAACATCCCTTCAATCATTCCTCACGTATTATTTCCTCTATAGCACTTGGTTGCCATCAGCTGATTCCACGTTAGTCCAACAGTGATTATGGATTACTCAATATATTGCTTTACAAGAGGAAGTTGTGGAAGACACTGTCCTAAGAAATTTGTGACAGTCAAGCTACACACAAACCTTTTCATGCAGAACGTGTATTTACTTTCCCTCCCTTGATAGCTTGTCAAAGATGTGCTCATTGTAGCAACATGAAGCCATTAAAGCTGAGAGAATAGGAAGTCACTGCTCTGCAATTGATTCTTCAACTGTTTAAGATCAGGAGTTGTAATCAATAAAGAGGAAGCATTCAATGAATGCCGGGTTTTGAAGCATTCTAACACCTGCAAGCCACAGAAGCTACGATCAAATCCTTTCAGTACTGCATACATACTAGTTGCAATCCTTAATGCCACAGCATTCCTATTTGCAGTTTACAAAACGCTTCACTGAGGCCCACAGCCAAATTCTACAAGGTGAGCCAGTAACTGTGGGTGAGGACTGCCAGTCCCTCAGCAGTCATATCTGAACTTCCTTGTAGACAAATCACTTCAAGCATCTAGAAAGTTTGATATCCCACAGCCCGCTGAACTAACACTACTTGGGAAGGAGTATCAGAAAGCTGGCACTCTCGGCATTAAAAAGTCACTTCCCCTCTTTAGAGGGAAAGCAGTCCAAGTGACTAGAGCTCCCATTCAGAGCATTTTAATACGTATTTAAACAATAATGGCAAAAGATCCACTTGGCAGACATACAGATTTGCTAGGACACCTGAGAAAAGTGTTTTCCGCGCTGCTTTCTTTACCTATATAGCAGACAGTATTGGCCAGAACGTTGGTGCTTTTTCTAAGTTTTAAAGTCTTTTTTTGCAATGCAACTTTGAAATGTCAAAGCTGCATTACAACCTGTCACGCATGGCCTACTGCAGTCTTTCTAGTGAGTGCCTTGAAACATTTATGCACTGTGGAAGTCACAATGCACTATTATCTTCAGAGGAAGATAGAGAAAGGGCAACTAAAACAGTATCAACACTTACCTGGCTGCTTGGCTGCATGTGTTATGAGTTGTTGACCTAACCAAAAACATCTCCCGCTAGTTACTACTCAAACTCTCTCATTGCCTAATCTGTTTTCAAGTCGTCGTTTGGTATTAAAAAGGCCCTTAAGAAGTCCTATAAGGCAACAAACAGTGAAGCCCAGGAAAAAAAAGATTAAGGGAAAAACGAGGCCATATCAGCCAGCCAGAGGCAAGCCTGCTGCAGCTCCATGTTCCCGGGTCCAACCAGTACCAAGGCTGCATGTGTATTCCCAGCAGGCACATGCACAGACCACACAGACACCACCAGCCCCACAGAGCTCACGTGAACACAGCATCAACGGCCTCATCCTGCTCCCCTCTCTGTCCGAACAGAGGTCTCTACAGCCCACACGTGCACACCTCCTGACTCCCTCTTCACTCACTGGCTAGTCTGGCTTATCTTTGCTAGTTATCACACACCCACTTGCACACCTTAGTACAGCTTCTCTGGTACCTCGTTCAGGTATTTTGTTGATTGTGGCTAATAACAGCAATGGTAGAAAGGCTATTTTTAGAGAGAAAAATGCAATCTCAAATTCAGAAAGTTTAACAAGGTAATGCCTGAAGAACTATGATCGAATTCTGCATATACCTTTTCATGCTAAGTAATTCCATGGATGATACAAAAAAAATTAAGGTGCTGAAAGATTCCTAGTTTAAGAACCGCTTCTACTGTTAGAATCCATTCACTTTCAGTCTCAGTTTATTTGAGAGGTAACTTCTAAAACAACTGATAGTGGAAGACTTCTTTTCTAATAGAAGTATTGATATAAGTCTGTCAACAGTTATTGCTGTGGTTCCACAATACCTTAAAGCGAAGTTAAATAGCGCTGCTGTCGTCTCCCACTGCTGGCCCACCTACAGTTCTCAGTTCAAAGTCCTAAACTGGCCAAAAAAATTATTCATTCCCCACCCTCCCCCTACAAAGCTTACTATTACTTTAGTTGTCTGAACCACCTCGCACAAGATCAGATGAGCTCCAACAAACATGCAAAGACAAGTGTGGAACAGACTGCTAAAAACAAGAAAGGAATGGCTGTAGTTGCATCCCTGGTCAGCCTGAACTGTCACAAGGCCTTAACTTTTAGTCCCATTTGAGGAAAACAAACCGATTATACAGTATTAAATATTTTACTCCCAAAGCAGACCAAAATGCCAGTTAGAGTCACCACCACACCTTCTACTTGCTTGCATTACTTTTTGTGACAGGAAACTGTTCTTAGTACGTTAGTATTTAATAGGACAGATTAGAGAAGACTTGTCCATCTCCTAAAGCAGCTCTATGAAACTGCCTCAGCACCACGGATTCTTGGAGCAATCGCTATGCAAGCCAGAAGACAGCATGTTCTTGTTCTACCTGAAAGAACGTCCTTAACTGTTGCTAGGAAATCCACTTCCAACACAAACCTGGAGTTTGGTGGAGTGCTGGTAGCACGCCTTCTGCAAGCTCTACTGAACATAAACTAAAGGCAACTTCGGAGGCAAAGATTTCATCTGACTAAGCACTAATCCTCTGAAGGACAATGTTACCTTTCTTCAGAGAGGCATTATTTTCCACTGCTCTGCAGAGACTATACTGGATATGTCAAAAATTAATCATAATCTTAGGACATTTACAGACTCTCATGACACTCACTGCCTTGTGCATTTTAGGGGACAAGATGCTGGACTACAGGGAATTTTCACCTTCCAAATGGCTAGAACAGTTCATTATGTGGCAAACATCAACACAAAAAGGTTGGATCTCAGCTATTACTGTTTTGCTGAATAAGCCATTAAGAGTGGCTAACTGTAACAAAACAACTAAACAATCTAATGCACAGATATCACTGAAAACTCTACATGAGAACAGATTTTTTCAATGCAAGATAGAAGATACATTTCACACAGTATTCACACTGTTTCAACCTGTGCATTAGTTTTGAGTTAATACTGATTTAAAATAAAATTATTCCCCGCTGTGGTGAGAAAGTCTTCTCCCAGAAGGGCAAGTAATGTCACCAATTTAAAACTCAGAAAAACCCATTGCTAACTGAAAAAAATACTTTCTTCTAGCCACAAGACACATTTTCTCAGAGAACAAGCTCACAGCTACTTATTCTGCTTGCTTGTTGAAGCAAAACTTCCTGATAATTATCACTAGGCAGGTCACCTCAGCTATGCAGCTTCTGATTGCTCTGGATGCTTCAGTAAGTCCAATCCTCCTAACACTGAGTAGCAGAAACACATTACAGAGAAATACCGAGTAACAGATCAGGGAGAAATGCTTTTAGTGTCAGGACAAACTACTTTTTAGTGACAAATGCCACATAAACCCTATTAGACCTTTTGGAATCACAAAATCTTTCTCCAGCTGATGTTGCCATGACACTTGGCACATACCAGATATTATAGTATTAAACATGACACTTTTGAAAAATTAAGGTATTACAAATGGCACATGCCACAAATTTAACAGTGCTGTGCTCGAGAAAAACATGGAATTTTCAAACGGGGGAGCACAAAAAAAAAAAAGCCAATGTCCTTCCTTCTCCCCAACCTCCAAAGTAGAACAAGGTAAAGAATACCCACTCAACTCTCACTCTCAATTTAAACAACCTCTAATTCAGCGTTTATGGTAGATATTCAGGTTAAAGATACATCTGAAAACAAACAAACACCTTATGTAATCGCTCACACATTACAGCTTTCTCAGTTTTCAGGAGTTTTGATTGACAAAAAATATATTAGAAGGAGCTTGCAGAAATACATCATGCTGAGACACTGAAAAAAACAATTTCATCTTTATACCAAGAGTTTATATCCCATATTGGAAATACTCACATATTCCTATATTGACCCAAGATGTTACTTTGAAACGAGAAACTTCAAAGCTTTAGAATTCTTTCCAAGTTCAAGTAAATGTATTCAACTTCATAAATAGCTTTAATTACCCGAGTTTAAGAGTTGTTCAATCAAGGACACATCACCATGAACCAGAGCTTTCTTGAATGCATCCTTCTTGTCTAACTCCAACGTTTGATCCAACTGATAGACAGACAAAGAAAAATAAAGTCAAAACATGGTAACCGTTTCAAGCAATCAACTACAGCCTGACTTCAGTGTAAAAGCACTAATGATCTCTGTAAGGACAACACAGAGAAGTGGAGGAAGAAAAATGTGTTGTTGAAACTTTACTTCTTCCACCTCTGTAGACCTGCTTCGGCTCAACTGTAAAAAAAAAGTTTTAATATGACCTTCTCAGAAAGGTTCCACTCTCTGAAAATGCAACTATCTTCCTTCTCAATGGATGTGCTATCCTCCTACAGTGTTCGCAGATTTTCTTAATGGTGTGTTATTTCAATTAAGACTCCTTTTCATATTTTGCTGCTAAAACAATATTACAACACATTTCTTTACCTTTTTTGCACATTTCACATGGTGTGAAGCATGGCATTAAAAAATAAAATATAATCAGAAACAAAAATTGCAATGTGGGGCAGTGTAGCGCAATGACAAGCTGTGTGGCATAGCCCAGCATTTTCATGGCTGGGAAGAGTTAATATTGTTATTCCCTCCTACTCCTGTGGTGGCAAAAGACTTGTAATTGCTGCGTCATAAATGAGTTGGCTAAAAAATGATTTGACCAAAGGACTGGTTTACGATTCAAGCAGTTGCCTGACTCAAGTTCCTTTCACAGAAGCATCACAGATTTGTTCTATATTAAAGCTGCAGATGCAGATTGCTGCTGGCATTATCCCAATTATAAGTGATTACATACACCAATAAATCAAGGAATATTCACTAGTTTCTTTGCTGACAGTAGAGGGTATAGTCAGAAGTCGTATTTTGTGGTAAATTTTGAAGTTGTATCACAAAAACTCAGAATTATACAATTTCCCCCAGCATACTGTAGTCTTTCCCACATTTTTGCAGCGTTCTTAGTAACTAATTAATGTATAGACAATCAATGATAAGAAACAGCCAATAAATTAATTTAGACTTATTTTTACTCTACTTAACCATCAACTTCCAAATGACGCATATCTTTGGGTAGGAACCTTGATTTAAAGATCAAGGCCACTGAAAAACTGACTGTAACCTTTAGCAGAGTACTGCTAATTTTCACCTTACCTCCATTTTCCAGCTCCAGCCACGAGAAAAAGCCATGCAGGGCCTCCCTTTGCCTCACACTATCAAATACCACACGATTATCAGATGCCATAAATCTCTTACGTCTTCATATTAGGAAGAAACAGATTCAGAGATTTAAAACATAAACCAGCTTTCTGGGCCTCAGGTCTCTTTCAGATTCACCCGCACGTGGGAGGAGTAACAAGTCTGCCATCAGTAAGCAGAGAAAGCATTTGAAAAGCACACTAAGATTTTACATAAGAAGCCAACCCCTCAAAATCCAGGTTTTATATGCCTAGACCAAGTGTATTCCACCGCTGCTCTGCTAAAAAAAACACCCGCAACAGAGACGGGAGGGGTCTCAAGCCCTCTCCCCTCAGCCACCACCCGGCCGCGGGCCCCGGCTGGACGACGGCTCCGACAGCGGCGAGGCCTCGCCCCACCTGCGACTCGTCCCCCGGGACGCCGATATCCCAGCAGTCATCGTCGTCACTGTCGCAGTCCTCGTCGCACCCCGCCGCCACGCGAGCGCCCCACGACGCGGCGGAGCCCCGCGACATGGCGGCGCCCCCCACACGAAATGGCGGACGCGGCGCGAGGCTGCCTCGCGCAGCACGCGCCCGACCCACGTCGCCTGGGGAAGGAGGGAGGGGCCTGCGCGTCACGTGGCCGCGCCGCCTTCCCGCGCGACGCGAGGTGGGGCGGAGGGGGCCGGTGGCTGAGGGAGGGCGCGGCATGGAGCCCTCGTGCGGCCCCGGAGGGGAAGGGGGGAGCTGGTCCGTGGTGGCGGGGACGCTGCGGCACCGCGAGGGGAAGCGGCTGCTCTCGCGGGTATAAAGACGTGGGAGTGTAACGCGGCTCTGCCGTGGTTCAGTGGTTTTGTAGGGTTGTGGGGTGAGGCGGTAGGGCTATCTATGATGTCCTTCCTCATCCGTGGTTATGAAGTGTTTTTAAATCTGAGGGAAATGAAAAAGTAATAAAAGTTTTCCCTTGTTTCCGTCATCATTTATACACTTTTAACAAGCCAGCTCGTGTGATGTAGCAGCAGTCAGTCCCATTGCCCGTGTGTGTGCAGGCGCTGTCACCATACCAAAGCCTATGGCTTGGCAGTTCTGAGGGGAAGGCTGAACGGTGGCCACGTGCACTGTGATGAGCATTCACCCTGCTCCCTTCTGCCTTCCTGTACAATAATTCCCATTTCAGATCTGCAACTATGTTTCTTTATCATCAGAGATGTCGCATCCATTAAAAGATTCACATGAAGTCGCTTGAAAAACACATAAGGAACAATGGTTTGTATTTCATCCATAAGCAAAACTGCACTTCGAGCTCAGTGCAGACCTTGCCCGAGTCTGGAATGAATTTGGTCTTCCACCTAATGAAAGAGAACAGAAAAGAAAAAGACTGGTCTTGGTGAAGAGGCAGATGCTCACATGGAATATTTAATATAGTCTTTGAGCATATGACACTGTACAAGTGTAATTTTGGGGAAATTCCTTTTAACCAAAATGTCACTTATATTGTAGGTATTTCTTCCTTTTTACATTTTCGTAAACTACGGCGCAATATGTAAGGTGGCTTTCACCATATTGGGAATTTGCAGGTTAGTTAGGGTCATGCTTAAAACACACACAGTGCTATAAAATCACAGGTATTCAAAGAGAATCATGGTGCAATTGATAACGTTTACTGGATTAAATATTTTTGTAGCCAGTAGAATTTACGGCCTAGTCATCTAGCTTCTTTGGATCTATATGGGCCCACAAGTCTTCCCAAATATAGTCTTCAGACTCTGAATGAAGCTTCCATAATATTCTTTTTTTCTTTGGCTCAGCTGTGCTAAAGAACATGGGCTTGCTAGTAGAATTCTTATCCCTGCTAGCAGAATTTGTAGCTGCTGAACACTAAAGACAACTGAGGGTGCCTTTTACAGTTGTCCTGGTGAGGGTTGGTTTTAACGGGTTATGTTATCTATGGATTCCTTACTTTTAATGTACTGCTGATTATTTAGTGTGTGAGTATTTCATGTGATTTATTTGTCCTTGTTCAGGCTTCAAAGCTTGAAATCTATTGTTTTTCCCCCTTTTCTTTGTACCATCTCATGTACAATTTAAAACATCACAACTGACACTTTGCAGACTACATGCTGCTTCCTTGTTCAAAGGCCACCTCTCTTAAAAGGTCTCCTTCAGTAACAGCCCTGGTAGTCCTTAGTACTACAAAAAATAACCCCTTTCAAAATGTCACCATGCAGAAGAGCTGTGCAGACAGTGCACCTGACAGCTGTTTCAAATGTGCACATTCTGATAATGCAGAAATTTATAGCAGGTAATCTGTCATCGTGTGTCTGCTTGTGACTGTAAAACAAACATTGATGTGGATGCTCCCTCTTCTTCTTCACACTATTCTTAATACAATTCATTTGTGACCTTGAAGTCTAACATCATTTTTCAACTAAGCAGACTTTTCATTTTGGTTGAGAGTATGGTAAGTTCTGGCTGCCATCCATATGTGCCAATATCAGTATGTTTTTACTTACTGTGGTGGGAACAGTTCCCAGCATCTTTTCCTCATTGCTATGCTGTACTCATTTTACATGCAGGAGGCAATTATAGAATGGTTCAAGCTGGGAAAACGTCTCAGAATAATTTCCTGTATCACAAGGGGCATCAGAACAGGCACTAAAAGCTAACTGTAAAATAAATATCTAATCTAGGTGTAGCCTACCTCCATGTACTTGTATGTCAGCCTATAACTAAGTATAGCTGTTAGCATTACAGTGGACAGTAAGAATAGCAATCACTGGACTCAGTAAATACCAGCATTGTAAGAACAAGTTTTTCTCTGAAAAGATAATTTCTTTAATATACTCTATCATCCTTCACCCACCCTTCTTGCTGGCTGTACTTCCACTTGTTTTCATTGATCAGCTGAATTTTTATCTTCTTTCATGACTTTTACTATTGAATAGATTTCATTTGTTGACAGATTTTTTTTTCTATATTTTTGTCTATACCTCATGTTTTGTCTCACATGGGCCCGATGTATGTATATCTATTTATTCAAATATGGTCACCAAAATATTTAAACTGGTTAAATTCCCTCTTTCAGACCAAGAGGCCTGAAATCAGCAAACATCTAAGGACTTTGATGCTGGGAAAGTAGTGTTCTTGGGAGGAGAATCAGAACTGGTAAATGTTTAAAGAGAATGACTCTGTGAACCTTAACTAGTGCAATAATGTTCTACTAGCAATGCAGCAGCCAATAATTTAGAGATTTAACAGCAGTAGCATTTTACACATGTGGCATTCTATGTAATTTTCTCAGTCACAGCTACTAGTTTGTGTAACAGTATATGCCCTTGCAGTATTACTTTTGTAAAATTTCCGTCTGCAGTAACATTAAGATACAGAATCACCGAGTTTTTAGAGTAAATAACATTAGCTAGATATAACTTTGACAAAACCTTACTGGACAGTGGGGCAACTGATAAAATGTCTTAAATCCATTCCTTTTGTGCTCTAATTTGTTCATGTAGAGGAGGAGAGAAGTCCTTGTGCAACTAGTAGGCACTCCAAACATTACAAGACTTTGTAACTAACTGTAATATTCTCATTCCCAGAGAGGATCATTAGCTCTGGGTCTAGTGAATTGACTAATTTTCCAGTAACTGCATGGGGTTTGTGAGGTACCAGCTATGAGAGACACCTATCCTAGTTCCATGATTCAAGGCAGGAATTTACATAATTTGCAAGAAGTTCCAAAAGTCCCATGAGGTAACACAATTGATTGTATCTTCACAGGCCACATTCACCAAATAGATGGAAAGCAAAGTACTTCATAATAGTTTAGGTTGTTCCTGTCCTTTTCAGCAGACTTGTATATACCTGTAGCATCTATTCTTTTTAAGGTATTTCAAATATAAAGAAAGGCTAATATTACAAACTTTCTCTTTTACTCCCTAGACTGTAATTTATTTGTTCTGTAAAAAGCACTCAAGTGTCCCTCCTGTGATCTGTGAAATCACTCTTTGCATTAAAACATTTTTTTTTTATTCTGAAATTTTGTTACGAGCTGCTGCACTACAGCAGTTATTCATAATTTTTTTTTAAGTCATTGCTCTAATGGATTTATAATAGATGGAAATAGATGGAAAGCATTTAATTTCAGCTGTTCTTCTGCAGATAATTTATTTTTTTACAGCTGTGTTTATCGTGTCCACTTTGCCAAATCTCTCTGGATGGTATGTGAGGTAAAATTTTCAATCTGCTGCCAAAAGCTTGATTGTAAATTGCATACCAACTGTTTCCCTGTTCGTAAAACCTGTTTGTTTTCAAGTAGATGCCTTAAACCATTGTTAAAATGAGACTACATAAAGTAGTAAGTAGTGGGGAATTCATAGGTATAGTGTAAGCCTTTTCAGGACTGTCTTGATGCCAGTGTCATTAAAGTACCTCTTATTACCTTAGTACTGCTTAAAAAAGCTAGAACAGGGATTAGGATCTTGAAGACATATATATTTTTAATGTCAGTCGGACACATGTTTAGCTTCTTTCTGTGTAACATAGAAACTTTGGTCTGAATAGCAAGTCTGTGTCAGAATGATTCCTGTTGCTACTGCGTGCAGCCTCTCTGTTAAAAAATTCCTCATTCCTCCACTATCTCTACTCCTTTCTACACCATTTCTTCCCCTTAATCTTAACTGGCTGTACTCCCACTTCATTATCATGTTGCTGAATGGTGAGTAGCTTCTCTGTTTCTGCTGTTCACTTTGCTGATCCTCAGACAACCATTTGTAATAGTAATTTCTGTCTCTTAGAAACTCAGATGTTTGTACATAGTAATGGCTGCTTATAGGAACAAGTGGTGTTTTAAACTTTCTACCCCACTTACCTTTTCTTCTGATGTATCGCTTTATCTTAGCTCTTTTATCAAGATTGAGGTTTATCCAGATATTGCAGCATATTTACGTATATACAATTTTTGTTAGTCACCACAATCGTACTTCGCTCTGACTAACATAGGAGTATGGCTTCTTGGAAAAGGGACTGAAAAAAAAACTCTTTTTGATTTTTTTTTCTCTTTTCATAGCAAAACATGCAATCTAATAGTGATGTTTGCATACTAGACTGCCTCTCTATCATCAGTTTACCAAAACACATGAAGCCCGTATTTTCTCGTATTTTTATGAGTGCTGGGCTGCTTATCAGTAGTCTCTGGGCATAGTGACAACTCGCACACGTATACCACCCTTTTGGACTTGGTTTGCTTGAGCTTGTTCAGTCAGGATGGTGTTTTACATAAAGGCCTGTGATGCTGGCTCTCCAAAGTGATACCAGTAATTCAGAGCCTTCCAGCCTCACAGCTTCTCTGCTGTGAGGAACTGTTCTGAATTTATAAGATGTGCTAACTGAGCTTTGCTACCGATTCTTTTTTGATCTCATCACTTCCAGGAAAATCAGAATCTCTTCTACATGCACTCTTCTGTTCAAGAGGAATTATCATTGTCCCCATGCCTAATGGTATGAATTAAAATTATTACACACTCCAATGTTTGGAAATGAGAATGTCCGCATGCCCAGTGGGAAAATTGGCCAAAGGGATTGCAATGGTTTCCAAGTGTCTTATATTTGCATTCTTATGCTACTCTCCAAACTGTTGTCCAGAAGTACCTAACTTTTGAAGAGGCTTTTCTGATCATTTTCAGGTACTGTCACAGCTGGCCCGGTAAGCCATAAGGTGGGAGCAATTATTCACTGGGGATGCCCTGACTTTTTGGCTTTCTAAAGTAATGAGTACTGAGATTGCAGAGCAAGCTTCTTTCCCTCTATTAAGTCCCTAATACTGATATTGCCAAAGTCAAGCTGTTTTTGTGTGCCTTTATTAAATCATTTTGTTACATAAGATCCTTTATGTATCTCTGCATCTTTTTTTCCCAAGTCTCTAACCACTGATATTGCTCCTTCATTCAAAGTTGCTGTTGCCATAGATATAATGGCTCTCGTGTTATAAAAACCTTTTATTAGTCCCATTAGTTTAAGTACGTGAAGTCTCAGGATTATCAACGTGCACCAGTATATTAAAAAACATCTCCTTTCTAATTTGTGCATTAAAATTCTCAGCAGTTCCTATCCACTTTGGTATCATAAAAATACTGTGAGTCCTGTCCATCCTATATATAGGAATTATTCAGGTTATCAAAGACATGGTTTCTTCTCCCTTAATGCAGGTGCATAAGTTACCCAAACAGTTACTTTCTACAGATTCACTTTCATAACTTTTCTACAGAATTTATCTTGCACTAAACTAAATTGGGATCCCAGTCCCAATCCCTTATCTGACTATAAGGCTCTGCAATGAACAGCTTTACTTCTGTCACATGTAGTTCTTTCCTGTGTTCCTCCTTGAAATACCCATTCCTTCAACCATATCATCCAAATTATCACGGCATATATCTAATCCAAATATATATGGGGAAAAATGGGGCCAAGTGGCTTGCAGCAATATCTAGGATCATAGATTTCCCTATCCTCCTCAGCCACTTGTAATAACACTTGGATTAACCCTTTGGCTAACTTACTGTGAAATCTCCAGTACCCTTGGGCAGTGAGCTCAGTCTTGTCATTTCAAGTAAAAAGGTTCTTTTTTGTAATAGGAAAAATTCATGTCAATTGTCCTTTTGTGAGATGGACTTCTTTCAGGTAGATAGCCTAGTAGACAAGAGCACTGTCCATCCACCAAGCTGTTGTTAGTATCTCTACTCAAAAGCATATGTTAAGAAGCTTTATTTCGGTTACCACTTGGCATTGCTTCAAAATAAACATTCATGTTGTACTTGCAGGATCCTAACACTATTCCCATGAAGTTAATCAGCAGATAGTACCTGTCACAAGAGGACGAGTGATCTGTCACAGGTTGACGAGAGGGGAATGGGAATTTCCTGTGGTGGGGTCCTGTTTCTCTCATGTTGCTGTGCCATTTGGTCCTGTCAGCAGATATTATTCTGCAATAACTTCACAGTCCTTACTTTCAACAGAAAAACAATCCTTTGTTCAGTTGGAATGGCTCTCTGTCGTAGTCTTTTTCCAATTTTGTAATCTACTATTTTCCTAAATTTTGCAATTGCATTCCCAGGCTAAACACTTTACTGTCCCCTCTCACAGAATGAAAAAAATAAATAAATAAATTAAAAAAAAACACAAACCAACAACAACAAAATTTTAATAATATTTTTAAATCAATTACTTGTTCCTTCAGACAAGTTTTATATTTTCATATAATTGAATTAATTTGATGTTGGAGAGGGGAACAAAATTCCCTTCATCCCCTTCCAATTGGAGCTACTTACTGAACACCTCATTAATATCACAACATTCAGAATCCTTCCTATTTCCCATGCCAAGGAAATTCCTTGCCATTTGCATTTATAATGCTTGTATACTGCAGTTGCTCATTTATGTCTTGAGTTTTGGCATCAGAAAATTAAAATTATATAGTTGATGACCCTGTGTAAACACAAATCTTCTACCAAACACTCAAAGTGTAGATTTTCAATATTCTGACCTTTTCTAAAGTCATTGCATGCAACAGTACTATAGAGTTCTGGCTAGCTGGTGGAATTCCTGTCCAGCAGTAGCAAAGCTTAGGCAGCTTGCTGTCATAGTTTACCTAAGTCTTGATGTAATAATAACTTGCAGTAGTAATGTTTGTGACATTCTTATTATTGTTATCACATAGAAAAACAGACACGAGATTGTGGTTTAAATCCTATTTTACTGGAATTTGAAGTTGAAATTCATCTGGGTGTTGGGACGTCTCCTTTGTGATTTTGAGTTCAGGAGAGTCCTTGAGGAATGAATGGCCTTAGCGTTGATATATTATTATTTTTTTTAAAAGTTTCTCCCTGCATATCTGGTTTCTGTTAGTTGGAGTGGGATGGACGGTTTTAGATACAGGTGGTAATACAATCAGTCACTGTATCATAATGCTCTGGGGAAAAAAATACAAAGTAAAGGACTTCAGTGTGACCGTTTTTTGACTTTCAGTTTTGCTGTATTCACATTTTTAACATAATAGGTTTTAGGAGTGTTTATATTCTAGTTCTTGCAAGGTTAGGAATTTTTCAAAGGTAAACCCTTTAAAACTAAATTAAGCTTAAAGACTTCAGCAGAAATAACAATGCACTATTCTTTCACCTCCATTTTACCTGGTCTGTTTCCTTGTTTATTCCTACTTAATAACCATCCTTTCCATCCTGACTCTGAAGAAGAAGGCATGCTACTTCATTCCCTCTTTTGCAGGAGAGAATCTGTCTCTCTAGTTTTTCTTGCATAATTTTACCAGGAGCTAAAAGCATTACAGAGAGAAAGGAAGCTATATTACTATACAGTACCCATTAATTTTCCACGTAGACTTATCCAAATGAGGAAGAAGAGAAGGTAGGGAAGGAAAGGAGGTTGGTCTTCGTACTGACAGTAGGAGTAATGATTGATTTCTGCCAAGCTGAGAGCAAAGGAAGTTTCCTATGGCAGGAGAAGAAGAGGCCAGTCGACAAGGTAGACTCCTGTGCAGCCCAGTTTTAGTGGCTGTTTGGAAGAGGATTTGAGATTTTCTCAGTTTGTAACACATCATCTCTTTTTTTCCTTGAGCCCTGTATTGCATCAGTAACCACCAATTTTGAAGAAAGATAAATTAAATGTAAACAACTTCAAATATATTTCCTTTCCTTGTTTATTTTTATTCACTTTTTTTTTTCCAGTCTTATTTCTTTTCTTGTGATGAGACTGCTGTAGAAGATAGTTTGATAGAGATTTTGGAAACAAACAGAGAGTCATGTTTACCGATTTTTTTCCCTGCATGATAACTTAAAAGACAGACATTGCTTTGGTTAAAATAAGGTCAAATCAGTACATTAAGAATGGAATTTTTATGATTTACTAGGCTTTTTTTTTTTTTTTTCACTGAATTGGGAAGGCCTTTATACACTGAGTATTTTAAAAGAACTAGGACAAAAAAAAGTACAATATTGAAAGTCCATTAAAAAAATTTTCTCTAGATAGTGATGATAGGAATAGTATTGCAATCTAGAGTAGAAGAGAATAGGAATTGCCATATTAGACAATTATTTTGTATTTTAAATACTTGCAGTCCTGTAACTATTGGCAGAAAACCAGTTGCATAGCAGGTAAACCTAATGAAAAATGATGTTTCCATCACTCCACAATAGATTTTTCTAGAACATATGTATATTTCATGATGAAATTGTAGCATTGTGTATTTAGTACTGTTGTGGTTAAAGGACACAAGCAAAGTGAGATATGGGAGGAGAAAATGCCATGAGTTCTTTGGTACAAATTATTTGCTGAACAGCTCTGCTTAAACCTGCTTCTCTAAAGCCACCTCTGAAATTGTGCCTGCCCTGCACCTCTACGATAGCACTTGCAGATTGCCCAGTCAGCACTGAACGCCAGAAACATCAATGTTCTGGTCTGAGATAGCTCGAAAGCATTGAGTAGGGGTTATTGTTGCATAAGGAGGTTACTGTGCTGTAAGAAACCACTGGTCAGTGGTTACTGATTTTTTTTTTCCATTGGGATTTCTGTACCCACCTAGAAATGATGTTTGGAGTCTTTGAACGTAACCATTTTAAGCTAGGGTTTGTCATATTCTGCGTGTTTTGTACCAAGAGTACATGCTAGAAAAACACATTTTCAGAAAGGTGTTTTATTATGGCATTCAAATCGCAGACTTACATTACCTAAAGAGTAAGCAGACAGCAATTTTTGCCAAACTAGCTTTGTAAAGAATCAGCACAATCTTTTAAACATAATTTAGGCTTGAGGAGAATTAGCTTAGAAAAAATCAATTTAATTTCTCTGTTATATCTGGAAACAGGTAGTGTTAAAGACGGTCATACTTTCAAATAATTTAAAACTAATTTATCATGTTTACCTTCATGCATTGCTTCTTTTGTGGTAAGTAAATACCACTTCTATTCAATATCTACTTGGTTTTCAGGACTTTTCATGCACTAACAAAATAATATTTTGTTTTACTTGCCCCTGAGAATCCACTGATCATTTGGTAACACATTCTGTATTATAGCTTTGAGTTTACAATTCCACAAGTCACTGGTGTGGAAAAGACCATATCACAGTCAACAGCAAAGAGACATTTCATGTCATGTCGTGTCATGTCATGGCTATTAGATATCAGTTTTACAATGGTAAAACACTGAATAACACAGGGAACTTAATGCATAAGAGTCAGTATTGAGTATATGTATATATATATTCATAGTATATTCCATTAGAACTCCCTTTTTTGCATGCTTGTCTGCCTAGACCTGTCAGAGTACCTTCCATCTTTCCTGGATTGCTAACAAGGTATTTTGCTTCTAATGGTTCTCCAGACCTGTGAGACAAATGATAGCAATGTGAATACAGCGTCAGGATGAGAATGAAGAATTTCCCTTTCACAGTGCATGGTACTTCAGGGCAGCACCCCTGGGAAACTAGTTTCTAGATGGTTTCTAGTGGGAGTGCGTGCCTCTAGTATCCACACTTCCTAATTTCAGACTCTTCATTTTTATGTGAGAAGAGGCAATAAACAATTCTATCGTATCAAAGAAAGTTTCCTCATTTCTAGCTTTTGCAGACATAATTTAGTTTATTTAAATGTTGCCATCTAATGAGTCTTTTGCCTTGTCTTGCTCAACAGCGTGTGGACTATTTTATGCGGAGGCATCTAGCTTAATTTCCTACACAAATTATTTTTTCTAGATGTCTCTGAAACTTAAAGCTATTGACGAAAAAAGTTCACGACCTGAGGACTTAAGAGAAGCTTTAGTGTATCTGAGGAGATGGTGGATAACTACCCACCCACTCAGACACCCCTTTTCTTTTACCTTCTGCAGCTAGGCCAGGGAGTGAATGAAAGCTTCTTGAGCTATGCACCATGTCCATGTTATGCTCCATGCAGCGCATATACAAAATATAGAGACAGTTCAAGTGATATGTATCTGAAAATCCCATCATCTTGTGGAATCATGTTCTGGCATTGTTGAGAAAACTCATGTTATTATGTCATTAAAATGATAAATGGGCTATATGAAAGCAGTAGATTGAGATGTGGTGTGCAAGATCTGTTTCTGCTTTCATGGGTATGCACCAAACTTGCACATTTTGGATTTGTGCTAAGGATAAGAATGGGATCACATATTTTCATTTGCATTTCTTAACATTTGTAACAAAACTATGTGTGAGGATGAGTTTGGGCTCATACACTTGAAGCAACGTCATAACTGACTTGGGAAAGTTCTCAAAAGGCTGTGCTAACTTGTCCTAACAGACCTCAAGAAGTCAAGTAGCCCAACCCTTGCACTGAAACAAAATACAATACGCCTATAATTTTCTTGACAAATATTTTGTGTAACTTGTCGTGAAAAGGAGACTTGCAATATTTCCCTACCTTAAGAAGGAGAAGACTTTCCCAGTGTTCTTTGTTGCAAGTTATTGTAGTCACTTTTCCTTGGTGGGTATGGGGATCAACTGTCATTTTTATACATATTTGAAGATTTAGGTCTTATAAGCTAAAAAAAATAAACACACCCACTCTTTAGGTCATTTCCCAGGATGTGTTTTTCTTACACAGTTCTACCCCACAGTGGATTCAGTGCTCCAACTGAGCTATAAAGCTAATTCCAAGCATTAACAGCATAACTACCTCACATGGGCTATATACGCTGCTTCTGTTAATATGTCACAACTCCATTTGTATTTTTAGCCCCACTTACTTGGTTGACTTACTGAATCTGAATCCCCAGAATATTTTCCACAGAACACCCTAGTGAGGTATTCATGCTTCCCATTTGCAGACTTATTTTTTTTTCTTTCCAGTTTTGTGTTTGTCTTGCATTATTTCCCATCGTATTATTTCACATCACTTCCATCATGTACTTTGTCTCGTGTATTTGTTGTGTGTAATTTTATACGCTTTCTCCCATTTGTCAACATCTTGACATCACCTTTGCTTGCATTACAAATCTGTGGGTTCTGAAACATTAGGCATGAGACTGAAGATTATCACTGTATTTGTTAGTAGTATCGAACAAACAAGCAGATATCCATTTTTCTCTTTGTTGTCTCTTTTCTTTTTAAACTACAGTTTATTTTAATTTGTATTTTCCTACCTAGTCACAAGAAGATCTTAACTGGAAAGAATGAGAAAAAATAACACTGAGTATTTATGATCTTGAAAATTTGAACCAGTCTCTACCAATTTCAATGGCAACTGGTGATGTAAGATCAAATGTGATGTATTCTGTATAACATTTTGGGGATGTTATTGTTAGACATATAAGATTCGCTGCAATGATGGCTGTTTTGTAAATGTGGAGGATGCATATAGCTCAACACCATAAAAAGTTACACCTTAGTTTGTTCCTTAATAAAAGATGCAATTCCTCAATTTATTGCACCAATTTTACATACATATAACTAACTATACAAGTGCGAAAAAGCCATTTTGAATACAACACTAGAGTAGGCTTTTAAATGCCTAACTTTCTATGAATATAAAAAGCTTAGAAAAAGTTTGTTAGACATTTTAAACCTTTTACAAAAAGTCGGAATGAACATTTTCAGACATGAGTGTCTGAAATATAAATGTTAATCACCTAAAGAGTTTAATATCTAATAAATCACCAACAGGTTCAAATGAAGAACTCTGTTAAATTTGAGTACAAGGCGTTGAATACAAGTCTTGATTTGGGGAGTTTTTCTACAAAACATTAGAGTTTGTCCTGTTATTCTGCTGTTGGAGAGGACCTCTGGGAAGAAACTGCTTTTCATTACAGGCTGGTTGTCGTGCTATGATTGAGCAACCTAAACATCTGATTGTTCTGCTGCATTGTTAGTCCAGTACTTTTGGGAGACTGTATTAAAACAGCAACTATCTCTCGAAATACCATTAAAAGTTTTCAGCAGGTGGTGGTATAAAAAAGGATTTTTTTTTATTCTCCCCAGAAAACCTGAGGAATAAGGAGGCATATTATACCAAGGCTTCTAGAAGCAATGAGTAATTATTAAGCCACTTCCAGTGATACAGTTAGTGATCAAAATGGTAATGAAAAAGTACAATGAGAACAGAGGATTAAGTATAAAAAATGCAGTGTTTTCCATTTGGTGTCCAGTTAACTGTGCTAAACTGCTGTTTGTAAATAAATTTAGTCAAAGGCATGGTGTATGACAGTAATAGATCTAGTTGTTCCAGGCAACACTAAAGCTAAAAAAGGATTTTCTATTGATAAAGCTGGGTTTTGCATCATGCCCTTAGCTGATAGTGAATTTCAGTGGAAACTTAAGAAACATCCCATTTGTTTTGGTTACATAGGCTATTGTTTACCTTTCTCTGCCTTCATTCCTTCAGTACTTAAAAAAAGAAAAAAAGAAAAATGCAGGTAGTAAGATCTGAGTGCCATTAATAGATAAATGATATCTGAAGCCTTCTGAGTTTTGCAAGCCTGTGACAGGTGTGGATCCTGGCTCCAGTTAGGCTGAATGATTCAGAAAAAAATGTCAACCTCCTAGAAGAACACAAAGGATATTTTTAATAGAAACTCTGTGCCTGAGAATCGTAGGTCAGGCAGTGAAATCTGACTCAGTTGCTCTTCTTTTGGCAATAAACACTTTTAAGCACTAAGCCTTACCTGTTAGGTAATTTAATTTCTCATGTGATATATTCCTAGTGGATATCCCAAGTGGGAATATGGCTACAAAGAAAATTTCGTCATTCCCTTCTCGTGAGCTCTGTTATATGGTGGATATTCCTTCTTCAGTGTTTTTTAGATCAACTTTTCTCCTAGGGTTAATGAGGCTCTTGCTGAAGATCAACTATGTCTGGAGAATGGTAAGTTACACTTTCTGTATTTGGTTTTAAAAGCCTGCCTCCTTTTTGCAATGGAATCTGTTTGCTGTTCCTGCCTGCCAAAGCAAAGTATTTATGACAGACTACCATCTCAAGTTCATTTGGTATAGAGAACATGTTATACTGGGTTTAGGCACTTGATGTTCTAGCCTCTGTTTTGAGAAGTTTTTCCCCAGGCATTTGTGTGAAGAATACAGACAGCTGTAGTTAAACAAGAAGGTTCTTGAAAGGTAAGGAGATGCCTCTCTTCTTAGGAAAGCCTCCTCATACATTCGATATTCAGAATTCCTATAACGTTTTTAAAGAAAGATGTATTGGTTTCAGGTTTGTAGTTGGCAGGTTGTAGTGGTTGTGGTGGTGGTTGTGGTGTTTGTTAGTTGTTGTTCATTGTTTATAGTATTTTTCCCCTCGATACATACATGAAGTCAAGTATCTTAGCCATACCAATGGAGTTTTAACTGTATCTTTCAGCTTGGTAACCATTTAAAAATTCTCCTTTCATTGCCTTTCCTGACTTAATCTTTGAAAAATAAAACATGAACTAAGTTAATTATTTTTGTTACTCCCTTCCTTCTAGCCTTCAGTGTTTCTACTGTCCCCTCAGCATTTATGTAGAGTTCAGCAAACACAACCTTCAGCTTTTTTTCTAGTTTTTATCTTTTTACTGTTTTTTTCTTAATTATTTTACCTTTTCCAGTAAGAAAGAGATAAGAAATCATATCTCTATTTAACTTCTTTCTAAAAATCACAAATGCCTACTTCTCTTTCTGGTTTCTCTCTTCGTATGCATCCCACGTATCCTCCCGCCCTCTTGGTTGTGTCCTAACTGGCTGGACCTACCCTGTCAAAAGCATGTTTGGCCTCCTTTAGTCAGGGGAGCAGAATACATCAGTTGGCTGAGGCTGGCAAAAGGATGAGCTGAAAGATTTTCTTCTGATACACATGCCTTCTGTTACAGGTTTTCGCAGAGTCTGAAAGCTCGTCTCACCTATTTTGTTGTACCTTGCCTTCAGACTGGAAGAAGTATGACAAATGAAGATGTCATTTCCTATACGCTTACATAGTTCAGTAGAATCCAGATTTATTTGCTTTTAGATAGTACTGCAAAATAATGAAAACTACCTACAAAGTGACAGAGAAAATAACCTGAAAAATATATCTTATTTCTGATTTTAAGAATGAAATGATTGTATGGCCAGTGGATGCATAAGTATGCCTATCCTTTATTTAGTTTTCTTTCTGATACTCAGATGCTGTTCTTTATTTTTAATCTGGTGGTCCTGATATGGTTCTATATTTCTGTCAGAATAAGATTCTCTTAATTGTGTTAATAAAAAATTGTTTAGTTTCATGTAGCCCAGTGCATATGACAGACCAATCCACTGAGGTTGCCAATGCTAGCCAGGATAATGTACAGGATACTACAGAGGAACAAGTAAAACTATAGTAATGTAATGTTCTGAGATAGACTGCATATACAAGATGTTGCCTCCCAAATCCATATAAATATATTTATTTAAAAAAAAAACAACAATAAAGGGATTTCAGATTTTGCTGGTGTACATATATTAAATATTTCACTTTCTGAGTAAATATCTGTTTGTGTGCTGAGTCTTCTGGAACTCAGTGAAGTCTTGGGTCACAGACTTTCACAGTATAATTATGTGTTGAATAACAAAAGCATTTCCTCTTACTTAGGTGAGGCCGCACCTCGAGTACTGTGTTCAGTTTTGGGCCCCTCGCTACAGGAAGGACATGGACGTGCTCGAGCGAGTCCAGAGAAGGGCGACCAAGCTTGTGAGGGGTCTGGAGAACAAGTCTTACGAGGAGCGGCTGAGGGAGCTGGGCTTGTTCAGCCTGGAGAAGAGGAGGCTCAGGGGCGACCTCATCGCTCTCTACAGTTACCTGAAAGGAGGCTGTAGAGAGGTGGGGGTTGGTCTGTTCTCCTACGTGCCTGGTGACAGGACGAGGGGGAATGGGCTAAAGTTGCGACAGGGGAGTTTTAGGTTGGATGTTAGGAAGTACTTCTTTACCGAAAGGGTTATTAAGCATTGGAACGGGCTGCCCAGGGAGGTGGTGGAGTCACCATCCCTGGAGGTCTTTAAAAGACGTTTAGATGTAGAGCTTAGGGATATGGTTTAGTGGAGTACTTAGTGTTAGGTCGGAGGTTGGACTCGATGATCTTGAGGTCTCTTCCAACCTAGAGAAATCTGTGAATCTGTTATGTTTACACATTTGCACAATATATGTGTTTGATATTCTTTGCCTTTCCTATCCAGTATTTCAAATACATCTTTATTTTATTGTTATCTCACTTGTACTCTGTTGATGCATTGTTTCTGAGAAAATATGGCTGAGTTTGAAACAAGTTTGTTGAGAAATTGTTACATTTCTCTATAATATAATTAAATATTTTAATTTTTAGTTTCTGTATTGTAACCTGGACTTGCACCTACTGTGTTATCCACTCCAGTTTCATTTTGCTGTCTACAATTCAAACCACAGATGGTTCCTTCCCCTCAATGGTTTTACTAATTTATAACCCATTAGAGTACTTGAATAGATCATATTGTTCCTTTCATACTGGCATAGAGAAGTGTAAATTAAGTTTTTGTATGTAAGCAAGGGAAAAGTCTATCCAAGGGAGAAGCCTATCTGAGGGTAGAGCAGTAATTTTCTATTTTTAATTTCTGCAATAAATGCAGTTAGAGATAAAACTGTTATTTCTGCAAATATTTTCAATTTCTTGAATAATAAAATCAATGTGCGAGTTGTAATTATTTTGATGTGTACCTGTTTTTTTTTCAAAATCTACATAAAAAAGGGAAGGGGGAAGTGTTGCCCTTTTTGTAATTATGAACATATTTGGGTAACATTCGGCCACTTAAACCAATATTAAGCAACAAAATAGTCCTTATTGTAGCCAGCTAATTATAGAAAAGCTTGGGAAGGAAAACAAAAATGACTCAGAAAGTCTTTGCAGATTTTAGAGTGTAATTTGAAAATACTTTTTCCCATAAAATCTTTAGAACTACATGAATCTGTTGTTTCAGTGTTCAGGGCTGTTAAATTTATTTATTTTTATTTTTTATTTTTTATTTTTTCCTGTTTTCTATCAAGACTCATTCTCACCAGCTCCCCTCAGTCTCATACCAAAGAAAACAGTAAGGTTACTCATTCTCCCACTCTACTGTGAGAAGAAACAGACGTCTGACAAGTTTTTTCCTTTTTTTTTTTTTTAAATTTTTTTTCCTCTTCCCACCAAGAGCACCTTCCCTCTCAGAAGAAAAGCATCATTCCCAACTTGAGAGGTACAGCTCACATAAATGACTGGAACTTGGGTTCCACTAAGCAGCCCGTATTTGTGGGTGCTTGGCTGTCTTCACTGAGTGGAAGAGCTTGAGAGCAAACTCTGGAGACTCACCCCAGAATGACCACACAGCTAGATCTCTCCCAGGGCGGGACATCTTGATCCAGGTTCATGGTCAGAACTTAGCAGAGCATGAATTTCATTGTTATTTTTTTAACATCTTTGTGAAACTCCTTAATCTGTGGTTGACCGCCTTATTATTCCATTACACATCAGCCATTATATCCTTGGTTTCTTTAACAACTAAGTGAAAAGCCAGAGGCCTGAATTGCTTTATATACCCTTAATGTCCCTTGCTCCCTTATTTTTGCAATGTAATTGTGGTAGCCAGTATTTTACAATAAACCTTAGTTTTCCTAGTGCTCTGGGAGGTATTTTTTGGCCTGCAGGATCTGGAGGTGTGCAATACTGAATTGCTCTGCAGTGGTGAAAGTCTGGGCTTGATAATCAAGTCTTAAGTACTGGTGGTTTAGGAATTTTTATTTAAAAGTACAGTAAGGACTCTTAAATTTCAGGGATTCTTAAGTGGAGGAATGTTTACTTCAGCAAGTCCTATGGACAACTTGAAGGCTGATACTCTATTGCCATTGATATCACCGTGTCTAATACAATTCTTACCTTCCAGTAATGTAAGCTTTTTTTTTTTTTTTTCTTGTAAGGAAGTCACAAACTATTTTGTAAAGAAAATGAAATGTCTGTTCCATAGCTAGGTAATGGTGGCTTTCTCTTAATGTCACTTTATTTCTAGAAGAATCCCAGCTTTACATAAGTTCATTGACACAAGTTTAAAGGTCTAGCCTTTAGCCTCAGAAACCTTAACTGTCTATTTAAAATACAGCTGCAGCTGTTTGGCTTAGCACAAATGGCTGCAAGATCCCATGATGAGAAACAGTTTTTGCCTCATATAAATTTTCCATTGTGTCCAATGTGAAAGGCTTTTAATTAAACTCAGTAATTCACAATATTCTGCTGTCAGCTTCCATGTTTAAAAAAAAAGCCATCACTTCTCATGTTGGCTAGGAGAAAATCCTTTGTGAAAATGTCAGTCAGCAAGCCCGATCCTTGTTCTTTTGTACTTGAAGACAGAAGTTTTCTGAAGCCTGGCTAAACATGGGGCTTTAGCCTACTAACCTGAATATCAGCTTTTCCTCTGGAGACGTGATCACAGAATCAGACCCCAAAAATCAGATCATGTGTCTGCGAGCATTGTCCAAATGCTCCTTAAACTCCAACAGGCTTGGTGCTGTGACCACTACCCTGGGGAGCCTGTCTTGGTGCCCGAACACCCTGCGCAAGGGCTGAGAATGCTGAGAGGCGTGCGTGGAGAATGGGCAATGTCACCTTCCTTAGTAGCGAGACCTTTACTGCTCATTTGAAGAAACAAATATATTCTTTTTTTCAAGACCAGAGAAAAAGACCAAGTCCTACAGTTCTTCTGTAGCTTGAGTAATAGCATTGCTAACGTCAAACTTCTTCCATTAGGGTCAGAAAAAGTTGGGACCCATAAGGAATTACTTTAGGCAAGAATATCATACACCAAACTCAACCTACTTTCAAAAAGCAATGGATTAAGGATTCATTTCACACGTGGATTCACATGGCAGAGTCTATACTGCATCATTTTTATTGTAAGATTCTGGTATAGAAGATGCCAGTTTTAGAGCTCTGTCAGGAACTCAAGCTCTTGCTCTTTTAAATACTTGTAAATAATTAAGCAATTTTTGTTACGCGCTAGGTTCAATAATCTTTGTTGTTCAACTGTTTAAGACAGCAGGCATGTGCCTTTTATTGAGTCATAGGAAGGTATCAGTCTTGGATTTTTGCCCTTTTAACCTCAATAATATCATTGTTCTAGGATTATTACATGACAGGATGAAGAGGAAGAAGATCTTTGGAAACATAAACCTTGCAAGCTTGTCAGGCTTGGATTCTCAGGCTCTTAATTCCTCTCACATTTATTCTAGACTGAAAGCAAACAAACCCTGAAGTCTTGAGAAAACCTCCAGCTCATTTTCTACCGCAGCTTCCAAAGAACCAAATATATTTTATATAGTGTGAAGTGCAAAAGTATGCCCCCAACATCTGGTAACTTTTTTTATATCATTGCACCAGCTTAATTCAAAGTTGTCCTTTTCATTAGCTTCACTTTTTGTCAACAATTACCTCTTTTCTTTTTATTTATTTATCTATTTATCTATCATCTATCTATCTATCTAATCTATCTATCTATCTATCTATCTATCTACCTACCTACCTACCTACCTACCTACCTACCTACCTACCTACCTATCTTAAATGCAGATGCTCTGTCTGCCAGGACAATTCTCATCGCTGATTAAGCTCTGTCCGAACTGGCATATATTAGGAAGATCTTCTTTACTGAAAGGGTTGTTAGGCATTGGAATGGGCTGCCCAGGGAAGTGGTTCGGTCACCATCTCTGGAGGTCTTTAAAAGACGTTTAGATGTTGAGCTTAGTGGTATGGTTTAGTGGAGTACTTGTTAGTGTTAGGTCAGAGGTAGGACTCGGTGATCTTGGAGGTCTCTTCCAACCTAGATGATTCTGTGATTCTGTGATAACCCTCCACAGATCTTAGTATTACTCAGGGTTACTCTCAGCAGGACTTTCATCATTTTAAGAAATCTTTTAGAATTCATGCTTAAAAATCAATATTGTGACTTTTTTGTGTAATCAAGTCGACAGTCTAAACTTCCTCTTCTCAGATTCTAGTCCCTTCAGGACTTATTCAGCATAAGCTTAGCCAGCAAAACCTCAGCAAGTACTTTGGTACTGCCTTGTAGCAAGGCAGATCAAGATGACACTTCAGTAGATCTAAGCTTTTACTAGTTTTGATGCACTGGAGTTCATCCATCAGTACAAACAGAAATGAATTGCCTCAGAATCATGTGCTAGTGGATGAAATAATCCATTTTTACTTCCCTTATTCTGCATGAACAGATTCAAAATGCTTAAAGAAACCCTCCAAATTAAAAAAAAAGAAAAAAAAGAAAAAAAAAAAGGTGTTCTTGTGGTTGTTAATAACTTCATAGACCAAATGGCAACTTCTGAACATGTCTAATTTTTGTCTGCTGGTTCTCTCTAGTGCAGTAATTTTGGTTGAGAATTGCACGCAACTTGAAATCCTTTGAAGAAGGAATCTGAAGCATCTATAGTATCAGCATCTGTAAATTCAGTACCACTGGCACTAAACTTTGGTCAGCATGCCAGTTCATCTTATGAAGAAGTGTGTGCACTACACAAGAAAAGTTAACTTGTAATTTTTTCTCAAAAGTTGTGAATAGAAATTGTATTTATTCTCAGAGTTATTATTCCCTGAAGAACTTATTATGTTACCATTATCAGTAACTTGATACTCTCTAAAGAAGCCTTTTGTTGCTTCAGATTTCTTGAAGATAGACAACTATTGATTCAATTTTTTTATATATATATATATATTTTTTTTTTTTTCACGCAGAAGTAATTATTTTCTGTACTTAGAGAACTTGGGGTAAATTTTCCTTTTTCATGTGATAATGTAAACTCATCCCCTTTAACCGACAGACTACAAAGGTACAGCATCCTAACAGACCTGAAAAAAACTAGAGGAACACCAACAGTAATTCTTCTGTTCTTATGTCAGTCGGGTCTGTGATGTGCTCATCAGGGTTTTTCCTTTCATAATTTCCTTGTAAGCTTATCGAAAATGTGATCTCCTGCCCATTTTGCCCCTCCAGAATAAGATGCCTGGTATTTGCACAGTACCTCACCTCCCAGCTCTGTACCTTGTATCAGAGAAATACATGCATGGTAGAAGACCTGTTTAGTTTACCAGGAATATTAAACTGTTTTCAAGGCTTAGAGAGACAATGAATTGAGCTGACGTAGTCAGATACTGAGGATGCAGTGTGGGAAAGCATACATGACTCAGCTTGCCAAGAGTATCCAGTGCACTTGGATTAAGTATATTAATCTGCAAGTACAGAAAGCATTGGTTGAAGTAATTCTAGCAGCATTAAGATTATACATTAGGATACAGGTTTGATGGTGCAAATGGACCCAGACACTGTCAGTCTGGCACCTTCTATATCTAAAAACAAAATGTTCTGTCCATCTGTATTCTAAAAGTATTACTAACAGGTACTCAAATTTTATTTACCTGGTAAATTCCTGTTAATATATATATATCTTTTTAAAAGGAATGCTGCTGTAGCTTTTTTTTTTTTCTTGGTTATGAGTCAGTTTTCTTTATACTTCCTAGGAATGGAGAAGGTCTCTGGAAATCATAGTAGTATAAGCTAAAACTGATAAGCAATATGAAATGCACTATCTTGCTAATTTATCCACAGATAGAGTACTTTGGGGATTTGAGCAACTAAAAATAGAAACTTGTGAGCCATTAGGTAGAAGGCTTTTATTGAACATTAAATTATATATATACTTACAATTCTAGTTGACAAAGTTCTTTAATTGTTACTGCTTCACTGTTTTGAACCTTTGTAAAGTTATCTCTGTCTCAAAACGTGAGCAGCTCAGAGACAGTGTAGTTATTTATTTATTTATTTATTGTAACCAAAACCTATTGGGTAAAGTAAAACCATACCTTGCAACAAGTCAGCCAGACCACTTTCTCAGGTCCCCAGGAGCAGGTGGATGGCAGGGGAGGCTGAGCCATCTCACAAGAGATGTTAAGAAGGTATCCCTGACCCATGTCTTACAGTATTCATCCAAGGGGATTCGAGCCAAGGCTTCCAGCCATTATTTTAGTCACATGGAATGAGGAAGTGAACCCAGGCATGCTGGAGTCCAGCTGGGCACAGGAAAGCCTGAGGGAAAGACCATTGTAAGGTTTGCGGATCTAGTCCTCCGCTTCAACAAAAACAAATCTGGTGAATACACTCGACTGCTTTGAGTTGAATGAAATATCGCAGCCAAAATGTTTCCTCATTAATTAAAAGATTATGAAAAACTTGAGGTTTGAGTTAGCAGTGTCACGTGAGGTCTGGTGGCCATGGGTGGGAATGGGAACGTGTACCCCAGGGCAGAGGGGAGGCTGGGCTACAGCCCCTGGGGTTAAGCTTGAAGTTGCTTTCAAAGTGAAATGAATGAAATGGTCTGCTTCCAATGTGTGTGACTTCAGAAATACAGGGTAAAATTAGACAGATGTTTGCTGTGGATGCAATGAAAGGCTGAAGTAGCTGTTGTCATAGCAGATTGTGTTTCTCTAGAAGTGAAAGAAGATCAAGTAAATTGAATTCATAGATAATACTAAACGTGGAGGTATTTCAGTCCCTAGAGAGAACAGAAATATTACAGTTTATTCCTACTCACACTAATGCTAATGGCAAGTTTCACATTCACATCAGCAGGAGTATCTTCAACATCCCTGAGAAGGTTATGAATAATCGTTTTTACAAAACCACAAAATGTTAAAAATAAAAGGGGGGGAAGGGGGTGAGGAAACGTATTGGTAGAAATTTTGAAGAAACATTCAAGAGAAAAATGTCAAGAAACAATCCTGTAAAATGCAACCTGTTAAGGGCTTATGAGTGCAGGGGGTAAAAGTAGCCAAGTTATTTGCCCACCTGTCAGATCACAGAGCAGGGAAGCAGTCACTTCTAGGGATCTTGGTGGTGCAGAATAGGTCTCTAGCTGGTACTTTAGGAGCCATTCAAAGCTTCAAGGAGAAATAGCTGAATTTAGGGACCTAGAAAGTTCGTCATATGAAAGATGGTGGAATTTTTCACATAAAAAAATGTGATCATCAGCAATGACTGAAGGTGTGTCTTTGTTAGTCCCAAATTTACTACAAATGCTCATAAGTCATCTCTGGTGGTAATAGCAACAGGGGCCATATTTTTATGGAAAATAGTATCCACTAGCCACTGACATTTTTAGCAGTTTGGACTTGACCCACGAAAGGTTTTATATGATTAACATGCCTCACTTTCTAATGCAAATTACAGAAAAGCCTAACCCCTTGCTCAGTTTCTGCCTTATTCACGTGCACCGGAAATCTCAAGGCTAGAAAGAGAAGAGTCCGTGGCAGGTTGTATATTGCTCAGATCATCTGGTGTCCAGGACGCCTTTAAATTCTGGTTCCTCCATTTTTTAACCGAGTGAGAGGATTTCACAGTCTGTTAGGGTCCGACTGAAGACTTTCCTTCCGAGGCGATAGGAGCAGGGGGTTCCCAGCCTCGCCCCGTGCCCTGCAAAGGAGGGATGCGTGTCCTCGCCTCCCCTCCTAGCTCAGCACCCTAGGAGGAGCTGGAAGGATGGCCGGCTGTCCCCTCATCACCAGGGCCCCGGGGGCCGGCTCCGCTAGGTGGCAGGATGCCGAAGGGATCCCGTGCCGAAACCCGGGTGGATTTATTCCTCCTGCCTCCGCGCCTTGCCTGAAGACACGGCGAAGTGCGAGCAGCCTCCTGGAGCCCTGCCTGCTCCGTGCCGCTGCCTGCCGGCTTTGTCACCGGGAAATCCCAGCCGGGAAGGGGCCATGGGGGGCGCAAAGAAGCCCGGTGCTGTGCCGGGGCAGGGGACACCTCCTGGCTGCCCGCAGCCCCCGAGGGAGGACTGCCAAGGCAAAGGAATCCCGTGTGAAACCGCGGCGGGGTGCGGTGAAATGGAAACGCCTGCAAAGTTTGCAAAGAGTTCGGTTTAATTGTGGTGCAAGCTGTAGGACCACGGGGTAGCATGTTTGCCTCTTTAAAGAACCAGCTTGGAGGGGAACAGCTGCGTGCTTAGGAAAGCGTGACCTTCTTCCAGCGATATTTTTTAAGTCACAGAAGTGAAAGAAAAACCGGGTGTGTAAATGGCACTTTAAAGCATTAAATAAAATCAGCCGGCCTGCAGCATTAAATCACGAGTTCTTGTTCCTGCTTCTTGACATCTTTGTTCTCCTTTAAGCGTGCTTTCCATCATGCTGTCTCTGAGAGCAGGGCTTTTGTTTGCACAGCGCGCACACAACGCTGCGAAACCCCGACTGCACCCGGGTCTTCAGGCTGAGCCCCGGCGGGATGCGCTTTTCCCATCCCCTGAGCTTCGAGTAGCTGTGCCTGCAGGAAAACCTGAAAAAAACATCGCAGCACGTGTGTCCCGGAGCGGGCGGCAGCGCTCCCTGCTCCCCACCTGCCCCCGGCCCGGTGCCGGTGCCCACCCTGGGATTTTGGGGGGCGGCTTTGGAGCCGGGGCTGCCAGCAGGGCTCCGGTCAGGGGGTGCTGGGTGTCTGCAGGGGGGTCCCGAGGTGCCTGCGGGACGGAGGGAGACCCCGCTCGGGTGGGGGCCGGGCGCGGCGGGGAAGAAGGAGGAGGAGGAGGAGGAGGAAGGAGGAGGCAGAGCGCGGGCCGGCTCCCCAGCCCTCCCGCTTTTGAACCTGGGCACAGCAGAGGCGGGGAGAGGGGCAGGGGAAGGAGGCAGGCAATGACATCAGAGCGGCCCGAGCGGATAAGGTGGGAGAGCCCCGGGAGCGGAGCGGAGCGGGCGAGCCAGGCGTGAGCAATTGGCGGCCGCCGGTCCCGGCACGGCGCAGCCCAGCGGGCACCATGCAGAGGTCCCCCCTGGAGAAGGCGAACATCTTCTCCAAACTTTTCTTCAGGTGGGAGCCCCGGCGCCGCGGTCCCCTGGCCTCTCCCGGCCTCCCCTGGCCCCTCCTGGCCTCTCCTCCCTCCCCTGGCCTCCCCACCCCTGGCCTCCCCTCCCCTGCCCGGCGAGGGGTCCGAGCCCGGGGGGATCCCCGGCGGTGTCGGGTCGGGGTTTCCCCCTCCGTTCCCCTCCTCTTTTTGCTGGTGTCCCCGCCGCGGTTTGGCACCTGAACGGGCTTCGTCTGTCAGGTGTCATAAAGCCTCCCCGGTCCCCGAGAAATTAATTTATGACCCAATTTGAGCAACCTTTGGTAAATTGCTCAACTGGCTGATCTGTTAGCTCATTGCGCAGGGTGAGAACGAGGGCAGGGTGGGGGGATTGCTCCCCGAGCTGGGGTTCCTCCTCTGTGCCTCGTCGGGTTTTTAGCGTTGGCTCAGCAATGCAAGATTTAGTGGCAATAGTTCCCTGTAAGCCTCCAAAGCTTCCTCTTGCAAGTCAAGTCCCTGGCACCTTTTCTTTTCCATAAATTCGAATGAAAAAGAGAAGGAGTCAACACCAGCACCAGTGCACAACATGCTTTAAAAGACAGTATAGAGACCCAAACACCTTCTGCATCACCTTGCTAGGAGCAGCACTGCCAGCTGGAAAGGGCAAGCTGGCTGGCTCCAGCCCACATGCCATCACTTTTGCCCTTTCCCCTGGGAGCTGCTTTCCCCCTGTTGTTACTCGAGGGTCTTTCAGGCAGCGCTGAGGGGAGGGAGGAAATCTTGGGCAAAACACGAACATAGTGACTGAAACGGGAGCACGTGATATAAAACCATAACATTGGCACGAGGGCTTTGGCCGAGTAACTGAGGGCTTTTAATTCCCTTTCTAAACATTTTGGGATGACTTTCCTCTTCAGCAGATTGGTCTAGGTCATTTTTTTTTTCTTTTTTGTTCCAAAAGATTTCTGAAGGGAAGTGGTCTTTATGAATTGCTCGTTTTGCCTGCCTCCCCCAAATTCAGTCCTTTTGCTCCCTTTTAGCCAGATGTGATAGTGGGGAAGGATCCTAAACTTCACTGGTTTCTGGGATTTTACAAACATCCAGGTAAAGGAGAGCATCCTAGGGCTGTCCTTTACAGATGCTGCGGTGTGAAAGAAGCTTTACCTGCTCTCATGTGCTGTTAGATCCAGAGCCTGTGGATGATGGGAGTAAACTTGTATAAATTCTCCGTAAAAGAAGCTTCAGTTAGCTCTCCTGTCAAGTATTAAGATACAAATCCATGGGAAATAAGGCTGCATACTGACTTCATTGGTCATGGAGCCACTTGTTGTGTTTCATTACATTTCTCTGTAAAGCTTCTGTCAGCTCTCTCCTAGAAGCTGGGAAGGGGTAGAGAAAAAATCCCAGTTGGTTAAAGTAAACATTTCTGATTCCTGCCTTAGTTAAAGTTCCCATGGCCGAAACTAGACACAGTTCATGCGCAGTGAGTGCATGATTAACCATCCTTTGGTCTGATCTGGAGTCTTTTAAAATCCAAGTCTTAAAGTCAATTAAATGGCATTTGAATCAAACACCTCATGCATGATGTGTGATATTGCACCAACTACCTTACTGTAAATGAAGTGGTAATAACTAATACACGAAGTAAAAGAGATAATCATGGTCAATACTGACTAGACCAGATAAATGTATTTACAAAACTTGGTAGTAGCATTGTTTCAAAGAAAAATCAATCTATTAAAGTACACGGTCTGTTCATTGGGTAAGAACAGCCAAAATTGTATGGAAACTTCTATAAAGACTAATGTAATTCTAATACATTCTGAATGATATGCTTTTGTTAATTACAAAGTGTATGCTTACTTGTACTTTAAAAAATACACTGCGAATGCCTTTTTTTCTTGCAAACGTTACATGAAATACTTGAAAAATATCAAAAGTGAAAGCCAAAAGGTAAGAAAATGTATTAGAGCCAAACTGGCAGAAAGAACAGCTTTCTTTTACAAATAAACATGTAAATCAATATACATTTTTAAAACATGCATTATTTGTAGCTATGAGACGTTAGCTTGTTTGAAAATGCTTCAGTCCTCAAGGACTCCATCAGTTTCTGTCTCATCAGAGATAGATTAGGATCAATGCTAAAGATCATTAAAAGGTAAGCTATCCCAGAGCAAAAATTCATCAAGGTGTAAGAATTGTATAGTGCTTTGAAGTATGTTTTCTGTAATGAGCTTCACAAAGACAGAAGTATTTGTTACATATCAGCAAGGAGACCTGTCCACTCAACTGGAAACACCCACAAGGTAGTGATTAATGAGTTAGATTGGAACAAGGTTTTCTAAGATGTCAGAATATTTTATCAGTGTTTTAACTGAACGTACACACTTCAGTAGTTTGTGAAACTGGTGCTGTTTAGTAAAGAACTTCAGGACATGCCTACATTGTATACACTTTGGATCCATGAAAACATGAGACAGAGCTCAAGGGCATTTTATCTGAAATAAGGGGTGTGTATGGAAAAAAGTTGCTTTTTCCAATGATAGAATAGTTGCTCTCAAGACGAGCATTGATGAAGGCTTTAGTGAAGTAACTTATCTAGTCAGTTCCCGTGGTATCATTTGTGAATTATCAATCTGAATAAACTGCAATAAGTTGAAGGCCACTTTAGTAAAAGTAACACTAATGTATTAGTTATCATTTCAGGAAATCTTGTGGATAAATGTAACGTTATTTAATATTTATTTAATATTTTATGATGTATTGTCAGCTTCTTGATGTTGATGTCTATAAACCTGTTGACAAGGTTTTATTGTTCGATTACGTGTCCTGTTTGGGCTAGAGGGATAGGTCTGAATGTATTAAAATCAGAATGGAGGTACTTGCTCATAAGTGGATAATTTAAACATGTTTCAGTGTTTTGTAGTTTTTTTTTTGTGTTTGTTTGCTTTCTTTCTTATTTCATTTTGCTGAAAGGTGAGACACTGTCATGTGTATACAAGGAGTAGTATCTTTTTTTGCCATTTTGCTGGATTTTCAAGATCACCTAGACTGATGGGGCAAAAAGGAGAATTGTTTGGGGGTGGTGGTGGTAGTATTTAGACACTAAAACCAAATTTCATCCTAAAATTTGAACAGTTTTTGTTTCAGAAACTGAATTTTGATGGTTCAGAAATGAGATATGAAGACAAGAGGTTTGAGATCTTCTATTAGTATGACACTTAGAACCCCCTAGCTATTAAGTGTTTGGGGTTTCAGGGTTTCTTTTTGTTTGTTCGTTTGTTTGTTTTTTTGTTGGTTTATTTTATTTTCCTTATTACATTTAAAAAGTTAATCTCTTTCATTCCAAAACACATGCAAGAGGTTTTTCTGTGCACTGGCAACTTTTTGTCTTGTTTGAAGAAAATAAACTTTTATGTAGAAGCAGTCAGATGGTTATGTGCTTAGCTTCATGTTTGCTGGGAAGCTTCATTCTTGTCTATGTAACAAGGTTGCATATGTTCATAGGGTTTTGCAGGGTCAAGGCCATAACGCTTGTTGCAAACAAGTCAGAGTACTTTGAAGTGACCTGGTTTTATTGTAGATTAGCTGAGGTCAGGAAGTATCATTATGGTTTAATTAATGCGGATATCATTCATTTATGGCTGGGTACTGGAAACACTTATCACTGGAGTATCAGAAGTGGCTGCAACTTTGGGACAATTCTGATTATTTATTTATTTATTTATTTATTTATTGACATCCAAGTTTAGATACTTAAATACAAGTTCACAAAAGGCAATTCTTATGCTCCTGTCCAACTCTCTAAGCATATACTTTTGGTTTGGTATATACCAATACGACAACTGTCTCAGCAGGACTGAGTAGTTCAATGCATGTTTATCATTAAATCCAGATGAGCAATCTAAACCAAGCCATCTTCATGCTCTGCCTTCTCATGGGCTCAGTCCAGCAGGTCTCCTCTAGTTGCTTTTTCTTTCCAAACCAGACAGAAAGTAACTCAACATCTTTTCACATGGCTATCCCTTGGTTCCAAGAGCAATGTAGTGTGATGGGGATATGTGTTGGATTTCTTCTTCTGCTGTGTGTGCCCTAAGAGGCATAGGAAAGCAAATTCAGTTCAACGTGTCCTTCCCTCTAATGTCTTCTGGGAGGTAGGGCTAGTTACCAGTGTATGGATAGTGTCTGTCCCTCCTTTTGAAAGTACTTTAGTTCTCTCTCTTAAGCTCAGTTTAAAGCACAAGAGCAAAAGTGTCTCTGTAGTCTGCTGGGTAAGAAACTTGTTTGCAAGTAAGTCCTGATTTCTCTTCTAAGGGGACATTTTATGAAGTCTGTTAAATGTCTTCTGGTAATCCAGGATGTAAGTTTTGAGAGTACCTGGTCCATGAGTTCTAGTCATAGTTATTCTTTCACTCTTCCTAGCTTAATTTATTCTTAATTTATTTTATTATTATTATTATTATTATTATTATTATTATTATTTGCAATGACACCTTTTCAAAAGTAATGTTTGAGGGTGCCTTTACCAAATTAGTTTCTGATTAGAAAAGGCATTCTCATGAGGACTAGTCTGAATCATTTCACACAAAAAAGGAGCTAAGGCTAGACCTACTCCAGAAGGTATTTCACCTTGTGAGACACAGTGGCTGAAAAGTGGTCCCCATCCTATGCTTGAGCCATGTAATTTAAGAATTAATACCAAGAGGGTACTGTGCACACTGGCAGCTACGAGCAGGTGGATTGAATCCTGCAGTGTGATGTCTCAGTTGCTGTGACAGCTAGCTTAGACACTTAGACACATAAGGCAAATTTCTTAAGGTCTATTCTTAAGGCCTGTTTTGGGTCTAGTCCTGAGGACTTGGCTTTCACTGATCCCAGGTAATCAAAAATCCTGTCCGTTAGTGAATATCAAACATAGATGCAGCTGCAGCATAGATTATGGTGCCATGGGGCTGCCTAGTCATTGCCCTAGGGACATGCTGGTCTGTTCACCCTTCACACCTGTTTGAAACTGTGAGTTTTCAGTACTTTGGAAAGTCATCCCCTAGATGGTTGACATCTGTGCAGGTTTTGGGCTTCTTTAGGAAGTTTGAATTCTATTAATATTTCCAAAGTTAAATATGAAGCTTGAAGAGGACTGAAGAAAGTAGGTTGTTCTCCTACTCTGAAATCACTTAGCCACAGGAATGCCTTTTCTATTAAATAAGGTTGAAATCTGCCCTTTTCTCAGCCTGGTACTGCATCTTTGATCTAACTAGCATAAGTGCAAACCTAGTGTAGCACAGCACCCTTCTCTGGGTGTTTTCTACTTCTAAAGCACAGTTGTTGTAGCAAGTTGCATCTGAGTCTCTGAAGTACACGTAAAGCTTTTTATTCTGCATGAAAAAAAAAACAACTTAGTCTTAATATTCAAAATGAAATGGTCAGGTCTTTGAAAGACTTGCAGGCCTGCCTATACCTTTTCTCCTTCACCATGCTTATTTGATTTTAGTAGGATAGAGAATAATCCACCCAAATCATTGAATTACTGTTTTTAATACTTTAGGCATTGACATAGAAAGTAGATTTATTGCTTCTATTACAGAGGTTTCTAGAAACCCTAATAGAAATTTGAAGTCTATTTTATTAGACACTGCAGAACATTTAATAATGAAGCCTGTTTTGAAGATCTTAAGGTCAAAGTAGATAGCACAAGGGATGGGTTAAAAATAAGTTTGCTTATTAGTTCTGTAGAGAATAAAGAGGGGTGCGCAAAAATTAACTTGTCCTGGGAGCATGTGGTGGAGTTGGCAAATGGAGACTGCTTGAGATCTCCTATCCAGAATTTCAGTTGCTCAAGGGTATAGCAATATTATTGCAGGATATTTCTATAGGAAGCAGTTATCACATTTTTCATGCAAAAGAGTTTCAGTCTCTGATTATCTAAATTTTTTGTGCTAACTTTCAAACTGGCGAGACTAGTGCTGCTTATTGCAGGAGAGTTCTACAGGTTGCTATTATTATTATTATTAAAATATATATATATATCTTTTCTAGCAACATATGCATGTAGTTACAGTGCTTCTGGGGGCAGGTTGGTGCCAGACCTAACTCTGGATAATAATGTGTCCCAGCATGTCCTCTAAAATAAGTAAGTAAATCAAAGATCTGATTGAACTGTAGTAGCTAAGAAGACTTTGGCATTACATATTTTACAATGTAAGCTTGTAGATGCATTTCAACTGCCTTCCATGGGAGAAAGGGTAAGCCTGGTTACATGACCAAGAGCTCACAGGCTGTGTTTATGTATCACAAAGTCTCACATAAGCAAAAGGAAGTCCATGAGCATTTTAGGAGTCAGCCAAGTAGCTAAACCGAAGCTACGTGTCATGAAGCTCCAAAATTACAAGAGAATAAGTAGGTGCTTAAGACGTATTTTGAAAATAATTGTTTTTCCTTTGAAACCAGAACCCTCCTGCCTGTCAGATACAGGAAAGCATCCTTCCTTTGGGAGAGGGTGGGCAGGAGAAGACACTGCTCCTGGAAGGCAGTGCTTGAGTGGCTTGCTGCAGAACCGTTGCCTTAACTCCATGGGCAAGGTTGTGCCTTAGGAGAAAATCCCAAGTGACAGCTGGGAAGGGTACTTGGTTCCAGGTATATTCTCATGCTGTGTTTTAATGTTGGTACTTTTCTTTTTATAAACTTTTTTCAACTTTTAAAGTAAAGAATGTGAACCTTTATTGTATTGGAGTCAATCCGATCTTTCATTTTAACTTCTTCCAGTTTAACTCAGTTTAAGGTTAGTCTTTGAAATCTAGGATGCTTTTATTTCTCTGGAGGTAACAAATACTAAAAACCAACCAACCAAAAACCACACCAAAAACAAGCAAACAAAACAAAAAAAACCACACCCAAATACCACCAGCTTTGCTTTGCTCAGAGTCCAAGATCATTTTGGAAACTGGGAGATGTGAGATATTTTCTCATTAATTTGGAAGAGTCAGACTGAAGACTGGCAGCAACATATGATGCAGCATGCAGAGAAGATGGCAAAAAGCAAGTCGTAAGAGAGGCAGCCTACAACTCCGCATTAATTACATATCATTGTAGTGGCAATTTACTTGTTGATAGTTAGTATTCATATTAAATAAGTAATTTCCTTCCCCTTTCCTGTTCAAATTGCCACAAATCTATTCAATTTGAGATGTTTACCACTGATCACATGTCATTTGCTGATGCTGGAACAAATTACAGATTTGGAAGGGGCTATTGCATGCAAGGTGCAATTTCCTGCTAATTTATTACGAATCTATAAATGCATGGCTAAAACAATGGAGTGCTAAACTGAATTAAGATAGGTGTTGTTACGTTAGTGACACATCTGGGAGACACATCTGGGAGCTCCTCAAATTCAGCTCAGTCATGAATAGCACAGCTCTGCAATAATTTTGTTGATACAGACTGTCTTCAATGTTCTTTACCTGTTTTAAGTGTCTTTAAAAGAGTAGGAAAAGAAAAACCCTTTCTTTCATATTCTTGCTATGGCATATACAACAGAAAAAGAATGAAAATGAAGAAACATTATCTCCTAGACACTGTCACTGGAGGTATATTTTGAAACTGTTGCAAACCTTGTTTGTAGCACATCATCACCTCTATGGTATGAGATAGCTTTATTAAAGAAATATTTGAGGCATATATTACACTTGATTTTGGTATCCAAACAGTTGACAGACTTTAATATGCTGATCGTGTTTTACCCTTATATGTTACGCTGCTTAAATACCTTCATACCTCTTGTGTACTTTTTTTCCCCTCAAAAACTGAAAGATTTTTGGCTATGTTATTAACTGAAAGGAAAAATATTGCATTTCTGCTAAAAGACTGAATATCAAAAACATTTAGAGATTAGATAATAATCTGATTAAATACCACTTTGGAAAAAAAAAAAAACAGACAAAAAATGCAAGACTTTCCAAAGAGTTGCTGTGGAGTAATACTAATTAAGATTAGCTATTGAAATCCTGGGGTTTCAGCAGAACATCAATTATTCTTAAAACGGTGCTGCTCACAGCTAGTGGCAGAGTCAATGATATTGCAGCTAAATATTTTTCATGTCAAATAACTCCTCGCGGAAAAGAAGTGTTTATTAGTGAAGAAATCTAAATTTTAATTTTGATGGTCTGTATAAAAAGAAAAAAAAAAACAACAACAAAGAAAACAGAAATGAATAGGATCTGTTTTTACCTTCTGTTGCTGGAGCCCTACAATAAGTATGTGTTAATATTTATCTCAGAACATCACATTTGTTTCTTTTTAAAGGAGAAAATGCTGGAAGTTTACTATAGCAGGCTACATACCCTGAAAATTATTTCAGCAGGTTACCATCTGAAGCAAAATAACTGCAACCCTGCTCTGCTGAGGGCAACAAGGCCCAGGATTTAGGCCATGGTGCCCAGCAGATGTGTGCTGCAGGTGCGCTGGGTTGTCCCACCTGGTAGCAAGGGCCATGTAGAGCTGGGTCCACCCTGTGTGGCTGTGTTGCAGGATGCTCCGAGGAGGGGTTTGGTGCTGTAAACACATTTCAAGTGTGGTAGAGCTGCCACCTCCCGTATAACATAAAGTGCATTTTGCAATTTGTGCTGCTGCTGGAGCGATGGACATCCCTTGGGACAGGACTGGAGTGAGAACCTCTTGTAGCATCTGGTCTGGTTTGAACCTTTGGGAATGGCTGAGATCTATGTGGTTTATCAGTCTTTTCCTACAGTCAGTAGGCACTAGTGGCTCTACAAACACCTTAGGTTACACAGCATCAGGCACAACATGCCCGACTGTCCTGGAGCAGCGTAGCACCACTGCTCTGCTACTGTGCCATGCTCTTCATGTCTGAGAGAGGGTCCCAGGTCCCTGGGGAATTCCTGTGCACCAGAGGAAGAACCATGTGGTTGGCTTAGCAACACACAGGCTCCTTCTGTCTTCGGTGCCACGCAAAGCAGCCTAAAGGGAGAGTCAAATCCTATTGACGAGTCAACAGTGTGTGTTAATACTCTCTGGGAAGCCAAAGACATCTGTCCTATCCCTACAATTTGCTTGCGTGGGTTGAGACTGCTAGGGAAAGAAATAGCTATAATAACAAATCTATTATATATTGCTAAAGTAAATGATAAAGAGATAGTCATTAGAAATCTAACCAAAGAGAACTTCAAATGGTATGTTATGTATATGATATTTATATATCAAACTCATAAGGTATTTTTTGCTACCAGGCAATTAATATAGAGGTGGAACTTGTTTTCCTTCTTTTCTTCTTTCCTACCATACACCCTTGAAACTTGTCCCCTGCTGGGTTTCATGTGTGTGTACCCATAATAACATTCCTAGTTAGTGGCAAAACTCTGACAACACTACAGGCTTCTCTGTGAAAGAGTTCGTTAAATGCCAGCCAGTAATCCGGTGGCATTTGCTAACATAATGCTCTAAAGCCAATCTGTTTCCCTTCCTTCTTGCTTTCTTCCTTTCAAAAGAAATTTGTCGTTCTCTGTAGACATGAAAAGAAAAAAAGCTTGGAATTAATGCAGGCAAATCGCTTCTATTAAGCTTAAAAATAGCAGAAGCACATTGGTTAACAAACTCTGATTCAGGTGTTTCAGTTGTTGTTAAAAAAAAAAGATAAATACAGATGATATTGGCAGTTAAAATAAATGTATAGCCAGTTTGCATTTCAAAACTTTGCAAGAAATCAAAAGCATAATGGTAAACTGGATGCTATTAGAACCTGGCAAAAATTTGTTTGTAGGAGATATTCATATATTCTCTCTCTGGTACATTCTTTTTCATTAAATATATACAGTCTTGTGCGGTTCTTGACAGCTGCTGTTGAAAGACAGTCTTGAGACAGACACCATGCAATTGGCCAACTCCTCCCACTATGAGCACTCACGCCTGAGGCCACTTGGCACAGCTCATGGTTGGCCACATCTAGCTAGGGTGGGACATGCAAGTAAGGCCAGGACAGCTGGGAGGTGAACATGCCGTAGACTGTGGTAGAAACCTGGCTGCAGACCAGGAGATCCCTGGAAGGTGTCAGGACTGCTCTTGTAGCTGGCTGGAGGAATTCATCTGCTGTAGGTGCAGCTGCTCTGGTGAGCAGATATATGAGGACAAGGAATGCACAAAGTGACTTGTTGACTTAGGAGAGGGGTGTGATTTAGGGGCACATAATTTAGGCTGCATTGATAAGTACAGACAGTTAAATATATACAAGGATGAAAACTGTAAAGAATTTCTCTTTTGTCAAGACAATTTGGTAATTGCTTATTGTGGTCTCAAAGCATTATTAAGGAGCTCAGCAAGGTTATTACTTAACTACAAAATTGAGAATTAAAGAGGTTGCTTAGGAAGTACTATTGCTCACTTGCGTTAGCTGCAGTACTGGTTTAGTGTCCCATAACTTATTTTATCATTGCCAAAATATATCTCTGTATACAGAACTTCTGATGAAGACAGTCAATGAGAGCTGCAGTTCCTGAAGGACAGGGATTAGCCATTTCTACATGTGACGTGCACAAAGTCAACAGCAACTGGTCCTTTTTGCCATCTTGTACCTGGTTTATCATGTGCAATGGCTGACAATGACTTTCACATAATAGTATTATTTTAAATTCAGAAGTTTTCTGCTAATCCATTTTATTACATCCCTGAAAACTCTGGTCCCTATTTCCAGTACTGGTGAAGTTTATGGATGTTTTACCAATAGTTCTCCAAAGTGGATTCTCATAGCTGGCTTTGCTATAGCACACTGTGAATCGTGTGTTATTTCTCAGCTAAAGTGGTGTCAAAGACTAAGCTAAGCCCATATGATTTGTCTGAAACCATAGTATGATTGCAGAAAAGAAGGATAATTTTCCAATTTCTTAAAGCATACTCTCTTCACAGTGGGTGTGATATAATTGTTCACTTGGGAAATATCTTTGCATTCTGCTGAATTATGGGGATTATAGACTTGAGTCTCACACAACCTATAACTTTGAAATTAACATTAAAATGGACATGGTATGTTTTTGCAAATACAGTACAAAGAACTCAGTGCCCTGCTCATTGCCTCGTACTGATTAAATAGGCATTTTGGGGTATAATCAAAATCCAAAACTAATTAAGTGAAGTGATTTTGCAATTATTCTTTTAACATTACATTTGTACATGCAGTTTAGTAAATATGATACAGAGCTGTACTGTATTATGCCATCACACATAGGTGTTGTGGACCAAATGTTCAGGCAAGACAATGCAGCTTCAGAATTAACCCCAGAAACAGTCATCTTTTTTTTTTTTCTTTTTTTTTTCTTTTTTTTTCTTTTTCTTTTTCTGCTTAGATGGACAAAGCCAATTCTGAAAAAAGGTTACAGACAACGACTGGAATTGTCGGATATTTATCAAATTCCTTCTGCGGACTCTGCTGATAATCTTTCTGAAAAACTAGAAAGGTATGAAATGTTCATGGATTAACTTTGTTTCAAGAATCACATTGGAAATTTCATCAAGAAGTTTTTGGATAAATTGTCTAAATAACATTGGGCGCAAGCTGGTGTCTATTAACTGGCTTTCATTCAGCAAACAAGGGCATTCAGTTGTCCTTTGGAGCTGACTGGGATCCCTGATGCACACAATACAAGGGCTTCAGTTCAGTCCCTCTCCTTCATCCTCTGGCACAGCTTTTCCTGATGTTCTGGGGCAGTTCACATCTCCATGGTTATGCCAATCCAATTAAATTTAAGTGCAGTGTGACATACATATTCAAAACTGGTGAAAAGTATTGAGAGTATTGGTGTGCTTAATGCATTTTGACACAGAGAAGAATGTATAAATGGAATATTCTTGTTATTTAATATTCTGTTGAAAAATGAAGAAAAGTGTTGACTGATTAAATTCTTAGGAGTGCTTTAATCTGTGAGCTGAATTTTGACTAAGCATATGCTTATTATATATAGCATTACTTCTGATTAGTTAGCAACTATTGAATACAAAGTTATTGCCCTAGCAGCACAGATTAACATAAGGCTATGCGGTAGGAAAGTCACATTTTTGACGCTTTGTTGGTGTTTTCTTTCTGCAGACTGGAAGAGCTCCAAAGCATTTATTTGCCTATTATTTGTGCGTTGGTCTTAAGTACAGCAGGTTTCTTTAAAACATACAATGTGACCTTTTCATGAATTAATTCCCTGCAGGGTGATGTATGGCTGAGTATTTAAAACTGCCAAATATGTGGCTGAACTACATTTGAACTTTTATTGATCTATCAAGTCAATGAGGACCAGGTCTTCAGGGTCTCTGCAAAGCTTTGTTTCATTATTCACCTTAGCTAAATCTCCTTGGATATACTTGAGTGAATTGAAGTATGTCGGAGCCATAGACCCATGTATTTGCTCACACAACTTAATGGTCTTGTTTTTTGGTTTCTTTTCAGAGAGTGGGACAGAGAGCTGGCAACTTCAAAGAAAAAGCCCAAGCTTATTAATGCTCTTCGACGATGCTTTTTCTGGAAATTTATGTTCTATGGAATATTATTATATTTAGGGGTAAGATTTGTTCTTGTTTCTTGTAAACTTTCAGTGTTCCAGAAGTGGATGCAAGTCTTAGGGATTGCTAAATTGTTACAGAATTATGTGAATAACTACAGGTTTTGCTCTGTATATTGCTCAGAAAGATGGTAAGTACAGAGAGATACTCAGGGCCTTCTTAAATGAAGTATTTTCTTATCACGTGTTCATATCTTTAAAACATGTATTAGTAACTTTGAAATATACATATTGCTAGGTGCTAGCATATGTTCTCGCAAGCATGTGATTTTTTTGCATCACTGCTGAATTTAAGTAATTATTTTCTCAAGTGACATTTTAAAAGAAGTTTATCACGAATTTTCAAGAGAAAATTTCATGTACATTAGAAAAAAAAGACAGCAAAATATCACATGATTTGGTCAATCTTGCCGAAGTGACTATCACTCAGCTCCATAGCTATATGGTTTATTCAGGCTTACATATTCAAAAAAAACAAGTTGTCTTCAGTAGTGGTAACAATTCTGCATAAGTAACTGTGTAAAATATATAAGATATATACATATTTTATATATATATAACAGATATAATGGCCCAAAGTGGTCAGATGTACTCATATAGTTAGTGGTTTGTTTGGATATGAGACAGATCTCTAGGTCAGATTTTTATTTTGGTTGGGTTGATACAGAAAGGAATTAATTCCATCACCATTAGAGTTGAATGTGCCAGAGTTTAGCTGTTCTTTCAAGTAAGATTGTGAACTGGGCAGAAGGGAAATTTGTGTCAAACAACTCATAAATTTCTCTGAAGTTCATGCTGCTTCCGATGAAACAGAACTTATCTTTTCTACTTTTCTACCAGGTATCCCAAGGAACTATTATAAGAGAGTAACAAAGTTATAGAAATACAAACTTTCATTTCCATTTGAATGATCTCTCTCCCAAGCAGGAAAGGAAGAGTAGGATAGAGAGTTGTCATCACTGTTATGAACTTGCTTATGATTCCTCTTATGATACAAGTATTCTGGTGTAGATCACTGTTAATTTAAGTTAGATAATTAATAACTGACTACAATTGCACTTCAGATGGATTTTTCCCCTAAGAATTATGGAAAAACTAGCTGCTTTTTTTCTCTTGTAATACCACGCCAACGGGTAAGTGTGGCTTTTTAAGTAAGTTTCTACAACACTGAAGTTTCAGTGTCGAGTATCAGTAATAGAATGAGAGTCACAGAATAAAATAGCCTAAAGAAAGGGAAGAAACACTCTGAAGAAAAAGGAAATTGTTTCCCTTAAGATGCAGCATTTACTTTCTTTCTTGACTGTAGAAAACATAGGATATACCTCAGTATGTCATGCTTCTTCACAGATTAAAAAAATATGTAGGCCTTTTTTTTTTTTAATCACATTATGACTATCCCTCAGATGTAGCTCATACAAAACAATACTGAAATTTCTCATCACCAAGGCTTAATTTCAAAAATAAAACCTAACATGAAAAAGTTCTCTACATTTTAACTTTATGCTTCTTTCTTTTGGGTGGATACACTCACCCTTTTGTATACACAATTTCTGATTAAAAGTAGGGTAATCAAGATGGTTGCCTAGTAGAGAAGAGTTATCGAAGAAATTAGCTCCAGGCCAACTTTGTTTTCTCCCATCTTAAATCTCTCTAACTTATTGGGCTCTTGTCACTGATGAAGAGCTGCAGGTCTCCTCTGACTGACATTCACCTCTGCCTGAATGTGCCACTGCTGAAGATCTGGTTCAACGAGACGTGCTCTGTTTACCTTCTCCATCTACAGGGACCACACAAAGAGAAAGGAGAGGAGAGGCGGCTATGGTGCATTTTGTGCTCACTCTGTGGGGTTTCTGTGTCAAATTTTGGGCCACCCTCTGGCTGTTCAAATATCATACAGGCCTGATGGGTGGCAATGTGGCTAGAACTGAATTTGACAAATCAGTTAATTATCTTTCTTATCTGTCTTTTCCAGGTATGGCAGTTAATTATCTAGGGCAGAGTCTCTTGGTGTGCGCAGAGCTGTCATAACACTTATCTCTATAATCTTTTACCTTGTTTGTCAACAGTTCTCTGGGACAAGACCGTTTCTCTGTAGACTCCAACACAATTCTGTCTAATTTGCTCCTGTCATATCATTCCTGTTGCTAATTTTTTAACGTATTTCCTCTTGTGTGTAATAGACACCAAGCCAGTGACTCCTGATTCATGTCAGGATTGTGTTTGAAAACAACAGCAGTTCTACAAATATAGCCTGCCATGTAAAGCAGAGTCCGTCAGCCTAAACTACTGTAGTAATGCATTCTTGTTAAAAGTTAAGCAGTGTCTGAAGGCTCGTGCAGACAGTTTTGAGTATAACAGCCTTTCCCAGAATATATGCAAATAAAATAGTTGGGGGCATGCATGTGTGTGATGTGCAGAGTTGATTTCTCTGTGTGGACTTTTTCTAACCAAGTACAATTTTGGACCAGTTGCAGACAGAACAACAACGGGACTACAGAATTTTTGGGTCATGTTTGTTGTCTTTTTCCATTTCTTTAAGAAATTGCAGATGTGAAATTCAGCACATAGAAATCAAAACCTGCACCTTTCACAATAAGCATGGCAGAATTAAATCTTAGTTTAAATTCTTGGTTTCATTATAGCTCTTCATTTTATTGGAAGCTGTAAGAGGAAAACTGTCTGCTAAAGCTGCTGATGTTCTTTTCAGGCCCTGCTCACGGAAATTAATGGGAGCTTTGCCATTAATTTAAATGGGGACAGGATGTTGTGCCGTATTGGCATAAGTGCAATCAAGTTGTGCATTCTTTTGAACTTCACTTTCCTTTCAACTCTTCCCTTGTCTAATCCCTGAGCCATTTCCATAGCACCTTCCTCAAAATGTGTTTTAAACTCCGCTTACATCCCTGCTGTTTGTGCAGTTGTTGTTGCAACTAGAATCACAGCTTTGCTGTCATCTGATCTAGTGGTTTTTCTGGCTCTCTTTTTTCCCCTCATGCACTGTAGGTAATGATGTTATTAAAGGGTGGACACTTGCACTCTGGCCCCCTAGAGTACTATGTTTCTCCCTCATAAGTGGTGTTGTGTTAGTTCACTTAATGTATCTGCTCCCCTGCTGGCCTAAACAGCTTCCACATTTCACCTCATCAGCAGATGTGTTTTGCAATGTAAAGAAAAGATAGTGTGGTGGTGAAACAAGAATCTTTCTTTTTAATAAGATGCTGGCTAGCAAATTGGGTACTTTACTGTGAGGATCAGTTTGATTCTACTTACATTTTTATCTTATAGTTATCCCCATGAAATTTATATTTTCACTCAGGTGAAGTTGCTGCTAACATTAACTCAGAAATGGTTTTAGTATCATGTCCCAAAGGATTCTAATGAGGATTTCCTGAAGTTCTCACATATAGGTCATGTGTATGAGTGAATGGGGCAGGGAGGGATATGAAAGTCCCAAGGCACTTCTTGGGCCAAAAGCAGAGATGTGCGTTATTGTCTTCAAATTCAGAGTGATCGAGCATATGGGGTGTATATATAATTCAAAAGTTCTCATTGCATAAGAGTAGCCATGCCAGACCAGGATACCATGTAGCATGGTATCTTGTGTCATACTCTCATTTCTCGTCAGAATTTTGGTCTTTTAATTAAGATTTCTGTGAGGGGAATTTTTTGAGTTTCTCAATGGCCTATGATGAATGCAGAGGGAAGAGCAAGAACAGGAGAAGCAAAAACAACTCCTAAAAAGTGGATTTTCTGTTTGATGCACAATTCCTTTTTTAGACAGGTTATTCAGTTTACACATCCGTACTTATATCCATAGGTAATTTTGTGGTTGCAAGAGGGAAAATGAAAAGCATCTAGTTCTGCTTTCACTTGTGTGTTGACTGGGTAATAGTGCCTTCAGAAAATAAGCTAATAAAATTCCACTGTAAATGAGTGGATTTTTTTTTTCTGCAGAAGATAGCAAACAATTTGACTTATTGCCAGCCATTTTTCTGACCTTAGTCTGTAAATCACCTTTTCTTTGGAGCAAGCTAGGTATGTATGCAATGCCATTATAGTCACAACAAACACAGTAGTAGAGCATGGCATTTTCAGTGGAATAAGAGTAAATACAAAAAAAAAAATCTTGCTATTTTAAGCATATATATATAAACTTATCTTGGAATCTCTGAGAGTACAAAAGCACTGCATTGTCCTTGAAAGGTGACTGTTTTGTATTTTCTGACTTTTGTGGAGTTTTGGTTTGCCACTTCTGGATGCATATGGTCTAAGCACAGCTGCCTTGGGTCATGTGTGTTTCAATAAACACCCCTCCCTTTGCCTACTGATAACACTGAAGTCTTTGTCAAAGCAGGCTCCAGGTTTACAGCATTTGTTGGGCAGAACTGCAGTTAATCAAGTAATAGTGCATAGCACAGGTATTTTGTTTAAGATGTAAAATTTCATCTCTTCTGTTGAAAAAGCGAGTGTTGAATATCTACTTCACCAACAATGATATTCAGAAAAGATTACAGTACAGGTTGTATGAGTACCTGAGACTGATCTCGTGTGAGAGACCAAAAGGAGAAGGGAAAAACAAAGGGGATTTTCCCAATCTATTTATCTCTGTAAAACAGTAATTATAGCTCAATTGTGCCAGTTCACTCCTCTTTGTGTCTCTGTGTGGTGGCCTGTGTGTTTTTGAGCTCATAGACAATAATTTTTGACAGAACTTAACACACCCATACAAAAGAGAATTTGATGGTTTCTTGCTATTTTTGAAGTAACACTGCTGAGAGTGAACAGACACAACAGAAAGAAAGATGAGGAGACACATGTAAAAATTCTTAAGAACATTTTTACATTGCATGTGCTCTTTTTTTCATTTCTACATTCATACTTCATACACTTCAGAAGCTCATGCAGAAGTAAATTGTTAGAACACACAGCACACTGATGATTTTTGCAGTTTTTGTGGAAGAATTGGGGAAGGAAAGAGGGGGAAGAGGAAGAGATGGAAAAGGATGAGGCTGGAGGGTGAAAGTATAAGAACGATCACGGCATGAAGAAAGGGAAATGTAACTTGAGCGTAGATAAAACTAGTGGGGTTCAATTACAATAGCAAAGGAGTCTGAGGACATACGTAACAGCAGGCTATGGTGGCAGATCGTTTGGATGCCTTGTAGTTTAGCAGCGTGGTTACCCCTCATTTTTCTCTTCTGCTCTGATACTCTGTCACATTACTTATCCTGGGATGGGAAGTGTTGGGGCTGGCTGGGCAGGAGGTACCGGTTTCTCTCGGACTTTTATCAAACTTACCTCCCTTACCATTTACATCTCTCATCTTGCTTTTATTACAGCCCTGGATACAATGGTCTAGAACTGTTGGGTAGGATGATCCCAATTGTTTATCAGTCTATTCTGGTGTTATTCCTATTTACCTTAAGTTTTACCTGTGTTACCTCAGTATTCATTTCAGGACTTGTGAGTCTTCCTGTGTCCTATAAGCCCAGTAAAATGCAATGAGATCTGTTCCCTGGTGGCTAAAATGGAGATCTAATCTGCAAAACTGGATTCAGTCATATTATGTGGCAAATTCATTACACCTCTGGAAAGTAAATCTGGAAGCTAATATCTCAGTTGTCATTTTTGTAGAAAACAACCAGAAAAATTTAAAAGCTAGATTTGCTTTGGTGGAGTTGCAGGAGCATCACAGACAGTAGTGAGCTATCTCTTCCTGTGTGATTGCTGGGTATTTCTGTGGTTTGCACAGAGAACAGAGCTAGCCTCCTTCCTCATTTAAGTGTAAATCTCAGTTGGTAGGTCTTGAAATTACAATGTATCACTTTGGAAAAAAAAAAAAAGGAAAAATAAAAAAAACCTGACCAAAATTATTTTCTCTTCTTTCCATCTTCAGGAAGTCACCAAATCTGTGCAGCCCCTTCTGCTGGGAAGAATAATAGCTTCCTATGATCCGGACAACTCCTCTGAAAGATCCATAGCCTACTACCTGGGCATTGGCTTGTGCCTTCTCTTCCTTGTGAGAACACTGCTCATACACCCTTCTATATTTGGTCTTCATCATATAGGGATGCAAATAAGAATAGCATTGTTTAGCTTGATTTATAAGAAGGTAATTTTTTCATTTGCACTTAAAGCCAAACTTTTATCTATACCCTGTATAGCTTTTAGGGCAGCTTTTTTAAATGTTGGTAGTTTTGTTACAAAAAGCACACAAAAGAGTAATACGGTTAACATCAGTTTCTGACAGCTGTCCATTTCCTATGTCCAAAGAATTAAATACATGTCTACAGCTGCTTTGACTGAATTCAGACTCTGTGTGAGTTCAGACTCACTGGATATGTAGTGAAATGACTTAATTGTTGTACCACTGTGCTCCTGTTATGCACATGTATAGCAAAGGAAAAATAACATGCTAGTGGCTAGGGAGTATTTTCAGAAGTATAACACAGAAGGGACTGAGTTGGAATGATACTGTGTGAGTTCTCTATAGCAAGAAGAATCAACAGAAGTTGAGGCATTTCATGTTCACAAATCCAAAGATTTTAAAAGGTGTTTGCTTTTACCAATAACAAATCCAGCTAATTTAAACAAACCTGTTAGTTATTCTATTTTAAAGCTCACTGTGAAAACATCTTTCAAAAAACATTTGTCTAGATAGGCACAGTAGGAGATTTTTGAGGAAGCACAGCAACACACAGCATGCATGCTTAATTAAAGCTTGTATTTGCATACATATCTATATATATAAAATATGCAACAGAAAGCAAGGGCTAAGTCAATAAATCAATATTTGTAAAGCAATTTAATGGCTACGTTAAATTCAAGTGACATAAATAACAAGTTTAATGAGACTTTCTTTGTAGCATGAAGCTGATAAGTGAGTTGTAATTTATACTACCGTACAACTGCCTATTCTTTAAATTTGTATTTATTCTGTTTGATAGGAATGAGTTACATGGCCATTTTCCAATTGTTTTGTTTTCTTTTACAGACCTTAAAACTGTCAAGCAAAGTCCTAGATAAAATAAGTACTGGACAATTGGTCAGTCTTCTTTCCAACAATCTGAACAAATTTGATGAGGTACGTTATTGGTTGATTAATGAACTTAAAGATCCATCAAATACAAAAGCAAAACCTCAAACCACTCATGGCAATCATTAAGGGGGGAAGGAGAATAAATGTCAGACTGCACTGACTGTTCATTGTAGACCTAAAATGAAGCCCATCGTAAGAGTATGTTTTGGCATCTGGTCATGGAAATGCTCATTCTAATAAATACATCTTCCTTTTTCTCCTATGCTGATGAGTAAAGCAAACTTAAACACTAGATATACAATAAAAATATTCTTGTTTTACAGTGCAGTGAGAATCCACCAGGAAACCTCTAGGTTACACAGTTGGTTTCATAGCAGTCAGAAGCTGCTCATCCAACCCTTCTGTCTTTTTTTTTTTTTTTCCTGACCACTGTATCTTTCTAATAAGGTGAGCCAGTATGGTGCTCCTGCTATTGAACAAGCGATGACATTCAGCACCCTGTTGTCACTATTACCCACACTCCTTAAAAATCTAATTACGTGTTGATGTAAGACTATTAGGAGTCATTTCCAACACATTCATTTTAGACAATACAGAATCACAGAATAGTTGAGGTTGGAAGAGACCTCTGGAAGTCATCAGGTCCAACCTCCCCACTCAGTCAGAGCCATCAAAGCAGGTTGCCCATGACCACATCCAGGCAGCTTTTGAATATCTCCAAGGAGGGAAACCCTACAACTTCTCTGAGGGAGACTCTACAACCCCTCTGGGCAACCTGTGACAGTGCTCAGTCAGTACTTTCAATACTTCCAAAGTCTTCTGCAAAACTTTTCATTAAAGACATGGAGGTAGATTGTTTGTAATGGCTTGGAGGCTGAAAACTGTGAGCTTTTGTTCTGCATGGATAATTGCCCCACTGATAGTATGAGGTTTGCTTCCTATGGAAGAAACAAGAAACTTGACATCACAGACCCTATCTACTTTATGCACTGTATTACTATATAGAGCAACTTGAGCTAGCACTGACAAACTAGGCCAAGTGCCCTAGCAGTGCAGTAGTGTAGCTGCAGTAACACAGAGCTCTGTGCAAGATCTGTTTCTCAGCCTGATTACAGGATTCAATCCAAAATCTATCTAATGATAGGCAAATGTGCAGAAGAAGGCAGCAGTCTTCTTTGAATTTGTTGTATTCATACAAAAGACATCTCTTCACCAGAGTAATGTTGGCCTCCTATATCAGATGAAATCACTTTTAGAAGAATCGTTTACGTATTTTTCCCATCTTGCAGTGATTGAAAATGCCAGTGTTGATAGCAAATTCTGTTTACTTTTGCAAAGCTGGATTTTTTCCTCGTGTGCGCACATAGTGAAGAGACAATTGTGTACTGAACTTTGCCTTACAAAAATCGAAGTTCAGGTGTGGAATGTATACGTACTGCTGCGCTGTCATCATTATTAACACCCAGAACGCTATGTGCTCAGAATCACAAATTCTCCTTTATAAACTTGTTTTACTACTGGAAATATTTGTACCATCCTTCATTACATTTTTCAAAGTGTCACTTTAATGACTTCTTCATTTTCTTGTACTTTTCAAAGCAGTCTGTAATTTTCATTATTATTGTTATTCTGCTGTGGGCTTCTGCAGGGTCTTGCTCTGGCTCATTTTGTATGGATTGCACCTTTACAAGTGGCACTGCTGATGGGACTGCTCTGGGATATGTTACAAGCTTCTGCATTTTCTGGACTTGCTTTTCTAATAGTCATGGCCTTTTTCCAAGCCTGGCTGGGACAAAGGATGATGAAATACAGGTGATGAGACTATTTTAAAATATTTTTTAATATATTTTCCTGAAACATGCTGTTTTATGAAGTTTATACTACTTAATTAAAGGTCTCTCATTATTGCATTGTTACAAAAGAGGTGTCCAAAGAATGCTGGATGTGTCAGAAATGTAGGGACAAGCCTTTACTTATTTAGCGGCACATGTCTAAACTTAAAAAAAAAACCAAAAGGGTCTAACATGTTTAGTGATGCATTGACAGTGATAATGCTTCGTAGTATTAAATCTCCTTGTTAGTGACTTGATTAATGGTTTTAGAGCTTCTGTTTTCACCTTAGTAAAGTGATTATTCCATTTCTAATAATTCCTATCACATTCTTCATAATAATTTTGTTAGAATAAGCATATTAAGAATAGATATATATGGAAAGAGTTTTCTTAAGATACAATGAGATTCAAAATAACTATGCACGGTGAAGTAGATGAGGATTAACCTACTGCCTTTTTACCTTATAGAGATAAGAGAGCAGGAAAGATCAACGAGAGACTTGTCATCACCTCAGAAATAATTGAAAATATACAGTCAGTTAAAGCCTATTGTTGGGAAGATGCAATGGAAAAAATGATTGAAAGCCTCCGTGAGTAAGTGTTTTCATTTGCTGGTCAAATTTCTTATGTGTTCAGAAAAAAAATATAAAGTGACTACGAACACTTTCTGTGGTCATGTTAGTTAAGAAGTAAAGCACACAAATATTAATCCTCCATAAACTAACCATGCATTCCCACACTGAAGTTATTTTTTTTCCCAATTTGTCAAGTAGAGATTTTTTTTTTATTTGCTTCCTCATCTGTTATAATGGTATTTCAGTGGTTAGCTTGTGCAGGTAAAACAATTGTGGCATCTGTGTTTGTTTCTGGCCAACCCTGTCCTCATCTTACAATAAAAAGCCCTTTTGTGATGGTTACTTAAGGCTTTACAGACTTTCCTATTCTGCAGTGGAGGAAACATTGTGAGTCCTCCGCAGCCATTTTCTGAGAAATGCAATAAAGCTGGTTTTAAATGTTGCACACAACCTGTGTAAGGATCACAGCTTCACGTATTCATTCTGTACAATTCTATTAACATTTGTTGTCTGTGGATAGTCTTTTATAATGTCTATCTTCTCAATTAACATTGAGATTGCACTGGAACTACCAGACGTGAAGCATAAAGCAGGTAAAAGAGCTAAGCTAGTTAGCTGAGAGCTAGAGAAGGACTTGGCTGCTGACAGGGAGTCCTGGGGGAAGGGAGGAGAAGTGGCACATTGATTGATAGGTGATGCTGCACAAAACTGTGTGTTTGTTTAGTCCTTTAGAGAGAATTAGAACTCTGTGCCAGGTGTGTGATTGGTAAAACAGAAGAAAATAAAAGAAATATAAGTGCCATATTACCGTGTAAATAAAAGAGATGAAGCGGTATTATTACACAAACACCTTCTCGTTCAGCTGCTTTCTGAAAGGCAATGGAGGAAAAGTTAAGTGCTCTTTACCTTCAGAATAAGAAAGTTCTTAAAATCTGCAATATAAACCATCTGAGAAAGCTCAGTTTTAATCTAGGTCTGGAGGTCCAGTTCTAAGATGGAACCAGGCTAAGATTTACCTCGTGCCACTAGTCATATGCATTGCTTTTAGGAAATTTTAGACTATGCCTTGTAAGTAAATTGTGTAGAAATGACGTCACAGAAAACAGAAAAAGAACTGTAATCTTACAGTTTATATTTTCTACAATAATTTATAGGGAATTTGGTGTTGCTGGAGTTCAATTGTTATCATATTAAGCACGGAGTTTTTAAAAAAAACATGGAAGAATGACAGAAATATTATAAGATCACGGTATCTCTCTTCTGCTCCTTTTGCTCCAAAATACCATATTTTTTAAGTGATCCAAAAGGTCACACGGTGAATACATCACCAGAACAGGTCAATCTGGGAATGTGAGAGTTTCATTTTAATTTTGCTTGCTGAGACCTCCCATCAGTTGGCTCGTTAGGGTGGTGGGAGACGAGACACACTGAGTTAACTCATGCCTGTGTTTTAGCAGCCCTAAATTATAACTCATTTGTTACCAAATTATTTCTGTGTGCTAGCAGTTTCCAATGCAACCTGGTTTGATCTGCTGTAGTTTAACGAGCTAGATATAACTGCAGCCGTACTCTGGTAGACTTGAGCTGCCAGGGTTGCCCATCCTGCTGCAGGCAAACTCCCCCCTTGTAGCTGTGACGCTTCAGAGGGAGCAATATGGGCTGTCACCTGCATGCCCTCTGAAGCCTGTACTAATTACTGTTCATAACAGGTGACTGAATAAACATGTCTGCATTTCTATGGGCCATACAATGTATTTAGAGAAGTAAAAAAGCACAATGCTGACCCATGCCCATGAACTATAGCACAGAACTGCAGAAGGCTAAGTCCAAGGCTGGAAGTGTCTCTATTTTGTCAGCAGAAGATCCATCTTTCTATAAAGCAGAGAAGCTCAAGCTCATGTGGTTGTACTGATTGCAGTAGCATCACTTCAAAACCAGACATGTATAGTGTAGACCAGTGTATGTGAGAGGCACACAGTGTCCTTTACATCCTCACTCCAAGTGCCTATGTTACCTCAGCGAGACATGTTCCAAATGAGTGGTTAATTTACGGAGCCCTCAAGCCTGGATCACAGACAGATCCACCTCTGCAAAGCCAATCACTTATGGCTGGTACTTGGGAGTATACTGAAAATGGTTAGTGCACTTTTTGTCCCTCGTTGGAGCAATGTCTGTGTGCTTCAGCACTAGGGGTGGTTTAGGTAGTTTCCACCCAGATGCCTGCATGGGACTGGCTGAGCATCACATCCCAAAATCTTTGTTGTCCCTATTTAGTGCTGCCACCCACAGCCTCATACAAATTCTGGTGGGACTTTAGAGGCACTTTTTCAAGGTCCATGATTCCAGCTGTTGTGGTTACCTGCATGCCTGGCTACTCTTTTCATGCCTCTCTTTGTGAAATGCAGACATAATGAGAGGTGCTAGGCATCCTGCTTCAAAACTGGCTGGGCTCAGACTTTCAGGAGGGACTTTCAGGAACACTTTGTCCGACAACAGTGGCAGGATGCTGATGTACATGGAAGTCCCATGCACATTCAAGGTGGGACTGAAAGGGGTTCCCACACAGCCCCCAAATCCTGGGCTTAGTTTGCATGCAGACACGGGATCAATACCAGAAGACATGTAAAGATTATGATGCTCAGCCTTGAAATGCCATGAATTGCCATCACTGACGTGACTGAACTTCTGTGCAACAGCCTAGTGGTGAGAGTACTCACCCATCAAATGGGCACGTTGGGATCTAGCTCCATCTCTTCCCCTAGTTAATTTGAAAATCCGGTCCCTTTCATTGAAGCAGAGGTGCCTGTGTTCAGACAAAACTGAGCTGCTGGGTTCCTAGGATTACAAAGTGAATGAGTTGAAAAGGAGAGCAGTGAATAGAAAGCTTAACCACTGTGAGTTATGGCTATTGACTTAGAAAATGAATTCTGCTCCCTGGATTATTTCTCTTTATTTAATATCTTACTGTAAGATGCATAAACATTGTGGAGGCAGATAGAAGTAATCACCAGTTGCATTCCTGACTGCACAGTAGTCAGTAGGCTGCTCCATGAACTGAGCTTCATCAGGAAAGGTAGAGACTAGACTCCCTGCCTCCCACTTTGTCAAGCTGAGGCCAGCTGATACCTTACTTCTTGGGTGAGGCTGTTAGTACGGTGATCTGCAAAAGGAGATGGCACTATACTAAGATTGTGGACTGTTCTTAGAGTATTTTATGGTCACGTATAGTAAATCTGACATTTAAGAATATCTCATTTCCAGAGGTGTTGCATATCTAGATGGCCAGATGAGATGGGGATGGCACTTGTGTGAGCGGTAGATGTTTCAGGATGCTTGAGCCAGGAATTGTAGAGGCTTGTGGATTATGAGATATCTAAATCGTGACATAGATAATTTTTATTTTGTCTAACATCTCTGAAGATTGGTGTATATATTTGGCTGCAATTATTTTTTTAGGTTCAAAATTATTTTGAATCTTGCTTTTTAACCGTGCTCCTAAAAAATAACAAAGACAGATGAGCCTCTAAGTTAATTGTTTTACCAACAGCTCCATCCAAAAGTTTATAAAATGAAAACCGTGGAACCATATACTAATCATCTGTATTTGTTTTTGTTTTTAACAGAACTGAACTGAAGCTAACCCGAAAAGCTGCTTATGTGAGATATTTCAACAGTTCAGCCTTCTTCTTTTCAAGCTTTTTTGTGGTGTTTTTAGCTGTGGTTCCATATGCTGTGACTAAAGGAATTATTCTCCGAAAAATATTTACCACCATTTCATTTTGCATTGTTCTTCGAATGACAGTGACCAGGCAGTTTCCTGGGTCTGTACAGACCTGGTACGATTCTATTGGAGCAATAAACAAAATACAGGTAGGGTACATACACTTCAATCTTCCCAAATACGTAAGCTAATTCTTTATATCATGTTATCTTGTCAGTTGATCAACAAAAGCACACAGCATTTGTGCAGACTTTCCGAATATACTATATATTGCTTTGATTATACACCATGAAATGTCATTATAAATCTTGATATTGTTATATGGTTCCCCAGGCAGCATAACCACGGGAGCCTTATGCTACCTGCAGGCTACTTACTTTGAAACAGAAGAGTTCTTTTTTTTTTTATTGGAGAATAACAAACTTAATAAAAATATATCAACATTTGTGGTGCTCAAGAGACGTTTTTCCTTCAGAAAAGGAAGTACAAAATTAGTATGTGTTTTATATAGCACAGCTTCCAGTAGCTGCAATCACAAACCTTATGTTTTTGTAGCTATTAGTGGCAAGAACAGCAGGAGATTGTACATCTTATGCAAATGTGCATCTCAGTCATTGTGAATGCTAAACATAATTAAGGTACCAGTCTTCTAATTATTACCTACCTTACCTACCAAGATCAATTGCTCATAAACCAGCATGAGAGGCAGAGTCATCTCAGAGCAAATCCTCATGAACGCTGTCTTTTTTACCTGCTGTTTTCAAATCAATCCTAAGAGAAAGAATTCTTGTTCTATTTTCCCTTCAAATATTAGGATTAAAAAAAATGTGTAGATGTTTTTCAGTAAAATATAATTTTATTATTTTTAGCATGATAAAGAATACCTAATATATTACTTAAAGACCTTAATCAGAAATCTGAATCTCAATATAGAATAAGGAGTATATATTAGATTCTTCTGATATTTCTGATTTTTAACTGAGCAGACATTTCAAGAGTCTAACCATAAGCCTTTCTATCTGACATTCAGAAGGATGCCTTGTTGGATTCCAATTTACACAGCTCTTGTCTTGTCAGATTCCCCAGGCGTTAGTGGAGGCATCCTGTCTCTCTTATTTCCTGGAAGAGCGTATCCTATGCCCTTTCAGAGAATTGGCAAGCCCAGTTACCATACCACTTTGCTGGCCACTTTCCTCTGGGGGTACTAGCTATGAAGCTGCTCTAGAATTTGTAAATAATACTGTCTTTGTGATAGGCTGAGTATAGACCCAATATACAGACTTCACAGAATTCCAAAACACAGATGCTCTTTACTTGTCACAGGAAATACACAGATATAAACAGAAACAATAAACCACACATACATTTCTCTGATTTAATTTCCTCATCAGTTTAGAGAGTTCAGATCAGTCCCCAAGGTTATTGTATTTGCCATGTGGCTGCATCATATTTTTTAGACCTTGAAGTCCTTATGGATCAGCATGTTTTCTCTCACTATCACTGCTCCAGCAACTCCACTGGATGACCCCATAGCCTTTGTTATAAAAACCTATCTAACCATTTCTTTCTTTTGCATAAACTGTGCGTGTTTTGCCTTTCAATTTTTTTTGGTACCTGTCCTTACAATCATCTGCTTTTTCACTTCCACTTGTGCTCGTTGGGAAACTTTCAGGTTTACTGTAGAGAACTGTATTTTCCCCCTTACCATTTCCCCTTTTTTTGCCCACTGTTGCCCCAGTAGACCTTCTTGGTCCCAGCTAATTTTAAAAGGCAATTTAGAGGAGATGGTACATACAGACTGCATAACCTTAAGAAAATCATGGAATAGAAAAGTTAACTTTCCTTCATTAGCATGGATTTACACTTCTTTCTCCTTATATAATCCCAGAACATAAACAAGTGTAGGGTTGCTGACTTCTGTCATTTGAAATGACACTACTTCAGTGCTAGCCTAGCCAGGATTACTATCTGCCTTTTGTGCCGATGGAGACATAATTCTAATTCATTTAAACTCTTTCAGTTTTGGAATAGTGAGTTAGAAACATGTAGCTGCTTTGTTTCATTGCCTACCAGAGTGTAACCTTCCATGTCCTACTCCAGAAACAAAGGTATATTTGAAAAGGATTAAGGTTGGAGGGCTAAGGCTGCCCAATGCAAGTCCTGAAAGCAAACGAAATGCCAAGTTTTTATATTCTTTCCAAACCAGAACCAAATACATTCATCATTGTATTTTCACTGACAATGTAAGAGTTGGAAGCTTCAGAAACCATTTTCTTCAGCATCTGAAAGACATTGTATAAGCTGCATTTATGCCTCACTTGAAAACACTAGAATGCAATAGCACTGTCAGAAATATTAACTAGTGCTCAGGGTTGGCAAGTCTGTACTGCTTTGTGTGATACACCTGTCATCCCTTTTCATTTCCTGTAATCTGCTTTTGTTGTCTTTCTAGGATTTCTTGCTAAAAGAAGAATATAAAGCCCTGGAGTATAATCTAACAACAACTGGGGTTGAAGTGGACAAAGTAACAGCTTTTTGGGATGAGGTCAGTACTTTCACCCAAAATAAATTCAAATACCGAATACAGTTTAGTTTTTGTTTTGTTTTTACTGATATTTGCCTTAGCATTCTCTAAAAACAGCAGACTGCACACCTTCAGTTTAACTGTCTTCAGCTAACAGCAGGCAAGGAATATGTGGCAAGTAATGAATGCATAATATCAAATTATCCACAGCTGAGAGACTTTGAAAGAGGCTTTTTAGTAAATGTTAAGGCCTGTAAGTTATTTTAGATTTAAACTAGCCTGGAAACAAAATCAAGCTCCTGCAAGTTATAAACATTAGAAAGCAGTTCAATTATAGGAATTTTTTTTTTATGTCTACAAATTTAGGAGCAAATACAATGTATACATTAAAATAGATATTATTTTAAGAATATAATAGATGGGTTACAGATAGGAAAAGTAATGTCAGCAAAGTAAGTTCACAAGTCTTTGTAAGCCTATAGAAGGATATAAATTTCTGCATATGCATGTCCTATTCATTTTTAATGTACGTACAAACACACAAATATGTATGTTGCAGGGAATTGGAGAGCTCTTTGTAAAAGCAAAACAGGAAAACAACAGCAAAGGTCCTAGCAATGACAACAATCTCTTCTTCAGCAATTTTCCCCTTCATGCATCTCCTGTTCTTCAGGATATAAATTTCAAGATTGAGAAGGGAGAGCTATTAGCTGTTTCTGGATCTACTGGAGCGGGCAAGGTATTTCTATTTCTGTTGTTTCAACAAAAGTCATATCAATTTTAAGGAATAATATAATGGTATTGGTAGCTGCAGGAAAAAGTATGAATAAAATATGTTTCAATAAAATGTCCCATAATTGTTTTAAATTTTTCTCTGTGGCCAATATGAGAAAGACTTTGCCGGGTGGTTTTTGTACATACAAGGATACAGACTTAGTAAGGAAATAGCAATTTAACTTAGAAAACTAAAAAACTTATAAAGCTTGACACTGATAAGTCTGGTAACTACGGTGCATACCCCGGATATGTGGCACACCTGGTCATATGGGCTCCACTTCCTACAGTGTGTAGCTTAGACATACACACTCAGTCCCATATAAAAGCCTGTGGAATAAGTCTGTGGAGGTGCTGTTAAAACCGGTGGTTTTCTGAGAAAAGTTGTGGTTTAGATAAATAATAATTTTAGAACTGGAAAATGTTATCAGTGCATTTAGTTTGCAGATAATACATCCAATTAACCTTTTTACTATGAAATGAGTTGAATTTTGATATTCATATTCACTTTGAACTGCAAGGAATTAGGTATTTCAGTTTCAGGGGGTCTTCTGAGAAGAAGTGAAAGTCAAAACAAACATTCATTATGTGTTTGGCAAATTTTCTTTTCCTGCTTAACAAATTATCAGTGAAGGTATTCTGATTTCCTTTACTTTCATTGATTTGGACTCTTCTGGGTGTGGAAGCTCAAATCATGGAGATCCTGGGTAACCTGTTCTAAGCGTCCCTGCTTGAGCAGGGGGAGTTGGACAAGATGACCTCCAGGGATCCTTTCTGACCTTGACCGTTCTGTGATTCTGTAATTCCACATGAAATCTTTGGTCTGTTGAAGTCAATGGCAAAGGACCCATCAATTTAAATATGGTCAATGCTTTAATATTTTTCAGAAATGACACCAATACAAAAGAACAAAGGACTGAGGACATGAGGTTGATGATAAGTTGGATTGCATTTTACTATGATAATTCTGAATTAACAGAATAGTTTTCTTACATTGCTCAAGTCTCTATTAACCTCAAGTGCCTATTGCTAAAGCCGATACTTGTAATACAAAAATTTCAGTTACTATAGAAAGATTTATATATATCTAATTTATTTGGGTACTTAGGGAATTTAGAAAAATTCAGATCACACAGAGCAGTCTATGTGAGCATTATATATATGCAACAAATCTGCACTTTTCCAGGCAATAAAGATAACAACTTTATAATATTATCTGAAAGATTTATGTAAAATAAGATTTACACTTAATTCCCAAGCAAAAAAAGTTTCTCCTTTCCTTTCACCCTCTTAATTTATGGTTTCTTTCTTGTTGCTTAAGGCTGGTACTGTAAATTCCAGGAATTGTCAGGCCTCTGGAACGTACTGTGTACTTATTTTTTCTATAATTGCTATGAAGCCTGATATCAACTCTTTAATACAACTTCACTAGTAAATATTATTTATTTATTTATTTTAATTTAAAATACATGACACTTTAAATTAAAGCACAAAGTGGGTTTACATCCAGTGTGCAAAACATACTAAGCAATTACCCTTTGCAAGATCAAAAATTTCTTACTCAGCTTTTGGGAAAATTTAGATTCTGGTATGATGGAAAGACATCTTGTGAGACTCCCTCTGCATATTGTATAACCTGTCAGGTTAAAGGGTCTCTGGGGTTGAGAAGATAAAATTGTGACTTGGGTAGATTTTTAGATCTTTGGCTGTTACGTCCCGGCTTTGTTGACTGTTTACTAGTGATAAGAACACCATTGGAATGCCTTTGTAACATATTTTTTCCTTGTATTTCTCAACTCTGTTCTTTGATCTAGTAGCTAGTGATGTGTGACAAGGTTACTAGAAGCTACTGATTAACTTTGAAATTATAACATGTCAGTACTGAAATTGCAATCAATTCTTTTATGAAGGGAAATAGTAAATATGCTTAGGTCATGTATTCACGTAAATGAGTTAACAGTTACAGAGGAAACTTCAGATCACACTGAGCAGTTTGTGAGCAATTAAATCCACAGACAGAGAAATTGCACTTTTCAGGGCAATACAGATAAAAGGCTTATAAACACTAGCAAGATTGTAAACATGAATAGTGTTGTACAAAGAACAAGTGAATAGCTACTGATGTTAAAAATTTTCACCAGGAATACTTATAACACCTGATGTTTATATGTCTCTCATAGACACTCACATTTTTACCTTGCAAAAGTGACAAAATTTTAATTAAAAACACATGCTTTTGCGGCACCATACCTTGTTTACAGGGCATCTTAGTTTTTCTTGTTCAGTGAATGAAGTTTCTCTCACTTCAGAGGCCTTTCAGATATACGTCATAAAAATCTCCATTAATTGCTGCTTATACTAAATTAATGGTTGTAGGGACACTCTTTACAGAACAAAAGTACCATCCTATTGTTTTGTTTTAGTAGAGTGACTCCTCTTTTGTTTAGCATTTGTTATGGTTGTACAGGTCTCTGATTATTAACCATTAATATATATTTTTTTTCAGACTTCTCTTCTGATGTTGATAATGGGAGAATTGGAGCCTTCTCAGGGTAAAATTAAACACAGTGGAAGGATATCCTTTTCACCTCAAGTCTCCTGGATCATGCCTGGAACAATAAAAGAAAACATAATTTTTGGTGTATCCTATGATGAATACCGATACAAGAGTGTCATCAAAGCCTGCCAACTGGAAGAGGTCAGTCATCTAGAAATCTTAAGACTGAAGCGAAAAAAAAAAAAAAAGTCAGGGAGTGGAGTTTTAAGTAAGCAGGACATTTCTGAGGTTTAAAGAACTCATCCTAGCATCCAGATTTCATAGAACTCCAGGTCAGTCCATTGCCAGCTCCTTCAGAGATACACTGATGGTGCTGATTCTGGGAGCTAAATAAGCTGGCTCAGCTATTGTAAGGTCTGTGTTCTTAGTCTTCCGTGCTGGCTAAAAACCCAGGTAAACCTGATAATATTGAAGAAATGAGGTAAGAAGTATTGTTTCTACATTTTTTTCATACACACATATATATTTATATATATATATTATTTATATATATATGTACATTACTTTCCAGAGATAATGCTACTTTTCCTTACAATTTTGAGAAATTAACCTGTATTCCTCCTTCCTTTCATGTCTCAAAAATGTTCTGGAGGTATCTAGAATGCTGTGCCAGCAACCTGAATTATTTAGAGGAAAATTTTGACTGAACTAGTAGCTTTTTCGTGTGTGCATGCTGAACATTTTCACTCTGGAAATTATTGCAGGACCAAAATTTACATGCCATGCAGTCCATAATGCAATGACGTTGGAATGTCCTTGTGTTTGTCTGATGTTGCCAGAAGGTAGTGTAGGAAAGGACACCTTTTCACATTGAAAGATATAAAAGGATCCAGCATTTTATACCTTTCCACACTTAGTGCTGTGTCATAAGATCAGGTGTTTTGTCAGTAACATATATATGAAAACAATAAATATTTAACTGTGCTGAATAGGATCTTTCTTTAGACCACACAGTGAAACATTTTCCTTAGCGCCAGTCAAGCAAGAAAACAATAGCCAGCCTGTTTAAAAGTAAGATGAAGTTACTGCATTTTATTTCAGAGCAGGGTATAGTTAAGTGATAAAGCAATCTGTTCTTATATGCTTGTGGTCATTTCAGCCTGTGTTTGGATTGTGGTTTGCTGGAAATCTTCTTTGAAAGCTTCTGAAGACAGGAGAATTAGCAACTTCTGTTTCAGGCTTTCTGAAGTGAGAAGTCCTTAACTCCAGTGTTAAGAGCTGTAGCTAATGCCAAAGCTCCAAGAACTGACTGCGCCAATTCGAAACTGTCCTTGCTCAAGGAGGCTTTCCAGCCCAGGCCCTTGCTAGAGCAGAATGTGGTTGGTTCGGTGTTGGTGGGATGGCTTGGTGTCTCTGTGTTGGTGGGACAGATCAGCGTGTTGGTCTTGGTAGGCTGGAGCTCCTTTGTTCTCCAAACAGGCTTGATCAAGCCAGCTTTGATCTGTGTTGGTGCAGCTCTGTGCTGAGTGATATGCTTCACCTCCTAGCAGGGCTCATTATTTGAGACCAAGTTTGATATTTCTGAGGATACTTTCTTCTGTACTAAACCTGAATAAATCGGGTTGGACTGAAGAGAAGGCAGAATGGTTTGGAATCAATCCAAATGCATTACCTTGTTGCTATTATTGTGCTTGTTAGTCTCACTAAATTTCACATCCAAGTTACCACATAGTATAGCAGAGTATAGCAGATTTAAGAATGGATTTCAAATATTAGTTCATTGTTTCTCCCAAGGATGCATTTTTTAGGGTTTTATTATTAAATGAAGGGTTAGTTCTTTGTTGGTCTGGGGCTGTATGTATCCTTGTTCTTCATGAAGAACAGATACCTGAGGATTTTTGCCTAAAGGAGTACACTTCTTCTTCTCTGCAACTTTACGAGGTAGTTTATACAGTTCATCTGAATGCAAGACTGTTGCTGAGTCTAGCTCTTACACGGGCTCTTAAAGGTGGACCAGGGTTTAGTGATAAAAGAGAGTTTATTTCCTTATTGGGCATATGTTGAAAGTCAGTTAAAATAAAGCTCTTAACAGTGATTGACTGAGATTTTCTTTCAAGCTCCATGCTCACAAAAGCTTTTTTTTTTGGGAAGACAAAGACATCTCCTTTGACCCCGTGAGCGAATGGACACATCACTACATGTATCATGTAGTAACACACCTATGAAATGTCCCTTTTGCTTTTCTATCTCCACCTTCGCCCTATAGAGGAAGCATGCTGAAAAATTGACCCAGAGAAAGCAATAAGTACTATTCCTAAATTCAATGTGTTTTTCCCCTTGTCTTCACTTGTGCCAATAAAATACCACAGGTATTACCACCAATACCACATATTACCACCACTCTATGGTGGTCATGCCATACCATATACATAGGTTTCAGGCTTTCTGGCACACAGCGTTCTTACCCATCAGTAGAATGGGACACTTACACTGGGTGATTTCATCCGAGGTGCTCTGCACTTTGTTTTAGGTCTATGCAGATATTCAAATAATATTAAGTAAGTGTAATTTAAATAGTTTGGGGATGCATGAGAATTTTCAGAACGGTTGGTGCTACATTTTTCTGCTTTTTTTTTGGATTGGTACATAGCTGACTTGCTAAGGAGTTATCATTTGCAACACCAGGCTCCCCAGGGATGTAGTCACGGCACCAAGCCTGTCGGAGTTTAAAAAGCATTTGAATTGTGCACTTAGTAATACAGTCTGGAGCAGCTTGCTCCTCCTCCACTGTTAGCCTTTTGTGAAGACTTTCAACTTCTAGATCAAACTAGTCCAGCACAGATCACTAGTCCTCACTATTTATTGTTTACTTGTTAACGTTTCTGAAATAACCTGTTTGAATGGGTTAAATTCTGAGTGTGCAGATATTATTACAAATGTATTACCTTTAACATCACAGGTTGACATGCTATAATAGATAGAAGCCAGAATCTGAACTCACTCTTTTTCTAAAGACAGTCCCCATAGACAAGATTAAAGGTACTTGAAAAATAAGATAAGGTGAACTGGTGATGCCTTAGCTTATGCTACCTTTCTCTTTTTGACAAGGTGTTTTACACTTTTATCAAGTACTTTTCATCACACACGATAAAAGTCAATTAGCAAGAGAAAATGAACTAGCGCTAGCACTTCAAATTAAGGTCCAATTAAGTATGAACAAATTTAATACTGAGAACATCATGCATATTTCACTGCTTTTTATTCACTTTGCTGAATGGCAAAAACCACTGGGAGATGTGAACTGGATGAGTTTATATGTCTATGGAAACTTGCTACTAAATTTGTAGTAATTCCACCAGTGCAGCTTCCATCGAGGCTCAAGGATCATATTAATGTCATGGCAGGGATAGCACGAATGTAAATGAGAATTTGTAATAGCAGTTAATGGGTTTGCAAAATCTTCATTACTGATGTAAGGATAAACGTGGAAGGAACATGGCATGATTTTCAGAATTTTAGTATGAAAAATCATTATTAATAGCATACTGTACAAAGGGTGTAGATTTTTCTTTTGTTTTTGTAATTTGCTGAGTTAAGAAGGTAAAGCCTTTGAATGGTTATTACAGGAATTTTCAAGGATGCATGTTGCTAGCATTGAACAAAATCATCTCAAGAGAATGCATTCTTCTAGTCAAGACTGCAGAAGTAGGCCCATTATAATCATCATAGTTAAAAAATAAACAAGCACTGTATCACATTTGAAGAGATGCAATAATTCATTTGTTTTAAAATCACACTTTTATGACTTCTGGTTTTGCCTCTTTGAAAGGTAAGAGATGTTTTTCCTCCTAGTTAGTTCATTCGATCCCTCAATGGTTACCTAAGAGGCCATAAACACATAATGGCAAACTACCTTTAAGAGGCTACCACTCTTAAAGTAAACACATGTTCTGATTTGACAAGCACCAGCTGCTCGTGGATGTAATGTTTAACATGGCATGCAAACAGAGGAAGTGTTTCTATGCACAATCAAATCATATAACAGTACAGAAGAAGTCCGCAGCCTGATTCTGTCTTTTTTGAGCTGTTTTTACAGGGAGTGTGGTAAATGCATTTTCAAATAAGACCATAAGAGAATAGGTAAAGAAGGAGATATGCCAAGCCCTGGTTTGTATTCCTGCATGTTTGGCATCTCCTCACAAAGGATGGCATCTATCCTCGTGTGACCAGTTCTCCACAATGACAAGGACGCCCTGAAATGGAAGCACATATCCTTGCTTGCATCTCACTGTACTTCTCCAGCCTCTTTTATCCCTGCTGATTGTTTTTTTGGCAGGTGTCCTACTAGTCTGCACAGAATATCAAATCTGGAGCTGAATGCAAGTGCACAATTGAACTAATCCGTAGGGGTTGTGAGGCAGTTTGACAGCTTTAGTCAGACAGTGAGTGAAGTGCTTAGTGCTCTGTTTTCGTGCCCATTGTTCACAAGGGCTATTGACACATTAGAAAGCGGAAGAGAGGAACAATAAGGACTCAAATCTGGAACTGAGTGCTTCATAGTAAGCAACTCTCTACAAGTGGATATTAAGAGGTAGCTTGGTTACCTAATCATGTAGATGCCTGCAGTGTGGACAACCATGAAGGTTACCTGGACTGTCTTCAGAGCTGGGGACAGACACAGGCATGCCAAAGTGAAGTTCATCTCATCCTAATGTAATCAACTAAAATAGCACAAATTAATTTCCTGCATCTTTTCACTGATTTTTTAGAAAGAACAGGTAGCTTAGATGTCTTCACTACAGGTAGTAGGTGAGGTGAGTCCATACACGAAAAAGATGTCTGAAAGCTGCCAACCCTTTAGCTAACAGGAAAAGATAGTAATTGTCAGATAGTTAGCCAAAAAAAAAAAAAAAGACAGAAAAAATGCTAGAGTAGAAAGAAGACATTTGTTTATAAAAATTGAGAATAGCTCATTGGAAGTGGGTAAACTTCCAGAAATGTGATCAGTTACTTGGAAGAAAATGTCAAGAATTTCCTTTAATTTAGACAGTTGATATCTTTAAATGAAGATTGTGCTGTAAAATATCAGTTTTTGTTGAAACAGAAATTGTGGACTTGATATAAATTGTATTTAGGAGTTTTTTAATATATTTTAAATTAAAAAAAAAAGGCTGTTCATCCAACATTTGTTTCACTGTTAGGTGAGTTTATTTCAGCTGCTTTAAGGTGCACTAGAAATTACTCCTTGTTCATTTTGCAGAAAGTGTAACTTTCTGTTTGTCCTGATTTTCAAAAAAGCTGTGATCTTGAAAGTAAGACAGGTCTGAACTAAACTTCAGATTTTGAGGTTGTAAAGCTTTGAAATCAAGTTCTGTGTTTCAGACTCATACTCACTAGGGAACATTCTTAAAAGATAAGAATTTTCAGTATATTTGTCTATCTTGGCTCTTGGGTAACCAGATTGAACATACCAGAGACCTCATTTTCCTGGGCCAGAAGCCAGAAAAACAGATCTCTTTAAAGTATTTCAAATTAGAAATTACTTTTAAAATTTGTATTTTATTTAGGTATATCGCTTTTCTCTAACCACCTATGTTCTCTGAAGCTCAGGCTTTTGTTAGATTTCATCTGATCCATTTTTGAGGGATCCAAGATCCAAATTCATAAGTTTTGTTTTCACAAAAGTTTGTGACCTTCGGCAGAATGTCAGACTCACCCAAAACTCATACAAATGCTGGCAAAACTCGCTTTCTGTATGGTGAAATATTCCTGAGAAGCAGAGTTTTGAAACATGTGGGTAGGTTAAGTACAGGGTAAGTGAATTAAATATGATTCCAGAAGTTACATGGAAGATAGGACAGCATCCAAGATAATCTACTCTGTGCCTAATACAGGGAGAGGGGCAGGCAGAGCTCTCTTGACTGACACAGGTTTTAACCAAATGAGATCAACGTAGAACATAACACAGTAGCTCCATTAAACATATTTTTATGATTGCTGATAAACTGTTTGAAGTTGGTCCATTTATTCCTCTGAGTCAGTATTGATTTTTCCAAAGTGAGATGCTCCCTTGCTGAAAGGAAACTGTGCCAGCCTATCTACTTGGAGCCCCCAGGGAACCAGCTGCGCTAGCAGCTGACCTGCCCATGCTTTTGGGCCACAGACAAGAATTTCAGTTAGAGGAGTCTGCCGGTGCCAGTGGATCATATCAGTGCGAGATGAAAAAAGTATAAAGGTAGCCAGCTTTTGGGTTGTCGGGTCTGAGATGCAAAGGTTGTACTGGGAGATTTGACATAATATGTGGACTTTCTGCCTGAAAGAGATATTGCCATTTTAAATTCATTTTGTGAAAATTTTTACTAATCACTGAACTCAGATCTAGAGGTTTGTTCCAGTTCCATTTTTGTTTCTTTGGAATATTAGAGTTGAATACGATTGCTTAGAAGCATAGAAATAATCATGAGTGAGAGAATGATATACTTTTGTCTTATAAGAAAAGAGAAAAAAATAGGGTGGAGCAGCACTGCAGCTCCTGTTTGAAGCCCTTGGCACTGCTTCTGCTTAACTTGTATTTGGCTTTATTTGGCCTAATATGCAACAAAACCTTTGGTAGTTTTCTAATTTATTGCAAATGGTCTGTACTACAGAAAGGAAATCACAAAGTGTGTTCAGAGGCAACTTCTCCCCAACAAAAGGAGGAAGAAGAAGGAGAAAAATGGAATATTTTGATAGGTGAGAAGGAGGTAGCAGCATGAACGGGGGTAACTGTAAAAATAAACATGGGAAATATTAATGGCAATGAAGAAAAGGACAGGGATAGAGAAGGTAAAGACATTGGTACTGTAGAAAAAATGGTAAAATAGAGGGAATGGTTAATGAGGATCAAATGGAGACAATCAAGACCACTACTCTGTTCCTTCAGTTTCACAAATGCTTTTTCTTTTTTTGAGGAGGCAGAAGACAGAAGATCTTAAGAGACATCTTTAAGAAAGAGGGGCCCCATAAATAGCATGCATATATTCTATCATTACACCATTACAACTCCTGACATAGCCTTGAATATATACAAATCATATAAATATAAAGCTTGTAAGTCAATAACCACTGATTGTTGAAAGGCATGCTTCTTAGAAACTATTTTCTGGCACGCTCTGTTATGATAATAGTTGCTAAAATGTGTTCTTAGCATGAAGATGTAAATCTATCAAATGATTTTGATAACAAAGAATTTCCAAGCGAAGTCCATTCTGAGTTTTTGTTGTTGTCATTGTTGCTTTTTTTAACAAGACCATATTCATTATTTACTGTGAAAAGATATATTACCTTAAACTATCTACACTGTACTCTTCTATACTAAGTCCACAGGCGTTCTTACTGTTTGCTGCTGACGTAGATGAATATGACATTTACACCATTAAAAATGCAAACAGATATTGAAAAGAGTACTTTCTCCTTGGGTGTGAGATTTGTTAGCTGATATTAGAAGACCTCACAAAAGAAATTAATATCTATGGGATCTGTGTGTGTGTTCTTCTCTAAATATTTAACTACAATTTTCTCAATTTCAGCATTTAGAAACTGATGTGTTAAAAAATCTAGTAGATGCTTAATTAGTATGCTGGATTTTGTGCTGTTCAGCATCATTACATTAGATTTGTCCCTGGCTTGATTTCACTTCCTGCATGAAATGACAGCAAGGATGTATTTGGACAAGCCCTATGTACTTTTTTACAATAGGTAACACATGTTCCAACAAATAGCATTGTGCGTCTATTGGAATTCTTCACTCTGTTTACTCCATTGAAAGAAATTGCTAAACATTTTTTAATTATTATAATTACAGCCTGAAAAGTTCTTTGTCTGTTCCATGCCATATATTATCCTGAGGTGAAGGGTAGAAGAGAACAGAAGGGGAACTCATTAAAAGTTTGATTAAAATTCCATGTTGACACACCTGCAAAGAAATATATCTGACAAAATTCAACCACCATATTAAACAATGGGAGTTCTGAAATTAATTTCAGTAGGACTAGGATTTTACCTTGTTTGCAGGGGGATATATACTGGGTTCAGTACTCCCCCCCCCCCCCTTTTTTTTTAATTATTTTGTATTTTTTTATTTTATATTTTGAAGAAACAGTAGAATCAGGAACCAGCAACAGCACCAACACATTTGCAGGCTGTAGTACTAGTAGAAATGGGAAACTGTTGAAATCAGCTTAGATGTCTAGACATGTAACCACTGAAATCCTAACATCCAGGTGAAGACATTGAGTAAATGTCAAATGTAGAGATGCATAACGATTCCTATATAGATAGTGAAACCAGAAGGGATCTGAGCACATTTTCTCAAATAAATGCCTTAAAACCTTTATGCCAGAATTTCATATGTTCTCTCTAAATGTTTCATGATGATGATTTTTTCATGTTCAGATAATCTTGCTTTAAACATATTGCCACGATTCTTTGCATCCTTCTGTCTGCGAATACCTTAGCTGTCACATTAGTAACAAGAATTTGTTGTGTGGCTCTCCTTTTACAAGAGGGAAGTAACTAGTTAACATTAGAATCATTTGAAAATCACCTGCAATAGCTTTTCCATACATAAGAGCCTCTTGATTTTAAGGTCAGACTCCTCTGAGCCAGGAAGTAAATGCTATTATCAAATAAGAGAACTGGGAGAATCTCCCATTTCCTGGCGGATCAGGCAGTCAATTTCTAGTCTTTGAGCTGCTGGACTTTAATCTGTCACTGATCCAGGGCTGAGCAGCATTGTTCACTCTGTTCCTGAGGTCAGGGCAATTTACAGGGGAGGAAGAAGGAAACATTTATCTGGCAAGATTTTTATTTATTTATTTGCTCTGGAAAACCACAGGGGCCTGCAATGCCCCAAAGAGAATGATCAGCAGTCCAAATCTGAGTAGAGGTGATCAGAATTGTATTATATCTGACTTCATATGAAACGTTAACTCCCAGAGAGCAGCTCAGCTTAGATCTCATTGCCCTGGGTGTCTGGGGAGCCTGGCATCCGAGACCGAGTCTTGGTGTCCCAGCACTTCTCTGTACACACTGGGAATGATGCGAATTGCATGTGCAGAGCTGGAACGGATTATTCTTATGCAGATACCACTGCCGAAAACGGGAGTCCTGGGCTAGCTCGTTGCAGACAAGATGACAGATTTTCTGACTCTGCCATGGGGAAATTATTTTTTTCTTCTATATTTTTCTCTTTTATTACACATCATCTCCACCACTGTTTTAGCAGAAAAAGTCAATTTAGTTCTCTGACTGGGCAAAGATTTTGATAACCTCCAGAACAACATAAGCTTGTTTCTTCCGTCAAGCGGCAGGCACCAGCTTTCTGATTTCATACATAGTAATGCTTATAAAAAAGCTTCATGCATGTTTTCTAACATTTCCTTCTTACTCAAGGAAAGGTAGCAAACCCTGCTTTGCCTGAGTCACAGTTCTGACTTTAAACTAGAGAAGAAAAACTTTTCTAGCTGGGCAAGGCACAGCTTCCTCCAGCAGCAGCAGGAGGCCTTCTCTGCTGTGCCTGTGCCCTTTGTATGTGCCATCCCCTCTGGTATCCTGGGTCAGCTTCCCTGGCTTTGGGGCAATTCCATGAGTTATTGTGGTTTGCATGGATCTGTGCTAACTACTTATACTCAAAAAACCTCCTGGCCACCTCCATCAGTGAGGCATAAGGAACTCTGCTGGCTTCCTTTTCTGCCTCACATAAGGGTGAAATGGTATTCCCCGTTTTCATCACTGACAAAAGATTCACTCCTAGCATAATCATAAATTATAAGTAACTTACAGCCTAAAATGTAGAACTTGGCTCCTAAACTGTTTGCAAACCTTGAGCATTCCTGGCATACCCGTCTGGGAATTTTGTGCGAGCCTTTTTTAATGAAAGTGTCTGAACTATAAATTTCTATGAGGTTAGATTAATTCACATCTAGACTTTGCTTCTTGCTTTCCCTACTTTTAATAGCAAGTGCATTTATCATTGTTATTTGAGAGGAAAATCTAATGGTTACCATTGATATTGTATGAAGGTGCATTCTTTACTTTTATAGAGATTTAGCAATTATGACAAATATTTGTTCTTGAGATCTTGTGCCTTGAGATTGCTCTTTGAGGTAGAATGATATGTTTTGTTTAATCACCATTTCTGATTACATGAACAGGTGAAAGAAATAAAGAAATAATCCTGTGTATTTATTTTTCTTATAATACTTCTTTCTAAGCTGTCTGTTCAGTACTGTATGCTATGCCTCCATTCAGTTTGTAGTTTACGTCTCTTGAATATGGAAAATACATGTCTGATTGTTAAAAAAATAAATAAAAATTGTTAACAGGATATTTCGAAGTTCCCAGATAAAGATTATACAGTGCTGGGGGAAGGTGGAATCACTCTGAGTGGAGGCCAGCGAGCACGAATCTCACTAGCAAGGTGAGTATTATGTTATCTATTTGAATGTTTCATATGTTCAATGTTTCATATATGGGGGAAATGTTAGGACTAAGCACTTAAAAACATGTGGATTAAGTTCTACTATATAAATATGCCCCAAGTGTATCAGGAACTTCATTTTACTACCAGAAATCTGAGTTTTACTCTGCAATTTTTTTTATGATACATCTATTTTTATTCATTGAATTTTAAAAGTTTGCTGTTAGACACATGCTATGGCTTAGCTGAAGATGAATCTTTCCTTTCTGATGAAAGACACTGTTGGGAGATTCAGAATGTCAAGTGTAGCTTTCTAAGTACCAAAGAAACACTTGTCATGCAAATGTATAAATCAAGTAGCATTCCAGGAACTTTCCCTGCTATGTCACTTATACAATGCAGTCTCTATATCAATTAATGACATGTTCTCTGTCCATAGTTAACAAAAAAGTAAACAATGCCACATTTCAAAATGTGTTGCTACTAGTTTGGGACTTTTTTTTTTTTTTTTGGAAAAAGAAGTGGAAGACAATCATTAGTTGGTACCTATGAGTAACTGTCTAGCCTTGTCTGTTGGGCTTTTCAAAGCTAGTAAATAATTTTGAAGATATATAGAAGAACAGCATAGGTGTTTTTCTTACAAATTAGCTGTGTTTATACTGGTTCACTTAGCTGTTGTCAAAAATCCACTAATGATAGCTCTAATTTGTAAATGGTCCCATTTATTTCTGTGCCAAATGCAAGTTGGGCTGGTTCCCATGCTCAGAAATGCTTGCTAGAGGTAAAATCAGTTATGGTGATCCATGCTGGCATCCCGTGAAAGATGTGCGTGCCTGTGTAAGGTTAAAATGAATTCATTAAAATAGGGAGGCTCTCAGTGTGAATCTTAATAGTGGTTTTGTGAGAGGGGAAAAGGGATATAGCCGTTTCTGTTTTATGTGGTAAGACAAGAGAGAAGGGGGAGGAGCGGGCAAAGATTCCAGGGAACACCAAAACAAGAACAACAACAACAATCAATCAAAATCAATTCAGATTTTCATCCAAAATTTACATGAACTCTATCCCAGATTCTATGAGTAATCCTGTCTGTTGTTTTTCAGATGATCACAGCTCATTTACTGGAGTGTTATACAATTGATATTGTGTATTGTCAGCTATTTAATAATTATTTTATGAACAATTAAATGTATCAGAAGCAGTAGTTGTATCTGCTTTGAATTTTGTTTGTGCTCTAGTCTAAACTCACCATACATCAAGGTGTGCAGGTATGTGGGTTGCAGATGAAGGCCTATGAAAGCTAGAGGAGAAAATTTAGGATTACAGACCTGGGTTGTACCCATCTGCACTGGAGATAAACTGGACATTATTTGCTTGGACTGCCTGCATCAATGTGTCTGGTGTACTCTATACAAAGTCGTATTAAATCAGAATCTCATCTAGAAGTGCCATCAACCACCCGTCATGAGAAGCAGATGCAGCTTGCCTGAGTGCAGCCTTCTAGTGAAGCACTGTCGGTGCCTGCAGCTGCAACAGGGAGAAAGAAAGGCCCATGAAAAAACACAGTACATGCACTAGGTTTGAGTTATCTCCCTGGCCCAGGACCCTAAAGTCAGTCATATGTGGCTAATAAGTCCACCATACAAATTATAGCCATAATCAGTGCTACCATTATTCCAGGAAACAAACTGCAAACTTTTACTGATGAAAGTGCCAAGAACAGTACAAACTTTGTTGTTGTGCAGCCACTTCATCATAATGTATGGTTACTGAAATCAAGCGCAACAGAGGATTTTTTGATAAAGTTGCTTGGTTTATTAATATAATTACTGTTATTGAGGGCTGTTTCTCCTGGTGGTTACATATTTTCACATTGTTTAACATAATGTTTTTAAAACTTATTTGGAAGGTACTTTAAAAAGTACTGAAATGCAGTTGTCCAAATTTTCTTTACTAATTATACCCTGATTCATATCACAACACTATTTTCGTGCTGACGGAGGAAGGCAAGGGGCCTTTTTTGAACTGCTGTTGAAATTGATCTATAAAAAAACTTCTTAACCATAGGTTGAGATCTCACTGACCCATGTCCAGGCACATGCGACTTAAGGGACTAAATCTACAAATAATTTTTCATGTCCTGAACTCAAAATATTGTACTGTCCCATTTAAGATAATGCTTGCAAGGTTGTGGTTTGCTAATACACTTGGCTCAGCAGTTTTTTCAAAGTACTTTTAAAACTAAGTCCCAGCACCTAAGTCCCTTCAAGCATTTATTTATATATGTGTAATGTTCACTCAGGCATCAGAAGACATTAGAGTAGATACTAAATAACTATTTAAATGTTCATTGTACACCTAGAGAGACTGTCAGATTCAGGTGTTAAACAGCTCTATAGAATAGCCTATGTAAAAAAATAGCTATATTGCTTCCTTTGCACAGAAATTAACAAAAAATTTAGCATGTAATGTAGTCTGAAGCAAGGAAACGCTTTATTGAAAAGTGTCTTATAAGCACATTAAATGCTGAACTCTGAATCCATATTGATACTATAGAAAAATCTTTTTGAGGCAAAGTTGTAAAGGCACTCATTTTGAATTTTATTTATGTAAATGTATAGGATTTGTGAAATTTAATTTCATTTCCATTTTCTCTGTTCAGAGCAGTGTACAAAGATGCTGATTTGTATCTCATGGATTCTCCTTTTGGATATTTAGACATTTTTACAGAAAAAGAAATATTTGAAAGGTACTGTATATTTTGAAAACTGTACTTAAGAATTCCATCAAGTAGCACGATGTAAAACCAAGAACAGAAATCTGCTTCTAATTGGTACAGAATTTAATAACAATACAAAAATCCTGACGTGATCAAAATGATAGCTTTTGGGGATGTTATGTTCAAGAATTCTTGTGGGTGAGTATTTTGTGTACAAAAAAACGTTAAGACAGTGTACTGGACATAACAGGCCTGGGCCAGGTGCAAACACTATTGCTCAGTCACTACGTATTGAACCTGCTATATTTTATTAATTCCAGAGCATGTAGCTTTATGTCTGATGTGCCTGTGTACCAGAAAATCTTTCTTTTTAAAATACTTATCTCAGTATACATTTTTACAAAAATCTGTATTTTGTCTGATTTTTTTTCTGTTGCTGAAAGACTGGTCACCTGAAAGTGTCCACTGACCAAGTGGATGACAGCAAGTTGTCCTTCTGGCTTGTCCTGTTGGTGTAGTTCAAAACAGTAAGGACATGTACTGCTATCCATAAAGTTTTCTGCCAACAAAAATTTGAAGTTTTGAAACTGAGCTAATAGATCTAAGTTACCCTAAGATGAAAAAAAAATATATTTCATTTTCATGTTGAACTCTGCTTTTTCCCCTTTTTTTTGGCTTCTGCATCAAAGTGCTCACCCTTCACACATCTCACTCTTACCACCTCCTCTGTAATTTGAGGAAGCACCCAAGACCATTCATACTGGGAGGGAGGGATGGATTGAAAATGGAAGGGATAAAAGCAATGTCTAATCATGAAGAGAAAAATATAATTTTTTAACACTTTTCTTTTTTTTTTTTTTTAACAGCTGTGTGTGCAAACTGATGGCAAATAAAACTAGGATCTTAGTTACTTCAAAACTGGAACATTTGAAGACTGCTGACAAAATATTGATCTTACATGAGGGAAGCTGCTATTTCTATGGAACTTTTTCTGAACTTCAGGGTCAACGGCCAGACTTCAGCTCAGAGCTGATGGGATTTGATTCTTTTGATCAATTCAGTGCAGAGAGAAGAAATTCAATTATAACAGAGACTCTCCGACGATTTTCCATTGAAGGAGAAGGCATGGGACCACGAAATGAAGTAAAAAAGCAATCTTTTAAACAAACATCAGATTTTAATGACAAAAGGAAGAACTCCATAATTATTAACCCACTTAATGCAGGCAGGAAGTTCTCGATAATGCAGAAGAATGGGACACAGGTCAACGGGATGGAAGATGGCCACAACGACCCACTAGAAAGGAGGATCTCACTGGTACCTGACTTGGAACAGGGAGACCTGGGTCTGCCTCGGACTAACATGTTAAACACCGACCATATGCTGCAAGCTCGGAGGAGGCAATCTGTGTTAAACCTGATGACAGGATCCTCTGTGAACCAGGGACCACACTTTTCCAAAAAGGGGAGTACAACATTTCGGAAAATGTCCATGGTGCCTCAGACAAACCTGTCTTCTGAGATAGACATGTACACCAGGCGCTTGTCTCGAGACAGCATCTTGGACATAACTGATGAAATTAATGAAGAGGATTTGAAGGTGTGTGTTGATTTACATTTACCTTTTTTTTTTTTTATATAGTGATGATTTTGTGCAATATATTCCTCATATCTTTTTTTGCCTGACTGTATGAATCCCAATGCAGTATTTCTCTGTGGAATACCTTTTAGAAGTATCTTTTTTTTTTTTTTTTTAACTCAAATACCATATTGAAATACTTGAAATCTTCAAAATTTTATTTTGTCTTTTTTTTTTTTTTTAATAGTTCTTGAATACTGTCTGTAGGGGCTTTAAGTAAAGAATATTTGATTCTCATAGACTTAAATCTCACCTTTGGATCATTTACACTACAATTTGAAACTGTAACATGGAAGAATGTTATTTTAAAACATTTATGTACAATTGACATTTTAAATGTCAAAAGCCATGAAAAAAATATATATGTTTGAAGTATTAGCCCAGTTTTTAAAACTAGAATTTGATCAAATTTGACAAGTTTGTCAGACTGCTTAGCTCATGTTCTGATACGGGTAATGAATAGAGAAGTAAACTGTTTTTTACTCTGTTTTTATGAATCACAGAATCACAAAATTGTAGGGGTTGGAAGGGACCTCGAAAGACCATCGGGTCCATCCCCCCTGCCAAAGCAGGTTCCTTAGAGCAGAATGAACATTCTGGAAAATACGCAATTAATCTTGCATTTTACAACAGTAACTGGATGAATATTCATTTTTCTTATAGTTATCAATTTTACATGATAAACTACTTTCCTTTCTAAAATTCCCCCCACTGCCCCCCAATTTATTTTAAAAAAACAACAGTTGATTTTCACAGGATAGGAAATTTTTCTAAAGTAGTTTCCTGTGTGGAAAAGAGTCTAGAAAAAACTTGTAAATTCATAATTTGCTGAAGCACTGCCCATCTTTTCTTTTGCTTTATCGGTCTCCACAGAATGAAGTACCTGAAATTATTTATGAATGTATTCTAACAGCACATTAATAATCTATGTTTCAAAATACATTGAAAGAAAATAGCTATTGATTAACTATTACTTGACTTCTAGAAATGCTGGACAAATCTTGGTTGTATCTTTCAGTGCTGTCTGAAAATTTCAAATTATCTGCAAACTGTGTTGTTATAGCAAAGATGATTCAATCAGTCAGTACCTTCCTCTCTAGCCATTATCATCCAATTTGAATCATAGATGGTTCAAACAGAATGGTTTATGTTGGAAGGGACCTTAAAGACCACCCAGTTCCAATCCCCTCCCACCTGACCAGGTTGCCCAAAGCCCCATCCAACCTGGCCTTGAACACCTCCAGGGATGGGGCATCCACAGCTTCTCTGGGCAAGTGTTCCAGTGCCTCAGCACCTTCATAGTAAAGAATTTCTTCCTTATATCTAACCTAAACCCACCCTCTTGTACTATCCCTGTTCTACTGTCACTGCACTCACTGATAAAGAGTCCTTCCCCATCTTGCCTGTAGGGCCCCCTCTAGGTACTGGAAGGCCACCATAAGATATCCCTGGAGTCTTCTCTTCTCTAGGCTAAGTAATCTCAACTCTCTCAGCCTGTAGCCTGAATGCTACAGCTCAATTATTTGGAGTCAGTCAGCAGAGGGAATGACAGCAGTCGTGAGTTAGCAGTAAGAATGATGGCATTCATGTGTCAGTATTTCTCATATGTGGATACTATTATAATTCTAAATACAATCTTATCAATTCTTTGCCAGGAATGCTTTAGTGATGATGCTGAAAGTATGGGTACTGTTACCACATGGAATACTTATTTCAGATACATTACCACCCACAAAAGCTTGGTTTTTGTACTAATTTTGTGTGTGGCTATCTTCGTACTTGAGGTAAGAAAATTTCCTGCTGTCATTTTACTACGATGTTTGTTCAAATTATGTTGTTTGCAATAGAAATATAAAGGGATAAATCAATTTGCTCATGTATGCATTACTTTGTGGCAACTGCTGTTAAAACGATGTTTTTGGATATCATTTTTCTGCTGTTTAGTTGAGCATTGCTCACCAGAGATAGTGATTAGTACATGGTAACAGAAGACCCATCAATTGAAATAACTTGCTGAGTGGTACCATAAATAAGACTTGTTGTCCTGAGCAGGTCTCTTGTCCACATGTGAATAATCTTCCATTTTCCATTAAAAGATATCTTTGCAGATCCCTGGGAGGTTAATAACAATAAGTACTAGAAAACTGTCAAAGAACACATACATAAATCCTGGAGAATTGCTTTCCAAAATGAGTTATTAGCTTTTCTCCTAGTGAAAGAAGGGTGGGGAGTGAGAATGCCTGTGATGGCATTTAAAGATGGATGAGATGTTCCTGCAGTGTGCAGAGAAGACTTTTTCCAAGTACAGTGGAAAGCACTGTCAGGACACATGTTGAAGAACTTCTGCCTGATCATATGCCTGATCGTGCAAGGCTATTTTCCATGTAATGGAAGTTTCCTGCTTTTTGTGTTGTCTCAATTTAAGAAAGACTTTTAACATATCTACATAATTTTATAGTGTCCTATTTTATGATTAATATCCTAAATTAAGTTTTTTGTTGTTTGTTTGTTTTCCTGAGGGATGGTACAAGTTTAAGAGAAAAGACTGTGAGATTAATGGGATTGCATTCATAGGCCAATTTATAAAATATAATACCATATTCTCTTGACATATTTCAACATAGATTGGAAGAAGAATCCACTAGGAACATAGGACTAGTTTCTGGCTGATTGTGTCAGTGCAGGGTTTTTAACAATTCTCAGTTGGCATTCAAACTTCTACTATCATCATAACTGGAGAACATGATATTCTGACTTTACACGAAAGTTGTGTTCTGGATGACTATATTATTCTTCTGGACCAGAAATAGAGCCTGGAGCTTGAGTCTAGTTTAAGATCCCAAATTTTTAAACCATCTCCAAATGCAAGATTGAGCATTTTAATGTATAGCTGTTCTTATCACATCAGCTTTATTTTCATGGTAGTGGAAAATGGCAGTATAAAGCTACATCAGCAAAGCTAAATGTGAGTTGCAGGGGTAAAGGAAATTTTAACTTTAAGGTACATCAGGTTTATGTTCTATATTTGGTGCACATTTCCAATATCAATTACAGATTTTTGCTTTGAAACTAGACTAAAACCTTTTAAAATAATTTAAAAGCCTCACCTTCTCATTGAAGAACAAATCTGATGACAAAAAATGTATCCATCTAAGTTAAACTCCACAGCGTGACTATTGCTTAAGTAAAAGCAATGTTTAAATTCAGGCTATCATGGTCTTACTCTTTAGTTATTTACTATAAGACCTGCAAAAGTTAATAGTTCCCAAGCTGAAGATGTTAATTATGTGCTGAGGTATTATCATAACACATTCCTGTACCAGTACCATAAAATATATGGTAAGAGGATCCTGGAAACTACATTTAGACTCCTAGAAAAGAAATCATAGGGAGAAAAAGAGCCAGACTGATATGTGGTGGCCTAGATGAAGATTTCCACTGGCTTGGTGGACAGACAAGAAAATGTGTTATAAAAGAAACTTCTGTTGGGCACTGAAGCATCTCACAATAAAAAAAGTTGAATTTCACATTAAAAAACAACAACAACAACAAACACAACCAACCACCCGACCAACAAACAAACAAAAAAAATCACTAAAACAGTTTATGTGTAGAATTATGTAAAACTAGCAATCAAACAAGATCAGACAAATAGATTTATCAGACTTAGGTATCAGCTGGCAAGAACAGCAATACAAGAGCAGAAATGCTAAAGGTTTGATGTTCGTATTTGAATAGCTGCTTTTGAATATATTGGGAAAGAGACGTGCTCTTTTGGGGCTATCAAGAAACATTAGTCTTAAAAACTTAAAATATGTTAAAGTTTACACTGAATGTTCCTTGTCATTAGGAATGCATTAGCAAGCCTTTGGTAATAGTATGGTAAAAAACAATAAGGGAATATTTAGGCACTTGAGAGCCAGATTGTCATACAAGTCTAAATGTACCTTGCTGATGGGATGCGCTAAATGGTTTCTGTGGAGGGAGGAGCAGATCTGACAAGGTTTTTGCTTCAGGGAAGTTTGATTTCCAGCCGTTTCTAATCCTCTCTCTACAAACAATTGTAATGTTAGTGAAAAAAGATAAGTGAGGAGAACATAATGTGACAAGACAAAAAATTGACTGTTTTCTCTCATTACAGGTGGTTGCTTCTCTTGTTATGTTATTGTATTTTCAAATGTGAGTAGTTATGATTGTTTAATGAGGGAATGGGGACTCCTTTACATTGCTTTTCACTGTAAATAATAAATTCTGCCAGAGGTCCATGTGGATAGGCACTAGCTTATATTTAATAAAGTGGTTCTTAAATGGGTGATCAAAATACCTTATGTAGACATTATCTTAAGCTGGTACTTCATTAAGTGCTAACAATTAAATGGTTTGTGCCTTATTACTAGATATGTGGTGATGCACACAAAACAATTCCTGAGTCAGCTCACTCTAGAGATGTGTGGACTTGACATTCCTGAACACGTTGTGGCTCATCACTGTCTTTCACTGGTGCAATATGGGATATTTGCTTAGGAATATTTGAAGTGAACTGTTTCTACGAGACCCTATTCATATAATTTCTTCTGCTCAATTATGAAAATTCCCAAAAGTTGCAGGGTCAAGCAGATGAAGGTTAAAACATGTTGAGCAACAGTATGGCTTTTCCTGGATTAATGATTTTGATCCATATTTTAGTCCTGCAGCACTAAGTCTGTATGTTTGAGCATAGGAAGCATATGGTGATTGAGGTCTGATTTGAGGGGGAATTTTTGCTGATGTCCCCTTAGAGTAAGTCACTAAGGTATTTGATTTTTATTATTTCATAATAATTCACCTTTATCAGCACTTAAGCTATTTTTTTTCTGGTTAACAGAAGTTCTGTGAATGATTAAACGGGCAATAAATAGATTTAGAGTCAGTATATTTTCACAGTGGTTTGGAGAAAACTATTGGAGGATTCATAGTTACAGACCTATGGCTTAATTTTTATCTTTGTAAAAACACTTAATTGCACAACAACAACTAGTTTTAGAAAGTATTACAAATGCACCAGCATCACCAAAGATGTCTGAGGAGAAGAATATGGCAAATATTGCCTTGGCACCTGAACACACACACAGTAACTTTGCCTTGTTGGCGCTTGAGGTAGATCAGGATTTATATTTTATATATACATGACATTATTAAAAATTATGGGAAAAGCATATAGCTAATCATTAAAATAATTAAAAAACTTTTTAAACAAATGTTTAAAAACATTGCCGTTTATTAGAGAAAATAAAAGAAAGAAACTTGCAATTTCTGGCAATACATTTATTTCTTATTTCCATCACACAGCACAGCTGAAAAAGTAAATACAACACAACCAGAAAACACTACCAGTGACAATCCCCCTGTGATCATCACCAACACTAGCAGATACTACATGATTTATATTTATGCGGGAGTTGCAGACAGCTTTCTGGCCATGGGAGTCATCAGAGGCTTGCCCCTTGTGCATACACTTATAACAGTGTCTAAAACTCTTCATCAGAAGATGGTGCATGCAGTTCTCCATGCACCTATGTCAGCATTCAACTCTTTGAAAGCAGGTAACTAGGATGGGAACTGATTGACTCATGTATGGGTTTTATTTTAATTAAACAGTTTTTATTCTGTTAAAGGATACTGTTGCTTTCCATTTATATTGTCAGTCAAGCTGAATGGTAAAAGTTTGCTACATAAAGTAATTTGTGAATCTTATAATGAGCTTTGGTTGCACTTTAAGTATGGCATATTTCAGTTGTCAGTTCTCATTCTGAAATATCACCTTCTAAGTTGGAGTATAAAGAGAAAGTGCACTGTTAAAACTCTTAGACAATAAAACCAGAAGAGGTTCTAATGAATAGCCTTTGTTTAAAACTGTGATAGAAAAGATATAGTCAGCTATGTGGTGAGTGACAAGGAGTCAGAAGTGGATGATAAATAGTGCTGTATTTCATGAGTAGTCCTACTAAAATGTCATAAAACATCAGTTAGTGTGAATAATGGTATTCATATTCAAATTTGTCTCTGGAGTTGATACAGAGTTCATTATATAACTGGTGCAACAAGTTCTGTCTGCTGCTGTACGTGAAATTCCTTTCCCATACTAGTATGCACTTACTGGTGCATACTAGATTAAAGGGAGCATTGGTAAATGGCAATGTAACACAGGGTTTCTTCTTCATTTTCCCATTATATTCTTAATTCTGTTGTTATTTGGTGATTAACACAATAATTCTGCTCAGAAACTAAGATAATGGTGTACAAATTCATACAAATGCTGATATGCAGATTATCTGTGCCTCAGCAAAGTCTGCTGCATAGGAGGTACAGACCTTATGCCTTGTGTCTGTTTCTGTCCTGTTTAATTTTGTTTCTTTGTTCTTATTACATTTTTTTCTGGAGTTTTTCTGATGTTTGAAGAATTGAAACAGACGTTATGAAACCAAATTCATCCATGATGTAGCTCTATTAATCTGTAATGAAATTGTTTGTACTAGAATATAAATCTTGTATTTACCCTTAGTATTTTTTATTCAGAAAACAACAATAACACTTTCTTTTTTTTTTTTGATTAAGGTAATAAATGTAGGATTTTTAAGGAGTGTTAAAAATGTGTTATTTATTTTTTACTTTTATTTTTATTTTTTTTTCTTAATGCATAGGTGGTATACTTAACAGATTCTCAAAAGATACGGCGATACTAGATGATTTACTTCCACTTACAGTATTTGACCTCATTCAGGTTTGTAGAACAAAAGTTCTAGATTTTGCTCTTATAGCACTGTAAAGTTTCAGTTGTAAATCATGGAAAAGAAATATTAATTATTATTTTAATAACGATGTGATATATCATTTAATCATATTAATAAGAACTAATGACCAGAATCAAATCCCATCACTCTCTTTCAGTCTGTACTTCTGTTTACATAGCTGCTTACCTTGTTAGTCAACTTCATTGCTTCTTTTTTTGAGTTCTTGCCCATTGTCTACCTCCACTGTTTGTGCAAACCACTTGTAAGTACTCAGGTTCAGAAACATTTTTGCCTTGCAGTTCTCTTCACTACAAGTACTCCTGCTGCTGTCCACATTCAGCTCCAAAAGGCATTCCTTGGTTTCTTTCAGTTATCTTTATTCAAGATTAATATTTTTAATGCAGTTCCTTTGATTGCATCCAGTCATTTTCATGATATTATCCTCTTAGTCTCTTCTGTTCCCAGTTAGGTAGCATCAAAATTAATTTACCTGTTGTCTTGTTTGAATGTATTTTCATTTTTTCTGTTCTCTTATCTTCTGTTGAAACTCTTCTTGGCCTGCTTTATTTGGAAGTTTCACCCATGATAATATGTTTTCAACTCTCAGTTGGGCAGTTCTGATTTTCCTTTTCCCTTCTTTGTTTTATTGTTCTTTTCTCTTTTCTCTTTTTTCCTCTTTTATTTCCTTTTTTTCTTTAATTGTTTTTCCTTTTTTACCATTTTCTTTTTTTTCCCTTTTTCACTATTTTCCTTTTTTTTTTTTTTCCCTTTTTCCTTCTTCCTTTGTCTCTGTGATTTAAGCCAAGTCTGCAAGGCATGAGCTAGATGTGTGTGATGAAAGAGAGCTTCAGGAGGAGGAATTCTTTGGAAGAATTTTATGTCTTAAGAGTTGTAGAACTGCAGACTTTCAGACTTTGTCTCTTTTTTTTTGATGGAAACACTTGTTTCCAGCATAATTCATGGGAAACTCCATGCATTGTAGGATCTTGATGAGTTTTGAATGACCTTCCAAATCATTCACTCTGAAGAGAACACTGATGAAATACAGAGAGAAATTCCAGTGTTTTTCAAGGAGGCTGCCTTTGTTTGCTCCTAATCCTGCCTATTCTGAGACTCTGTGGCCCTATATGGATCCCAGAACCCCTCAGTAGCACTAATGCTACAACACCAGCTTTTTCTCAAATAGAGCTAGCTCCTGGAACATTTTAAAAATAAAATGAAAATTATCCATGGCACTTCTGTTCTTCTCTACATTTATGTAGGAAATATGCAAGTCAGGTTTATTTGTCACAAACACTGTGCTGCACAGTCTGCTTGACTCCATCTGTGAGTTTGCTCTGATTTGCAGTCCTTACCAACATGATGATCTGTTCAAAACCAAGTCCCTTTCCCTATATCTTCATTAGTAATTGATAAATTTGCCTTGTGACTTTAGAGAGGACAGTGCAGCTCCACCTTAAGAGGTTCAAGAAAACTACAGCACTACTTTGTGCCCACCTGAAGTCATGAAGCTTTGCTGAATCAGTATACATGGACACTGAGAACTTCTCTGAGTTGTTGATGTCATCTTCAGTGCAATCAGGATTCACTGCTGTCTTTTCTGCTGTGGCTTTTTTGTTTCTGATGTTTTGGATCTGCCATGGAGGAGATATTCCAAACCAATTTTTGTTAGTCTGTCTCTGTGTCAAACCATGTACAAGAAGCTGACTAGTTTGTCAGGTTTCAATGATAAGGAAAGTCCCTAGATTTGGCTTTTCTGTTCTGATGCCTTTCAGAAGCTAACCTATAGTCTAAGGTCTCATAGGTATACCTCAGTCTCCTAAGTCTCAACTGCAGAGGTTCTTGGACATGCACCATAAGCCACTCTGTCTTCCCCCACTCTTCTGGAGAAGATCATTGAACCTACCCACTGTCTTGAACACTTTTTACTAGTCATCCCCTATAAAACATTTCTGTTAGACCTCTGTAGATTCAGACTTGTTTGGCAGCTTCTGACTTCCAGGGACGCTGCAATAAACAATGTCAGATTAATCTGAAAGATACAGAGAAGTTACATGTACGACTTTCTCTTTATATGCTGATTATCACAGTCACAGGATGGTTGATGTTGGAGGGGACCTATGGACCTAGGGCCTGGGACCTCTCCAATCCTTCTGCTCAAAGCAGGGTCAACTGCAGCCATACTGGATTTTGGATATCCACATGGGTGAAGACTCCACGGCTTCTCAGAGTGACTTGTTCCAGTGTTTGACCATCCCATAGTAAAAAAGTTTTTATGTTTAAGTGGAATTTTGTAAATTTTGACTTGTGCCCATTGCCTCTTGTCTTTTCAGTGGGTGACACTGAGAAAAGTCCATCTCTGTCTTCTCTACTCCACTCCAAATACCTGATGACATTTAAATATACATAAATTATAAAAATATTTTTTATAAATAGAGATTAAATACCATTACGTATTTATACAAACTGCTAAAATCCCTCTGAGCTTTCTCTACTTGAAGTTAAACAATCCCAAGTCTCTCAGTCTGTCCTCATATGTGAGATATTCCAGTCCTCTATCACCTTCATGATCTTTCACTGGACTCAATACAGTATGTCTGTATGTCTCATACTGGAGAGCCCACTCCAGTTACTGTCTCACCAGTGCTGAAGAGAAGGGGGAGATCACTTTCCTTGACTTTCAGGCAATGTGGCCTTCTTTGCTGCAGGGATGCATTGCTGGCTCATGGTCAGCAGGACCCACAGAACCTTCTGTGAAAAGTCGGTCTCCGACCTGTACTGTGGCTTGTGGTTATTCCTTCCCAGGTGCAGAGATCTACAGGAAAAAAAAGACTTCTAAGTCTATTGGGATGCCCAAATCCAAGTCTGACGGAGATGGAAAGTTGCTGTCCGCTAGCCTTCAGTTTATGGTTGCCTAAGTTTGTCATTGGGATATGCAAATGAATTCTGAGCTTTTCCCAAGAATTTGGCACAAAATTTTAGAGCTGGTTCTCATTCCCTCTTCTATGAGAATGAGATGACTCACATGACTCTCATATTTAAGGACACTGCTTCCTTCTTTGTTGCAGCAGTGGATGTCATGATACATTTTTTTCTTAGGACTTTTGTGGGCATTAGACATATCCTCCTTTTACGGATGATGGTTCTTCATCCAGGATAAATGAGGCCCCAGGATTTCTCTTCAGTCACTGAGATACACCCAGCTATGCAAAAAGGAAGAAAACCTACTAATTTTACATCAATTGCAAGAGAGAGCATGTGTGATGTGATGTTTTCTCTGACAGCCATCTGGCCTGCTTCCATACATTTTGAGTATGAGTTATAGCCAGCTAATGACTGCAGTAGCATTGCAACCAGCTTAAACATCTATCTGTCTTCTACCAGTGCAGGTAGAAGACAGGAGGGGTCTTCTTACAAGGGGGTCATAATTTTTTGGAAATCCTTCATATGAGATGCTGTTAGCACACATTGGTATTCCCTAGGGTTTAAATATATATATATATATATATCTCATATAATATATATATTTCATATATATATAATATATATAAAATAAGTTTTGAGACTCACTCAGAAAATCATAGTGAACTCACTGGGCATTTATAGCTATGGTCTTGACTGTGTTTCCCCTAAATTAATAAACCACCATTGGTTAACCAGTTTGGCTGCTGCAGTCGTTGCCACTCTGGATGCTGGCTGAGTTGCTGTCTCTACCACCAGCTGTGACTTCCAAAATGATGACACAGAGGAAGCACTGGAACATGTCTCCTGGTCTGGCCTCCATTCCAGTCCTGAAAGCTCAACCTCTGTGTATCTGCTTGAGCAGGGGTTGAAGCAAGTAGGCTCCAGAGGTCCCTGCCAATCTCAGCCATGCTGTGGTTCTGTGAGCTGGTCAGTTACAGTGATGTTTCAATGTGATATTCATCTTTGTCAAAATTGTCCATTTGCAGTTGTTTTCAGATGATAAGCTTGCAGATTGAAGTAGTTGTTTAGTGTGAAAGGTAACACTCTTATATAAAGCAGACTTTTGCTATTCTGCATACATGGATGTATCTGTTTTTCACCAATTCAGGTATAAGACAGAAACAGCCCTAGTGCTTAAGATGTTTCCAGAGTAAAGACCAAGACCTGATTTAGCTAATTTACCTGATTTAGAGCTACTGAGGATGAGGTCTTAGGAGAATGGTAGTACTTTCTGGTGGGTTAAATAGATTAACTCTGGAATGATTTTTTTTTTTCTGTTTGAGTCTTCTGTCTCCTTAAAACATGTTTGTTTGTTTGTTTTCCCTTCTAAGTAATACCACAAGTTCTCTTACGACTTATCTCCTGTCTTCTGATCAGAATGACTATAATCACTAGTTTCATATGTAGGTTACAGTCCCTGGAACAGGTGCTGATGTACTATTTCCCATTTTTTCTAATCCTCAGAAAAAATGATTGTCCCAGAATCTGCAGGAGAATGGGTCTCAGTTTCTGACAATCTAGCACACCTAGCCTAGGAAAGACAGGGACAGCTTCAGTAGGCCTGGGAGGTGGCTGCAGATACAGCAACTATCATTCTTACAATTTTAACTGGAGAGTGAGTGCATAGGTTTTTTTTTTTTTTTTTTTGTTTTGTTTTGTTTTGTTTTGTGTGTGAGTGTGGCTTCATAATTTAGAAGTTTGCAATACTGGCTGTACTACAGAAAACATTTCTTCTGTGTATTAGAAAAGATGACAGCCATTCCTCTAGGTCATAGATCTGGTCTCAGTTATTCTTGATCTTTTCACAGAGGCTTGTTCTCAGCCGCAAGTCGTACTTAGGTTAGCATTTTGTGGTTCTCAAAACAATACACAGTTGCCATGGGAAGGAGATTCATCATCAATCTCTAGTCTGTCAAATGACAAGTTTACTATATCAATAGTATTTTTCTTTCATTCTACAGTTAATACTGATTGTGATTGGCGCTATAACAGTAGTCTCAATATTACAACCCTACATCTTCCTGGCATCAGTGCCTGTGATAGCAACCTTTGTTGTGTTAAGGGCATACTTCATCCACACTTCTCAGCAGCTGAAACAACTGGAATCTGAAGGTATGAGCAGCAAAATTGGTAGACTCCTAAATCTGCAACAAATCAATTGAGAAGTGATTCACCCTTTCACCTCTTCTTTGCCTTTTCTCTTGTAAGATGCTATTGTCTCTGCGAGTAGAACACATATCTCCTTAAAAGCACTGCTGTTACTGATCCAGCCAATACCGAGTGCTCTGCTGCCAAAGAGCGATGGAGAAGACCTATTTAAAGCTGGGCTTTATCACCACTGCAGCTGAAAACAAATAAAGTCCTGACATACAGTTTTTTGATAGTAAACTTAATGTGAAAAAATGTGGTCAGGCTTTTTATGTGCGCCAAGAGTTTCTTTCTTTATAAGAAAAAAATTCAATGTCTGTATATTTCTTTTATGGCTGCATATAATTCTTATTTCTGAATAAGTTATTTGACTAAATTTCTTCCTCTCCCCCTACTATGAGACTAACATGTGCCCAATAAAATGGAAAAAATGATTCTGAAGTGTGGGTTTGCAGATCAGGACTGTGGTCTGGCTTTACAGAAAACTGGCAGATCCTCAGTTAGTTATTTGTGAATCTTAAACACTGATGATCATCTTCACTTTTACTCATGCATAACTCAGAAGCTCCTCAGATATAAATTTAAATTTGTTTAATGTTCACAGAGATCCAGCACTGTCTCACCACTTTAAACAGATCATGCAAAATCTGCTTAAAGTTACCACCGTGTCAGTAGAGTGGAATCCAGGGCACTAAAGTACTCTAGCTGCGCTAAGCAAACAACAACAAACGGCACAACCTTTACGTGACGGAGTTTGCAGAACTGTAGGAATTCATTTTGGCTGGGGAGAAGCCTTCTTTCCCTTGTGACATCTTACAGCAGACCAGGAGTTTCCCCAAGTAACATGCCAAATATGAGGAATTAGAAGACGCATTCAGTGTCTTCCTGGCTTGCCAGTGAATGGAACTTCAACCCATTCCCACAGATGCTGTTGTTGTATATCCTGTGCTAGGATTACTTAATATAAATTAAACCAATGACAATAGTTACACTGCTGAGAGTTAAAGCACAGGGCTGTGTATTTTTGTTACATCAAAGGTATTTTCTTACGAGTGTTTATGATGTTTCTTATTTAAACACTTTACAGCTCGGAGTCCAATATTCACACATCTTGTTACAAGCTTAAAAGGACTATGGACGCTGAGAGCCTTTGGGCGGCAGCCGTACTTTGAAACCTTATTTCACAAAGCTCTGAACCTACACACAGCAAACTGGTTCCTCTACCTGTCAACACTGCGTTGGTTCCAGATGAGGATAGAAATGATTTTTGTTGTCTTTTTCAGTGCTGTGGCGTTCATCTCTATCATAACTACAGGTACAGTTAACTTTACTGGAATACTGAAATGCAAGTCTTGCTTCTGCTCAACAGCTCAGCTGTAGACACTTCTGATGGAAATACATCATTGTATATTCCAGCATACATTGGACTCACTGATTTAAGTATGTCAGAAAACGGAAAATATGATTTACTTAAAATAGAAATTAAACAATATTGTGTGCAATCTGCTGTTGCAGAAGACTCATAGAAAGGATTAGTTTGCAAATAATATCTGAGGGGCCAGAACTTTCTTTTCTTGACTATGATTGCTATAAAAGTAGTCTTGTGGCTTCTAAACCACATTAATGTAACCACATGAGTGTACCGAAATGTTTGGATGGTGATTACCATGTGTATAGCTTGAAGTTTTTCAGTAAATCAAGGTTAATATTCCTCTCATTTTGCAAATGGCTGAGTAAGACATGGTAAGTTTTAATGATCTCTTAAAACCGCATCAATAGCAGAAGTACTCATTCAGTTTTCTAATTCCCACCCACTGACTTTTTTCCTGATGTGAAGTTTTGCAAATTCCATTCAAAATACCCATCAAAATGAGATAAGACAAAAGAGAAAGGCTGTATACCTTACTGTCTTGCTCGTATCTGAAATGCTGTCTGTGGCTGGGCCAGGTGAAGCCAGTCTTTGGCAAGCAGAGTAGGAGCTGAGAATTCCCAATGTGTCGGAACAGTTCAGTTTTGTAGAAAAACTCGGCAGGTTTAGCTACAAATAAATTTTAGTACAATTTTTAATTCAGTATGCTTTCATTATGTACGTTTTTTGTTGTTGTTGCTGTTGTTGTTTTTAAATCTTCATTCTCTGGCAGTATACTCCTTTTCCCCAGTTTTACACGGAACTTTTTGTTCAGGATCTGGATATAGTTTCACTGCTATGACAGCTGATGAACAAGGAGTTGCTGATTTTGTGAATGAGGTTTTTTATTCTAACAACATCCAAATGTAATTTGATCATATTTCAGTGTTGAGAAGGAATTATATAAAAGTGCACATTTCATCCAATATTGTATAGCGTATGAAATATTATCCTCTGTTTACTGTACTGGGAGCTCTCATGACTTTTGGAAGGGAAAAGAAAAAAACACATACTTTCTATATGAAAATATGCATCTACAATACTTTTGTTACCTAGGAGACTTTTAATTCCTCTAAAATTCATAGGGAAACAATATTTCATCTCCCCTTTTAGTTTTTTATTTTGAAGACCTAGTAGTTTTTTTTTTAATTTGTTCCTGTTTTTATTTGGAAAACTGACATATTTTTTTCTTCATTTTTTTCAGGAGTTTGATGACTAAACTGTGAATCTTTTTGTATAATCAACAAACCCATGTTTTCTGCATCAAATAAAAGAGAGAATTTGAATATGTATTTTAAGATGTTATATGTATCTTATGTATTGTATATGGTATATCCATATTAATTTTCTGATCTCTATTAGCTTTTTATTTGCATATATATTGAATATATGTTTCTCTCTGTAGGTGATGGACCAGGCCGAGTTGGCATTATTCTTACTTTAGCCATGAACATCATGGGAACCTTGCAGTGGGCAGTAAACTCAAGCATAGATGTGGATAGCTTGGTAAGCATAAATTGTGCTGTGCTGTGCTCTGTTTGTGTTGAGAAATTGCCTTATTTTGTTGATTGTGGATGTTCACTGAGTTATTATCAGACTTGTATGTCAATCAAATGTGTCAGGGAAATTCTCCTTATACCTTTTGCAGCTACCTACTGGCTTTGGCAAAGCACAAGCCAAGTTTTTCTATGATCAGAAATGCTCCTGGACTAGAAGAGAGAACAGCAAATACTTGCATTTAAGGATTCAGATTGCATATGTAGCAGTGATGGGAAAACTTCGGAAAGACTTGGCATTTTGTTATGGTTATATATCTAACCAAACCTTACTTGGTCCACTTAAGTGCTTTGCACAGCAGATCATAATGAATGTGTTTAAGTTCCTTTCATGCAAAATCAATAGTGATATACATTTTTCCTAGACTTCCTTTATGGTCTTTTTCTGGTTTTGTTTAAAATAACCTATGAAACAAGGCTTTGGAGTTGTTCTTGTTTATCTCTTTAATTTGTGTATTTAGTTCATTAGTTAGGATTGACTTTTAAGGCAGAATATTTCACATGGTCAATTCATCATCACTTATTTGTTGAGATGTGAGAGGCAGACAGGAAACTCATAAAAGAATACATTTGTTCCTGCAGTTTTCATCATGCATGAGCTTAAATGTATGAAAGTTTCGTATGTTATTTTTGAATTTAATAGTTACACTTCAGGCATTCTAGGGTTCATTTTGGACAGAAGAATTCTTCCAACAAAATTCAGAAGTCATATAAACTGTAATTACATCTATTAAAAATTGTGAGAAAAAAAATATCTCCCACATCCAGTCATACCCCCTCTGAATCCTAAATTAGCTTCTCAAGCCAACCATTTTGGCACTGGGAAACAAATAGCTTTTACAGCAGATCTTGGAGACCATTAGATCCTGATTAGCTGAAATGAGTTGTTTAAAAAAGAAACGGGGCAGACAGTGACAGTGAGGGAATATTTGCTAGTTCAGCATTTCTTTAAATAAGTGATTCAACTACCCTCATCCTGAAGGAAATCCTTAAGAGCGCTAAAACTGGGAATTAACCACTTACAACATCTAATCTCTTGTTTACGTGTATGATTAGTGATAGTCCAGAAAGCTGACTGCCATTCAGGGACACATTTTTTCCCTATCCACCAATTGTTTTAAGATGATTCTTCCTTGGGTTGTTAGAACAGCCTGTCTTGAAGGGCAAGCAATTTGTGCAAGAGTTTGTTTGCCATAACTGCAAGAGGAGCTGAACTGCAGCTCTGTGACCAATACAAAGTAAAACATGCCATTGGTAAGGCGTGATGGTGACAGTAACATTCAGACAACTCTCTTGTATAGTATTTTAGCCCCATAAGGCATAACGTTATCATTTGAAATACAACAATCTGTATGAGAATTATGTTTAGTTATTATACTGGTTAATGCAAACTGATGGCATTTCACACAAGAGCAACTGAAAATCTTACTGTAGGATTCGGAGGGTGCTGGACACACTAGTGTTTTAATAAAGAAAAACATCTCCTTTTCTAAAACATGCTGATGCTAAAGTGTCATCCATTAATAGCAATATAAAAGTAAATTAATTCCCTTTCCCCAGCAAAAGAAAGTTGCAATTTGCCTTAGGAGTTTGTGAGTTCTTTTCCCTATATTAAGACAAACCAGAGTGCTGGAGCACTGGTTCTATTAATGACAGTCTCCTAAGTTGCCTCAGTTTATAGACAGATGCTCTGGACTTGTTTTGGCACCACCCCCATCCCATGGATGTTTAAGTATCCCAGGTGCCAGGCTGATAGATATTCCTGTTTTTCCTGACATTCAAAAGCTGCTTTTGTGTTTGAGGAAATAAGAACAGCTTCATGGTTTTGAGGTAATACTTCTTCACTGGGTGATGCAGATATATGATTTTCTACACTTTATATTGTCTACATTTCAAACTCCCCCCCTTTAAAGTCTTTTACAGTCATTTGGTTAAAGCCTGGCGTAGTGCTCTGTTTTGGTTATATTTCTCCCAGGGGGTACTCCAAAGCCCCCCACAGGACCTGATTGGCAAGAATTGACATATCTCCTTGTGCCTCCAGTTACACATATGCACACGCTGCTCTCAATGACATTACTCCTGCCATTCCTTGAGCAGCTGTGACATCCATGCTTACCAGCCGGCACACGAGTGTGCCTGAGTACTCACAGTTGTAGGTGGTGTCTTCGGTTGTCATATAAGCTGGTGTTTTCTGCAAGGGGTTGAAACCCATCGCTGATGACACAGCTGCTGCAATTAGTGCATAACATTAACCTCGTGCTGATTTTTTCTTTTACAAAATATGCAAGATATGGGACATTTGAGAAATAAGTGCAGACAAAAGGATAAGAGGGTAGGAGAATAGGTAAACAGGATCGTGTGAAGAAGGAAAAAAATGTACTAGAAGAAATACTGGCCAAAGAGACTGGTAGGTGGCAAATTTGACTTAATTTCATGCAGCCTCCTTCTAGGGCTTTCTGTGATGCTGGCATACATTTTCAAGCAATGCGAGTTTCTAGATTCTGGATTTTTGTTTTACATGCACAGATATACTCTTCTTTGAAGTGATTTCTGTTGAACTTTATTTGGCTCTAGCTGAAAAATCCCCATTGTCTTTTAATACCCCATAATGGTTTCGGCATTTTGTTCTCTCAACTCCTGATACTTTATCTGCTCGTTTTCTCCTTTTTTTTTTTTTTTAAACATATGTTGGTCACTCTGACAACTATCCATTGTTTCATTTAAAGCTACCAGTTAGGCTAGATTTATCTCCTCACTTTGATCATTTCTACTAAAACCCCTTTAGCTGGTTTTCACTTTTTTTCTTATCCCAACAGGCAGTCTCGTTATATATATTATATATAATTTTTTTTTTCTCCATAAGGAAATAAAAAACAACTTTTTCATTAAATGATGCTTTCACAGATAAGCATTGGCTAGTCCCAGTGGAATGTTAATGCTTATAGCCTCCTCTTTCACTGATGTGTATCCTGCAATAACAGCACTAAAACTGGGAAGGACAATTCCTTTTATCAGGGAACAAGAAGTTGCCATGCTTTCACTGTTGCCAAGATCACTCATGTAAGAAGATATAAAAAGAATCCCCAAAAGAGATATTAAAAACACATTTGCTAAACTTCATAGTGCCCCATCCTGTACACCACGATGTTGAAGAATTATAGTGCATGGTACAGAAGTGAACCAAAGAAAAAAATAGGATTGTGAAAAATAATGTTGCTTTTACAGCTGGTTTTCATGCTTTTATTTTTCCATGCTATTTCTCTTTGAACCTGTTTAATTGGTAATTTTTAACTAGGAAATGATCACAATATTCATTTTACTATGGTCATCAGAAAACCTGAGAATACTGTTAGTCTAGTAAAACTTTAAAAATTAAATACTTGACTGTATAATCTGCATGAGAGTGACAGTTCTCAAAATGAAGGGTTGGTCATCTCGAAGGGCACAGAATCAATAAGAATCTGTGAGAACATTTTCTTTTCTGTCTGCAAAGCAATATGAGAAAGAGTAAAAATATCATCAGAAGTTTGAACTAAGTATTTCAATTTTGCAGTTTGGAAGAGGATTATATGACCTGTAAGTGCAGCCAAAACATAACAGTAAAATATAAGAAACCTTAGTAATAACATATGGTCTGTCTGCACCGACCCAGTTTTCACAGTGACTAACTGCGCATTTTTTATTTGTTTGTTTGTTTTTCACAACTTGAGCCATTGGACATTTTGTGGATGGCCTGTTTTTGAGGGGATGGTGTGTGCTACACTGTTGTTAAACACTGTGCCTATCTGGTTTGGAGAAAGTAACTACTCTTTCTAGCAGAAGAATATAAGGCCTTATGAAATTAATAGTATTAGATTACTTGTAAAAGAATTACTTCTTCCACATTCTGGAAACATAGGTTACATAATTATATTATGAATTCTCATCCAACGTTAAGAAGAGTTTAAGTGATATTAATGAGAAAATTAGAATTTGTAATGTTATTTGTAATGTTATTAAAATTTCAGTAAAATACAATTAGGCAAGGCTTAAAATAGTGTATTATGCTCTAGACATTTTTAGCTGAAAGTAGTAAATATACTCTTTTATTCTAAAGCATTAGTTGGAGAATGTGAATATAGCAGGTAAATTGCTGATAGGAATAATGGATAAGAAACTTGCTGTCATCTACATTCTACCTGTCATTATGAATGACAGAAGATATCTACCAGTGGAAGGAAGAATGGATATCATTGTAAAATGTTGCTGACACTTATGCTGAATTCTGCCCAGATCTAAATCATAATGCAAATTACAGAATCGGGAAAGCATCCTTCTGAATTGATTTAAAGTATTAAGTTGTCTAAAATACCCTCAAGTGTGAAGTGATTGATAAATCTGTCAGGGGAACTTCGAAATAGAGATTAAACTTTCTGTTATAAGATAAGGCTTGTTGGCCAGATGTCTTACTAGCAGATTTTAGCTATTGTTTAGTAGTAGGATCTTCGGGGCACTGACAGAAGTTCATTGCTCTTGACAAAGCCAGGAAAGAAGATGCAGTATTTCTGAAGCTGTGATATTTCTAAAAATATAAGATTTCTGGTTAAAAAAAAAAAAAAGTACTATATAACATCAACTAAAATAAATGCACGGTGTTCGTTGTGGGGGTTTACTAAATACAGTCAGACAGGAAAACAATCATCAGTCTCGTCCAAGGTCCTTCTGTTTGTATCACCAAAATGAGATGACATTCAACTGTCAACATGATGATTACCATGCCTTTCCATCTTGCACGCTAGTTGAGATGGAAATTGTGATCAATAGGCTTGGGTGTTAGCATGCCTTTCAAAACTTCTGTCACAGTTTTGTTTCAAGGTGATGAGAGATGTAAGCAATTTTCCTAATAGTTCCTGGTATTATTTATATTTGCTTCCAAATTGAAAATCCACCTAACAATATTTCAATCTGGATCGAAGAGCAGGAAGGAATGATAATACATCAAGTAGCATGAGTTTACAGAGGGAATACAAAAACATTTTAATAAGGTCAAAGATGTACAAAGGGATTTCCATAATGTCTTTAAAGAGAGAGATCTGGGAGTACAGATTAGAGAACAAATGCTAATAATAAGGCCCAAATAGTCCTGGATGCAGTACCAATGTGTGTATATATTTACTTACTTATTTTGTTAAAGACTTAATGACCAATAAGAATTGACACTGTCTTATAGCTTAATCTTGCTTTCAAAAGTAAAATTTTGGCAAAATAAAGACTGTAGTTAATTAAGTTAGGTGAACTAAAGTGCATAGGAACCTGGTTGTAGAAGAAACTCATGTCTTCTTGAAGTGAGGGGTTGGAATTTGTTTCCTGTATATCATGGGAATAGCAGTAGGAAATTACGGAGACTCTAAAACCACTGGGATTAGCAACATTCTCTGGAAGCATATTGGTAACGACAGTCTCCACAGAACCAAAACAAGCTATGCATTGGAGATCAACAAGCATAAAGAGAAGCACAACTTGACAAAATCAGAGTTAGATTTGCAAATGGCCCAAGCTTTAGATAAATATTTGGTCTCAGTTTTCAGTAATGACAGTGTTTAATATTGGGAGTCGGAATTGGAGTGGAAGGTAGGAATGGGATTTATAATCTCTGAACGGGAAATTACATGCAAAAAAACCAACAACACCAAAAACAAACAAACAAAAAAACCCAGCCTAGTTGTAGTTGCATAATGCAAGTAAGCACCTAAGGTATAATCCTGGTCTCCCTAAATTTCCTGTGCAGTCAGTGGAGAGTTACATACATCACCAGTGAGTTGGTCCATCTAAAAGTGGAGTCTTTAACTAAACGTGATTGGGCTCTGCAGTTGGGCATTTCAGTTAAACCTGTAAAACTGGGCTGGAATAATGCAGATCAACGCACCCAGACTGGGTGGCACTGGACCCAGTTCAGAGTTCACCGCAGAGTTCAGAAAGGACTGTCTGAGAAGCTGGAGATCTAGTAACTGCCGCTTCAGATGAACCCACCAGCCCGGCAGTGGTGGCACATGACAGAATAACAAACGGTACTTTCAGTTGAGAAGGAGAGATTAGAAGTCACTGATGCCACCATCAGTTTGTTAGTCCAATGGCAGGATCTTCAGAAACTAGTTTGAAGAAGTAAGCAAAGATGTAGTGCTTACAGAGGGAATAAACTCAAGTTTGCTGAAATTAGGTTGTGTCAGACTAACCTGATAACTGTGTTTGATGATTTATTTTCCAGACAAAAGTAATGCAGTAGATCTGATCTGATCTGTCTTCTGGAAAGCATTGGCTCTAGCTCTGTTTCAGAAATTATGTAAATGAAGGGAGATCAGGATTATTACAAAACTGTAAACTAGTTAATGAATTGGATAGAAAGGAAATGGCATTAAGCAGTAAGTATTAAGCTGTAGACAGGCTACTCAACAAAGATTAGGTTTGTGACTGAGCTAGTTTTAATCTTTTTTTTCTAATGCTCTCAACAAAGGAAAAAAAAAATTGTGTTGAAGAAATCTGCCAAAGGCACAAAGCTGAAGGGCAGTGTCAGCACAAAGAACACTGAGAGTTAAAAGGTATTAGGTGACCTCAGATGACAAATATGAAACAGATTTCAGTAAACAAAGTGCAAAGGCTTAACTTAGAGACTGCTAAGAATAACCTCTCTTGTAAGTAAGGATCTCTTCAGTTAGAAATGCCTGAGGTGGAGGAAAGCTTGGCCGACCACTGCTTGATCAAAGGATGACTGTAAGATGTGATTGTGAAGTAAAGAATATGTGTTGAGATATGGTTAATATAGGTAGGAAAGTATCAATGCATCTGTACCACGTCCCTGTAAACATCATTCAGAATGCTGTATATGTTCCGATCAGACAGGAAAGATTAATTTCAAGTGGGATGTCTGGAGAAAGAGAACGTATGTTAAGAAAGAGGCTTAAACCTGGATTTTCTTTAGTCCTGGAGAATAAAGGGTGACTCGATCTGAGATGGCCCTCCACAAATAGGTGGGGAATGCAGCTAGGAAAAAAAGAACTGTTTAGAATTTAAAATTTAAAAATGCCCAAGAACAAACCTGCCCATAGAATTAAAAGTATGTTTTATGATGGCCTAAGCAGTGAAGTTCTCATGAAGGAGATGAATTAACTGTCTATTAACTGATACTTGACGCATTTATAAAAGATTGTGTATGAGATAAGGAGGATCCCTTCTAGTCCCGTGCTTCTTTGAAAATTCACCAAGACAGCTATGAGCAGATAGCAACTTGTGTCTGAAGTCCATGAACTACAGAACTTGATAACTTCACATAATATGCACAATTACATATGTAAAAATAATTATGATGGAACTTCCTTGCATTTTTTTTCTAAAAATCTGTAGATAATCTCTCAGAAATATTAAAATGATGTCTGATGACCATACTCTTTACTTGATCATAAAGCTTTGCAGCTTTCAAATTCCATGCATTCTGCTGATCTTTGAAGATTAATCATTATTCAAAGAAATTCAGTTTTCAGACAGGGCAATGCCCTACAGGATGAAGGAGTTGAAGACTCCAGGATTTCTTTCACGTTAATAGTTCGCTTTCGTGTATACAGTTCATCTGCAGTTTTCACAATACATTATAAAGGAAAACAACAACAACAACAACTATTGTGTCCATTTTAGAATAAAGCAAGTGGAATCACATGCTTGGCCAGTGTTGTGAGTACAAGAGAAACAGAATCTAGAGCTCTATAAGAGAAGTAGCCTACCTTTTAAAATTATATCACAGTATAACTTACATAGAAAAGAGACTCACTGTTCTGGCTAGGAATTAGGAATAATTTAATTTTGTTTTGTTTGATAACTAAATATAATTAGAATACTGTTTGTTTTGATTCCTAGATGCGGTCTGTCAGCCGAATATTTAAATTTATTGACATGCCAACAGAAGAGATGAAAAACATTAAGCCACAGAAGAATAATCAGTTTTCAGATGCCCTTATAATTGAAAACAGGCATGCAAAGGATGGGAAGAACTGGCCATCCGGGGGCCAAATGACTGTGACGGACCTGACGGCCAGATACGTTGAAGGAGGAGCTGCCGTCTTGGAAAACATTTCCTTTTCAATAAGTTCAGGGCAGACGGTGAGGCACTGCTTTGTTGTCTTTGATCTGACTTCTATTAACTATTGAGGTGTCATTATAAACCTATTTATTGACTCAGTAAGTTTTTGTAAATGGAAACATGAAATTATTGAAGAACAGAACAAAGTAATCATCAAAATCACCTGAATGACAGAAATGTCTGAAAAAGAGCTCATCTGTAGGATTATTAGCTATGGACAAAAATCGTAAGGAAAATCATTAATGGCTTAATTATCCTAGAAGTCTTTAAGCTATTTACACCTCAGTGAAGCATGGTGAGGGTGTTTGAGCAGAATAAAAATGTAAAATATATATGCAGCAGTTCTCCAAGTCCTCTTGCAGTGCCTGAAGCTTGTCTCCTTCTCCTCCTGTGGACAGGGAAGTGTGCAAGTGAGCACAGATGCTGGGGGCAGACTGACCCAGGTGGAACAGGGCACGAAAGAATACTGGCCGGTGTGCCAAGGGTATCAACGCACCAGCGGCTCGGCGGTCAGAGGGGTGTTCCACGGGTGCTGTAGGCTATGCCAAATTATTATATAGCAAACAATAAACAGTTCTATTCTTTAAAAGGTTTACAACCCCCTAGCTAACCTTTGTGCAGATTTTGTGCAGTCTTAACTAATCTTGTGGGGTTACATTCAAGAAAGAGCTCTCTTTTCAGGGCAGCATTTAGGCAGGTGTTGAACACTCTGCTTGAGGTTCACACTGAAGTATCGTCCCCAGCAGGGTGGAAAGAAAGACTTGCAATATCTCCTGAGCTTCAGCTGTATGGATGAAGAGCCAATTTTAACTCTGTCACCTAGATGAGAAAACAGGTTCAGCGACAATGCCCTGGCCTTGCCATGAGGCAGCTCTAAGCTCCTAGTTTGAATAGCACCAGACTCTGCCAGATTTCATAGATCTGTATTAGTTTACATGAACTGAATATTTCATCTGCTAAGTTTGAGGGCATCAAAACGTTGATACTGGGGGTCTGACTTCTAGTAGCACCATCCTGAAACCACTCTGCCTTCAGAGAAAAGGCAACCTCTGATTCCTGGAGTTTGGAGGTGTGGGTGCTGCTGCAGTGTGGTTGATTTACTTCCTGGAAAATCCATTGAAGCAGAGGAGTAATGGGAATGAAAGATACTTTTGTACTGTACAGAGGAGGGGCAGAGCAATTAAAACAAAGATCCTTTTACGATGACTATGATTTAGACATTTTATCCAATTCCACTGATGAACCCTGCACTCACAGGTAATGCGTCCAGAATTGGAGCATGCTCCTTAAACTGAAGAGGATTTGTCTCTGTCCTATAGGGAAGCAAGGGAAAAACAAACATGAAAGGGGAGAGCTCTCATCTGCTGAGGTTGCTGGTGACACACAACATAGACCTTTGCTTGTCTTGTTTGGTCTGAGGCACTGCGATGGAAAGGATGCCAGGCAGCAGGAAGAGTCCTCACATCACCTTCACATTTATATTGTCATCATACAAACACAGCCCATACTTGGGGCCCACAATTCAGATTAGCTATATAAAATCCAGCTATTGAAAAAGTCAGTATCGCAGCTTTGGCTGGTGGTTACAGAATAAAAAATAATATATAAACAAATTTCTGTCCTTTGGCTAATCATAGACTAATGAATTTTCTTCCCTAGTTAATTCTGAAGGTTTACACCAGCAAAACAGAGCCTGGTGCAGTGTTTCATTCAGCCCTTGGTGTAGGCTTTTATCATTCCCAAATGAATGACATACACCAACCCACTGAGATCTTTTTGGGTTGCTCTCCACTGCTAAGATTTCTAAGTGTCGCTGCCTTGGGCTGTGGTTAATATATGAGCAGGATTAAGTGTTTGCTTTTATGAATTTGCATTGCAGGTGGGCCTTTTAGGAAGAACTGGTTCAGGAAAAAGCACTTTACTTTTTGCATTTTTAAGACTGCTGAATACAGAAGGGGATATCCAGATTGATGGCATCTCCTGGAACACAGTCAGCTTGCAGCAATGGAGGAAGGCCTTTGGAGTGATCCCTCAGGTAATGAAAATATTTTATAGGCAGCAAAAGGGCAATTGTGTGCCTTTATTTTCATTGATTGTATATCCATATACATGAAGTTACCTTTAGGCTGAAAGGTAGTTGTTTTCTGATAAGAAGTAGAAAAAAAAAAGGCAAAGATTTTGTGAAAAGGGAATTTGGAGGGATGGAAGTGATAATTTGCAGAAAATGCTACATTTTGAGAATTTCTGTTACTCTTACAAGAACTCGTCTGAAAATGAGAAGTTACACTCAAACAAAAGTGTTCAGAGCCTGCTTATCTCTTTGCCTCTGAAATGGTTCACGTTGATTCAAAATAAGATAGTGCCACCTAAAGAAAAAAATACAGTCAGTGGTGCTCTTACCTCCTGTTTTATAACCATCATGTTTTATGTTTAGTGTGTGAATACTATACATTAGTTATTTTCTTTGATAGGCTAGTAGCAGAACTAGTCATTAACTGATCCTCATGTTGGAATCCTCACTTTTTTAGCTGTCATCTCTTATTACCCTGTCATGGTGCACGTAAAAGGGGACATGTGATGCTATTTATGCCTGCAGGACTTCTGGCATGTGGGAAGTAAAATAATTTCTTCTCTGTGGAGTTCCAGAGTCATGCCCCGAAATTCATAGAACTACATAATGGTTAGGGTTGGAAGGGACCTTAAAGACCATGTAGTTCAAACCCCACTGCCATGGACAGACACCCCCCACCAGACCAGGTTGCTCAAGGCCCTATCCAGCCTGGCCTTGAACACTTCCAGGGATGGGGCATCCACAGCTTCTCTGGTCCTCACCACCCTCTGATTGAAGAATTTCTTCGTAACATTATCACTTCTATCACTACACTCCCTGACACAGAGTCCCTCCCCAGCTTTCCTGCAGGCTCCCTTTAGGCATCGGAAGGCCACTGTAAGGTCTCCCCAGAGCTTTCTCTTCTTCAGGCTAAACAATCCCAACTCCCTCAGCCTGTCTTCATAGCAGAGGTGCTCCTGTCTCTGACCATCTCTGTACTTGTTCCATGCCCTTCTTGTGCTGGGGGCCCCAGAGCTGCACACAGTGCTCCAGGTGTGGTCTCACAAGAGCAGAGCAGAGGGGGAGAATCACCTTCCTCACCTTGCTGGCCACGCTGCTTTTGATGCAGTGCAGGATATGGTTGGCTTTCTGCACTGCAAGTGCACATTGTTGGCTCACGGTTTTTCATTCACCAGTACCCCCAAGTGCTTTTCTACAGGGCTGCTCTCAATCCACTCATTGCCCAGCCTGTATCTGTGCTCGGGATTGCCCCAACCCAGATGCAGGACCTTGCCCTTGGCCTTGTTGAACCTCATGTTGTTTGCTCAGGTCCACCTCTCAAGCCTGTCAAGGTCCCTCTGCGTGGCATCCCTTCCCTCCAGCACATCACCAGCATCATTCATCTTTGTGTCATTCACAAAGTTGCTGAGGGTGAAGCAATTCCCCCAAAGGCAGCAATTTTTAAGCACTTTGGCCTTGCCAGAGCAATCCCTTCCTTCACTGCCAGCTACACCAGGCAGTCACTGCTCAGGTTCTCCTCCCAGCCCAGCTCTGCCCACCAGGCCGAGCCTAGCTGGCCAGGCCTTGCTTGGCTGGCTGCCCCGTGGCAGCTGATCTGTCACCCTTTCTTCTCTGCTCTGCAACTCTTTCATTTCTGTCTAGTCCTGTAAACTTATTTTTTTATTACTTCTGGTTCAGTGCTGTCAGCATGACTTTTGGGTGCAAGCAAAAAAACAAGTCACCCTTTCAGGTCAAGGTAGCTGTGCTGCAGATTGTAAATACACCTGTGTCTAGATTGGCAAAGATTGCCTTGATGGTTTAGTTTGTAGAACAGGTATGTTATATGACTTGTTGAAGGGTGCTTTTGTGAGAGTAAGTTGTCTCCATTGGGAAATTTTTGTGACATAGTGTAACTTTCTGTGTGAGAAGGGGCTTCCCTGTCTCTCCCATAATCATCATTTTGCTTTCACCTTTTTCTTCCCTTTGGGATGTGGGTGCCCAGCCAGGTTTCTGTTTTCCATCTCCAGCTCGCCTTGGGAATGCATGAGCTGAAGAGAAAACTGAATGCTTTGTAACTAGTAGCCTTGCGGTCACAGTGAAAACTATGTTTAATAATTCCCATAGCTGAGAACTCTCTACAGAATCACTGATGGTATTGAAAACATCACTCTGTAGCCATCAGCCAAATGTGAGAAATGTTAATTAAGTGAGCAATGTAACTTGCTCTTCTGCTAGTGAGACACATTGTTTGTTGTTAAAGTTACACATTTAATTTGGTTTGGAAGTCCATGATACGTGGATCAATGCCAAAAAATCTCAGCCCTGTGTTCTCTGGAAATCACGAGTTGCCAGTCTGTTTCCGTGCTTCGTTTTGCAGCTTCTGTCCAAAACTCTTTCTGAGGAACCTCACATTGTACCTCAAAAGCTCCCACATACAGAATGAAATAATGTTTTCACCAGTATTTTCCCAGCAAGGAAGAGAAATTACTTATGCCTTCCGCCTTTCCCAGCAGAACAAAGAGTGCCTTTTGTTCTCTGCCATTCACCTGCAGCTTCAGAATGGAAAAAGAAAAAAAAAAAGAGAAAGTCACCTTTCCTTTCCTGGGAGGCTGGCCTATAACAACACATGGATGTTCACAGCCTCAGGAGAGAGGCTGCACTAACAACAAGAGAACGGAGCTAGTTTGACCTGAGGCATGCTTCCTCATGAAAATTTTCCAGCGTTGTTCTTCTCCTCCTAAATTTTGTAATTTGAAGGAAAAAAAACCTTTTCCTCCATAGGACTGTCAATAGATGTCTGCATAGCACCTACAGTGTCCTAACAGCGGCACATACTGCACTCTGCTCCAGGCAGGAGGTGCTGAAAGAGCCTGAGAGGCAGTCAGGGCTCACACTGAGCCAGAGCAAAGGCAAAGATCCATCTGCTCCTTTCAGTATATCAAATGCAGCTGTCAGTGCACGAACTGGTAAATCACATAAAACAAGTTTCCTGGAGCACCCACAAGGAAGTTCCTTCCTGCACCTCATCAAAGGCTGGCGCTGGTTAAGCACAGCCTCGACCACAGCTCTGCTCCTACAGGATGTTTGTAATTCTCATGTAAAACAGTAACTCAGCGATAACAGGCTGCTGGAAGCACAATCACAGCCCATCATCCCTTTCTACGGGCAGCCCTTTCTGATGCTTCTTCCACAAGACTTTCCCCACCACATTTCCAGCGTGTTTGGTGAGGAAAGCCAGCTGCATCCGATTTCATCACACTGAAGCGCTTTTGCATACTGGTCCTCAAGCAGATTATGTCCTGAAGTATTTGATGGAGCTAGGTTGATGAAAAAGCCTTCAGAAATTTGGCTTTGAAGGGAGAACAAGAGATCTAGAGCCAATTTCCCATTAAAACAAAAGAGGAGAAACCTGAGATCCATAAGGTGTCAGAGTGGATATTTCCTTGAGCCTTGAGTGTTATTCTGTTCATATTTAGACATTTAATCATCCTGGCAGATCTCACAGCATTTTCTACCTGTAAATATTCCATATAGAGTTAAAATCAAGCTTAGTATGGAGAACAAGATTACTCTTGTTAGTGGATTGCCAGCCAACCCCCTTTTGTTCCTTCTTTTCACCTAAGAAGTGACATTTTACAACTTTCACCTATTTACTTCCAGTTTTTCAGTAGCCACCTCACTTAGTTTATTACATCTGCCTGTCTGTCCATCTCCACCACCATCTTTGAAGTTGCAGGAGTGGCTGTTTTGTACCATCCCCAGTCACTCCTGTGCCAGGAAGCCCAGCGCCCTGGAGGTGCTAATGTGAGGGTCTTGCAGAGTCTGGACTCCTGCAGGGCATCAAGGCATGTCAGCATCACCACACCTGGGAGCATCTGCTGCCCCAGGCCCATGCACAGAAAATCAGTAAGAGTGGAGATCAGTAAGAACCCCACGTGCTCGTTCAGGACATTGTGCCAGTTATCCTCTGCATGTGGGTCCAGTGCTTCCAGGAGCACAGCACCTGTGGGAGGAAAGGGTTTTAGTACCTTCAGGAGAGCTTTGAACCTTACAGAACTGGTTCCATAAAATTTGCCATAGATCTTCATTGCTCACATGCTCTTATGGTTGACTGTAAATATTTTAATGTCAATGCAGTCACTAAAGGACATTTACAAAAACAAAATCTCCGTACCTAATACTAAGGCATTCAGATAAAAAATTCATTTTTCTTTCGTGTTAATATTGTTGCCATGATATTTACGGATTGGAGGAGGCAACATGGAGGTGATATGGCCGTTACTTTAACTTTCTGTGTGGGCAGCTGGTGTCACGGTCCTGCTAAGGTTGCACATGCTCTCCAGCCCTGGGCATAGGGGAACAAGGAAGGGTTCACAAGAAGAGCAGAGCGAGGGGTGCTGGCCCATGGGTCTGGCTCAGGGCTTGTGTGGGCCTTTGTGACAGCAGCTGCTCACAGCCAGGATATTTTCACTCCTTATCAGCCTCTTGTAAACTGATCCTCGACTCTTCTGTATGCATTTCCATAGGTATGTCAGGGTCTTGGTTCTCTACACAACACTTAAATCACTTAGGGAGCTTATCTGCACAAACTGTGTGTACCCAACACCATAACCAATATGCAGAGGCTCTAGCCACTGAGGGGGATTAGTGCCCTTTAGAGGGGTTGATTTACAATATTTGGGGTGGGCAGAACATAAACATGACAGTATTTATATTCCTAAGCCTTTTTGCTTGTGGATGGGTGTCAGCTCTGAGAAACTGTTTCTTGTGTGATCACACCCATTATCATTCTGGGCGAATACGAACAAGTGACCGAGAAGGAAATGGTTCCAGACCTAACTGCCAGTCTTCCCAACCATCCAGCTCCCCTTCCACCACTTTCCTTATTCCAACTTCTTCCATATTTATAAATGACGCATAAACCCATGGAGTCACTTTCCTCCTCGTTCTTCTTCTTATTATTATTTTTTTTTTCATTTTAATCTTGTAGCATTCAATAACTTTTTTTTTTTTCTTTTTCTGCTTCTTTTTAAATGGATTGTAAATGGCCCATGTGACTAACACCATATTTACTCAAGTGAAGCCTATGTGGTTTCTAATGAGCTGGGAGGAAGGAGGTGTTGAAATGAATAGAGAAAATACCAGAATTTGGGACAATTAAATATTTACCTTGTAAAAAAAAAAAAGTGTATTTTGGGGAATAGCTTGCTTTTCATGCCCTACTTCTTGAAAGCATACTTATTAGGAATAACAGCAGTTTCTGAAGAAAGTGGTTCCCTTTATTTCTCTCCTTGCTGCACTTCAGCAGGAATGTTATTCAGACCTATCTTCTTTAAAACTGGTTTGTTCAGTTAACTATTCTTCACCAGTGAGAACTGAAAATACCTATTCCCTTAGTTAAGTGGATGGTGCTCAACATGCGAACAAAACCATGTCTGACCCTGCTTCCATGGCGCTCTTATTTCCACCGCACTGACAGAAAGTGCTGCTTGGAAGGCCCTAGTCCTGCTGCACACACGTAGCCCCACGCACACCAACTCACCAGCATGGGGCAGGGGGAAGGACGGTGCTGCACGCACTGAGCATTCAGTGTTAGGGTAATGATGATCATAAAGGAAAGGCACTGCTCTTTCCCTGGTATCTGCCGAAGGTACCTCGATGCCTGTTAGCTGTGCACTGTGCTGCCTCCCCTGAGGCTCAGTTGGGTTCTTGCTCGTGGAGCAGTGAAGGGGTCTCAGGTAAGCACCTCCGGTGACTGCAGGGCAGCATCCTGGGCTTGGTTTTCTCCTCTGCTCTCTTGATCGAGGTACTTTCTTCCCTCTTACACCACAGAAGTTATTGGCAATGGTCTGCATCTCTTAATTAAGTAAATTAATTAGAATGATTTATTTTAAGCTGTTACTTTTAAACTCCTAATTAATCATAATGAAATGATTACTGTAAACGTGTGTATAAATCACTCTGAAATCTGATGAAAGAATGCCAAGTTCCCAGGTTAGGTCAGACGGAAATTGTAGTTGACAGGCCACACTCTGGGAAAGTATCTCCTAACTATATTGCTCAGCCCTTTTCTGCTAGAGCAGCTCGTCCTTCGCTGCTTTCAGTAGCATTGGACTACCAAGACTTGTTTTAATTTCAGCCAGAAATTATCTGGCTGTGAATTACTTGCATTTCAACATATCATCTCTAAATAAATATTTTATTTTAGGAAGACAAAAGGAGAGGAAAATAATTGTCTCAAATCCTTCCTCTTGATATTTGTTCCGTATGCACAAGGAAAGAGCATGCAAATGGTAGTATTTCCCAACACGGTACTTTACATTCTTTGAGAGCGAGTTCTCCCTGCTGTAAGCAGCAGGTGTACCGAGCAGCATAGAAAGCAGCAACTTAGTGTTATCCCATAAGAAATGTTGTGCAACCTCAGTGTCACTTGAAGAACCTCATTTCCACTGGTCTGACACACCCACCCCATGTAAAAAGAGATTAAACAAATATTTAATTTCGTCTGAGTCATTGCTTTTCAAGCCACAAAACATGTATCTAAGGGATGTTTGTTTAAATCTCTTTGTCTAAACTGATGAAAAAAAGCAGAATTCGGTAGTAAACTTTAGAGCAAGAAGGATGTACTCTCAGTGCTGAGAAATGTGCATCCTCATCATCCTCCGTGGCATCAGGAAGGCAGAGGACAGAGAAGGAAGATCACAGTGGATGTAGCATCCATCAGTGCTGCCTCTTGTGCGAGCAGCCAGCTGGTGCTGCGCTCAAAAGTCAGTTGTGCTGTGTCACATCCCAGGGACGTGACACCGGGAGAGAGACTGAAAACATCTTTGCAGATAGGACTGGGACATGGTGAAGTGTCAGGTAACAGGAAGATGCTAAAATGTGTTGGACTACAGGTGGCTGGGAAAAGACAAATTCACTGATGAGGAACGACTTAAGACAGTGTCCTTGAATATAGCCAAATATCCATGAGGTTTTTTGTCTCAAAGTGAAATTGTGGAAACGCACACTTTGGGTTAGTGATCTTTTCTGACTATGTTTCAAATAATAAAGAGTCAAAATGATTTTAGAAAGACATATTCTGAACTTAAAATACAGAAAAACTTTTATTCTGAAAACTGCTGAAATGGTATTTTTAACATTTTTCGGTCAAGTTTGGGTAAGTTCTAACAAAGAAAATTGCCAAAAACTAAACATAAGTTTTTTTGAAACCACTTTTTTTTTTTTTTCTAAACAATGTTTTCCATAATTTTTAAAAATCTGCAATAAACTTCAGCTGGTAACTGGAGAAGGTGACTTTTTTTCTCTGCATGCTTTACAATTTACAATGTCTTACAGGATGTTTCATGTCTATCTATCTATCTGCATGTCTTTTTTCTCACAGAAAGTGTTTATATTTTCCGGAACTTTTCGGAAGAATTTGGATCCTTATGGGCAATGGAATGATGAAGAAATATGGAAAGTTGCAGAGGAGGTAAAACCATTCAGTGTTGTTTGTGTCCCTCTGGTGAAGTGCGTACAGCGGAGTACAGCGTAGGTCAAATGATTGGCATATCTCAACAAAGTGCTGAGAAAAGATAATGCTAGGCTATAAACCGTGTTTCCTTATTGCCTAATAAAAAAAGTTGCCTTTGTCAGAGTTACAAAAAAATAAAATAAACTTCCGCACAGCACAGTCTGAGTTATTCGTGCAGTGATTTAGCATAGGTGAGGTTTTATGTATGACTCCGCTGGCTGACCCTGAGAGAAAAAGCACGGAGAAAGATGAGACAGTGAAAAATCCTGTATTTTTTTGTTATTTTAATGCTTTGCCAAACATGTGACATTTCTATAAAGTATTTTTCAACTGAAACGTGTACCGATGACTAGCAAACATTTTGGAGGCCAGAAAAAAGCGGGGAATTTCTGTGGCCTGTCCTAGATGTAAGACCGGTATTATTGCAATAGGAAATATTTATACTCAGCTTAGAAAAACCTTTCATCAAAAGATTTTCCAGTTATTGCAATTCTTGGGCCAACTTTGAGCTGGAGAAGGAGCTCTCTCTGACATTGCATTCAGGCTTATGCACAATTTGTGTCACAGGCAGCTGCCTCCTTCACGGAGAATAAGAATCAGGGACTATTGGATTTTCTGAACCTGAAGGTTTTCTTTCTTCTAATTTAATTTTATGTTGAGGTTTTAGCAACATTTTTGTTTTCAAATTGCTCAGGATTAGGAACCAGATTTTTACAGTTCTGTTTCCATCTAGAGATAAAACACCACGCATTATGGTTGTAAGATGCCACCTATTGGCTCTGATAGTGTTTAGTAAATCGCATGGGTGTATACCGTGCCCAAAGAAAACGCTGCTGAGAGTTAAGGGAGGGGAAGTGCTGCAGCCTAGAAAGCAGGTGTCTCCTTCCAAGTTACAGATGACATAATTAATACAGACTCAGCAATGAATTGGTGCCATTTTCCTTGTTCATAGCAAGTCTCAAGTATCATAAAACGCTTACAAGTGTGGGAGTTAATCTGAAAGCTTCCTCGTTTCCCATCCAGGAGGTTAGCTCTGTCTCTGCTCTCAGTCTGAGCTTTGTACCATTTCTTTCCTGTCTTTGGAAAAGGGGAAAGTGGACACTCTCTATGCATAATTTACTGTTAAATAAAAACATCACTACATTTTTGGTTAAATGAAATGACAGGAGCTTTTCAGCCAGTCCTAGCGGAGGCAAGGGAGCACTCAGCACTGTGACTCTCTGATTCCTGAGACTGGGGGGAAAAGTTGAATGTTGATTAACATTCCCTCTCTTGAAAAAGACGAGTTCTGCTGCTTTTGAGGGTGGTTTTCAGTGTGTGTGTGTTTTCAAAGAGCTAAACTGTATTTGTAACTGTGTGAAAAAAATTGTTTTCAAGTGTTTATCACTAGGGAGTTTGGCAAATCTGTACGTGATACGGAGTTTTTCAGTTAATAGGCAAGAGAGTGCAAAGCAAATAGAAGAGAAAAAGAGCTGTAATACTTTTTAGTAGGAGTGATTTGATTGTTTACAAAGTTCATGCTCTTGAAATTTGGCTCGCTAGAGGCAATGAGTCAGTGTAACTTTGGGAGCGCGGCACAGAAAGAAAGCTGACTTCCAGCTTATCCCGGATCCACAGTGGCTGCTGAGGATTTAGACAGTGCTGCTGAGATCAGCAGCAGCTTTTGACGTTCCCTGCAATCAGCTGCAGAGAGCAAGGTGTAGTCTGGACAAATGTCAGATGTTTCATTTTTCATTGCCCCAATATTTCAACACCTGAATCTGTCAGACTTTGGGGGCTAAATTGTGCTCTTGCAGGCAGCGGGCTGGACCCGAGAGGATCCTCATGCAGTTTTAAGAAGAAAGCAACTTTTCCAGCTGAAAACCTGTTGCAGAATTTCATTAAAGGGCAGCATATATGTTAGAAAGAGGAGTGAAGAACAATGCAGCAGCCTTGATTTGCTTATAAATAAACGCATGAACTCTGTCAAAATACAAAACACGTACCCACGCACCACAGTTTCACATGGTTTTCACATAAAAAGGAAACACAAAGGAATAATTCCTTTTTTTTTTTTTTTTTTTTTTTTTGCCTTGGAATGAAAATGAATTGCAGATCAGTAATATTTCAAAAATTCAAGGCGGGGCTCTTCATAATCCACTAGGGTTGCATTGCACTTTTATAATGTATTCTGGAGCAATGCAACTCACATATGTTTTCTAGTTCTCATATTTTACAACCATTTCTCTGTAAATGCCAAAGAGCGTGGCCAGTTTGGACACATGGAAGATGCAAAGCTTTGGGGTGAACACAATGCACTTCCTGATGTGAGCTCTGGCAGAAACAACCAGAAAACACCTCCTGTGCTGGGTTTCAGTTTCTGGTACAAGTGAAGCAGCTTCCCATCCCAAGCACCCCTCTCAACATTTTGCCATCGGTGCCAGAGGAAAGCCCGTGATGCCTTCAGGCTGAGCAAAATGCACAGGACCTTTGAGAGATCAAAAGGAGCAGATGGAAACGCTCTCAGAGCCATAGAGACAACCGCCATGGTGACCTGGGTTATTTTCTCTGTTGATGTAATGTAGCATGTGAATTTTGCTTGTTTCTTTTTACCCTCCTAGTAACCAAAGAGGCCTGGTTTCCTTTCAAAAATCTCCTTAACATTACCAATGACGCACGTCACTTCTGGATAAAAAGTTTAAAATACATTGCTTTCCCTAGCCTTCTAACTCAGAGGGTTTTGGTCAAAATGCCAGAAGCCATTGTATGTGACAAACAAACAGAGCATTAACTCTCAGCTTCCCAACATAAATCCTAGCACGTTGTATGGCTCAAATATTTCAATGCTTTTCACACCATCCAGCTTGTAGTCTTCATAGGACAGATACTTGTCTTCATCAATTTATATTTTCTGTTTACTGTCAGAAGTGAAAGGCAAGGAAGTTAAAGGCACTGGTCGTCATACCCACAATGAGCAGTAACTGTACCTCACCGACTTTTCCTTTTTCTCTCCGGCAGGTTGGGCTGAAGTCTGTAATTGAGCAATTTCCAGGCCAGTTGGATTTCGTTCTTGTGGATGGCGGCTGTGTCCTCAGCCACGGGCACAAACAGTTAATGTGCCTTGCCCGGTCAGTCCTCAGTAAAGCTAAAATCTTGCTGCTTGACGAACCGAGTGCTCACCTAGATCCTGTGTATGTATCATTTCTTCTCTTACGAAATAAGAAAACCAGTCAGGCAGCACCCCCTAAAGAGACCTTTTGTAACTTCTCTGGTCTGGTACTAAATCTAATTTCAGCTTCAGGAACAGACCTTGGTGAAAAGGGAGGCATAAAGTGTGCGACCTCGGAGGGTGCCTATGGGGAAGAACACAGTCCGAGGCTGTTTCTGTCAGGGCAGCAATTCATTCCTAGTCTGCTGGCAGCAGTCTGGCCGTGCAGGCTGTCCTGCTTTGACCGGAGGATGTGGGGTGGGGGTGGGATGTGCAGCCACATACACCGTACCCATCTGCGTCATGCTGAATTGTCCATAGGGAAAGGCCAAACAGGTCACTGGCCATGCTCAGTGCCGCTGCACCCTTGCATGCCTGCGGGGGTGTATGCTTCGTGCTGCAAGCTAGCCTGGAACAAACAGAGCTCTACCAGAGAGCCCAACATCCTGCTGCCTAATGCAAGCTGGTGGGACCCAAAGTGGCCTCAGGGGAGCCCTGCGAGGCCATAAAGCCAGACAGACTCAAAAACAGGGTTTGAAAATTTTGGGTGTTCCTCCACCTCTGCTCAGTGCTGTAGCATTGCTGTTCTATTACCATCGCAATGCAAGGTAAGCGCTGAAACTGCAGGATGTTGGGCACTGTAAACATTAACAGAGGGGAAGAGACTCCGTCCCCCTGAGCTTATGTCAGACTGGGATTTCACAGTGAGTGAATTCAACACTCCGAGCTGACTTATCTCCAGCTCAGACAGCAAGAATGTAAATTAGGCTGGAAGAATGTGCGTGTTGTGTAGCATATTTAGAGATACATTTCAGTAGTTCTGCATGGAGGATCAGAGAAGTTTAGTTACAGCCTTCATGTTATAGCTGATGGGTGCTTTCACAGCACAAGTGCAGCGTGCCGAGACACTGCAGAACTGTACTTACGTGCTGGTGTACACGCACGTTAGCTTTACACCATGCAGCTAGATGATTAAATACTGTGAATAAAGTTACAGATGGTGCGGGCATGTATGCTGCAGTCTGAACCCCGATGATTATTTGCCTTTCAGAACTTCCCAAGTGATTAGAAAAACTCTGAAGCACGCATTCGCAGACTGCACTGTGATACTCTCTGAGCACAGGCTGGAAGCGATACTGGAGTGCCAGCGGTTTCTGGTGAGCATTTCTCGTAATCTGGGGACAGTTATTTCGTTATGTTTGACAAATGAGCAACATGTGCTGAGCAGAATTGATGGCAATGGCTGTATTGATGAAGTCTGCTGCTCCAAGCTCACAGTGGGCATCATCCATCAGCTGAGCAACCTTGTCACCTGCATGAGAGCAACACGCTCCTGTCTGCTCTTCCCCAGGGGCTGTCATAGCCATCTATGTCCAGATGAGCTGGGTCAAAGCCTGGAAGCGCTGGATCCTCCCTTTCAACCACTGCAGGCTAGCTGGTTGCTGATCCTGGTGCCCTGCATTGGCGAATGGCTTAGGGACTGAACAGCAGAAGCAGAACCGGCTGCACTTGTTCTTGGGTGATAGGAGGGTACAGACGAAAGAGGGCTTTCTCGAGAAAATAGCCGATGATCAGAGTCTTTGATTTCTTTCATAAAGCCACTTGAATATTCCTTTCTTGTTTAATCAAGGTGGCAAAGCATTAAGGTCCTGGGGCATTTGCTTTGTTATATAAAAATTGTTAGCAAAGGAATAAAATGCAACTTACATAATTGTTCTTAAAAACGACATTCCTTTCTCTGTAGTTTGTTTACTCTTCCACGTGAGAGTATCTTCATTCCATTAGCAGACTGAAACACCTTTTTCCAAGTATATCTGATGGGGTGCACTTGCACAGCGGGAGGCACGAGGCCTGGAGCTGGAGCGGGCTGGTTAATGAGCAGGTTGCACACCCTTTTGGGTGCCCTGCTCCTGTCTGGGCACTCAGCCTCAGCCTTTGCCAACACCCGAAGCCCGTGCTGGGCATGGCTGTGCTGCAGCCGGTGTCGGGAGGTTTCCCACCTTCTGAACAGCCTAAGCAGAGCTGCTAACAAACAGCTGCCAACAAACAGCTCCTTCTCATCCGACCTGTGCTGGAAGTGCCATGCCAGCGAGGGAAGCTGGCTTTTTCTCCTGTCATTTCCTTTCCAACAGTGCAGGCTGGCACAGCCTCACTGGGCTAACCTGTTGTCCCTCCAAGCAGAGGAGAGCTGTCTTTTCCTTATTTGTTGGGAAGAAAGCAAAGCAGGATTTCTGGCACCTTGCTGGCAGCCATCTCCCTCTCACTGTGAGATAACTCTGTTGTAATAGTCCTGCAGTTAACACTTCCATAACTGCATCATCTCAGCAGTGCCAGGGAAATACCACAGTACCTGGGGACTTTGGCAAGTTATTTCAGCGTTAAAAATTGAGTCTTCAGGAGAAACCAACCAGCCCAATGGCACGCTGTAACTTGAGCAGTTGGCACCTTTGCCACATGTTGAGTTTTTAACGGCTGTTCTTATGGTTGTAATTAGAAAATTCAAACCATAAACTAGACTTATCCTGGTATAAGAAGCTCTCTGTCATGTCTCTCCGCTGCTCTGTTAGCTGTGTTAGCTGGACTCTGTCAGCACTGGCATTGCTCATCTAATGGAGTGAAATGTTTCTTCAGGTAATCGAGGACAACAAGATGAAGCAATATGAATCGATTCAGAAGCTGCTGAATGAAAAGAGCTCCTTCAGGCAAGCCATCAGCCATGCTGATCGCCTTAAGCTGCTCCCGATAAATCGCAGGAACTCCAGCAAGCACAAGCCTAGACCCAAAATCACCGCCTTGCAGGAGGAGACAGAGGAAGAAGTGCAGGAGACGAGGCTGTGAGATGTGGTGCGGGCACCCCTCTTTTTGGAGCAAGCTCTCAGCAGTGCCCCGCAGTGACAGGACCGGCACTTCTGAACTTGTAGGACTGCACACAAATGTACCCTTGCAGGAGGCATTCGCTGCAGTGACTGCATGTGCATTTGGGAATGACTTCCCTTCTGTGTGCGAGTTCTTATGTTCCTTGAAGACATGCCACTTTTAATGGTAAAACGAGACTTCCTTTCACAAGCTGCTCTAATTCGGTACAAACTAGGTGGCACGCAGAAGTAACCTGCTTAGCCCAATGTAATTGTTTCAGAAAACTTTTAGATATGTTCTTGCTGGGGTGAGAGGTCCAGGCAGCAGGCAGAATGTTAGAAAAATAATCAAACCGGGGTGGAAAATGTGAAAATCAAAATGTAAAAGGTTTCTCTGGATTCACTTCCTGCGAACAAATTAAGAGACACTATCAGCCACACGCACAGCATACTCCCTCCTCTTTGTTCTTCATGCAGCAACGGCAGTTCCTACCTAGCAGAAAAGGCCAAATGCCCTCTCATAGCAGTGCACGACTCCGTGCGCATAGGTGATAATGAAGGAAGAGAGGAGATTGACTGGCAAGCCTGTCACCATCTGCCGTGTCTCCGCAGTTACAGGAGAACTGCGATTTCCTTGGAAAACCTGGGAGGCTTGGCCCAAGCCTGCACACACCCGCAGGCTGACAGCAGCGCACGCCGAAGGACAGGACTCCTAGCAGAGGAACTCTTAACAGTCTGCACATGTAGGTCTGGCACCTTTACTTCTTACTGTGGCCTAAAAAAAAATAAAAATAAAGGAGAAACCTCTCTGAAGTAGACTTTAATAATGAAATCAATTTTTATACTCTTCTGGTTTGCAGTTTTGTGATGAAACTGAACTTTCTCTAGGATATTTTATTTATTTTAATATTGTTGCAAACATTTATTAAGAAAATGATGTATTTTCAAAGTGATTATGTACTATAAAGAAAAAATATATTTGTACAAAAAGTTTTATATTTGGATTGCATTCTTTTTATTTTTTTTTGCCACTGGTCTTCGATGTCACACCCCGCTGTCAAGAACAAGCGCACCTTCAGAGTTAGGCCGGGCCCTGCCCCATGCTGTCTTTGTGCACTAGCGGTACAGACCTCTGTTATTATTTTTACTTTCTTTAACTGGAAAAAACAAACATGCGTAGAGCCGCCCCCCAGGGCCCTCCCCTGCGGGAGCCCACCTGGGGCTGCCGGGGGGCAGCCAGGTGCCAGGTGTTGCTGCTGGGCCCTGGCCCCACTCCTCAGCGGCCCTGCCCGGGCCCTACCCGGCCTGTGTGGTGCTCTGGGGCCCTGGAAGGTGTCCCCTGAGCTTCTGGAGAGGGTCACGGTGGAAGGAAATGGTGTCCCCTGAGCACTTGGAGAGGGTCGCAGCACTGCCAGCCCCACGCGTTGCGTTTCCTCTTCACCATTAAGTCCTGACACAGGGCTACTGCGGGTGTTGGCAAAACTCCGGCCCCAGGGCTGAGCTCTGATTTAACTAGGTCTTCTGTGACTGGCTCCATTTATGAACCACCTCCGCTCCTACGGAACTATTATTTTCTTGATTTTTTTTTTTTTTTTGCCATGCCCTTGTCCCGCTGCCACTTTAGCTTTCATGGCCAAACAAAGCCAACAGCGTGCTGAGGCAGCATGGCTTTTGACACCCAGGCTCCGTCCCTGCTCCCCACTTCCCATTTACCCTCTCGCTGGGCATCACCAGTTCCCAGCAGCAGCCCCCAGATCATGCAGGTCTCTTCCAGGGCTAGGGAGACAGGTAAGTACAGCAGAGGGGACACACATGGACGCTGCTGATACATTTCAGAGAGAATGCTTCGAGTGAGTGAAATCAATCGCCAGCTGCCTGTCCCCAGCCCCTTAGGGCGCTGCAGAATGTCCCAGCCAGCCAGGGCCCAGCAGGCCCCTCTGCCATCAAGTCCTGGCTACCACCACCGCACCCCGCTTCCCAAAGCCCCCGGCAAGATGCTGCAGAAGTTGTTCTCTCCCTGCCCTCCAAGGGAGGTCCAAAAATTCTGCTCCAGCCACCGTACTCAGGCTGCGGCAGGAAATACCTTGGTGCCTGCCTCCCTAAGAAGGAGGAGGAAAACTGGCCCCCAACAGGTTTGAGAAGAGCACGTTACCTTCTAGAAAAATCATTCTGGGACTCGCCATTGGTGGTGTAACAGCTGCCAGGGCTGTTTGCCTGAACCCAAGCCGGGAAGCTGCACGCACTGTTCTTGGTGGAAAATAGAGCACAGTAGAAGGACAGAAAGGATAATATAATCCAACATAGTGGAAGAAAAAAATGAACAACAATGACCTTCATAAGCACAGGCTGAATGTTATTTAAGAGGATTTTTCTTCTGTTATGTGCTTTACTCCATATAAATTTGATAAAACAAACCAGACATAAAAAAAGAGCACCCCTCCCAAAGCACTTTGTAACTGAAAGCACACACCTACACTATTAAAGGGGTGTGTGTCTGCGCACATGTGTAATAAATGCCAAGGAGCGTGCTGACTCTAGTACTACAGTACTACTTTTACAGCCTGCTATGAAGAAGCCAAAAAAGATTAAAAGAGTGAAATTACCCCGCAAAGGATCTGTAGCCCTCCTTACGCACAGAGGAGAAGGGAAAAGGGCGGCCAAACTGCTCGCTCAGCACCAAGAACCTCTTAGGACAGCAAAGGCCACCCAAAGTTAGCCTAAACAAACTCGGATGTACACATCGACTCATCTTCGTAAATCTTACATACAAAATAACTACACAAAGCAGCTTGATCATCGTCATTAGCAGAAACTGCTCGCTGTGCTCAAAGTAGTCTGCTGTTCCAAAAACCAGTTCTGCTTTCACAGTTGCTTAAATGGTGCCTTACCAGCTTTAGCATTTTATGCATGAAATATCATATTTCCAGAATCTCTCTGTAAGCTCCACCTCTCCTATTCGCACAAACCTTGCGTCCCTCTGCCTGTCCCACCAGCATCAGAACTGCCCAACGCCCCATTCCCACCTTCCTGGGCTTTGGGGGACCACACCGCACTCCTTTGGCTCCCCAAAATGTGGCAGTTCTGGGAACCTTGGGAACCACTTCTGATTAATTCTGAATTAGCGCTTATTGCTAGAGGTCAGTTCAGAACTTTAAAATTTGTTTAAAATTTGTTGCATTTTATTTACTTACTATATCTAGAAAATAATCTTGAAATATTTTTCTCCTTTTTCTGTCAGCTTCGTGTTTTAGCTCTACCACAATTCGGCTATGATTTAGCATTGCTTGGCACTGGGGAGAAAAAAAAAGCCACGTAGGACTGTGGGTACAGTTATTCATTAATGGACAGTTAACTGCCGCCTAAAAATCTTGCAAAGCTAGCAACATGCAATACATTAACACATTTCCTTTATAAACCATCATATCCCCCACCAAACAATTTCCTGTTCTTAGTATAAACAATACTACTTCTAATTTTATTCACTAGCATTCTATGCCTAAGACACAAGAAGGCATGGAGACGAAAGATTTTGCCTTTTGTGAACCCAAAATAAGAGTAGTTGTAATTACAAGTGAAGTATGAGATATGCCGTTTGCAGCATCACAGGAAGAAACTGGAGACAGTGAAGCCTGTAACTCATGAACAGAGCCTTGCCTTGCTTCTGCACGATCTATCCCAATAATAAAGCACTGGAGAGGCCAGGCTCGCATCCAGACTATTTCATGGTTATGTGAGGGCAGGAACTGGTACAGCCTAATGAGAGCTTAGCAGTTTGGAGAGAAGACTGAATTAGCAGATCTGCAAAATACCATGTGATTAAAGGTGTATGAAGATCACAGACTGCGGTGAACTGACAGACAAACGGAATGATATCAGGCAGAAGTCAACCAGGTAAAAGATGCAGATGGACAGGGATTAGGACAGCAGGCTGGAAAGAAAAGATAACGAGAGGATTTAAAGGCACTGCTAAATTTAGCAACAGAGACTTTCAAACAATGAGCAGATGATCAAAGTTACCCAGTCTTCTGCAGATTTTATTTTCATTCAAAATACAGCACAGAAGACTTTTGATTCTCACAGACAGCAGACAGTCTGAAAATAAATCTAAAACCAGGCTTTAGGACACTGTGCCTAAGATGGTCTCACACAGAAACACACTGCTAACTTTTCATCTAAATGGGGCCTGCCACTTCTAAGGTGTATCTTCAAGTTAGAACAAATCTAGCTTTGAATTCACATATATATTTTTTTCCTTATAGCTCTTAAAAATATATACATTTACTGCTATTACAAATCTTGATATTGCAGCTTGTGTGGTAACTACTGCACATAAAGGATGCTAACTTCTGAGAGCCATTTCTCTGACCTACAGCATTTCACAGCTGACTCATTCTGCTGTAAAATCAACTGTAAAAGCAGCATCCCATTTTCCAGCACCAAAATTACTACCAAAATCAGCCTCTACAGCAATCACCCTTATTCAGTTCAATGTAACTACTACTCTTGCACAAAGTATTGAAGTGTTAATAAAACAGTGGTTACTGAAAATCATGATGCTTTCTACCCATACCATGAGGGAAACAATTACAGAAATAAACTTCTAATATACTGTATCTATAGAGGTAACACAAACACACAAACTAAGAGACAAAGATAGACGATATGCAGTACAAAAATTTTATTGACATGAGTTTGGGATGACTGTTTTACATATAAAGGTGAACTGGTAGGAAACAGTTTTGTCATTTTTTCCTCTTTCGGCTTTATCTTGAGAAAAAAGCTACTGTGGAAATTATAGGCGTGACCATGTCCATAGCTCTCAAAACCATCTCCTGATAACTCAACAGAAGGCAACTAAGTCTGACCTCAAGATAACTCTACATTTTTCTCTACATACCCAATGAGGTTTCTAGACAGCGAGCATTGCCACATTATAACAATGCACAAGTAAATAACTGTACTACCATAAGGAGAGACTGGGGAAATATTCCCTTCATAGAGACTCTGTCCTGGGAAAATGTTCTGCCTCTGTAGTGGGGAAAAATGAAAAAGACTTCATTTTCACTGCAACTCAAGTATCATTTCACAGCAATTACATCTTAAATCCACAATAGAAATTGATAATTACATAGTAACTCATGTTATCGCTACTCCGTTATCTCTCGTAATACTGTAGTTAAGCTTGTGCTCAAATTCCTTTCCATTAAAATTTGTTTCTGTAAAACACTATTATTTCTTGGGTACTTTAAAAAACACTAATGAAGCATATAATTTTTTTTACAGTATACAAGAAAAACTAAGTTAATAAATGACCACATTTTCTTCAATTTATCAAAGAATAAGAGTCTGAGAAAAATAACTTTTATTGCATTTTAATTTCTCAATCTCTTTCCTTTTTTTGAAAGATAGAAGTTGTAACACAAATTCATGACATTTAAGATGAAGAGAAGCTTGGGAGAAACAGAATTGCAATTCAGCAGGCAGATGATGGGGAAATCAAAGTATTTAATATGGCTTGTAGCTGAAATTAATTGATCTGCACTTCTGATCATTTTTGTTATTGCCACATTCCATTAATTTTTCATTAACTGAAGATAAAAACATGTCTTTAAAATGCATGTACAATAGCTTTAAGCCAGTACTGTACATATTGTGCAACTCATCTGAATGCAATTTAGCACGTGAACTTAATAGAATATATTTATGTACAGTATATACACAAACAGAATCTTGTGGTAATACCCCTGAATATTATCATTTAAACAAGAGTCATTTTCATAACAGAAAAAGAAATCTATGAAGGTGGCAAAACTGCCAGTTTCTGACATTTAAAACAATATAATTTCCAGCTGATTTACATACAAATAAAACTGTGGTCCTGTACAAACTTTACATTACAGAGAAACAGTTTATTTTAAAAAAGTATTTACAAATTTGAGTACTTGGTTCTTTGCAATAGACATTATGCGAACACAGAAAATTGTATAGTAGGCAGGTTTATTTATTAGATTTTTCTATTTGTTCTTTTTTGTGCAAATTCCAAATCTCTCTTTTTGTGTTGTTATCTGCTTCTATTTGCCTTGTATTACTGCTGCTGCTTTTTTTAGTATTCTGAGAAGGCTGGGTGATTTTACTTCTAGGTACAGGAAGAAACGATTTAACTCTTGAACCACCCAGCTCTGTCTTTGATTTACTGTTGCTGCTTTCTACAGTTCGACTGCTGCTGAGAGGACGGGTTCCATCCTGTGAATAAAAGAAAGCATTTTTTGTATAAATAATTATTGTAACTTGACCTGAAAAACGACCTCCCAACCCTCTGCCCCTACAAAACCTTTATTGTTTGCAATCCTTTGCAGTTTAATACAACAGTGTGTTACTACTTGGTGAACTAACTACGGCTTTTTTCTTCCTTCTATGATTGAAAGGAAATATCATGAGCATATTAAAATACCCAAAGAAGAAAAGTCAATGAGGTTTTTGCATTGGCATTTAAAAATATTAAATTTAATTCTCAAATATCTCAATTTTCAAAGTAACATTTTTTTTTTCTTTCATCATAGCAGAGAAATGGCAGCTGCAGCCACAGCTAAAAGGGAGAAATGGGCATTTAGTTATGCCTTACATTGTTAGAAGGAAATTTTAAAAGTAAAATAAATTCACTAGCAACAAATTATAGTGGAAATGAGCAGGTCAGCTGACTTGCCAAATTATCTAAGCATCGCTACTATATAAAGCTCTGATTTGGGCTGTCTGAAATTAATGTGTTTAGAGAAACAGTCAAAAGCAGTATACCTAAATGTGGATCTGCAATGTTAAAATTGTTTCAATTCAGTGGAGTCTGTTCTTTGGATTTCAAATAAAATTACAGACAATATTTTTAGTATTTTGAATATTTGAATATGAAAAAAGATGATGGTCAGGGTGGTAAGTCATCTCATCTAACTTCAGTTTTTTTAATGCTTAGGTGCACAAGTTAAACTATTTTCAGGGCTGCCATTGTACTGGCAGAGAATAGGCAGTGTACCTCCAAAAAACAATTTACCACAGTCAGACAGCGTCTGGGTTGATCTCTAGAGGAACCCAAGTCTCTGAACGCCTATTAAGAGAACATGGACAACAGACTCTGTGCTGGCTAAGGTTAATTGAGCTGTATGGTCACAAGTACTCTCAATGTTCAAAAACAATAAAGAAAATGGAATTATCATCCAAAGAATGAAAACTAAGGTGGAAATAGTACATCTTTACACTTAGTAGGGTTGTTTAACCCTTAAACAATTATTTTTAATTTCTGCAAAAAAGAAGAGCAGATAGTGGACCTGATATATATGCCAGTAGTATTCAGTGTACCTTCCCACTCTGAAGCTGCTCCTAAGGTAGTAAAGTTTGTTCACACTTAGACTATCTTTTTGCAGAGCCACCAACCTTATAACAGCGTGTTGCTTTTGGAATCTCATAAATAATATGCCAAGACAACTATAGAGCAATAGATAGCTAGGCAGAGAAATAAAACTTTTAAACAAGAAAATCCTACTTTTCAAAAACTCTGATTATATACCTTCTTAGAATCTTACCCACTGAGAGCTCTGACATCAGAGTGACTCAATTCTACTTAGATAAAAACACTTAGGAAAATATTGGTTTGAAATCTTACGTATTTTGGTAATCACTGCAAAAGTGGGTACAAAAATAAACCATGAGCCAGCAATTTTACATCAAGAATTTAAAAAAGTTTTCAGCTTTTGCAAACTCTTAAAATAGATTTACTTGGTTTAAAAAATGAAAAAAAAAAAAAAAGAAACCAGAGCTTTTATTTCTCTCAAAATCTGATACAAATAACTTACAATGTTGCAGGAATGTTAACAATACTTGGCCTAGGGAGATGGCTTCATATCAACATGAAAAACGTGTAGCAAATACATCCACTGTTTAATAAATCTTCGTTTCCATTAAGACACATGGAAGAAACTTGGCATGGTGTGTCCAGCGAGTTTCCTAAGAATCATGACAGTTTATTCTCATAATAAACAGGGCACTGGAACATTCATTCTTTGTATCCAATCAGGAACTCAGATTTTAGAGACACCTAAACTCTAGAAACTTTCACTACTACTACAAAACTCTTCACCTACCTTTTGTTTCGTTGTTTTACTTGGGTTAGTACCACTTGCTGAAAATACAGGATTGTTCTGAGAGTTGTTGAACATCAGTAGTGCATCCTTAGAATCTGCAATCTAATAAAGACAAGAAAATGATGAGTTCTTTATTATTCACACAAGAAATTATGTTTCTGTTTGCCAAATTTTGGAATCTTGACTTGATTTTCATGTAGTTGCGTAATGAGAATATATAGTAGCAATGCATAAATATCCAAAGAACAAGTAAAATAACTTTCCTTTTACTCTCGACAGCATTTAAAGGGGAGGGAGGGAAGGAGAAAGAGAGGGGGAGAGAGAGAGTGTTAACATTGACCATTGTCAGAGAAGACTGAACATCTTTTCCAGAGCAATACTATTTAGCGGAGCTTAAGGGCAGTTTCCTGTTACATTTTATCAAGCTTCAGGGATGTCACAGAAAGGAATGATCCTGTTCTCTTCCTCCTGCCATGTTTCTTTTCTGCTATATTCCACCAAAACTTATGATCACGAAGTAACAGATACAATCTGATCAGCCTTCTGACCTTGCTGAAAACTAGGTATTTTATCCTGGGGCATGGTGACCCGATTCACTCTGCAACTGCAAAAGTACTCAATCCCATCATAACAGAGGCAGCAGGAACATGCAGTGAAAGCGCAAATTAGAAAGTTGATGTGCTTATTTTGATGGCAGCCTGAAATTACATCTCACAAAGCAAGCATACAACAGCACCCTTACTTCCGTAAGCCTCTACCAGGCAGTTAGGGAATTAACAGAAATTACAACCATGGATGGTTCCACCCATGATGAGGAAACCGAACAAAAGACAGTGACATCTATCTCCTTCCTCATCTAACCCACATTTCCTTGAATTGTCAACAACCAATTACGTTTTAAATGTTATTAAACACAACTTTAAGTTGGTTACCATTTCTTTAAGCACATCCCATTCTTTCAAGGACAGATACCGTAAATCCCTGTTAGCTGACTTAGTGATTAGCTGACCAGCTTGGAGAATGTGACTCATCCAAGGATTGCAAGTACTTTTTTTATTAAAAAAAAAATCAATCAAAACAAACTACAACCAACCAACTCCCCCCCAAAACCAACCAACCAAAACAAAACAAAAATCACACAATGAAGGATTTAATTAAATACATTGAAAAATCTTCCCAAACATAGCATTTCTTAATAAAAATGTGTTTGTCTTCTAAGGATAAACAGAATACTTAATAAAGCAAAACTAATGAAACTATTGTTCAAGGAGATCCTAGAGGATATAATGGATGGCCTAACTAGACAACAGCCTAGGACTGAAGAAGCGTGCTTGCTCTCTCTGTGTTTCCAAAGACATGGATCAACTACTCCAGTCTGAACACAGCCTGCTGTCACAGACATCTACCTCAGCTGTGCCAGGAGAAAAACAAGGAAAATTAAAAAAATAGCCATAGATACAGGGAGATCTGGATGCTTTTGTTATGGAAGGAAAAGTGAGAAAGATCCACATCTCTACCTTCTGCTCAACAGGCCTCCCATAACACCCCAAAATCCATTCCAGCATAGAACTTAGTCATAGACTTATGAGTCTTGCAAGCCGCCTTTACCCTCTTCTGTCAGAAAAAAGAATTGTGCCAATCCATTCTTTCTTGCATGGTGCAGCAAAACGTAATTTTGCCTACACAGCAGATGAGCTTTGAGCCAGTTCTATGATGGCTAACGAGATTACATTAAAAAAAACAAAATGTGCAATGCATACTAAGAAAAACTTACTCTGTCTTTAGGACTGCAAAAAAGTTTCCCAGAGGAAGCAACGATAACATGAAAGATAATATGGGGAACAGTAATGCGGAGAAGGCTATTGTCTGCAGCGCTTATGAACTAATAAATTTCAGCCTCTACTGCAAAAAGCTCTGTGATACAAGACAGTGAAGGTGTAATTTAAAATAATGTGTATTAAACCAGAACACTCTCCTTCAAATGTATTATTTATTAGTTGACTTTGGTTTATTGCCAGCTAACTTTACAATTTTTTTTCAGTTCAAGCAGTGCTTGTAAATTAAAAATTTATTTTAAGCACGTAGCAAACAGCTGCATATGGTAATTATGTAAATTATTTAAAAGCCTTATGTTTACCTTGCTTATATCAGGCTCAGATTTGCTGGAACACATACTTTGAAGTTCCTGCACAAGATCTACTTCATCATCAGAACCAAGGGACAGCCTTTGCTCTAGATTTAATGTTCTCAATTGATCCTTCTCTGAAGACCTAGTAAAAAAAATAAAAAATAAATCCAAACCCAAAACAAAGCACAAACAAACCAAGATATAGAATTAAAAAAATAAATACTATATACACCTGGAAAATAGTAATTTCTTTCCAAATGTTTTTACTACTACAAACAGGAAAAATATCTAATTCCTTGGCAGTAACAGTTGTAAATATTTGCTCTTATCATATTAGACCTCCTGTCTATTCAAATTATTCTCTCTAACCTGAAATTCTAAGAAAGGATTCTTCTGCCCACTGTATTCAAAAACTTTCCTTTTTTTTTTTTTTAATGGAGTAATAACTTTTATTCTCATCTCTTCATTGGACTTAATTCCAAACATTTTGATTTTAAAAAGCCAGCATACTGGAAGTATAAAGTATTCTATGCTCTCTGTTCCTGTGAATATGGTGGCATAAAGGTTTCAGACTAAAGTCAAATCTCAAATGCAGTTCCATGTGACTAATTCATACCCTTTCTTAGAGAAACTCAGTATTATTTAGACTAAAGCGCAGGTATGGTACAACTTCAAATTGCCATTCAGTAAGCTAAAACAGCCAGAGGAGCTTTTCTTTTGTTGTTTGTTTGTTCGTTTGTTTTTTAAAATACAATGCCAAGTGAAAAAAGCATAAGGTTGGCTTTTTATGGCTGAATAAATATTACATAATACTCTAAAGTCATACGTTATTCTGTTACATAAAAAGAACACAAAGAGCTGCAAGGTTTGAATTACAGAAACTGATTCTAAAATTATACCTAAGTGTACAAATTTTATTTTCTCTCACATATGAAAATTAAATAGATTTCTTTTATTCAGATGGAAAGACAAAACACTATCAAATACAAACTCTTCATCCGTTCATTGTTAGGTGCTGGGTTACAACACCATTTCAAGATCTTTATTGTTTTCTACTTGTTACAAATATCAAAGATTAAAACTTACTTTGTGGCAAGAGAAGCTCTTTTCTTACAGTTTGGTTGCAACATAGTCTTAGATTTTACACCTGCAGAAAAGAGTGTTTGACTTATTAGTGTATTATTATGTCTGCTGAATTCTTCAAAAAATCTGTGATAAATGGGAAAATGTGTTCCCATTTACTGGCTAATTACATCAATAAAGTCTTCCAAAGTTCAGAATACGTCCCTTGAAACTGTTCAGAGTAGCATCAGGACCATATGGAACTGCTAAAATAGCAAAAGTGATGCCTTTTTGTGGAAGTCAGAACATCAGATTTCTCTGTAAAGCACCATTTCTGGTTCTCTCAAACAGAAATCACTTATGAATGGGAAAAGATTCAACTTCATTTAAGAAAACCCAAATAATCTGCCCTTACTTTTAATAGGAACAACAGAGCAGAAATGAAAGGCTGCTAAAATTAAACTCATCATGCTTTTTTATTTAAAAAAAAACACCAACTTATTTACAGATATTAACTCGACTCCAAAAGCATCTCTGCGTACAAAGTACAGTGCTAACCATGCTACTTCAGTTTATGTTCATCTGAGTTCTCCAAATCATAGTGGGATCTTAGTGGGATTAGATTAATCTTAGTGGGATTAGATTTGTTCACAATTCAAACAGAGAACTAGAAAGCAGAACTGGGACATTAGATTTGTAGTTCAGCAAAAGCAGGTTTCTTTCTGAACAAGAGCTGAAGAAATGAATAGTTCAATTTAACATTAAAAAGTACCAGGCATCAGGTATTTCAGTCTTTTATGTATAAGGCAATTGAGACTAAAATCTTCCTGTTTTTAAAATGAAGGAAAAAAAAATCCTCTAAATTCTTCCCTAACTCTCCTGTCTAAAGGAAAGTTACCTTCATTTTCAGAAAGCAAAAACAAGTAATTTGGTGTTGTCCTCTAGAAGTTTTCATGTTCGATATGGCATTTGGTTACAGCATTCCAAAGTGTCCCTTCTAGACAGATGTGTACTTGCAAAAGAATGAATGTTGCTTCTACATATATCCAGATGATATCTCTTTGTAATTAACTGCTTGTTAGATGGCTTATGATGTTGAGGTGAAAACACATTTCAAAAGTGTCAGCTACTAGTAGAGCTTCCACATTTATACACACCCATAAACCCAGTGACATAAAGCCTTACATGATATAAAGATTTAAAAACCAAGACAACCCTCTAAAACATTGTGTGTGTACTCTAAATCAGGTGCAGATTTAAGGGATGAAGGAGGGAAGCAATCAAGTAATGAAGCTTCCTCACAGCCAGTAGTGAGGAAGGGAATGACAGAGCATCACTCTCAGCAGTATGATGTGTAACTTGCTCTATCTTCCACCATCAGAGCCAAAGCCTACCTCATTATCAGACAACAGGAAGGGCATTATAAAAAAAAAAAAAAAAAAAAAAGGAATTGATTAGGTTACCTCATAGTGAAAAAGAAACATTTTTTTGGGGAAAAAAAAGTCATTTTTTTAAATGAGTAAACATAAACACAAGTGCTACTTTGTAGCAAATTTTTAATTCATGATGTGGAAAAAAAGTTATATTCCTATCTACTCAGTTTAAACCCCCACTTTTTTTTTTTTTGTTTTTTGTTTTTTGTTTCCCCACAATTCAAATAGAAAACTTTACCTTCAGTATTTGTCTCCTGCTTATTCCATGACTGGGAGGATAAGTGGCCTGACTTTTTGCGAGGACTTGTACTCACTTTTCTCCAAGAAGCATTCTCTCCTCTTTTCTTACCACAATTTTTGTAGCTTGAAACCATGGATAAAGGAAAGTTTCCACCCTTAAAATCTGCTATGTAATTATCTAACTCTGAAACAAAAATAGAACAATTTTAGAAAGAACTGTTGCAAATGGTGCTTCTTTGACTAATTTGTACAACTCTGTTATGTTTTGTGGAAGTCTTGCAAAAGGAACCAAACAGTTAAAAGCCCCGCTTTGGCAATATACTACTACTTGCCTTTCTGGTTGCTCACTCTTACCTGTTCTGGGTAGAGGACAGCCATGTAAAACAGCTTTATTTAGCAAGATACTGAGAGCAGCTTTAACAACAGCCTGTTGACCTTGACTGGGATTTTTTTTGGCTATTGTTTGTCCTGGTACAGACGGTCTCTTCACAGAGGCTCTGGAGAGTATTGCTTCTTGAACTCTGGGAGCTATCACAGCATTCCATAACTTGGACATCCACCTGTAGGTGCACAAACAATCCTTCAGCCTCAGAGAAAATTATCAACCCTCCAGATTTTGTGGGTAATACTTTGGGTAACACATCAGAGCTTGTGCTTTCAGGATGCACATATATTTTGGACATCCCTTTGTACCCAATATCAGCAAGGAACTGATTTTATTAAGGCAGGCTTTATTTGTTTGCTTTATATTCAATTATTTGACTTATTTTTTTTTCAGATGGCTTTGGCAAACTGTTTACCATCTGATGCTTTTCCTCTTTCAAATGAGAACATAAACCATCATTTTCTTTCTAAAGCTTAAAGAAAGAATGTCCCAGAAAAATGAGTATTTGTGTATATTAAAAAGAAGAAAAAAAAGCAAGCAAGCAAGCAACCAAAACAAAACCAAAAACAAATTCTCCTTCACCTTTGCCAGAACATGGAAAAGTTTCCATGCTTGCAGGTGTTCATTCATAGCATATTTGCTGCCAGGGTGGGAAAAAAGAGCTATTCAGTCCTGATTGCACCCTTTCTAGTATTCTTCCATTTCCAAACTCATCCAGCTTGCATGACCTTTCTTTTCATACAGCTGCCTTGCTCTCTCTCTCCTTTTGTTTATTTGGTCTATGGTGAACTGTGTTTCCAGGATGCTGTGGATTTTCCAGATTGTCTGGTTTAGAGACTGGGTCTGATTACAAAAAAATTGATTCAATGGGATGTGGTTCTTGTGGGATTTTTGCTTAAGAGAGAAATATTACACCTTTTTAGCACAGGAGTGAAAACTAAGTGTATTAGCAAATAAATTAGTGGTATTTGTCACAGCTTACAGTTCTCAGGGGAGAAAGGCTAGCAGTTTCAGGACTAAGGCTTATTTCACGCTATATCAATCTTTTTAAAATCAAATACAACTTTTTTTTTTTTTTCTCCCCTCCTTATTACCGTCTTGTGGGAGGTAGATGAGTAAAATTTAGAGCTACATAGATTATATCAAAGGCCTATATGAAATTACAGGCTATAATGATGTTTCAGCTTCGCAGAAATCCATTCAGAAAAAATGAAGACTAAAAAGTCTGTTTCACTGAGGTGAACCATATTCTTCATATGTTGATACACAGAAGCCATCTTATCACCCAAAATGATGGCTTTTTGGCTGGTTAGAAATATTTTTTTTTTTTAAATTTAGAATGCGTGAGTCATTTAATATATATTTTTTATTAGTTATGAAGCATAGATTGAATTTTTGTGACGTATAATTATACTCTAAAGTGCTTGTATAAGCTTGGTAAAAGTTGTATTAGTTCACAAAAGAATTAGTACAGTTAATAAGCTGTAAAATGCATATTTAAAATGTTCCTTTAAGCTTCTTAGCATGATGTTGTAGATACATTCCATATAGACACAGTTTGCTTCTGCTAGCTGACTTAAGCTATGAAAGTAAACACCGGTTTACTATAAATTGCTGAACTATAACTTTATCTCTCACTTTTTGCTTATGTAAGCTTCTGAAAGTCTGCAATGTTGCTAGTAGGAATAGTCAGAAATGAATGTTGCAGAGATTAAAATTAATTTAGCCCATTTAATCTAACAGTTAATGGTTGATGGGCTTTACAGTGCCATCCTCTCTTAATAAAATTCCAGCCTGGTGTTTAAATTCAGTCCTATGTTTGGTTTTCATTTGTGCACATTTTGATCAAGTCCCCAGTTCTTTGATGTATCCAATATTTTGGAAAGATATAGTATCACTCATCCCTGAAAAAGAGCTGTAAAAAGAAACTCTTCCCCATTGGAACATCATCATTAATTTTCTAGATCATAAACAAAAAAATGCAGCTAAAATTTTCCTCATTTATTCAGTCTACTCTCCAAAACATGTGAAGCTACATGAAACAGCACACAGCATGAAACAATTTCCTGTTATGCCTTCTCCCTCTCCCTCTCACTTTCCAGTTGCCTGGTTTTACCACTTACCTTGCGCTAACACCCAGCCCAGAACAAACTCAGTTTCCAGACAGCTGGCTACTATATTAATGAATTGAACTGACTCAGCGAGGCTTTGACAAATACAAAAAGCAGCAGAATAGCAGCGGAGAAGAGGGGCAAGAGGACAGGAGTGGCTAATTAGATTGAAATAACACCAACCAGTGAGCTGTTAATTAAACCTATTTATTGCTAGTTATATGACTACACCATTAGGCATCACGCTGCTAAACCTGAAGTGTCTAGTAAGTGCTCACTACAGCTGCTCTTTCTGATTGTTTACTAGTACACAAAAACTGCATTAAAATGAAGAGTCAGTTGGCATATCACTACTGTAAAAGGTATTATGGAGTTGTGGTAATTACCTCAAAATACTGCATTGTGAATCTAGTCAAGGTTACTCAGGACAAATCCAAACTGAGAAATGCATATTTAAGGTATCTAAGCAACACGTTTTCTGCCCTCTACTGATACCATTACAATAAATAACTGATTAAGACATTTCAGTGGACACGGATCAAGAGGAAGACAGGAGATAAATGCATGGTGTACTTTATTCATTTATTATTTCATAGCAACCATAACATTTTCAGCCAATGCTAAATCCACATTTAGAACTTGATAATTACTCTGGATATTAGAAAACCTTGCCCTTTAGAAAGAGGTGGAAAATAAACAAGCAAAATTTATCAAGATATGGACAGAGAAAAAGGTGAGAAAGCTAGTGTATGCGCTAAGAAAAAGACCTTGAACTAAGGGTGAGCAGAAGCTGGTAAGGGAGACAAGTCAGAGAGGGAACAGAAGGGACAATCAAGGAGAATGCTGTGAAACACGGTGAGAAAAGTAACGTCACATACCCCAAAAAAGCACATCATTTGAGTTCTGAGTAAGTCTGAATCTTAATTAGGGCTCGTTACATTTCTAATATAGCCAAACATCCTATCATGAAGTCAATATACCTTAAACTTCTGTAAGTATTTCTTGTTTCACTTGCTAATATTTGCAGAGGTTGGAATGTGAGCAGATGTTCAAGCAATACGTACCAGGCAGGAAAAGACAAATTTTCATCATTCTTCTTTGATTTCACTGGACATCTAACCATGTGCACAGAATGTATCTGCTTTATTTACTAAGCTAATACTTCCGTGAAACTGTATGTGTTTAGAAATGATACCAGACATTAGAAAGGGTGAGAAAGCATTCTACTTCTCCATATTTCTCTCATATGTAGCTTCAAAAGGAAACTTTACCAACTTTTCAAGCTCAGAATTCTTGATTCTTATTTTGATCTGTTCCCTAACGAAAAGTTTTCTTTACAGTACTGTCTTGGAATGAAGAACAGAACCCTTAAACGGTTGAGCAAAATTAGCCATTCCCGTACACACACTATTTTAGAAACTCTGTGTTGGAAAATAACTGAAAGGTCACAACAAAAGACTGATTTTCAACCAGTGTTAGACACCCAGTTCCCACTTCTGTCCTTCAAAATTGCCCTTCTGGTAATTAAATACCAAACAAAAGTCTTAAAGCTTTCAGTAACTTCCGCTAAAATACTTCCAAGGATGCTGAGTCAGATGAGTTTGGGGAGAAACATAACTGCTATATTGGTAGGAAATATTTGATTGGCACTGAACAGGGTCAAACAAGAAATAGAAATCTTACTTCACTGTTGCTTGGCCATGCCCTGGCACCACTGGACAAGAGAAGAAATGTTTTGGCCCCATAAGAGCTTCAGGTGCTCCAAGACGTGATAAGCAAGAGTTCAGCTGGTGCCAAACAGCAAGAATCCAGTCTATGATCTTGCACACAGGATCACATGGAGGAGGTACTTTGCCTCTGAACTGCAGAGAGAGAAAAGATGACTGACACAATGCAAGATCTCTGCTGTAAACACTTATACTGAAGCACCAAGAAGGCCTGTTTTTTTTTTTCCTTTTTTTTTTTTTTTTCCTCCTCCTGTCATGAAAACCAGAACAGACAAAAGCTGGTCAAACTTTTCTATGACATATACTGAAGTCTTCTTGTATCAGACCTTATTTCCCCAACTACGACTCCTTATCAGTGAACTGACATGCCCCTACTTTGTTGTGGGAAACTGAGACACAAATTTGACTGCGTTGCTTTTTATATGGTGTTTAAGATTTGAATTACAAGACGCATTTACCATATCCTATGCAATATGTGTAATAAAAATAGGGCACATAAAAGAATATACCATCACACTGAGCAGGAATGTCTGATCCAGGCATATACTGAGTGGGTTTCTAACTTAGTTTTATATTTAGTAGCAGTGAAGGAAAAACGCCTTCCTGTAAGACTTACATTTTTAGTATGCCTTGTTAAAGGAAAATTATTTGGTGCCAAAAAGATCTTCTATCTCATCTGAGTCCAAATTACAGTCTTCATCATCCTAATCCTAGGATTATCCTCTGGAACAGTTTGAATTAAAGGAAGCTTTAAAAGATGCACTAGGGATAGTATTTGCCAGCATTGAAGCCAGAGCTTCTTGAACAACTAACAGAGTCTACAGGTGAACAATTTAATATTAATGTAGAAAAACGCTTAAACTGTTCCAAATACATCTCCAAAACAAGGAGAAAAAGAACTTTTAATCTGAAAACATGAACATTAATGCACAAGTAAGTTATTAAAATAAAGAGCAAGTATCTATGAAATAGTCTACTGTTGTACTGTTGAAACAATGAAGGTGCTTTTATTTTCCCTTAGATTTTAAAACAGATTAATTTTTCTTCTACTTTTTACATTGGTCTCCCCTATTTTAAAGCCCAAATCATTTGGCGTACACATGTTAAAAAACAAAAACCAAAACCATGTTAATACACTGGGCATTCATAGTCATTATTTAAGATGAAGATACAAGAAGACATGCTGTTTCTTTTTGTGTTTTTTTTTTCTTCCTCCAAATAGCCACCATCAGCAGACATGCTTTCCCGAAAAAAAAAAATAAATAAAAAATGAGCCAATTACCCAAATTCTGTTCAAGTTCAGTCAGAGGTAGGAACCTATTACACTGTTAGACTCTTACCTGTGAGACTAAGGACTGCTGTTAAACTAAACAAAATAGCCTGAAAATGACATGTTACACAATGCTGCAGGTAGTCAAAGCAGCTTGATCCAGCCCATGCCTACGACCAAGTCAAAATACAGCAGCTTCTGCAACTGCCTGCTTTGCTGTATTTCTTGGCCTTGTACTTAAATGAAGAAAAGTCCTTCTCTCTGATCTTTAATGACCTAGGATCAAAGTGTTCCTGTCCTTTCATAAAGGAACTTCACACTTTAGGTATTCTCCAGTGTAAGCTTGAGAACACAACCTCTATCCTTAGAGGATGAAGGAGAATTCTGATACATACTTTTGCACTGTCCTCTGGTCTGTATCTCATTCCAGCACTACGGCATATTTGCAAGACAAGTTTCAACCATCCTACCTTCTTGCCTACACACAATTGCTACTCTCCTCCATCCTTTGCAAGGATTCTGGAAATCATTCAGACTCAACCAGACAACCGCTCATAACGATTTCAAAGATTTAAAACTTATGGGAAAAAAAAGTAAACATGAGAAAAAAAAGAAACTGTAAAAAGTAATCTAAGAGGAGTAATCTGGTAAGAGTTCAACTGATACATTCCCCTTTATTCTTTATATTCTGTATTCCTGTTCTTGCTATTAAAGTATATCTAAGAATGTTTTAAAATTTGCTCACTATCATGACTGAAATTTAATCTTTACAATCTCTACAAATCAGTAAGCTTTTATAAATGAGACTGTGATAGATGGCACAGGGTACGAAAGATGACTTCCCCAAGGATAACCAAGATATGTACAGCTGTACACTCTGAACTAACACTAGGTCTGCTGTCCCAGATCAGGACTCTGTACTACTGAGTTCTTCCTATTCCTAGAACAATCTCTCTTTTTAAGCATGTCCAAAACTCTGTGGCCAAGATTATCTTCCTTTGCAGCTGTTCTGATTAAACTCCCCTCCCCCTCTCTAACACTGCCTAACTGTCTACAACAGCTACTATTACACTGGAATGTTTTTTTTCCAAATAACGTTCAAAATTCCAGTTCTGCTTTTGCCCATGTTTTTTTTTCTTTTTTTTTTTTTTTTTTTTCTTCTCCCATTTCCTATCCATTTATTTACTCATTTTAAAACAGGCTTCCCATCTTTATTCTCTTTTGGTCTTTTGTTCCAACTTCGGCAGGCCTATTGGCTCAAAACAACCTCCTTACTAATGTTTCTCACCTCTCTTTCCTGTTTGAATTCCTTACGAAAACTCTTTTTGCTGTTTAAAGCTTAGACAATACACACGGGGCATATAACTATCCTATTTTAGATGTACAGACAATTTATTGAGAAAGGGATTTAATATTTGCTGAACAGATTCTTCTTTATCATGCTCACACAGAAGATGAAAAAAATTACTGAAGGAGATTTCATATGGTGGATAAGCAACTACATGCAGTATTATTCTTGTAGCCAACCTGTGTGTTTATGCCACAGTTACATACTTTCCTATATCAAGTCAAGCATGACATTTACAGATAGGCAGCCCAAATATTCTTGGAAATATATTTTTCCTGAAACAATTCCGTTATCTGATCAGCTTTTGACATTACCACTGTACATATTTCATAGACTTAGTGATAAACAAAATCAGTGAAGCTGATTCAAATTGTGCTTACCTTGTTTATAACTTTTCTTCTTAAAAACCTTTGAAGCAAACCACGCATTGGTTCCCCATCCCACCTAAGCTGAACCCAACGGAAATGCTGCTGGACTAGCAAGTCAGAGCCATGAAGATGACACTTCGCAATTGTCCCCAGTAAAAAGCAGTTTTCATGAAAGTAAAAGGCACCAGAAGCTCCATTTGCTAAAAATGAAACATAAAACATTTTACTAAAATACCCAAATGCCACTACCTGATTTCGTATTAAGTAACTGTGTCTTGTTTTTATTAGAAAGATAAAAACAAACCACAAATTATCCTTAAAATTTAACATGCTGATTTTAGCTAATCGTATTTTGCAATAAAACCACAAAAACTGAATAAATTATGTTTTTCTCCTCCAAGTTCCCCTCCAAGTGTTGTGTATTATAATAAAACCATAGTAAAAACATTTCTCCATACCAAATTCTTTAAAAATACCTCTTTGAATAGTGCAAGGATTTTCCGAACTACGGTTCTCAAGAGGTGCCAGAAAATCTCCTAGTAATTCAGATAAAGAAGCTCTCTCCAGATTTTCTAAAATCACAATGGTTGTCTTGCTTACAGGAGGCTGTTTAACTGGGACAAGACAAGCTGAAATATAAAAATCCCATTAATGTCTACTTATAAAAATTGATTTTTATTTATGTATACAGTTTTAATGTTACTCATGCAACAAAGGCTTTTTTATATTTTATTTTTCCTTTTAACATGTTCTACAATATATTCAAAATGAAAAGCATAAAAACAATGGAAAGAATCTCACACTGTGCAGTAAGGAAAAAAAAATAAAAAGCTAAAAATAATCCTGAAATGACTATAATGGAATCTTCATATATAGAAAGGATTTTAGGACACTGAAAATAAATAGCAAGACGATAGCAGAGATCTCTGGAAACATTTCTTTCATTTGCTGCTAATACATCTTAAGCTTTTAACATGTACTCTTTATTCCATGCAGTGATAAATAGATAAAGAACATTCCATGTTCATATGAAACTTAATCACTTGGTGAGATTAACTATTTATTTGCTACTATCCTCTCTTCAAAAGGTCACTCCATATCTCTAAGAATCTTCTAAACAATCAAAGCTAGTTTGAGGCTAGTTTGATTACAAATAGTAGCATCTGAATCTAACAGGCATTAAAGTTATATATTTCATTTTTTCACATTTCAAATATTTTCCATTATTTTTTTTTGTGATTTCAACACCTTATAGCCTAAATAGCCATTGTTATAGAATCATAGAATGGTTTGGGTTGGAAGGGACCTTAAAGATCATCTAATCCCAACTCCCTTGCCATGACACCTCCCGCTAAACCAGGTTGCTCCAACCTGGCCTTAAACACTTCCAGGGACAGGGCATCCACGACTTCTCTGGGCAAACACTTCTCTTTGCAAGTATTCCCGTAACACAAAATCCGAGAACAATGCTTCTCTAATACAAATATTAAACAAAACACTTGTCCTGAGTGTCCTTTGCTTTATTTCAGAACTTTTTGAAGGTGATACAAAAGATGGTCATGAAGGAAAATGTTGAGTAACAGTGCAAAACCAGAATGGCTATCAGTTATAAAAATAATGTAAATCACAAATACTATAAAGGACATTAAAAGCAAAACAAAACAAAACACACACACAAAAACTCCCAAAGAAATCAAAGAATTTAATGGGTGAAAACCAGAGAGTACCATGATCTTCAACACAATACTGAAAGCGCAAGGACACAGGAAGTCTGGAAAATAACAGGCACATCAAATTATGCAGTCTCAGCTTGTTTTGTTTAGGAAAAATAAACTTTGATAAAGAACAAGAATGGTCTCCAAATACATGGTATACATACATGGGATGTAAATGTTATGAGGGGAAAGAGCTAGCTAAAATAAACAAACAAAAGAAATCATCAAGAGAGCAAACATTTAAACCATACATTAAAAATTCAGGCTGGAAATCAGATTTTAAACATGGGAATGTAGTCTGGAACAGACTTCCAGAAAGACTCATTGAAAACAAGAAAAAAAAAACAACAAAAAATGAGTAGGGAGATCTAGCTAGTTTTCAAAAATGTATAATATGTTGTTAAGAAACTGTAAGATAGTTGCTTGCAGTACCTGGGCATTGAATTCAGTGATGCACTCACTGTTCTTCACTTTCGCCTAAATTAATCACCTGCACTTAGGGGCAAAACTGACACCTCTCTGAGTTTCTGTTGATTAAGAATATTAGAAACAGATCAGTTCTAATTACTTGTATCACTTAGGCTTGAACTTGCTCGGTATTTACAATGCTAAAGGTAACGGTACTTCCAAATATGAAATTTGCCAGAAGAAAGCAATTGACTGAGTTCCAGCAGACAAATATACACTTCTTCACATGTTAAAGCTGGGCAGCAACACATTAAGTGTTTGTGCTAGGTGAGAAGGAGATTGAGATCAGTCTTTGAATATATTTAGGTTATGGGTGAACTGAAGACACTGATGTCAGACCTGTTGGTGATCATAAAGAAATCTTCAGATATTTCAATGCCACTGAAGGAGAAGCCAAGACCAAGAGGGCTTTTCTGGAACCTATAATGTTCTTTTATTTCCAAGAGACCACATTCTTATGGGTCTGGAAAGCTTTTGAAGTTCTATGAGGAGGACATGAGGTTGCATGCAAAATCCCAGAAGTCAAAAAGACAACAAACAAACAAAAACAACAGCCAAACAAAAAACACCCAAGAAGATTTGACAAGAAGATTCTTCCAACCGGCAATTCCCTGAAGTTTTGGCTCACTGAATACTTTGGTTTCCCATCCTACATGACCTTCACTGAACCATACTCATTTCTGCAGTGACTGACTATAGCTGATGATTGCTGTTTACATATTTGCAATTTCCTGATTATTACTGCCCTGTTTTACTAAGAGGATATGGCTGGGCAGCAGGGAGGACAGGTTTACCAAGTCCTAAATACAATCCTCTGGGTCTGATGAAACCATTTTGAGGGAGGAAGAGAGAGCTCTCCTAGGGGAGAAGATGTGACAAAACAATAGGGAAAGAAACAGATATCAGAACAGACTCAGACAGCTGTCACAAAGCTGAAATGCAAGCACAGGCTATTAAGAAAAGTGTGTTACTGACTTGGAGCAAAGCATTCAAAAAGTAGCTTTCCTACAGACGCAGAGGCTAGTAAATAAACCAGACCATGAATGAGTTTCTGGCCTGCAGGGTAAACACCAAAGCCTAGCTGAATTCTAAGTGGTGTTCTTCTCTCCCAGCAATGTGGTGGCACTCAAAATGATATGTGGGAATAATCACTGGCACACGTTACCTCCCAGCTGTGATTGGGATTTCCTGGGAGAGCAGAAACTGACATAGCCAGAAATTACACCAGGAATCACAGAATCATGGAATAATCTGAGTTAGAAGGGACCCACAAGGATCAGCAAATCCAACTCCTGGGTCTGTACAGGACCACACAAAAATCAGACCCTGTGTCTGAGAGCACCGTCCAAACACTTCTTGAGCTCCAGTTGGCTTGGTGGTGTGACCACTGCCTTGGGCAGCCCGTCCCAGTGCCCAGCCACCCTCTGGGTGCAGAACCTTTCCCTAACCCCCACCCTGACCCTCCCCTGTCCCAGCCCCATGCCGTTCCCTGGGGTCCTGTCGCTGTCCCCAGAGAGCAGAGCTCAGCGCCTGCCCCTCCGCTCCCCTCGTGAGGGAGCTGCAGGCCGCCATGAGGCCTCCCCTCAGCCTGCTCTGCTCTGGGCTGAGCAAACCAAGGGACCTCAGCTGCTCCTCGTATGTCTTCCCCTCTAGACCCTTCACCATCTTCGTAGCTCTTCTTTGGACACCCAATTGTTTCATGTCCTTCTTATACTGTGGCACCCAGAACTGCACACAGGTCTGCCAATACTGAGAAAGAAAAGTTAGGGGCTGATCCTCTCAAAGCTCTGTCTCAAAGTTTCACCGTGATAGAACATGAGACTGTATCCACAGACATACCAATTTCAAATGCCTAAAACCCAGGCTCTTTCAATAGAGAAAGTGAAACATAAAATTCATAGCTTGTGAAATACAAGGCTATCTCAAAAAGTAATGACATGTCACATTTATTATTAACGTGAATGAACATATTGGATGAAAGGTAAAATTTAAATCCTAGCACTCTAGAATAAGCCAGAGTAATAAAAGAAAGGCCCAGCATTTTTGGATGAAAATTAAGTCTTGCTACCAAGGTTAGATTCAAACTATATTGCTGTTTTTTCTTAACAAAAAGTATAACTAAAAACTTATGAAACAGTAATGGGAAAAAAAAAAAAAGGAGAAGACTTCAAAGGGGTGAAACCAGCTGCATAGCTGAGAACTGCTTTCAAACAGCAAAACTGTATTTGAGCCAAAATTAATTTGGACAGTACCAAACACGAAAAAGCGTCCTATCACCCTTCAGGCTCTTACATTAATACCTTGTGTGTAACATGTTATATATTACAAATTATTTTATATTTCATATACATTGCTATATATTATTATTTTTATATATTATTATTATTACTACTGTATGGTTAATACTGTGCTGAAATAAAAGAAATCCCAGCTTAAACGTATGAGTATGCAGAATGCAGTATAACCTGCTTATGAACAAACCCTCCAGAGAAAATTTTACCTGGTCCTTTACTTCTAGCATTATTCTATTACTTTTTTTATGTCCTCCTTGCTACATCTGACTGATCCATGTGTCTCTATTCTTCTGGTTCCACACTTATTTTGACCATTCTCACTGTCATCCTACTTTGGCTACTGTGACCTTTTTTTCACTCTTATCAATCATGCATTGTGAACATACACAAGTACAACCTATGGAGCACTCTGAGAATACTTCATTGTGGAGCACCCAAGTAAAGGGAACTTAGCCTACAAGTAATTATTCCCATCTATTAAAAGAAAACTATTCATTTTAACAGAAATTTAACTTTATCCTGGAATAATAGGATACAGAATACAAGCACACTAACATTCGCCTTCCCCGATGACAAAAATTGGGCACAGAACCTCACTTAAGTATCTAGTAAACAAGCATATATCAAAAGCAAGTGATCTGGCTTTTTAAGAACTAGTAATTATAACTTCTCTTCCCATATATATTTAAACATTTGAACAGCTACAATAAGGCAATAATACTTTCATTTTTCATTCAGTAGGTTTGAACCATAGCAATCAACTTAAAGGCTCACAAACAAAGGGAAAAAGGAACGAAACAGAAAAAAAGCCATATAACAAACTATTAATTTTACTTAAATATCATGAACTTTTGACAGAGCTCCCTACTGGATTGTCGTATTTATTTCTACCTCAGTTTAGACGCTTACCATTATTCCCCAAATAAAATCATGGAAAACCATGAGTTCTGTTAAAACATGTCACCCACTGTGCAAAATGTTTTAATGTATTTATTTTCTTTGTAAAATTAAAAACTTTCCTACAAATTACCAAAGTCAATCTGCTGAAATAAGCTTACCGCTACTGATGAACAGTTCTGCAAGCTGCTCCTTGGAGAAACCAGCATCCACTTCAACTTTAACGATATCACATGTAGATCCTGCAGCCACCTGTTTTTGCTGTGTTGAAAATGTATAGATTTGGTGAAATGGTACATACTCCAATTTGCAAAATGATTTACGATATATGTTTGTGTTAATACCTTCATGCAGGCCGCTATCTGATATGCTATGTAGTCTTGCAAACTTCCTTCTGGACCATGGAAGATGACGTTACGGTATTGTTCAACCTACATATGGACAATACGTTATTCTTGAAAGTTCATAGACTTGATTTTTATTTTTTTTTTCTTTTACACACATGAGAATCAGAGCCTAATAAATGATGAAATTCTTTGTTTTGCACTACTGGAGTTGATAATTCTTACTATATAAGATATAAAATAGACAATGTTTGCGTACCACAATATTTTCAAAGGGGAAGTTCCTATTTATATCTTTATTTGTAAAACCATATAAAAAAATATTCTTTTCATTAACTTGAATATTCATGTAGGAAGGACATGTCTAGGAATCACAGATAATCACATTTCTTGATTCACATTAGAATAGATATATCAAAATAATGTTACAATCATTAAAGAGTAGTTTAAGTCACTGCAAAGGACTTATGGACTTAGTGTAAGGACTTTATTTCCAGTTGAAATGGGTTAATTATAAAATTATGGTGTAGCAGAATAAAAATTATTTTGTCCATCTTAACTGTTACTATTACTATTAGATAGATGAACTATTACTTCATCTATAAAAAGTAATTAAGAGAATACACACACATCATTGTGCAATATTGTTGAACACAGCAGAAATCTATGACATACAACTGCTCTTCTAAGCAACCTAAAATGTTATCCTAGGACATAGCAGAATTTATGTAGTTTTTTAAACTAATTCCGATTTGATGATCAATGTTAAAACAAATGATCTAAGAAAGTTAACTCACATTACCCAATTATCCCTACATTTTCAGATATTAAATAACTTATAGGAGTTACAGGATATGTATATATACACACATATATACACACACACACACACATATATACACACAGATATCTTTTATATATATAAGCTGATAATAAAATTAAAGTCTCAAATAATTGCTTACATGATTTCTAATTTACTTTTCCGTCAAAAAGTAGAATGAAATCACTTTGGAAAGAAATAAGATATCAAAGATTTTTTTAATATATTTTCTTAAACATTAGTTAATCAGATGGCAATTGTTTAAAGAATGAAGGGAATGCCCTCACATGACTAAAATTATTGGGAGAATGTTTAGTGGGAATTTTATTTTAAAGTAGCAGCTTTCATCCTACTTAATTTTTTAGAAATCTTGACATTCCTAGAGTAGGAGGCTTTTTTAAAGTCACCTCTATTAATGTAATAATTTCACATATGAATAGCATGTGGAGAGAAGTTAGCTTGGTACTCACCAGGCGGAGGTAATTCTGAAGAGTCTGAAGATGGATCATAGATGCGTAAGTCACACTATTTAGGCAGCCTTCTTGAGGTCCTTTAAAAAACAGATAAGCAAATAACATTTCTAAATCTCTCATGTTGATAAGCATGTATAATGGATACACATGCTTTTTATACTGTTTCTACAGCGACCTCCTAAAATTACAGGCTATGCAAATTAAAATAACAAAGAAATGAAAGGCATCTAGCTACACAGATTCAGAGTTATCCATGACATACGTAAAATGGATACTACCATACAATCAAAAAAGACAGTAGGGCTTTTGTGTGCCACCATATTTTCTAAATGTTGTAAGCCCTTTCAAATCAAGCTAAACAATTGACCGGATATGATATTTCTAAGGACTGAGTAATGTTGAAGAACAAAACCAGCAGTAAATGATTCTCAAATTATGTATTTCATGGAGTGTTTAAACAGTCAAAACTGAAAAATATGAATTGAAAATTACCAATCAAAAACACTGTGATATGTTCAGCTCTGTTCTTCTTCAGAAAGTCCCATGGTGGTTGGGAAAAAATCTGACCTGTTGACCATGAAATGTTTCCTATCAAAAAGAAAAAATGAGAGATTCTTTGCATCTATGTAAAGTATCCTATACTTACACATATACAACTACTTACAGATTGTTTGTATACACTGACCAATTTGACAAATAGACCAGTCTCATGTACTAAATTATACTATTATTTGATATATGACTGATGATACTGATGTTTTCTGCCAATTAATAGACAAGTTAATAGCTAGATTGTCTTTACATCTTTACAAGTAATACACTACCCTGTAAGTAAAAGAACATAATTTGCATAGTCAAATAGAAATAGATTTATTTTGTTGGTGGTGGTATTTTTTTTTCTTTGGGGAGAGGTGGAGAAGATGATATACATGAATTTTCAGCGTCCTATGCAACTGTTAGTACTACCACATTCTGGTCAATTTTCTCATTATTTTGATTCTTTTAAAATATTTTTATATTATACATTGATAAGTGAAGCTACATAAAACAGGGGTAGTTCTGTTCTACCTAGGCTGATGATTTACATTCTGGATTTACTGTACAGTCTGGGTGTACTGTACAGATGATAGTGTGGGCTTTGGTTTAACTCCTTTTGTTTCACATGTAATACAGATACCTCCTCTGGAGTACTAAACCGAGTAAAGGACTAAATGTCATAGGACCTTATGGTTGGTCCCCAAGATGATGTTAAAGTACCATACACAGTTAAAACAAAAGCATACTTTCATGCCAGCAATGTTCAAAATTTCATACTTAGTATTGGCCTTTCTTAGTCTGACATCTAAAAGATCAAGAAACTTAAGATATTTTTATCTTACTCTACTTCTTTATAGTAATACATAAACAGTGAGTATAAAAATGTTTTATTAAACGAATGTATAGACATGAAAGCACTGATAACATTCAGCAACTGTCACAAGTAACTTTTAGTATATTTTAAACTATGGGATGAAATAAGATTTCACGAATTCAGGAAAACCATTCATTTTTGCTTTTATTACACCAATAATCATACCTAGTTTGACAGATAATATACTGCTTGCACTGAGACCAATGCTGGATTCTGCAGCACTATTATATGACAGGTCTTCTAGGCTCCTCCATCCATCAGAAGCGATTGCTTGGAAATGATTTGTCACTGCCTGATTTACTGCTTTCGAAAAATCATCCCATGATGTCTGTTTGCGGATATTTAAAGCACATATTGTGTTTTCTGTATCAAATTCCTCTGTACCACAATGGGCTGGTTCAATGCCACTGACTGAAATCCTTACAGGTACATTAAGAGCATCTGTTGAAAAACAGAAAAACAAAAATGAGAAAAACTGTAAAACTCAATAAAAATTAAATTATTAAAGACCAGTAACACCTCATATTTAAAAGGAAAGCCATAACATAACTCCTGCTACAGAAGAGCAGATGTAAAAGCAGAGTGCAGGTCACCACCACAAAATCAGAGCAATAATGAAAAATAAATATCAAGGTGTCTATTACAAAAAAATCAGTATTATCATGCTCAAATAATTAGGGGAAAGATGAAATTTACTTAATCTTTGTTTTCCTCTTCATAGACTAATTTATTATAAATTAAGACAGTAGCATGCTTCCTAATATTTCAGTTTATTGTGGTTGTGCACATTTTATTATCAATGCAGAAAGGAATTCATTGGCTCTAGTGCATAACTGGAAAACACAGTTAGTTGGGCCAAATGTCTTTAAATAAAATGTAAGAAAATTAACTTAGAACTGTGTATTTGATTTGCTATTGAATAAACGCTAAGAAAATTTTAAAAGAAGAAAGTAGAAAATTTACATCCACATACAAGAAACATACAATAAAATCAACTTAGTTATTTTGAAGCTTACTCTTTGAAAACTGGAATAAAACTCAAGAGAAGCAGCAATCTGTATAGATTAATCAGATTACTAAAAATGAAAATGAAACTATTTTCAAGCTTACTGCAAAACCAGTACATTTCAGAAATTATTCATGTAATCTAAAATAAGTGCAATGCAAAAAAATGATGTCAGCTTATCCTGGAATCTTGCAATATTATCTTAGTTTTGGTTTTGAGCTCAGAAGCCAAATCTTCAGCTGATACAAACCAATGAGGATTTTCTGACTTCACAAAAGCTCTGATTTAAATACATTAGCCAACCATAGGGAAAAGATCACTCAGGGGCATCCTTCAGATATAGGATTGTGAGAAATGTATCAAAGACTTGCCCTTCTGATGTCTGGACTTCATGGAAATGAGTAATGACTGTAAAAAACAGAGGGGGTTCTCTACAAGGGAACAGCCCCCTAGGATGGAGTTACAGTGTATGCCAAAACTTCAGTGCAGGTGACCTCTACAGAGTAGCTGGCAATCCTGGCCCCCAGTCATTCAGATAGGTCAGTGCACATGTTAAGTGTCCTACATGCATATAACTCCTTACAGTGAAAACCTTACTGGATTGTGAGGAAGGCAGAGGATGGCACATACCCAGTTTACCCCAAATGCAGTCTTGGCTCGGTGAGGTGTACATCCATATCCAACAGCATTATTTCCAAGCATCTACAGATCAGATACTGTGTGTGCATGTGTGGGGGGAGCTAATTATGATTGCGGTGATGTGAACTACAGGCTTAACAAATGAACCATATGGGAAATGCAGCGCAAAGGTTCTGACCTGATAAAAGCAGTTGGATTCATGATAAGCCTGACCAGACTGACAGGAGATTAGGACTGATGAAAATAATACAAGCATCTATTTAGCAGGCTACAGATTCAGCCATTGGAAACTAGCTTCAGTCTGATAAAGAAGTAGACCATAGAGGAGAAGTTTCTATCATAAAGTGAGTTGTGCACCTATGGTAAAATTGTAGGAACCCAGATGTTATAATAGCTGAAGATGAAAATCAAAAACAGCTCAGAGAAAGCTTCTTTAGTTTGTTGATAATCAATGAACTTCACTAATCGCAGACCTACATCCCACAATGCAAACACAAAATAAAGTGAATAAATCAAAGCGTACAAATCTACAAAGCCGGTACTTCTGACTATACAGAAAAATAGAGAAAACAGAAATTGTGAGTGGATGGACTAAGTTGTAACTCAAGAAATACAGGGGTAAGCCAGCTCTACTGAACTTTAAGAAAACTTACAGACAAGGAATTAGACAGGTTCCAAGAAAAGAACAATCTTCTCACAGAAGTTATTCATGTGGGTAAGAAGAAATTGCTTGAAATTTTCTCTAAGACTTGCTTTGAATAATAAACAAACAATCCCTAACACTATAAACAAATGACAATTAAAACTGTGCTTTTAAAGACTAGATGATTGTCTTAGCCTGAGGACATATGACAGCTACCCAACACTCAGTGATTTTTTCTGCAAGAATTTGATTAAAAGATGAGAATGAAGGTCAAAGAAGATAATGGCTTTGGAAAAATTAGCTACTAATATTAAATTCAAAAAATTTTACAAGGATATGGATGCTTGCGTATGTACAATATATACCATCTTTTCAAATGGATCAAAAACATGAAGATATAAATCATGTGACACTCTCCAGCAAAATTTTATCATACGCTTTTGCAAAATTTGGAGAATAGTAACTTGCTGAAGTAAGAAAATTTTGTGGTGACAAATTTTTTTAACCCACAAGTTCTTTACTAAAACAATTTTTATACATTATTGATAGCAATTACTTACTTAAGTTTTCTAGGAGATGTTTACAATCATCAGTAGCAACATCATGCAATGTTCGATTACACTTATCTTTTCTTTCAGCCTCTAGTCCACCATGGCTACAAAGGATTTCTAGACAGTTCTGCAAAGGTAAGAGCTGTATTATTTAATTGTCCATTTGCTGCATTGCAGAGTTCTACCAATATGTAATTAAGACTCCTAACTGAAATTCACATACATGCATTTCCAAAGATCAGCTACAGAAATTCTATATATGAGTGTCCAAGCAATATTCCTCACTGAGCTGAAAACAAGGTGTAAAAATATTTTATACACCAGTCTTGAAAGTCTCAAACGAAGATTTTGAAAAAGCAGAACATAACATAACCAGGCTTCTACAGTCTTCAAGCATCAAGTGCTGATCCATTGAAATGAGCAGTTCTTAACATCTGGCCACTAGTTAAGATATTCACATAAGGCAACAGAAGCCCTACATCACAATACAATACAACAGAGACATTTCAATACATCCTGTTTTGAAAATCTGTTCCTTGATGTTCAAGCAATACTAAAAAGGCAATTCTAAAGCTTAATAAAGACTAAATCAGGAAACTATTCAAACGAATCCATAGAACCAGTTTTCACTTTCCATTTCAGCAAGTATAAGATTCCATCATGCCTGACATCTTACTGGTACACAGCAAAAGAAAAACAATCTTTTAAAATCACCTTGCAAGCCTCTCCTTTGGCAGATAAACCCAAATTTCTCCAGGCATAGTAGCGATGCAGTGAAATAATAACAATGCATTTATACTAAACTCAGAGCACAAACATTTTGTAGATCATACAGTGTCGATACCAACAGCATGATTGCCATTTAAACTTTGAAGACTGAATATATATATACATATATATATATACAGACACACACACACACACATATATATATATATAGAGGGGGAGAGAGAGAGAGAGAGAGGGGGGCACGGTTGACAAAAGCAAAAAATCATTACAGTTCATTAGAAACGAGCTACAAGCAGATAAATTTTAATTGGTACAATCATACTGTAACCAAAAAAATCAATTATATGGGCGTTTCGAAACTAGGAAAAAAAAGTGCTCACAAAACTACATTTCAAATTTTGATTTGAAATCAGTGGTCAGAAGACCGATTAATTCCTGATTTTTAATGATCACCCATTCAACAACATTAGAGGTGGCCTGCATGAAAGCATTGTCATCTTCAGACATGCCTTCAAGGATATATCCTAATCAAAAAATACGCCATTGCTAATGATACTAATTCTTATTATATTGTTAAACTCTGAATCTAATTGTAGCAGAGAAACAAATCTCAAAAATACAGAGAAGCAGCTTATAAATGTTCCAATCGTTCCAAGTTTGGCTTTTGTTACCTGTTTTTGTATCTGCTGTTACAGAAAGAAATCTGTCAGCACATATGATACTCTGACACATTTCAGTCATTTAAGCCCTAGCTTCCCATGAGATAGATTTTACTATATAGCAGTTCCAGCACTTGCCAAACATTTCAAAAATTAATTAGCTCACTAAATTCTCCATAAAAAAAATAAACAGGAGGAAGAAAAACAAAACAAAACAAAACAAAACCATCCTGTATATTCTCATCAGGTTTGTAAGTTAAGTGTTTCTCAAATGAATGTAATAAGTGGCAGATAGCAGAATGGGGAGGATTGAACTGTGAGGCTAAAAGTAGGAAGTAAGAAGGGAAAAAAAAGAGGTGGGAAAGAACAAAAAATGAAGCTTATTTCCTCAGCAGAATAAGAAGTTTTGTTGACCTGCAGAGCAGCAACAAGCAGCTGATTTACAATAATTCACCTGTGAATGTCTTACGCCTAACAATCTTGAACTGCTGTGCAAGTGCCAGAACTGTTTACATGCAACTATCATGTAGTGTCATGAAGGACACAGCAGAGGCAGTACAGATAAAGGATTAGAGAACAGAGATGAATTGTTAATAGTACTTAAAAGATGTATTAAGCATTCTTTAGCTTCTCAATAGCCCAAACATTTTTCTTGAGTCAAAAAATGCATTTAACAAAATAAATAAACATATCTTAATATACTAACTCTCAAATCTGTGGCTATTATGAATTTTTCATAGCAAATTTATTAGGAAAAAAGCAAATATAATGGCAGATATTGAATTAGGCATGCAATCACAAGATACTTTTTGAAATATTGCACTGCATTATCCTAATTCACTCTGTTCTGTGTTTAGTAATTGTTCTTTATTTTCTCCTTGGGTAAAAGTGTCACAGTAAGATCTGACTGACAGCTGTCATATAAATAAATCAATCTTCTCAATAGTCAAGAACACTATTCCGTGTCCAGAAACGTTCCTGTGTGTAATCAGTTAAACCTGTCAGATGTCTCCATATTATCAGTTTTCCTGCCCCCAAGCTTATTATCTGCCTGATAAAAAGGCTGCCCAAAATAAGTAATTAAATAATGTATTATTGCACAGATGTGATTAATATTTCTTTTCCTGCAGGGAAATTGTTTGTAGTTAAACTGTCCCTAACTGCAACTGTAAACTATATCCATTTAACATCTTTGTTAAATACATGTCACCCAATAACCTGGCATTTACGGTGGGATTCACTTCAGCTTAACTTTGAAAGTCTGAATCTCAGGTATTCATGTTTCAAAGTGAAATTCAAAGTATTCAAAGTGAAAAAAGGATTTATCTTGCCTAAATTCTAGCACATTACTGTAACTTGTTCACATAGACTGACCTTAAAGCCTTTTGATGCTGCTATGTGAGCAGCAGTCCAACCCTCTTTGTCAGCATGGTTGATGAGGTCTGCAGAAACAACAGGTTTTCCTCTACTGCTACAGCCATCTTCTGTCTTCTCCAAATCAAAGTAGTCTGAATTAGGCTCTATATCAGGTAAAGAGTTCTCATTGTTTGGCTCTCCATAGTACATCAGGAGCTTGAGACTGTCAACATTACCAGAATCCACTGCTGCGTGAATGGGTGACCAGCCATCCTGAAGAAACAAAAGCAAAAAGCACACTCCCACCAAACACATAGGAAAATGTCTGCAGAACTCATATCAGCAATGAATCTGAATGGAATGCTCCGTTTGGAAATTGACAAGATAGGCAAGAGTGACAACATAATCTTTGGGGAATATGGAGTTACTTGTATATGTTTGAGGTGTAGGAATGAGAGGGAAGGAAATGTAGCACACTAAGTTTACAGTTTTCTACAAGGACAGGGCAATGGATGGAGACTTCAAGGCATTTAGAACAGTGTAAGTAATAAAGGACTGTACTTGCTGCTAGAAGATTGCTTCCTTACTACGTATCAAATTAACATGACTAATGTTCAATAATCTGTATCATATTGCATTAATCAATTTACCAGATATTTTCACGTGTTTGACATCACAACTTTCTCTCATCTCAAGTAAAAAAATACTTACTTTTGAAACCCATCATAAATGAATCCAAAAAATCCCCTATATGCTTAGCAAAATGTACTGTGAAGCTAACACTCTTTTCTGTTTCTGGACAGCCTACACCCCACATTTACTGTCATGCTTACTTCAAAATCTTCAGGAAAAAAAATCAGGAAACTACCTGAAAAGAGCGGTACCCAGATAGTAGCTAGATGTTAATTTTGAGACAGTCCTCCTCCTTTTTTCCTGCATGCTTGATTTCTTTTTTGCCATATTCTGTCATTTGTGATATGAGACATTACAATACTGGCTAGCAAATCTGGGGGGTGGGGTGGGGGTGGTGTCCCTCAAAGACAACAACACCTCATAACATAAAAGGTGGAAAAAACATCTTTATCTCCACCTTTCCACCTTAAAATAATTCAAAACAGAAGAGTCCTGTTTTGCATGTCTCGTGCTGAAGAATAGTCTGTAGAGCAAATTGCAGACAGAATCTGAAGTATGTAAAATGATATGGAAGTCATGTACCTCAGGAGATTTTAGACAAAACACACAGCTTAACAAAAAAAAGAAAGTAGGATGAAAAGAAAATAATACTAATTTCAAATGACATGACATATTCCAGCTTTAAAGAAAACTTTAAATAAATACTTCAATGTAAATATTTCCTCGGTGTTTGTAATTATTCAGGATTATACAATGTATTTTAACTTTAAAAACTACTTTCACTTACACTGGTTTTTACTGTTCGATCTGCTCCTCCTTTCAACAAGAGCTTAATACAATCATTATTTCCATTTTTACAAGCCAGGTACAAAGGTGTCTGTCCTCTTTCAGCAGCATGGTTAATATCAGCCTGATACATAATTAATAATTCTGCACACCTACAGCAAACAATAAGTTAGTACAATTATCCCATATTTGACATTCAAAAACTTTAAAACTTACAATATTTAAATATCTTTTTTTTTTCTTTTGGGGGGGGGGTAAAGTACTGATTGTAGAGATACAGATCAACCCATGATTTTATTCATCATATGTACATATGTATATAATTTTATACTAATGTACAATAAAGATGGAAAATCAAGTTACTTTAAACCCATAAATCTTAAACTAATGTAGATGTATTTATTGTTATTATATAAATGTTATTTAAAACAATTTCACAAGGCAAATAAAAAACTTTATGACAGCTGAGCAATAAAGTAGCATTTCTTTTGTGACTACTGATGTTTAAAATAGTTTCAAGAAGAAAACAAACAAAACACAGCAACTCCCATTCCTCTTATCAAATTACTGGGAGCTTTGTTTGTTGGTTGCACTAGCTTTAGAAACCAGCAAATGAGAAGCAAACTGGAAGGGACAGCAAAAGGGGCAGGATGGTTTGGGGTGTGTTGGCAGCAGCTACTGGAGCAGGGAGGACAGAAGAGGAGGTGCAGTGCTGAGGAGAACTTGAGACTCATTAGGGGCCTGAGTTTGGATCCGAGATCCTGTACTTCCTCATGACCTTGTAGCAGTAAGTCCAGTTCTCTTCCTGATTCTTATAACAGGGTTGTCCCCTTTTCCCTTTCCAAACCCAGGTTTTCAGCAACTCTGAAGACTTTACAAAAATCTTAATTCTCTCCTGTTCCCTCTGCAGTTCAAAAAGGTTTTAATGTAAGATAACTCCCCATCTCCCTTGTTCGGTATTTATCAGTCTATAAAAATAAAAGGATAGCAACATTGAAGCCTGAGAGCAACTAACGCGATGCCATATAACTAAAGGTAAGGAGACCATACTAGAGTAAACAGGATGACAAAATATCTTAAACAATATTATATATATATATATATATATAATATTACATATACATGAGAATGTAAGAAATTACAAAGGAAAAAACAGAAGCACTTAGAAAAACCTACTCTTAGTAAGGGTTTTATTTAGTCAGAAATAAGGACTTTTTTTTTACTGCAGTGTGAATGATTAAGCTGCACTTTCTGAAAATGTTCAAATAAACTGAAAGAAAACAAAATTGATGTTCTACTTTATCATATGTTGAACATGCACCCTAACCATACCATCACAAAGAAATTGTGTTAAAATTGGCTCATAGCAAGACACCTCCATAAAGCACCTGCAGATTGAGTTTTGAGTCTGCTGTGTCAGAAATACCTGTACTGTCATTTTGCATTGTATTCAAGCTGTTGTACTGTATGATGCTAGCAGGTTCTTAAAAATCTAGCAGTTCTAATTCTCTGACACTTCAAGGAAGACTGTCTAATTGCAGGTTCATAAATAACAGCTTCAAGAAGACGTTGTTGAATATCCTACAGTGTTCCCTGGGGGACTAGATGACTCTGGAAATGCTACGCTCACTTTTTACGTTAAGAGCAGTTGAGGTCAGCTTGGTTTGGACCATATGGGAAATGATTTTCAAAGTTTTACTTGAGAGCATTTTCTGAATTACCAAACAACCCCAAAGAGCTGTCAATTTTTTTCCTGAGTCCGTAACTATGGCTGGAACAACAATATCGTCCCAGTTCACGAGTGACATGTCTGTCACAGGGGACTGGCTAGCAAATCTACCACAGACAAATAGTGTGTAATTGATAGTAGTTTATTGTTGTCAATAACCCCAGATTCTTACTGCTGCAGAAACACAAGTACCACCGACTATGCAACAGAACACTCGAATGAAAACAAACTACAACACTGCCCCAGATTTTGCCTATTACAGACTTTTGCTGAGCCAGAAATTTCAAGTGATCAACAAATAAAAACAGCTAGAAGCATTTGCAGTCTCTCTGATATTTTCATCTGGCCCTGTTATTATTCTACACTCACTTTTACGATTTGGTTCATGTTTAATATCTAAGAAAGTCAAAGGAAGAAAAGCGTTTCGGGATTTCATGCTACATAATAAGTCTAAGAGAAAAAGAATATGAAGTCTGAAGTATCATAACAGCAGACAATATAAAGCAAAGTGTGAGGCTAAGTCATAAATAAACAGCTTCCTATTGAAACAAACCAAAAAATCTAAGATATTTATTTTAGTGAGAGAAAATAAGTTGTACCTTTGGTTCATCTTATCAAATCACATACATGTTTTACAGATTCTATGTAAAACACTGAAACTTTTCATTAGATATGTATTTTTGTGCTCAAAACACCTACTGGGGTGTTTCTGCTTTAAAGACTTCCAGCAAAAGGTATTCCTTAGTTGATAAGCTTGAAGTTCTCTAACAAGTGGCAACAATCTCTGATATTCCTTATACACCCATGGAAGATCATAAGAAAGGATAGGGACAACCTAGTGGGACAAGGCCTATCACAGTGTAACAACACTAAGACTTTGACTCCTGTATGCTATTGTATCACAGAAAAAAACAAATGTTAAAATCTGAAACTAAAAAAAAAATAAAATCAAAAACTGAAGATAAACAAAACCAAACATATATAAAACAAATGTAACATCTGTAATAAAGACCCCTACTCATACTGATGTACTTGATACAGTTGCATCTTTGCATCTGTAAAATAGCTTTATTCTGGATAAGGGTGCTCTGGAAGATGTTATCTAATAGCTGCTTCCAACTTTCAGTTCTATTTCCTATGATTCCATGATACACAGTAAAGCTGCAAAAAAGAAACACGGGGTTAGCTTTCAGCTCCTCCACTTAAAGAAAAGGGAGGAAAAAAAATCATCTGGATGAATTGTTGTGTACTGGTTCTCAATATAAAGAGATGACAGAATTCTCAAACCACGCTGTCATAAAACACCAATCTTTCTAAAACAGTAGCTTCAAAGATAAAAGGAAATTACTGTATGTTCTTAGAAATATTCTTTGACTCATACATAATTTTCTGTTTTTCAAAATTACTGATACAAAAACTTAGACATTAAAAAAACTCTTTTGGTTGTTTAAAGTATTTGATTCCACCACTTATAAGAAAACTTAGATAAATGTTCTTTTGTCTCTGTATATGATACATCACATTTCTCTATGCTTCAAAAATTTAATGCACAAATAATTTCTTTCCTTCTTCCTCTGTTAAACCTGTATTATGGCTGAGAACATGAAGAAAATTAAGAAATCCAAAGGTATGACTACCATGTAGACCAGCATCACATTGTGGTTACTAAGACTACACATGTTCAACAACCTTGAGAGCTGCAACTGGAAACAAAAAAATGGGTAAATATTGAAAACAGAACAGTATATGAATATGAATTTGAGTGGTTGCTTTCAGTAAATGATATTTAAATGCACTTACAGTTAAGAATGCAATAGTAGTGACAGTTAAGAATGCAATAGTAGTGCAATGTAAGGAAAGTATATAAAGTAATGTAAACAGAATACAAAGAGAGTAATAGCTGATGAGAAAAATATTAAGACTTCACTTACTTGACATGTCCCTGAGCAACTGCTGAACACAAGGGTGTAAAGCCATTTTTATCAGCAGCATCAACTTGTGCTTCTGCAGTCAGCAGCAATCTCACACAATCTACAAATTGATAATAAACATAGACTGATGCAACAAAAACAAGTGGTTAAAACTACCAGAAAATGAAACCTGCTCAAGGAGCATCATCTTGGAGCAATAGCTGCCAGCCTTTATGACTATACGCCACACATCATAGCAAACCAAAGTAGAAGCTCAGGAAAGAATTTGCAGGAGAGAGATGAGGAGAATTGCTCCCTCGGGGCACCACCGCTCTACTGCAAAAAGGGCCTGGATTGGATTCTACTGAGATCCAAAAACATGCCCATTAATGGCAACTCCCATTGTTAGTGTTAGCTAAATTTAGGTATTTCTGAAGCTGGAAATTTGAATTAACCAGCAGCCCCCAATGGCAGCACAGTCCCACTGACAGCCATGTGACAAGTCCCCAAAATGACAGCCACAGTGGAAATGCTCACAAATTGCACAGAACTCAAACAGCAGGCTGGCCAACCTTCTTTTAGGACACTTTGACATGGGATTGCAATGACTAATAAGATCACAAAAGCAAAGAAAAAACAAAACTTTTCCTATTCAGATGTTTCCAGAATAACATGGTACAAATAATAGCAGCCTGACTCCACCAAGCTAAATTAAATTAAGACAATTAATTACATAGTAATTATACTGATGTTCATACATATGTTGGAATATCATTTAATTCAATAAAGCTTGAAGAAAACACTAAATCTCCACTATATTCTTAAAATTGTTTCTACACCAAGATAAAACAAATCTTTTGTAGCTAAAACTACTACCTTGAAAATAAGCTCAGCTTGAACACCAGTTATAAACTGCTGGCCCAGTTTCTGAGCAAGCTTAATGCATCCTGTTACAGCACTGAGTAAGATCCTGGACCAAGCTGTAATAGTAAAGTTCATCTCTAGACACCAGAAAAATACCTTTAGAATTATTTAGAAATCTGACTGAAACATTTCTGAATGTTTTCACTGCTGTCACAAATATTAATGGCAGATGTTGTGGAGCTGATTAAATAAATAATTTAAAATTAAGAAGTAAGATTCTAAAACACTGAAAATCATTATATCGCAAATTAAGATTCTTAAATACATAATCTGATTTGAAATGGCACCTCTTTTTTAAAGTTGTTTGTCAAGATAAACTACCTAATTTAACCTGTAGTATTTTTAAGTCATGAAGAAGCTCTCCGTCAACTAAATTTAACTAGTATTTCCACATGTAATACAATACTAATTAAAAGCAAATTATATTTTCAATCACTTTGCAACAGGAAAAAATACTTTAACGTTGACATCATTTTTACCTCTTTCCAATGTCAATCCCAGTCTTACATTGAAAAGGATTCCTGCTTGCTATCCTAAAATACTTCTAAAGTTTTTGAAGGATAATGATTTTTTTTTTCTTCTAGCAGTTTCAAGTATTTGGCAAGAATACTCTTTAGTTTCTTCACAAAGCATACGTTAGCCATGCAAAAGCAACGAAGAACGCACAGAACAAGACCACCTTTCCAGAAAGGTACAGTTAACTCACAATTATTGATTGGCAGATCATTCAGGTAGTAGCTTATCTATGTGAAAATAGTGTTTCTGATGAAGATCACTGAAATGAGCTCTTTATTCTCCAGGCCAGGTGCAAGCATGAGGAAGCATAGCTACTTTCATAAGGCATACCATGTGAGCTAGCAAGGTCTACACAACCTGTTCTGGTAGCACATCACATAAAAGAGCAATAATCTCCAAGAAGCCTGCATCCTCTGGATGGATTTTAATTGGGATTTGGATGAGAATAATTGAGGTCAATCCAGACTCATTAACTCCAGTTCACTGCTGTCTGCCATAGAAGTAATCAGCAGCGGGGAGGACTGGGCAGAAGGGCAGGTACAAGACAGACACTGATGTCATCATTTATTAAAGGTTTTGGTCAAAATAAAACGTGGAAGTTCATTAGCAAACACCTGGAGACTTTACTGCTCTCCGTCAAAGCGGGGTAGTCAGTTCCTCCAGAGTGCTGGCAAACACCATGCAGATATATCCAGTGGCTTGGCAGAGCTGACTTCATGTAGCTTTATGTCTTTGCATCTCACCCCATTCTACTTCCCAAACCGTTCCAGTTTTTCCTATCAATGATGGTGCCACAGCATCCAAATACTCATGGTAGAGGAAAATTGATTATACCAAAAAAGCATGTGATTAGCACATAGCTGAGTCCAAAGGATATTATTATTGGATAATATTATTATTTTCTTTACATCTCTGTTTCAGGAACTCTTACTGCTTAATTCTCTCTTTCTGAGCCACCTCGTGAGTGGCAGAGAATGGTCAGGATTGCCACCACTGGTCAGGTATGCACATGCATGGGGCTTTGGGCGACCAGATCTATGGCAAGGGAGTTGGGACTGGATGATCTTTAAGTCCCTTCCAGTACAAACCATTCTATGCATCAGCCACGTGAACTGTTGTGCATGTTATCAAACACATAATAGATTCAAGCGGCTCCTGTTTTGTTAATGGATCAAACCGAGATGGCCTGACAAACAATCTGTTCAGCTCTCCCAATTTAGTGGTTAAATCATAACAACAGTTTCCTAGTGCCCATTCAAACAGAAATAAAGTACTTAGTGTATATTTTTAGGGTGAAGTTTTTTCTCTCAGATCCATGGAACTGAGGACAGTGTGTGTGCACAGAAACAAAGAAGCTGCTATGAGCTTCATGTTCTGGAAAAAAAAACCCAAGCTGCAGCTCTCAAAGGGCAACTGTTTCTGAACAGGAAGGCTATCCTTTTTGCAAACAGAACAGATTAGGAAAGAATATTTGAGTGTTCTCTTATCTTGTATAGCTGTCATTTTTCTCTATAGACTGAGCTGCAAGCATACAACAGCTGCTGCCACAGTCTTGGTTACAATATGCTCTACCTTTATTTAGATATCTACAGATCTTAAATACTATATGTCTTCACTGAAAGCATGTGGAGATCATTTGCATTCCACTCCTCCCAGACTCTGCAAGATGGTGGTTGTTTCTGAAGGAAGGTACTCACTACACTGGCCCCTAACAAGTCTAGAGCTACTCTTTTCTTCTGGTCAAGTACTTCCCAGGAGAAAGAAAAAAATCTGGTTAGTTGACTTAGAGAAAACAAGGGGTCCCTAAAATCGCTGTATCTATTTAGTCACTAACTCCAGGTTGAATGTATTCCCAATAAATCATATCATGGTGTTCTCACCCTCCAGGTTAAGCGTATGTGTTAAGTCTTCCACAGAAAGAAAGAAAGAAAGAAATCAGTCAAAAGACAGTAACTTACCATTGACAATCCTACTTAATATAATGAAAAACTTTGTAAAATTAGTATGGTTTTATCCTTTTAAAAACTACATCAGTGTCACTTCTTTCCATCTTTTTAGTTAAGAAAGCTAGTAACAAAGACTTTTTAAAGTATGAGATTTATCCCTATAATTCCTTTCTTAAATCTGCATGTTTTTACATAGCATTATTCTTAAAAGACTGCATTTTGAAGAGCTGCATCTATCCATGCACTTGGGAACAAACTGCAAGTAACAAACAGAAGATTACATATTAATCACAAAAACCTTTCTCCAAAAATACTATAAATCTAATTGTTTGCATCACTCTCAATTTTCACATAATATATTAAGAAGACATCAGTGTTGCTGCTGTGTGATTCTCTCATTCAAGAACTCATACAATCCACTTAGTCACTAAGATCCGATTTGTAAAACAAAGTATTATTCACATCCTGTCAACTGTAAATAGAAGTGCAACACTAAAACTATAGTTATATATATACATATATTTTTTATCTTAAAAAGTAAAAGGTACCAAACAGCTACAGGATGCATATGTGTATGCTTGTTTGTATTGTTTTGTCTTCATGCTTCTCCAAGTGCCTATTATTTGAAAATTTGACAAGAAAACAAGAAATCAAGTTGCCTTTGCTGTCAGTAAGAGCTGCTTAGTAATTGTAACTGCAAATCAGGGCATTTGCTTGGAAATATATTAGGAATACAAGATGAGAGAAGAAGAATTGGGGCAAGCACTGTCATCCACAAACACCACCAATGGACTTAAATCTAGGAAAATCTACAGAACATCCATTCAGTAAGAGGAAAAAAAAATTCCCCACTGTATAATAAATGTGGACCCTTAATACTGAAGACAAAAAGTTGCAAGAAATACTAAGTGCCAAAGGAAGTAGATAAAATAAAGGACTTTTGCAATAGTATAAGGGTCATTGCAACAGCAAAGAATCTGTCAGATGAAAAGGCCCAGATGTTACTAGGAGATAAATCATAGCACCTAGCAAAGAAAGACAAAATACATTCTGAACAAAGGGAAAATTCCTCCTATCCTCATGCCTGGTAGCAAAATTAACCCTGAATTTATCAGAAAACCATATACCATTTGCCTAGCTATGGATTTTGGAACCTAGCTTTACACTCTGATTTTAAAAATACTTCAGAAAAAAAAGGAATATTTTTCTCCAAATACTATTTTAATAAGTGAATCAGGGATTATGTCACTAACAGATACGTTGTTAGATAAAATAACAAAGTAGTCTTGAATGCAGTGGCTTTTAAGGCACTACATTCCACCTTTTCTTGTAAAAAATAATCCCGATTTCACTAAAATTTAGAGAAATTTAGAGAAAGTTGCTGTTCAAAAGCCTTTGTTAATGGTGTAAAAATCGTTGCTTGGACTTTGTATCAACAAAATTAGTATCTTTTACTATATAATTTTAAATCATTTTATTAAGGTACCTAAAAAATATGAAGACTGGCTGTTGGAAGGTTCAGAGATGCTACCTCCTCAAGACTAAGGGCTGAAAAAGTGGAGAAAAGAAAAAGAAAATTGTTAACTACCTCAGTAGAATGTAGGGAATGAACTGAGGCTATTTCATCTAGTTCAAAAATAAAGACAGTTAATTTTAATGATTTCCCAAGTAACACACTACTCTGAAAACATCTTCCATCATTTTCAATGCTGCTGCAGAAAGAGTGGTGATGACATATTCTGCCTTGCTTACTGTAAAGCAAAGTTTGTTCTTTCAAGTTTTTGCCTTTGTTACAAAAAAAAAAATAATCAAATTTGTCAAAGAACTTGGTGTGAAGATACCTGGTGGCTTTTTATAGGAAGGGAGTGGAGAATTAGAATGGATGTTCGTGCAGAACTTTACCACAAGCAAGAATGCCTTTCTGTGTTCCAATTTTTTTTTCTAGAAGTTTTGCTTATATTATATGCTATACTATGACTTTTGTCATGTAAACTATATATCTCAGTTTCAATTTCATTTTTAAAAAAGTGCATTTGATTAATTTAATATTAAAAGCTAATGAAGTAAGACTTCACATGAATGTTGTAAAAAAACCTGGAATCACTTACCTGTATGTCCATTCGTAGCAGCAGAATACAAGGCAGAATAGCCATCTTCACAAGAGTAATTAATGTCCAGTCCTTCTTCATTAAGCAGCATTGATAATAAAGTGACATTTCCCTGGGCAGCAGCTTGGTGAAGAAGGGTGGGCCTGCCACCCAGGGGGACAGGACCACCACTTGTTAACAAAGGGGTTAGGGAGGAAGACCAGCCTGTGAGTTAAAGCAACAGAAGTTAGAAGGAAGTCACATAAATAAATAAAGCTTTGCATTTTCTGTGCTCTTTCAAAAATTAAGAAGGATTTTCAAAATGACAGAATTCGTTAGTTTAGCACAAGTTATGTGACAATGCTTTATCTGCAAGAACATAATCTGAAGAATGAAAACTTTGTACAGGGGTGACAAGCTGTTAATGCAAACAAATAAGATTTCAACAGGTTAATGTAAAACTTGTTATAAATTGTAGTAGTGGCTGGATGTCTGACAAAAATCAAAATTTATATTAATAAAATTCAGAAACTACTGAAAGTTTTCTATAAGTTTTAATTAGATATCCTGGGAAGGCTTTTTTTTTTTTTTTAAAGTATCTAAGGAAAGATTTCCAAAACAAAATGTGCTTATTTTTATGTGAAAATTTGTTATTCCTTACAGTCTTAGCCCAAACCTCAGTATTTATATCTCATCCGTAGTTATATAGACAAATAATGCAGACAACCCTCAATAACTTCAAGTGACTTTAAATAACTTTGTGGGAAAAAAATAATTTGCAGAAATAATGCAGAAATAAATACTGAGCAACACCTTAAGGTAATGACCATTTTACTTAGCAATACTTAGATGATATGTTATAAATGTTCCAGTGTGAATGAATAAAGGTTATATAAAATTCACTAGTGAAAGCTTTCAAGTTATGCAGCTCAAAGACAGTATTCAACCCAAAGCTTTGAAAGCTTTGGAGTTATCTTGGTTAAACGTTGCATTCATTACTTTTCAGCTTTAGTAGGGAGTTTGTTAAGAATATGAAGTTTGCTGCATAAGGCATAAAAAATTTTGTGCATTCTTCCTTGATCAAGGACTGCAAGAGAAAATAGGAGAAAGATCTTTTCTTATTTTGTATATTACCTTTGGAAATTACACATTCTCTGTTTCCCTCTTGAATAAGTAAGTTTATTCATATTCTGTAGCCACATACAAGATATTATCTCAGACTGAAATCTGACAATACAAGGAAAGTTTGACTAGATTTTAATGTAGCTCTGTGACACTCAACACTGAAGAGGAGATGCAGGGCACTACCTCCAGCTCCATCAAGCTGGTTAAGTGCTATCCAACCTCCAACACCTAGAACCAAAATAGTACCCTGCTAGGATAAGCTCTACATTTTAGAAAATTAAATATGAAAATTCCCCCCAGAGAATTCTATGGATGTAACAGATTTGGGAACCTTGCAAGATCCAGGCAAATTTTCATTAAGTTCCATATTTACATCAGAAACCATCAGCTGAGCAGCACTTATAAAGAGAGCATAGCTTGATCCCAGTTCAAAACAACAAACAAATATGTGCTGAGTATTGTTATATTTGTTTCAAAAGCTCCCTGAATTTATCATTTCAAATTAAATTTACAAACTTAGTATGTAAAGGAAATATATTTGAAGTATTTTCACAATGTTAGCTTATTATTCAACTCTTTTACTTTATAGAGTATTAAAAGTTATCAGTACAGCTGTGAAGTTACCTTATAAATTCAGCTTTAAACTGATGAAAAACTCTAAATTTAACTCCATCCATCTTTATATCACTTCATTTCTGAAGTTACCTTTTGACTACTAATACTTTTATTAATATTTGTTTTTCCAAAATTTTTAATGAAGAAATTTGAAGGTTTTCAAAAGTTTGCAGAACAACTAAGGAAGATGCAAAGTAAACAACATCTTTTAAATGATAAAATATACTACATTTACAGCTCCAATAGTTGAAAACAGCTGACTTAAAAAATCCCCAAAGAACTTAAGAATGACTTTTGTTCATCCTCTCCATTATAAAAGTGCCTTTTTTTTTTTCTGATTTTCTATTATTATTTGATACTAATTGTGCTGCTGTTGTTAGTACATACATCAATGTTTTTTAACTGGCAGTTGATATGTATTTTTTACTGTCTCGACATGGTAGTTGATAGTGGACGCTGCTTGTGTGGCACTCCAGAACAGTCTTGGTTTAAACTTCCTCCTCATTTTAGAAATTAAATCTGATTCGTATTGGATTTGGGAGAGTTTGGGGAGACTGACTCTAAGCTGTAAGCATGAAGTCCACTCTGCAAAGCTATTTCATAATATGAATAGCATTGCTCGGAATTCTTCCATATTGAAAATAGTGCAAGGTAGGTTTTTTATTATTGTTGTTTTAAAGCATTAAGGGAAAAAAAGAAAGAAAGAATGTTTATTGTGCCGTACGTGGTATCTTAATTTTTGTTCCAACACCTTGAAATTACATTGTGGCAATTCAGTGATGAAATTCATTATACGTAGCTATCATTGGATGAAATCTTCCTACACAGAAAGATACAGAAACTGGATAATAAGATATATGTAAGTTTGGCTTCTATTATCAATGTAGATGAATACAATCAGGCTGCATTTAAACAGAAAATAAATACATCAATATTAGGAAATACCAATAAATAAGGTACATCATTACAGATGCATAAAGTTAGGAAACGTGAAGCATCTGTGAAAGCTTGTAGGACATGCAGTGATGAAGGGCAGAGGGATAGACAAAAACAGCTTCTGGCATCAGCTTCAGAATGTGGAGATGGTTAATTTCAGAGCCCAGATCAGTGCCTCACCCCCCCCCCCCCCCTTTTATATTCTAAGCCAATTGAATAGAGAGAATAATTAAAGAAATCACTATAGAAATGAGCAAAACAAAAAAACATACTTCACTGAAAAGTGACATAAAAAGCACAAAACCAAGAAGAAAGTGAAAGCAGAAATCCCAGGGGTATGAAAATCCAACTGCCTAGATTCATTTCCATTTTGAAGTCTTAGAGCCATTGAAATGTAGGAATCCAAACAGAGCAGAAGCACTTTGGCACCAGTTCAAAGGCTGCTGAAATTAATGAAAACACTGTCGCAGATTTTGAATCAGGCCATAAATGTTCATTGTAATTTCTTTATGTGCAGTCTGTTCAACATTAATGACAAAAGCTGGTGTCTTCTCTTACCAGGAATGAAAAGAGCAACACAGTACAGTGCCCCACATTTAAAAGAAGGTATCACTGCATTAATTTAACAGAACATGTAACTGAAACTATCTGATCTCATATTTTGAGTTTTCTCTTAATACTTGTTCTTTCTAGAACCAAGACACTCCCTTACTGAAAATCATCCTATTGATAAAAGCAATCTGACCTAACTAGGACACAGTTTTCAAATTAATAAAAGGAATACTTTAGTGACTAAGCTATTGCCAATTCTTCTGACTCCACAGTAAGAAGAAAGAAATGTGAATTTACTGATAAGCCAAAAAATATTAAAGTTGAGGATTCTTTCAATTTCTTTCAACATTAAATCTGTTTTTCACATTTTTGTAAAATATTAACAAATTCAGATTGAAGCTTACTGCTTACTACTTACTGTACAATAAAATATGAATAAGATTTCACTATGTTCTGCCTTAACTGAAAGAAAAATTGAAATTCCAAACATTTTCAGGAAAAAAAAAGTAAATAAAATAGATTAAAGCCAACCAGAAAATTAGCAAAACTAACTGAATCTGTGGCTAGAGGGCATGAAAAATGCAGATATGGGAAAGAGGTTTCAGTAAGATCATACTCAAAAAAAGAAACTGAAAAAAGAAAGCGAGTGAGTGACATTAATTCAGGCACTACTGGCCACATCATCTTACTTAAAACAGTGTTATTGAGCTTGGTCTAGCTTTTTTCTAAGGCAAAGTCAATTTGCACATAGATTTATTAAATCTGTTTTTTTTTTCCTCAGCATAAAATTTCAAGGGCAATGTCTTTCCATAATTGCATAATGTCTACTGTTCAAGGTTTATTTAGTTCTAGTGCAGCTCACAGGAACACTTGGCCCAAATAGATAAAGTTCCCCTAAAAACAAATAAAAAAAGAAACAGGGTTGGATTGTAGAAAAACGCAATCAAGTGTTAGTCTGGGTTAAAGTCAAAGGAGCTCCTGAATATCCACCTGAATATTGCAGACAAATTTACTAACATTCTTTCGGCCTTATTTTGGAGGTCAGTAAAGGAGGGATATTAAAATAACAGCTTTGATAAAATTAACAAAATAAAACAGGAGATCACCAACTACAGTTTAAGCAATCTTTTTTTGCATACTTCTGATTATGGGATATGTTTCCCATTTTCAGTTGTGAAAATTCACAAAAAGCAATGCCACTTACAAAACACTAAGTGTCAAATATTCAGAACAAGGATTATGAGATTAAATGGTCCCAATTGTTTCTATCCCTTCCAATAGCAAGTGAAGAGTGTGCAAAGCCTAAGTTACGAAAGGCAATCTGAACACATAAAACAGTACAATTGAAAAAAACAACAGTTTTTGACAAAAATCTCATGTTTGAGAATTGCCTTTAAGAACTGTCATGAATTTCACAAGCAAAAAATTTACTATTTGGTGGAAGAGTCCTATTTAAAGAATGATTGTTCTCCTAAAAACGTTAATACTTAGAAGCACAAACTAGTACGTGCAGTTATGAAGTCAAGTGGTAAAGTAAACTTATATGTTTAAGGTAGAAGATTTCTTTCTTTCCTTTCCTTTTTTTTTTTTTTTTAAGAATAATCAAAAACTGTTTTAATTGATCATCTAGTTAATGTAAAACTAACTGAAATCTACAGTCTATTTCACACTGGCAGGGTTTGTGCAAGACAGCCTCTAGCCCGCAGAAACTATTAACTTTGAAGCTGATTTTCCCAATAATTAATTTGTTGTACATTAATAGAATCTTAAATTCTTTACAAAGTTATAATTCCATTATGGAGTCTAACAGCTCCTGAAGGCAAATGAGGTTCAGATAATATCTGGAATACTGGAAGACTAATGAACTATCTGACATGGTAATTGGACTATCAAAAAATAAAGCTGAAAATTCAGGGCATCTATATGAAAAACAATAAACTAAGAGGCAGCCATCAAATCCCACAGCTGATGACTTTGAGATGTAGTAGACAAATGGAGGATAAGATTTTTGAGGTCACATTTCCGTGTCATACTACGGAAAGGTGAGAAGATTCTGACAGTATGGTGTAACAGGCAAATGTTAAAAGCATAACTATATGAGTAAGATTTCACTACGGTCTGATTTAACTGAAAGTAAAATTGAAATTCCAAACATTTTCTGAAAAAAAAAGTAAATAAAAGATACTAAAACTTCAGAAATGTGCTGAAAGTCTTCATTGAAGTGGAATGGGAATAAAAATTCCTAAATAATGCAAACCTTGGAATCTCCTATATATACAGATACAGGTTGCCCCATGGTGCTGTCAGAACAGCTTCCCCAAGACTAGAGAGTTAGTCCAACTGCCTTACCAACTTGCCAACTGCGTGGGGCAACCACCACCAGAAAGTGGTCAGCTGTGTGATGGAAGCACACCAACTGCGGGGGGCAGTTCATACCCTATAGATGAGATAAAGATACTCAAGTTAAAAGGGACTAAAGGACCATAACTGAACTGAAAACAACTGTATGAAGTTTCAGATCATTCATAGAATCATAGAATCATAGAATATCCTGAGTTGGAAGGGACCCTTAAGGATCATCAAGTCCAACTCTTGATACCGCACAGGTCTACCCAAAAGTTCAGACCATGTGACTAAGTGCACAGTCCAATCTCTTCTTAAATTCAGACAGGCTCGGTGCAGTGACCACTTCCCTGGGGAGCCTGTTCCAGTGTGCAACCACCCTCTCTGTGAAGAACCCCCTCCTGATGTCGAGCCTAAATTTCCCCTGCCTCAGCTTAACCCTGTTCCCGCGGGTCCTGTCACTGGTGTTAATGGAGAAAAGGTCTCCTGCCTCTCGACACCCCCTTACGAGGAAGTTGTAGACTGTGATGAGGTCTCCCCTCAGCCTCCTCTTCTCCAGGCTGAACAGGCCCAGTGACCTCAGCCATTCCTCGTACGTCTTCCCCTCCAGGCCTTTCACCATCTTCGTAGCCCTCCTCTGTACACTCTCCAACAGTTTCATGTCCTTCAAACATTCTTCAATGTTAACAAAGATTTTTTGTGTCCAAAGTGCTCAACTCTGCAACCATCTTCTTACTGCACTGCAAGTGAGGGTGAAGAAAGGCTTCTACCTAATCTTTCAGTGCTATTGATCCCAGCAAGTACATATGCTGAAAAGAATTTATAGGAGATCTGCAATTAACTCAAAAGGAGATCAGGGCCTTCTTTGTTCATTTAGCTGTCATCAAGAAGATATCCTGAAGCTGGTAACAAATGAGGCTTGAAAGTCTTCAGCACAATGCAAAATGAATAGCAGATACATGCACTGACTGCAGACTTGGACTGTTCACATAACATTTAGATTTTAATGTTCTCCAACATCAAGCCTTTGCTGATATCAGTTGAAGTGAACCTGTGAGATGCCACGTATAGCTATTAATAAAGCTTACAACTATAAATACCTACCAAAAAAATACAGAAAAAGGAAATAAAACCTCAATATATTTCTGTAGGTATGAAGTGCTATATTTCAAACTGCACTGTTAGCCAGGCAATAATGGACCTTAAGCTGCAAGCATTTAGTGCCATAGAAGAAGAATACAGCTATGCCCTATTTTCTAAAAGATTCAAAAAAGCACTGAAATGAACAGGAACACATATTCCATGGAAGATCATCAGCACAGAAAAAGTTCAAAACATTATTTCAGACTAAGAAAGCATTTTGTAGTCCAAAATAACAATATTAATAAAAGGTAATTTTCTTAATATTTCATAATCCACTGCCCATTTGCTCTAGACGTTAGAACTATTTACCTTTAAAAAAACACCTTCAATTTTGAGACCTCCTTGAGGAAGCAAACTAATTAAGGACATTACTAAATCATGCAAAAGAATTCCCATACCCCTGGAATGTGGAAAAAATATAAATGGAAATTTCAGTGCTTAGAAAGGAAACTAAAGAAAAAGGTAAATAAAGCAAATGAGAAATTTAGAGTAAAAAAAATAAATTACTTCAGAGGGAGACAGTTTGTAGCATATCAATCCCTTTACCTGATGCTGTTACCAGGAGGCTGTCTGAATCACATGGTCTACAGGATGAAGCACTAACAGGGTTTATGGAGGAGCTACAGGCAATGGTGGTGGGAATGACAAAGGAATTTTCTGAACATGCAGACTGGTTCAGTCCAGGGAAGTGGGAAGGCCAGGCACCCACCTGAGATGTGGCTATGGCTGGTATGGCACAGCCTGCAGGTGCCACAGATAAATCTATAGCAGGTTTTGGTGGCAGCTGAGGTGAGGACTTAGAAATAATTTCCTCATTTATTACCCTGATTCCTTGTGGTGAACTTGAAAGAGGTGAGGTCACGGTTTTGCTGTCAGTTTTTACACTTGTATTTGGGGATCGACTACTATCCATTAAAACCTTAAGCTGTGGGTGTGGTGGAGAAGGAGTTTGCGAAAGCCCTGGTTTTTTAGGAGGAATAGGCGGAGGATTTCCTCTGTCAATTCTCGATACACTAGGCGTCTTTAAATTCATTTTACCGACTGGGGGGTAAGTGCCAACTTCCACTGAATGTGACGTCCCAGGCCGTGACGGAGGGCCGCTCTGAGGGCTGGTAAATCTTGAAAGGACTTGGGTGACAGTATTCCGAGCTACCTGCTTGGCAACTAGGTTGTCACGACTAGTAGGAGATACGTCCCTTGAGGGAGGGCTTTGGGTTGTGTTTCCATTTTGGTCTTGATCGTTAGCATTTGCTTGAAATCTAAACCTAGCTGCTTGGACTCGTGGATTTAGGCCTGGATGGCCAGTAGCATTGGCAGACGGTGAATGCAAACTGTGCATAGATGAAGTTACTGAGTAATTCTGAGTTGTGACAGTTGGTGTGGAAGGAGTGCAAAGGGAAGTACTATTTGGAAAGGGGGAAGTGCTACTTGGTAAATCAGATGATGAGCCTGTACTTGGTCCATTTTCCTCAATTCTGTTTTGACTCTGTGTAAGAACAGGAGTTGCAGGAGGGACAAGTTCATTATGTGAAGACTGCTTATCAATAACAGGTTTCACAAGTGCTGCATTGGCACACACATTCATTTTTGTATTGCCAGACGCTAGCGGGTTCACTGTGGAAGGCTTCACAGATACAGTCAAAGGCAACTTCTTAGTATTCTCAGTGCTACTGTCCATAACTACAGGATCCGTTTGGCAGGCAATAGTTCTTGAACTCAGCTCTTCTGTTTCAACAGAAACAGAAACAAGGCTCCTATCTTTATTTTTATCTTTATTTTTAAGAGAAAGATTAGTTTTACTGTCATTCTCCTTCTTTAATTGCTCAATCATTTTTATCATTTTATCTCTTTCTTCTCTGAGGTCACTGGTGTGTGCTTCCTCTCTATGAAGTTTGGCACGCAACTGTTCTCTCTCTGTGTCAAATTCAGACAGCTGTTTTTCCATTTGAGCCTCCATTTGTGTACTCCTTTGTTTCTCAGCTGCAAGAGACTCCTCCAATTCACTAGCCTTTTTCTTTTCCTCTTCAAATTTTGACATCACTTCTTCCAGTTTCTGGGCTTCTTCTACTATTCGTCCAGACAACTGCTTACACTCTTTCACTAGCATCAATACTACATGCTTGTTCTTGCCACGTTCTTCTTCAAGACGAGCAGATAGCTTTTTGTGCTCCAGCTCAAGATTCTGTAACTGAGATTTTTCCATTTCCAGCTGTAAGAAAACATATAGAAAAATTCTCATTAGCAAGATGTAGACTTTCAACATAACCTAGTATTAATGTGACATTAATGTTTTAACCTTTGAGAGTATGCCTAAAATGAACCTGTCTGCCCAGGAAAGTGATTTGTGGTATGTAATGCAAGTGCCTATAAGCAAGAGAAAAAGACAGGCATCCCTGAAGAGCAATGCAGAGACTAAGTAAAACTATCTACTTTGCTCTATCGATAACACAAAGACTCTACAAATTGATTAAATTCTCGTGATTTCTGAGTGAGGAGCTGCCTGTTCTCCAGAAATTAGGCAAGCACTGAAATTAGACACCTGATTCAATGACATGACAGAGTCCTCTTCTCAGTAAAGGAACTGGCCACAATTAAGAAATGAACTTTGCAGAAAAACTTCGAGCCCAGAAATGAAAGTTTAAGTTCTAGGCCTTCCTCAGACTGAAGAAGATTAATGTTGAAAAACACAGTCCATGCCCACAGCAGTTGTCTTACTTACTAACATTTATAAAAATACATTCATTTTAGAGAGCAATTTTTTGGTGTAGTCACAAACATTTTCCTGTACTTACTAACAGTAGAATGTCTCGCTGACATCAGTGATGTATAATCTATGCTGTAGGCTAGGAACAAAAGACTACCTATTATGTGCAGAAAATAGATGAGAATAAGTTTTCCACTCATTCATACAGTCAACGCTTCTAACCAATTCATTTTGCCCACTAACTGTTCTTTTATTCAAAGACTGTCTCATAGAAAAGCACTGGAAAAATACAAGTTAACGCACTGTTTTATAAAATAATTACTAATAGTAAGGCATACCAAATTACTTTGCAATTTCCCAGGTAAACTTTTACACATGTCAAACTACAACAGAAGAAAAATTGGCTTCTTTCTTCCTACTCTGTTTACATAATGATGCAGTCATTTCCTGTATGACTCATCTGGATAATAAAAACAGACAGTGACCATTCCTTCTCCTGTGCTCTTTTTGTCAATTATCAATTCTGCTTAATACTTATGTAGAGATTTATACAGGAAGAACAATTCAGAACTCTACTGATAAAGTGCTTTTTTTGAGTGGGAATTTTTACTGTTCTGGAAAACTACTCTCAGGTACCTAGAAAAAAATCAAGTGCTCATGTAAGTTTTATTTTGACTGCAATAGGAAACTGCTTCATGCTTCTACGAAGTGATATGAGAACATTTCAGTGTTAAAAAAAAAAATTCTGGTGAAAGCTGTGGCAAATAGCAATATATTTAAGATTCTACTTGGAATAAACGTTTCACTTCAGTAGTTGGAGAAATATCAAGAGTAAAGGTTCAGATTTTAGTATCCTGGTCAAACTGATACTGATTTCAGAGCTTAAGACACTATAGTACAGTGCATATATTTTCTGTAAACAGTAATGTGGGAAATGAGATGGCCTAAGGTAATAGGTATGGAATATCTTCTCTCTCATTCATTGCTTAAAATTTGTCTTGGTTGCTAAAAGAAAAAAACACCACCAATAACTACTAAAAAAGGAAAAAACTAACAGCTTCCCCTGCCCACCCTCCAAAAAAAAACCACCAAAACCAAAACCAGCCACGTGCTTTACCAACAGCTTTCCAGAAGCCTGCTGCTACAGCACACTATTCCCTCTCCTTTACAACAGTAGACGAAATTTCTTAGTTCTTGAAATGTATTTCACACCACTGTAGATGTGTCTGAAATTAATTTTAAATTAAACTGCATTTAAATTACAAGTAATATAAATGACATCTTAAAATAAGAGCTTTGTTACTCTCTGGTTGTACCATATAGAAGAATTGAAACTCATGCTATCAAGGGATGAGTTCAAGAGAGACAGACTGCAGTTTGAACAGAAATAAATCCCACCCGCTATAGCTCATTGTCCCCGAAATAAATTTTCCCCACATGTTAAGTAGAATTCAAACACAAGAAAATGATGAAAAAGTAAAGCAAGAGAAACGACAAAGAGGGCATAGACAACAAATCCTGCAGGAATTTGTTCTAGTTGAACGTGTGTTTCCATCTACCAACACTGCTAACAATGTTACCTGAATATAAATTTCTCCTCCGTTTTCTTATGAAGAATGGGAAAAAGCATAAACAGGTGGTGGCAACATTTATGTGAAATATTTTAGTAATAGTAAAATTTCTTCCTGAAATCATACCATTCTAATAAACATCCAGTGAACTAAGAGAAAGAAATTATTATGGGAAATTATATCTACACTGTAAACATCACCTTGGTTTCAAATACATCAAAAACTGTTAGCTCCACTGTGGTTTTACAGCTTCATCCCAGGTTAACCAACACAATCTGTGTAATTCAATTCACACAACCAAGTTCACCTGTCTTAAAAAACAGTAACAAATATATATATTATATATATTATATAATATATATAGTAATATATATTAATATAATTATAAAATATAATAAAATAAAAATAAAAGTAAAAAATAATATATATAATTATATATAATATAATAATATGCATAATATATTTTATATATATAATATATATATTATATATATATAAAACAAAACACATAAGGTATGACTTTTCATCACTAAATAAACGATATCAGCAACAGTTCCTCTTCAGTTATGTTAATGACAGTACAGCTGCAAACTAATTTAAGAAGCTACTATGATGATACTGTATTTAGGAGTGGTCCCATTCACAGTTCTTAAAGTGGAGAAAATCATGATTTTTTCTCAAGCATTTCATTGTCTATTTAAAATTTCACAAAACCATCCCTCACAGACAAACACAACTAGTCAGTAACAATGGTGCACCCAATAATATTTTTTTTTCAAAAATAGGTACAAAAATCATGGGAAATGTAAGATAATTTATCTTACTTTCAAAAAATTACAAGTAGATCTTAACATACAGCTGGGATGAAATTGGTTTTCCAAATTATTATTTTATTTGTAAGCATTGCATATAAAACAAGAATCCCTAACGTATATATATACACATATGTATATATATAAATATATATATATGTTCCCGTATTTGATCGCAAATTGACAAGAGCAGCATTAGTTTCTTATTTTACTTTATCTCCTATATCTCCCCTCATCGCTTTCCTTTGTCTGTATCTGCTTGAATTAAAAAAACAAACAAACAAAAAAACCACATCTATGAATATTTACACTACTTTTTCCTTTAGATGACAGATTTGGAACTAGTTGCAATTATTTATGAGTTTGTGAACTAACTACAAGGTGAGTTTTTGTGAAGTGTACTATATGCATACACTAAATCATATCAGTAACGTAAACATCTGGAAACGTGCCCAAGAAGGCTCTGAAAGGCAATACAGCAGGATACTGAGATCATTGGTAGGGACCAGGAAAGAACTGACCCGGAAAGGCCCTTTAAAAGTGAGAGACAGAGGGCACGTGTTGTGAGAAATGGTCAAGGGACCTTGCTTAGACTAGTGAAAAAAAGACTGACGGATGATCTAATAGCAGGATACTACTACTAAGGGCTCTTACAGCAATGACAAAGCCAAATTCTTCTTGGCAATGGAAGGTGGGACCCCGTAACAAAAGGGCAACGAGAAATTGCCCCTTAAGACATTCTTCACAACGATGGTAGTGCAGGAGGGCCGCGGTATTGCCACTCCTGGGGATTTTCAAGACTCAGCTAGACAAATTCACGGATGACCAAATGTACTGCTGGTAATAATCTGCGTTATGCACAAAGTTATACTAAATCCCATCAACAGGCTTCTTCCAACCAACATGCCTATTATGAGCATGCATCCCAATACTAACTTATCTGCAAACACTTGACAGATCAAAAACTGTCATTTTGATGGTCTGGTTATGAGTTTCCAGGAAACTTCAAAATGAATTTTGTCAGCAACTCCAGGGATGGCATTCGAAGAGATGGAAGGGGCTGGAAACTTAACACAAAGCAGATGACATCTGGGGACTAGGTGTTTGGTATAAAGTAAGCCCGTAACTGACAGTCATTTGTGCACCTCTTCATTTTTCTACATTCCTGCACATTGTTATGACTTACTTTTTAGGATCAAGTAATGATTTTATTTAAAGAATACCTTCAGGGTCACTATATTCATAGGCAATAAGTCTCCAGGAAAAAGAGCTCACTCAGAGCCTGTCTGAGTCTAGTGATATCCAGAGACAATAGTCCCCAGAGCTGTACACAGACCTGACCACTTAGTGCAAGAGTGAGATACTGAGGCAATTTGAAACACGAAGATAGAGGCATCACACAGCTAGGGAAGGAGGAACCACTCCTAGAGGAGGTACAGCTGGCTCTGTATTTAGGTCACATTTGTCTGGGCTTAACTTTTTTTCCTTACGCAGGGTCACCATATTTTGCTGAACCTTTCAAGAAATCCCTCAAAATACTTTCATTAATCTCTTCCACAGAAGGATTTCAGAGATGGAGAATAGACAGGAAAATGTGGAACTAAGGGAAGGTAAAACACTGAAAGAATAATTTATGTGGAGGTTAATGGAGATGGTTAAGAGAAATGTCATCAGTTTCTACAAACCAAGAAGTTTAAGAGGGTGCCCTGTTGAAACAGCCTTTCAAATTGGCTTAAAAAAAAAAAAAAAAAAAAAAAAAGATGCAAGTTCTGTAGAGAGTTATGCACATGAGTTTCACTCAAAATCCCTATTTGTTATAAGGAGCAAAAAAGTTAGCATATGAGTGACACACTTTCAAAACAATACTTTTTTTTTTTTTTTAATGTAGTTCTTTAAAGTTTAGCTTAAAAGTTGGACCTCTGAAGGTCCAGCCCCCTGCTCAAGCAGACACATCCTGGGCAACCTGCTGTAGGTATGTCAGGAATTGCCCAGGAATTCACTTTCAAAATGACACTGTTTTGTTTTCAATATGAAACTTTCTCTCTTTCTTTTTTATTTTTATTTTTTATTATTTTTTGGCATCATACTTGTACCAAAATAATTTTCTCCTTACACCAAATGTTCTAAATATTCAAAAAATATTTTTTAGTTGTAATTTACTTTCTTACTGTTTTATGAAATAGAGCCACCTAATAAGAAAAACAAATAAATTATTTATTTTAGGCAGTTTAGGTTATGCAAAATAACAGTAGCTCCTCTAGGTTTCAATGGAGTTAGTTTAAAAATATATAGTGACAATGCTTTCCTTTAGCTCATGTTAACCTGTCTATTTATATAGTGCATTGACTTGTAATGGTTCTACTTCATTTATTCCATAAGTAGATCTAAATTCATGGAACTAGTGATGTGTACCACAAAATATCACCAGAAAACTAGCACCTCACTATATATGACAACTAAATGGAAAAAAAAAATTAACACTCGTGACGATAATCAAGTTAGACAAAGGAGCAAACTGAAACATATCATGAAAGAACAAATCGGGAGAGGGAAAAGGAAAAAGAAAACTGGTAGCAGGGTACCTTCTTTTGTCTGTTTTCAGCAGCAGCCAACTGAGCTGACATTCTTTCTTGCATTTTCCTGCAGTGAGCCATAACGGCTTCTAAAATGGAGAGAGGGTTCATGCAGATTGGCTTCTTTTCTTTATCACCAGCACCTGCCTCAAAGTCTCTCTGCAGAGCCAGAAATGGGTCACTCAGATTAAACCTTCCGTATCGTTCCTGGATAAAAACCTCTTTGCGCCGGGCCTAACAAAACAAAAACAAAACGTAAAACAATAGATAAAGAAGTAAAAGTAAATGCACTCTTTGGAGTACATCTACACATAGAACAGACTTAAATCACTGAGAAAGTTATACTTACACATATTTTTAAAATGCTTTCTTTAAGTATTTCCAATTTCTAATAGAATTGGACAGATACATTGCACACAGATTTCACCATTGTCAATACAATTTGCTACATAAAATCCTTCCCCGTCTCATTTTAACACAGAAATTTCAGTTTGGAACAGTTTCAGAAATATCACAAAATAACATCTTGTAAACTGGCTGATACACAGAGTAGAAAGGGAAGAAAAACATTCTAAAACACTTTTCTATTTCAGTGTATTAACATTATGTTAGTGAAAGACATGAAAACATGTTTCATGTGTTTACTGCAGTACCAAAATAAGAATTTTTAAAATAAAAAAGTAACAGCATCTTTACACATACAGAGATTAGCTTAAGCAACGATCAGACAAGCAGAGAGCAAAAATACCTCCAAGGCTCTTTGAAATTAAGACCCTTCTCAAATCTATGCTCAAGAAGAACTTCATTATCATGCGTTTCTACAAGCTGTTATTTAAAAACACAATTATATTTCCAAAATACAGTACCACACTTTATTAGCAAAACAAAAATATTACACAATAAAGATCAGATGCAATTTTGCTTGATAATTTTTTGGTTCTTCAGTCCAACATGTAAATGAGATCAGTTTCAGAGAAGGTTTTTTATACATTTAGTACACAGTACATGAAAAGGCCACATATTAGTACCGACTTCTAAGGCTTTTTATAGAAAATATTGTTCCATAATCTCAGGCTTAAGTCTCATCTAATTTGTCAAACAAACAAACAAACAAACAAACAACAGAACTATTGAAAGATTTCTAAAGATTTTGTTATGGTGTTTTTGTGCCTGCATATGTAACAGGAAGTATAAGGAAGCGAGCCAAACCACTGCAGTACAAACTTTGGAGGAAAGTGAAGTTTTGTTACCTTAAAACTAAGCCAACCACCAGAGCAACTCCTTCAAGTACGCCTCAAAAATCAGAACAAAAACCACAGTGCAGAGAAATACTATCAGAAAAAGGAATCCCTCAAAAATAAGGGCTGAGTTATTTACGTGTGATTTGTTTCAAAATCAGGAAGCTCAGTTTTCAGGAACAAGCAAAACCAGATGAAGAATAAGCAAATTTTGAGGTGTAAAAGCAGAGGAACAGGCTAACCAGATAGGTTAGGAGACCATTCCAAAAGCCTGATGTTAAAATTGTAACATATGAAAAGGTCATAAAAGGTGACACATATTCAGGGCATGGGAAACCAAAGAAGAAAGTAAGAACCATGTGAGAAAAATTCTCCAGAGACAAACTACAAATAACATACCTTAGCGAATGCCCAACTTTTGCCTATATATAGGGCACAAAACCGAGATGTTGCAGGAAATTGAAAGGTAAAAGAGAATTTAACTGCAGCAGATGCAAGTGAGCATTCTGATACTTATTCTGATGCTTGAAATATTTTAAGTCTATTTCCCAATTTGATAGCATAAATAGAAGCTGAAAATATTAACAAACAAACAAAAAGCACAGCTCAGAAAACCTCCCAGAGTTCATTCAGACAGAAAGTTTAGCTGGGATTGAAAGTCAGATAGGGATTGGCTGAAGAGACAAAAATAAGCCTACAGAACCAAGTTTTTTTTTTTTTTTTAATAAATTGCTTTGCAAATAACCTCTAATTAGCCTAAGATTTCAAAGCTCTAATTTTTATCTTATATTTTAAAATAAAATAAAATAGTGGGGAGGGGCTATATTTGCAGCTCCTGGCTTTATACCCGGGAATTACAGGGCATTACGTAGCTTAGGAATTCAACCTTCACATAAAGGAAACAATCAAAACCAAAAACCTGACTCTAAATGGATTGAAGTGCTAAGCAGGCAAACAAGATGACAAACCCAAGCAGGTTAAGAATTTAAATGGAGATGAAGGCACAATCCATACATAAATCATCGGCAGTGTAAAAGCCATTCTGTTTATATATAGAGACTGACATCAAAGTAAAGGAAGTGACAGTGAGGTAGCAGCTCAGCTGTAAATAAAAAAAAAGGCCACCAGAGCTTCCAGCCTGAAACCCAGAGACCAACAGCAAGATGAGAAGCAAAGTCGATTAACGGATCTCAGAGGCAAAGGCAAAACAGTAAAGGGACTGGGTATTCAGATTCATTAACTAAGGAAAAGATGAAGCTGTACAGAAAGGATGGACTCCAGGTGAATGAAAATCACATCGATCTGTGACATTAAGAATTAAAGCAGCTATAGGAAAATCTGAAAGCTAACGACTGTGGAAAAATGAGGAAGTCTAGAACAGCCCGTGGTTTGGGATGACTGATGCAAAATTCCATGTTCCCAATACACGATGTTTGAGTTATAACTGATACTGTTTGTTAGGTTAGGTGACAGAGCTCACCTGCACACCCACAAAGGAGCACAGAGAGACAATAGCAGAAGGGGAGCCTGAATAAAACCCTGCTGGGCCCACCACAGGGCCGTCTCCACAGCTCAACGGAGCACTGGAGTACGCAGTGGCAGGGGAGAACCTGAACCAAGGACTTCCTTGTCTGGGCCCGGGCTGCCCCAGCAAAGCCATCAGCCCAGAATTATCCAGGTGTGAAACTTGCTGCTTTGAGTCAGTAGGAGCACCTCTACGGGTTGCTGCCTAGGGGTCTGACATAACATGGGGTGTAAGGAATAGCAGTTTGGGATCACACAGGACTTACAGTGAAATGCTTAGAGAAGAAACCAAAGCAGGGCAAGGGAGAGGTTCGGGTGACTTTGGGATGAAAAAGAGTGGGAAGACAGAGTGGTACATGGATAAAAAGGGCAGTCACATTGAACTCGTTTGCTGGTCAGTACCTGGTCATGCCCTGTGCCTGATCTCCACAGTCCAGCTTGTCTTACTAATTTCCTTCCTAACCCTGTCCTGGGTGAGGGCTCCCTATTCTGTTTGCACACGTGCATGGGGTGTGAGTGCAGCAGCTGGGGTCAGACCATGGGGCTGAGGACCTGTGTCTCCATGGTGCCAGTGACTGAAGTTAGAGTGGGTGTGTGAGTCAGTGTGTGATCAACAGCAGAAGTGAAGCCTGCCCAGCCCACGAGTGAGTGAAGGGGCCTGGGAGCAAGGGCGTGAGTGGGGCTCCAAGGGCCAACTCTGGTGTGAGAGCACCTGTGTGTCTCCAGGAGTGAGAGCACGAGAGGTTGGCTATGGGACCAGGGGCATCGTTTCAGCGGTGTGTATGTCTGTACAACGGTCTGTGCCACCAGCTGACGTGGGGAGGGGCCTCCAGGGGCTCCCATATCCTGATACCAGCTGTGACTCACTACTAGGCACACTGAGGAGGGGTATCCACCTTGTACATGTATACGTGAGTATATACGATTACATGTATATTCACACCTATACATACACACATGAATACACACGCACCCATTTCTCACTAGTGGATTCCAGCTTGTCCAGACAGATAGGGGAGCAGGATGAGGCCATTGGTGCTCCCTGTGTTCATGTGTTTGTCTGTACCACTCATCACGTATATACATCACATATATGTGTGTGTGTGCTGGGCATATACATCTTCAGCCTTGCTACTGGTTGGACCTGGGGACACAGAGCCACAGAGCAGTAGCAGCCTTGCCCCTCTCAGGCTGTTGGATCCAGCATGATTTATTTTTTTGCCTTACTGTCACACAAGTTTCAGTACAATGCTTAGTAGAAATCATTTAATAAACAAAACAAATCCTGAGAACCATTAAGAGAAAATTAAAGAACAAAAGAGCAGCCATCATGTTGCCAATGCATACTTAATGTTTTGTCTGTATCTTGAATATTGCATGCAATTGTCATACTCAACACACTGGGGGTTATGTGGCAGGACCAAAGAAGGACAAGAAAGACAATCAAAAGTTTAGAACAGCTGCCACATTAGAAACGATCATCCTGGGTAGAGAATTTCTGCTTAGAAAATGAGAAGATATAAATATCTGCCTTAAACATACAGTTATGAATGGCAACAGTTGAGATAAGTAAGGGGTTACAGTTTAATTATCTAATTCAAGGATTGGGGGGCATCCAGTAACTCCATAGAATATTTGGCTAGATGGACCTTAAATCTGAAGCTGTTTGGCTGTTATGATATTGTACATAGCTCGTGTAAAAACAAATAATTGGAACAGAAAGGTGAGAACACCACCATTTTGACTATTATGAAGGCTTGGTAGATACAGCAACATCAATTAATATTTGTCTGTATTTTCAGTTTTTATCGTTCTATCTTAGAAGCCACAGTGTTGGTCCTAAAGATCCATCTAATAAAAGACACTACAGTTGCCTCTGGCTATCCGCTCATTATCCAGGATGACTTTTTGACCAGAGCTGAATGTTAATATCACTGCTCATGTTCCCAACTAGTCTCAAACACATCAAAAAGGGTGAATAGAGCTGAAAGTAGTCTCCATCATCTCCTCCTCTTGTCTGAACAGGTGGCAATGGCCACCAGGCATGGATAAAGCCCTTCGTTGCACACGAGACTCAGTTCTCTGTTCAGCTGAAACCCATTACTTATTGAGTATTTCTGGAATTTGTCGTGCCACAGAAAAATAAAAATAGAAAGTAGTTTAATTATAGACACTTTGAATAAAAGAACATACTAAAAAAATACTGAAAAGAAAAACACTGAATGAAGAATGTCAAAACACTAATTGAGGCTGCCAAGACAGTATAACAAGTGTACGAAAGCACCAGAGGCTTTCGCAGGCATTTTACCATTTCCACAACGGGAACTGCAAAACAGTAAATGAGTATTCTGCACTGAGGAGAGCTGCAAAAATATTCTTAATGCATTTTCTGCTTTTCAAACAAAAAAAAAAAATTCAATTACCTTTAGGTCCTAAGAGAAGAGGTTAAGAAATTAAACATGGTCTGATAGGAAACTGAAAAGGTCTGTTAACTTTAACATGAACATTTTTCTCAGATCGACTTTCCTTTCGTGTTGTCTTGTTAACTGAAAAATTTTTAATAGTTGCAAAAACATATCTTTTTGTATAACACATCATAATATTGATGAAGCTTCTAGTTGTTGTTGTTTTGTTTTTAAGTGACAGAATTTAATACAAAATCTTGTAAATCATGCTATTTTCACTTCTTCTGAATCATGCTAACCCTAGCTTTCAATACATTCTACTGACAATGCAAATAGCAAGGAACAGCAGAAGGTCATGTTGAGTGATTATCATGGTTAGATTTAAGCAGATGAATATTAATACTAAGTGTTTAATATAATAAATCACCTCCTCATCAAAATGTTGTATATAAACCTAGAAGAATAAACATAAATAATGCACACCCATCAAAACTGAAAGCATCACAGTTCTTCCCACATACAAATGCCTATTATAATCCCAACATTCTGATTTATGATAAATTTGTAAATTGACAAATACCTACTTCACATTAAAACCCAAATATTTTAAAGGAAAAGACAATCTGGATATTTTGAAATAAACTACAGAACTTCATGGAACATTGCTGAGTCACTGGGTATTCATTTGAAGTTAGTTTTCCAGAAATTATACCATTAGCACACACAGAAAACCACTGACATTTTAACATACATATAACACTATTCTCAGAAATCTGCAGAGTTTGTCCCAGAGAATAAGTTTCTGGGCTCCTGCAGTAGTTACTATACGTAGATACTTGCTAGAGCATTACATAAAAAAAAAAAAAAAGAAAAAAAAGAAAAAAAAAGAACCAACTGTGCTCTTTCCCCAACATTACCTCTTTCTCTTCTGTCAGATGGCTTGTAGGCTTTGAAAAGCATAACCATGGCCTGACATAGGCAAAGAATACCACTTCCATGCTTGTCTACTAAAAGCTAAAAGGAGAGCTATAAAATGAAAAGGGAGCAGCAAGCTGGAACAAAATCTCCTTGACAATACCTAAAACACAAGTCTGAATTTATATCAATTATGTTTTTATGCAGAAGGAAGTACCACATTCAGTTCTTTCTCAGTGACATGCTTTTGAGTGCAAATCACCTATTTTCTGTGGAAATAAAAACTTTTCAGTGTAACACTGTCTGAAGTATACCTGGGGCATCTTGCTCTAGGAGATCTCAGAGGTAAAAACACCTAATTTGTGAATGCTGGAGCCAGGTGCTTGATTATACATTTGCCTCAGCCAATGTGGCAGAACCTTTGGGCATGATAAAGAGCAGAACTTCTGGTATGTGAATGAAATAGGTCGTAAAAACGTAGGTGTCTTTTGACTCCATGAGGCCCTGGTTCCACAAGGCAAAATATTCCACAGTAACAGCAGATAAAAGTACTGATGTCCTGCTCGTTCACCCATCACCACGTAGCACTCCCTCTTTGAGGCTGGGAAAGCTCCCATGGGACAGCTCTGTCACCAGGGTGAGGAAAACGCGCAGATGACAAACCCCAGGCTTCTTTTCCTAGGTTATTTTTCCACAGGATCCACCCCACAGTTTTTCTCACAGGGCAGTCACAGGGCAGCTGATGAACGAATGTGCCAATACACCGAAGGGCAATGCAGTAGCAAATTGGGAAAAAAAGGTAAAAAGGAGATAAATCAGAATACCTTAAGCTAGCATTGTTACCAAACACCATCTCATGAAGCTAATAATAGATATGTATAATCATTTTTTTTGTACATTGGTCCTTTAGCCCTTAAATAATAGCTCTGTTCTGTCACACTTCACCGATACCTTAGATGTGAGAAGCAGAAACGCTAGAATTGGAATGTTTTCTCTCTTACATCATCTTTCAGTACTGAGTTTCAAGTCATAGGAGCTAGTCGAAATATTAAGATACCTACTTTTGATGGCACTCGTTATCTGAGGAATGTACAATCTAATGTCACAAGGGTAATTAATTCTTTAAAAGAGTCTGCATAATTTGGTGGCTGTGCTAAAACGGCATTAGCAGTGTCTCAAATTAACTTAAATTGCAGAAAAATAGATAGAGAAAATAACATTTTAAATGTCTGCTTGTGAATAATTAACTGAATGTATTTTCAAACAGCAAATTTTCAAAACCAGAAAAAATATGCACCCACTACAGGAACTAATCATGACTGCTGCACTGTGAAAGGTGTTATATGAATTTATGAACTGTCAACCTTATTCTCCTGTACATAGCCATTTGCACATTAACTAATATTTTAATTAGAGGGCTAAGATTAAAGTGTTTAAAGGTATAGAAAGGTGTCCATGGGAAATACTATTATTTGCGGCATATGCCACTGTTATGCAAAATGGTATCTTAAGATAAATCCTCCACCTGGAGAATTGCTCTTGAAACTGATAGTAAGCATATACAAATTAAGAAAATATCTAAAAAAAAGGAAAAAAATCTTTAAATCATTAATTCAAGAAATTCACTACTGCAAAAGGGCAAAAGCTTAGACAGATTTACAATAGCTTTTCAGTTCAGTCCAAAAAGAACATCATATTTATACACAACTTTTAAATCCTTACACAGGGTTTGAAGCAAAAGACTAAAATAAGACTGCAGCTACCACTTATAGAACAAGAGCCTGAAGTTTATCTATGGGCAGGCTGGCCTACAGCTTTTTGTCAGATCAAGGATGGACTATGAGTTTACATGCAAAAAAATAAAGCAGAATTGAAAAACATCTTCAGAGAGGGAAAAAAATAGTCAAGATGTCTTCTTTAAGAGGAAGAGCTAAGTAGAAATAGGGCTTTTCAGTGTTAAACAATGACAATAATGGAGACAAAACATGTTAGAGGTCTGCACACTGAAAGGACAAGCAGCAGTCTTCCCATGATGAAAAGAGGAGAATACCACTTGGACTCAAATTATTTTCAGTGAGAACAGAAAAGCACTGAAACATGTTGCCCAGGGAAAATGTATAACCCCTGCCAATGGGAGATTTCCAGGACTAGATTGGATAAGATCCTCAGCAACTTGATCCATCCTTGACATCAGTCCTACTTTAAGCAGCAGACGGGGCTGAATGTTCTCTCTAGATGCATTCCAACCTAAATTATTCCATAATTATTGATTTATTCTACAACTGTCTTTTTTTTTTTTGCTAACATATCTACAAGAAACTCCTCAAGTCACAAACAAAAGAAATAAGCTCTTGGAGGAAGCAAAACAACTGAATGCTTATTGGTAGAAGAGGTCTTATTTCTTGCCTTGAATCATGAAAATACTCATCATAAATTAGCAGAATTTTTAGTCTGTCATACTCTCAAAAATAATAAAATCAGCACTGTCAGCTGTGCAACACAAGGGGAAGGTTTTTCTCTCAAGTCTTCCCTCCTAGGTCTGCAGCCAACAAAAATCTGAAAGACAAAGCTGTAAAATAAACTACTTCATTCCTTGCTCTGAGACTCCTACCACATACAGCAAGACATCTCACTTCCCCCTATATTATATATAATAGTGTGTTTTCACACTATTCAAGTCACTCCTGTGCACCTATTTGCCAGTTCCCTCCTGGACACTTCCATCTCTAAAGCCAGTCATTGATCCCATTTATCCATTGGGGATGAAGACTGGCAGCAGGATGTGTAGAGAGAGGAGCAAAAGGCATGGAGGTACCTGGGTGATGGGCTGCAGGGCAAGCTGAAAATCCAGCACAGGCACTGGTCTGTAGTTGCTTATTTGTTTCTGTGGCACTTCAGGGAACAAAATATGTGTTTTCAGTGACTAGACTTAGAATTACAAAGTCTAATTAGATTTCTTTTTGTCCACCATTATTTAAAGAAGAATGCAAGGGAGTGAGAAGTAACTTCACACAATACCTATCTTACTGTGAACCTAAAGCTTAACGCAGAGCAAAATAAAGAAAAACAAATATGACCAATTAATATATAAGCAAGAAATAAGCCCAATGAGAAAAAAATGAAAAAAATAATCACACTATAAACTATATTGTTAGTTTTCTCTTGGTAACAGTCTAAGTTGATATTAATTGCACACAATCACTGAAATAAGTTTTCATACTCAGTTTATATAACTAGTAGCAGAATATACAAGCAGTAATATTTTTAAGGTTGATACTGAACTTTTTTCCCCAACGTGTTTCTGAGTTTCCTCTTCACTTACTTGCCAAGTTAAAAGTTCAACGAGTCTTCCATGCAGCAACTGAAGATAAACATCAAAAATAGGACTGCATGTCCTACACTGCTGTGGAACAATGGAACTGAATTAAAGCTGCTCCAGAACCCTTAAACAAAATTTCCTTCCTTTCAAAAGCATTTGTTCCTCTGATTAATTTCCTTTTCCACATATACTAAAATTGTTTCAGCAGATGTTGATAGGTTCATATTATTTTCTCTTGCCATATGTATTGGGGAGTGGCAAGAAGTTTTCTGACACTAACCAGCACAGAATAGGAGGCAGTAAAAGCTTATTCTACATATTACATTAAGGAGGGGGTGTATGTGTGACATCTTGATTCTGAACAAAACTGAAAAGATAACAGACTACTTAAAAGAGGAAGTTGGCTGAAAGAAAACATGTTGTTGAGGCTACTTGTTTGAGCCAAAAAGAATTATCAATGAATACATAATCGTAATAAAAGCAGTACTTTCAGAGATACCTGGTAAATAAAAATGTGTCTTACTATGATCTTACAATGAGTAATTAAGAATGACTGAGGGTTTGGGTTTTTTTTTTTTAATGCACGTGTAAGTGAATTTTTTCCAAGTACCACGAGATGTTATTTATGCATAAAACATTTTACAGAGCAAATGAAAAGTGTAAATGTCAATGACTGCTGAAGAAACAGAATCCTGCAGCATGATTTTGTCAATGAACATGTGATGCTCAATTACTCCTTAGAACCTTAACTACAGCTTACGTTCCTTTCTTCGGCACTATAATACTGTGTACCTATGCAAATTCAACAAGTGAGTTAGATTTTAATGAGCTCAATATAATGCCAAAAATATTTGACCAATAAATTCAAACTGTTTCCATAGTAACTGTCAAATACCCTAAGACAAAAGCTTTCATGTACACTTTTTGGATGTTACAGGGGCTGAAAAAAATGGAAAATCTCTGAAGAGCAACAAAGAGCTTAACAGGCTGCTAGTTCAAAAGGGGTGAAAACAGTAGAAGAAATTGAGAAATAAATGACAATTGGCAAATTAAATAAAACCAACGTATAGGTTGATTACACTAACAGGACTATAGAATTGCTTCTTACTAAAAAAAGTGCTCTTCATGGATCACTGATCAGGATCATAAAAGAGTCTTTTTGTAGAGGTACTGGTAAGGAAAATATAACTCCTCCGTAATTTTTAATGTAAGGTACACATACACATAAAAAGCATTCAAAACTGTCTTGGGGCAGTGTCCCATGACAGCCAAAGACTGCCTACTCACAGCCATCCAGATAAATCAATGAAACTCAACTGTGAAGTAGCCTGCATGAAAGTGGAGATATAATCAGTTTTTCCAGAAAAGTTATCCTAAGCATGAACCATTAAAATAAAAGTAACAACAAAAAGTTGTGTTATTCTCTCATTCACAACAGCCCATAGAAATTTCCAAAAATTTGTAACTTGCAAAGTGTCCCTTTCTCTCAGAATTGCATAGCTCTAAATCCAAGTTTTTAAAAAGAATTTTTCAGGGTAAAAACAAAGCTCTGGATGGATGATGACTATATGTTGTTCTACAAGGCTATCCTTAGTAAACTTCATTCAAGAAGACGCACAAAAATCATTTTAAGGCACAAAAGGTCAAACCTTAACTAGTGGCTGATGAGAACAGCGGCAAACTAAACTTTCTCCGTTTCATGCCAAGTATCCAAATATTAAAGTGGTTCACAAAAAGCTGTACAATTCATTCTTCTCTGTTAAGTCTGATTTTAAGTAGAAGTACAACACGCCTAGCAGTAATGTCACTTCTTAATCAAGTCTCTATGTACAGGAAGAGAGATGCTTAATTAACACTTAAACCTGACTTACACTTTAACAGAAAGCACTGAAGAAGCAGCTTACAGTCAAGGTAACAATCAAGCCTGAATCTCCTTTGGGGTCTGATTGCATGAGAGAATATCCCCTGGTATCACCAATTTACTATTACCCCAGTATTGCTGAGTCTACTTCCATTTCTCCCTGTTACCTGACAAAAACGTCCATGAAAGAAAGAAGCGCACACAGAACAGATAGACATATGTTTCCAATTCTTCTTTACTAGTTTTCCCCCTTAGAGTAATGAAAATCCCCTGTTTTGAGGTTGGAAGAAGAAAAGGATATAAAAATGTAAAGGCCATATTACAAAGCTAAGATCAGTTACTAACACATCAGTACTAAAAGAAGAAAAAAAAAACAAAAACACAAATAAACCAAGACAGTCAACATAAAAAAAAAATATATATACACATATACACATATATTTTTTTAAACAAACGTAGAAGGTGAAACTCAGGCCTCGTACTGAGTTTTGACATTCAGAAAAAGAAAAAGCTCAAATCATGGAACAACATGTGTTTTTAATTGAGAATAATCATCCAGATGTTCTATATAAAGATGACATTAGGCCTGTTTTATGACAGCTTTGTTGTCTGATGCTTAAACATTTGAAAGTTATAGGCCAATATTTTGTAAGGAAGTATCACTGTTCTATGCTCTGATTATCTAACCACCCAGACATTTATTATTTATGAAAATAATACAGATTTTCATCCTGATATTGAGTCTCAATGGACAGAAGAGAATTAAACTTTCTGATTACTTTACACAGCCACGTCATCTACACTTCTTTGCACGTTCAAATTTATAGTTCAGATTGATGCAAATCAGTTCAGAATTCTTTGTCTGGAAATCTGACAGTCATTTTTCTGAAGTACTGAAGGAACTCTGATTTCACCTCTACCAAAGAAAACAGGACTTCAGCCTCCATACTTAGCAGGTAGAAGTTTCCTTCGCACAGCAACAGACAAAGCATACTAAAGATATAACGAAATGCTGTAACTAAAATCAGTCTGTTTCTTTTCCTATTTAGATTTTCATATTTTCAGATTATCAAAATCTCAGTTAAAATATAACTCTTATTACTGTATAGCAATTAGTAAAAATATCATCCTATATTACTGCATGGCAATTACTTGATTACAAGACTAATTAATTAAAAAGGTCAGCAAACTGTGTGTTTACAATGCTTAACAGTATGGATTTACTTGAGGTAAAGTATAAGATTTCAGAGTTTTGAAGTGATTTCCAGCATCCATTTGGAAAAAAAAAATTTGGAGAGTAATGTGTATTACATCCAAGGACAATTTTATTTTTGCCACTATCCCTGGAGAAGAGGTTGAATGAATGAATACACCTAACTAAATCCATTTGATTTCTTGAACGGAACATTTTAAAGTAAACAGAATCCTTATCTGCATTCTGGATTTGACACCCTTTATTAAAAATTTAAGGCACCTTCCCAGCTAGTACTCTCTTCATCGATACTTAAACTATTGATTTTAAATTAGTCATATAACAGCTTATATTTCCGCAGAACCTAGCTAAAATTTTCTCTGCTATTTCATAGAGAACTCTATAATCACTGTTGCTCTGTTTTCTCAATTTTTCCATTTATTTAAACAAATGGAATGCTGGCCTTTATAACAGACCTAGCGCTAAGTATTTTTAGCACTCTGCCAGAGCTGCTAAGACAGATGTCTCTCTGGGAGAACTGCAGGTGGAAAGACCTACCCACCAGGCAGAACAGCATCAAAACAGAGCGAAAGGGAAAAAAGCACAGGGACACATAGACCCAAATGTAACAGAAGTAGTTGATGTTTTGTGAATATTTCCGAATATTTGAAAGTCACCCCACTCAAATCTCTTATTCACAGTAATGAAAATACTTTTATAAACAAGTATCATAATTTAATTTGAAAGATCCAAGAACAAACCCTATATATTTTTCTTCAGCAACAGTAACAGGAAGAAGCACTAAAATAAATTGCACACATGAGAGATGCACACAGAAAGGAAAGAAGCATTATGTATCAGTTGCACTTTAGTATTGCCATCAACAAAATTAACTGTGCCGTTTATTGGCATAGAGGAAACATCCTGTGTATGTCCACGTAACTAAAAACGGAAAATTACAGTTAATATAACAATACAGATAGGCTGTCCCAGTTACATTTCTCATTGTCAGCAATGAGAGTAATGATGGCAGCCAGAGAAAACATAGTTAAATAAGTCACTGTAACAATGAAGGCTCAGCTGTATTATTTATAAAGATCACAGAAACCAACAGTTACTTCAACACAATGATAGATGTTTTTATTATTATTTTTAAAAATGTGTGCATCTCTACTTGCTAGAGTCAGTTGGATTACACATGCCCACAAATGGGAATAGGGCAAATCAAGTAGGAAAGGTAAAGCAATTACCCAGATAAGCAACCAGCAGAACACTTTCAGCTAAATCAGTAGTTACATGCCTGGCAACAATAAAGTTATTCAGATCTTATGTCAAAAACAGAAAGAGAATATTATCAGTTTAACAGTCATTGCTGGAAAAAGACAGTTTCTAGCAATTTTATACTACTTTCATACTATTAGTCTCCAATTTTAGGAGAGCCTGGAATAAGGGTGTCTGCCTGAGTAGTAAAGCTAAGGTTAGTAACAACGCACTGAAAGTAGTATTTTTGTATCATTTAACAACTGTTTTTCTTTGTTCAGTGCTTACTATCTCCCTTTGGCTAAGAGCAAATAACTGAAGAAGTAATGTAACACTACTAAAAACTTATTTTGTCAGTGGCTTCCAGAAGAGGCCTTTGTAGATGTCAAAAACAAACAAAAAACCAACACCCAGGATCCCTCAGATCAAAGCTAATGAATCCTGTAATTGCTGCTATTACATCCCCAACATCTCTTGGAAAAGGCATGACGTGGCTCCATTCGTAATGAAGTGCCAAATCTAAGGCTGATACTTGAAGGGAAAATCCACTTGATACCTTTCACGATGAAAAGAAAAGCATTTACTGTTAATTATCTACACTTAAAAAGCCAGTACTACCAAAAAAAATACAAAAAAAAAACCACAACCACTGAATATAAGAAAAGTAAATACTTTGACAGGCAAACAAATTTTTTTTTTCCAATATCTCATCTTTTACCTAGGATATTAATATTTAAAGCCAACCTACAAATACTGGAAACAGTATTTTCAAACTATTGAAACACAGACTCTGGCAATATCAAGAATAAGGTATAAGGCTGTCCTTTGATTTAAAAACAAACAAACACATTTTATAAAAATGTAAAATCTCGAACATTTTACACATTTCCTGAACTACAGTGTTAGGATTCGCTGTCCAAAGCATATTGATTATTTTCTTTAAATGAGACAAACAAAAGCTATTTTCTAGCACTGTACCCAGTCATGCAATTCTTAAAAAATGAGGCTCACATAGATATTTAATAGATTACTACTTTTTACTACTATTAACTACTATTTAATAGATAACTACTTAATTGATAGCTACTTTCTTGAAATATTTAGCAATACAGCAGAGTATCAAAACTTAAATTTATATTAAAAAAAGTTTATCTTGCATAGTATAAATTACAAAAGATACAAGACATAACCCATGATTTGGGAGATTTGAACATCTTTTAGGCTGTGTATAACAACACTTTTTAAATTAGGTGAACAAAGAACACACTGCATTGTTTCATAGAATCCCAGAATGGTTTGGATTGGAGGGGACCTTAAAGACCACCCAGTTCCACCCTCCTGCCATGGGCAGGGACACCTCCCTCTAGACCAGGTTGCCCAAAGCCCCATCCAGCCTGGCCTTGAGCACCTCTAGGATGGGGCACCCACAACTTCTCTGGGAAACTTGTGCCAGGGCCTCACAACTCTGACAGTAAAGAATTTCTTCCTAGTATCTAATCTAAATCTTCCCTCTTTCAGTATAAAGCCATTACGCCTTGCCCTGTCACTACACCCCCTGACAAAGAGTCCCTCCCCAGCTTTCCTGCAAGCCCCCTTTAGGCACCGGAAGGCTGCTCTAAGGTCTCCCCAGAGCTTTCTCTTCTCCAGGCTGAACAACCCCAACTCCCTCAGCCTGTCTTCATAGGAGAGGTGCTCCAGCACCTTGATCGTCTTCGTGGCCCTCCTCTGGGAAGCGGGCACTTCCTCTGGCCTCTTTAAATAAATAACAGATAAAGAAAACATTCAAAACTAAGCACTGAAAACCATCTCATCTATTAACCTGAGATTTATTCATACTTCATAGTTTTCTTACAATCAAGAAATCTGAAATAGCTTGAAATACTGAAACTTTAATTATGCTTGCTTATTAAAAGTAACAATCCGATGAGTAAGGACACAAACTACAGATCACTGCATCCTAAATATTCAGTAAAAATTAAATTTTTGAAAAGAAATTCAAACACGCAAAAATGACAATACAAGCAAGGCATTACCTAATTATTCTACAGTTCACTTTTGCCACCAAGGCCAACGATTACCATCATACTGTCTACAACAATAACCTTCTGTTACACACAATTTAAAATCATCTGCTCCTCCTTCTAGCTAATCACCATTTTTCAAAGACACCTGCTACAAAACAGTCTGTCTTACTGGCTGCCAGAAACCTCTGAGGCTGCCTCCTGTGTGCTCCCAGCTCCATTCTTTGGTACAGAAGAGTGGGATTCACGTGGAAGTTCACCTTTGAATTTTAAATTTGCAACAACTTATCACAATCAGTGCAAGTAAGATTCTTCAAAATGTATATGTGGCATAGTTTCCCTTGGCAGATCACACTTAATATAAATGTAATTTTTCCTCCCTATCAGCCTATTTGTGAACAACCAAACTCTATATGGTTTCACTCCCCCTTTTCTTAGAGCTCCCAGATTTCTTCTCCTCTAACTCCAAAGTTCATTCTAGAAGTGTTGTCTTATAGTACAACTCTTTGATTTTGCACAGTAGTCCATGATCAAAACTTTATTCAAATGCAAGTGACAATTCTATTTTAACATTTAATTTACAGAGCATAGACAAAAAGCAGTACCACCCCATCACAACATGCAGAAGGTAATTAACATAAAAAGGATGCAAAATCTCTAGCTAAAAAAAAAAAAATAAAAAAAAATCTTGATTAAAACCTCAACCTGTAATAGGCAAAAGTCTGCCTTGGCCAATTGAAGGAAGTTCTTGTACTGGACAGAATTTACCAGGAAGCAGACAGATCAAATTATGTAAACACAGTTTGCAAGTTTCTGCAGCTCCCTTTCCAAAACTTTTGCTTATTACTTACCTGAGGTGCACCTCCACCCCTTCAAGGAATAGCTCATTCGTTACTGAAATGCAGAACCATGCATGAAAGTCTCCATACTAAGCATAATTATAAGTATCAAATTTTCTACTATCAATCTAGATTACCTACCAAACCCAAAAGTTGTTAGTATACTGTCATCACAAACAAAATATGATACACTAAGGTTTTTTGGTATTGTCTGAACTCCACACATGAAAGAAAAGAAGAAAACACAATAGGGCTTTATAATACTGACGAAACACCTACAACCAAATTCACCTTGCTATTCTCATACTGCCCTCCTGATCCTGCCGTCACATACATAGCACCTGTTCATTCGGTGCTCACTTAAGCTTGGAGAAAAGACACCGCCCCAAACCAATGTCACTGATACTGTAGTCACCTTTGATTAAACAAAAATATATCTGTTGTTGGTGTTGACAAACTTTATAGTCAATTTTTTTTGAATTTCAACAGGGATTTTTCCCCCAGAGTATCTAGTATTTGCATTTTTTGTCACACTAATTAGCACACACCTTAGAAGCAAGATAAACATTTTTCACTTTACCATGCACTACCTACTGAATTTTACATATCCAAATAAAACAATTACAAGAATAACATTAGGTAAAAATCTCAACTATGATGGGTTTTAAAATTAAAAAAAAACAAACAAACTACTACTGATTTAACTTCATGAGAGTCACCATCAAAAACAGCATCCGGACTTTCTAAGTCCATTTCGACAGCTAACATGAGCACTTCGTCATACGAAGGTCAGTGCACTTTAAAAATCTCCTCTGGAAAGCAGGAAGATGCAGTAACCATATTATGGCTGGAGGAAAAAAAAAAAAAACAAAACAACACAAACACAAAACCAACCACACAAATTAATGCTGTATTTGAGGTCACAGCTGTGTGTGGCCAGTGCCACGCCGTATGTGACCACTTTACCACCTCCACATTAGGAATATATTATCCCTATTATCCCCTTGTTAAAGCAGACCATTTATTTGGATAATTGACAAAGATGGAGGAAGCAGCTACAGTCAAGTTTTCCTCTTTTTTTTTTTTTTAACTATATGCATTTACAATGGCAATTAGACTATGCTATTTCTTATTAACAAAATAACTTTAAAAATAAGATCAGATTATCTTTTAAACCATTAATCGCGGTGCAAACCTCACCACGGACCTATTAAAATAAAGAAATTACAGATTCAAAAAGAACTATCAGTGTAGTAGTTATTACAAAGCCAGAGAGCTAATTAGAAAGATTTATAGAAAGATCACCTCCCTTGAGGTGAATCCTGATGTTGCCCTACACAGAAAATTAACTGTTCACTTGGAGAATAAATCTGGAAATTTGACCTGAGTGTCACAAAGGTCTGTTGTTCCAAGGATGCTGGTCCTCACAGCACTGACCTTCTACAGCAACCTAAATTGTGCTAGATGATAGTAACTATAACTGTTTTTAAGTCTGAATTTTTGACTTCCAGCTTCCAGAGTTCCCCAAAAACGTTCCCCAGAAAAGAAATAGGGTTCTAATAGAGATTGATTGAGCAAAATACCAAGGCTTTTGTATTGTAAAAGTCAGAATATACTATGCTAACAACAACTATACTATACATGTTAAGGGCAAAAACAACAAACAAACAAAGAAACCCCATAGCTTTTCTTTATATCAAAACACCAGTCTACTTTATTACAGCAATAATAGGAGACACTGACCCAGTTAGATAATGCTTCCTGCTTCACCAACTGAAACAACAGCCCTTTTTTTAGAAATAGGAATGCTATGTGTCATTATGTATCTGCAGTTATGTATATTATAAAAAAACAACAATGTATTGTAAAAGCAGACATATACAGATGTCATTTGCCTATTTCTTATGAATGCAGTTTGGATTTGAAGTTTGATTTTCATTTCAAAACAGACTTCAAATATCAAAACTTTATATAAAACACAATGGAAGCTCAACATTAAACAAGATATTATGCACAAAGATGCCATAAAAGGACTTAATTATTATATATGACACCTTGGGTTTGGTTCTCTCTAATTAATCATGTGGCAAAAATTCAAGTGCCTTAATAAAATCTATTACACCAATAATATTAACTTTACTGAATTTCCTTTTTTTTTTTCCCAGTGGGATGAGTAGTTAATTTAATAAGATTTCTTCCCATGATCCCAAACTATTGCCCTTTCTCACTTTTAATTTTTAATTTTCCACTGATTAGACCTTTTTGAAAATTTCTGGAAAAAAAGTCTATGCAACATCCTAAACATAAGTGTTAAATGAGGAGTTAGTAGCCATCTTCTCTGACGCCTACTAATACCAATAGGAAATTAAACTGAAACTCATAAAATATGAATTTCTTTTGTGATACAATGAGTATGTGCAAATGAACAGTTAAAAAAGAAGCATTTGAAGACAGCACAATCCTGAAATCCAAGGGCATTTCCTCCCTTTCAAAAAGCAATATTACAGCAGCACTAACAGATACACGATATCATTTTGGAGTTTAATTTATTTCACTGACTCCTCAAATCATGCATAATTTTACAGCTATTTTCATTAAAACAAGAGAAACCAAGAAAAAACAGAAGTTATGAAAACAGAACACATTCCAAAGATTATTATTTTAGGTTTCTAGGAGCTATTCAGTAGTAGAGTTTTCTCCATACATGACTGTGGCTCAGTCCACAAAAAACAAAGTCAGTAATGTTTTCTGCTTAATCCAGCAGAACCCACACAAGCAAATTACACTTTTACAACATAATATGAATTAACCTGCAATCATGAAAAGGAAATTTCCAAAATAAGCCAAAAAAAATCACTTAAAGCAAGATTTTAAGTGGTTTAAGCGATAGCTCCCTAACACATATAAACTATAAACGCATCAATAAGAAAAAACAGCAAGGCACAAATTCCAACCCATATCTTATCCAAGAAGATTTTTTCTGCTCCTTAGATCTTACCCCTTAACTCTGAAAGAAACCTCTGTTCCTTTCCACCAGGGAATACAGTGGATAAGGTGTTGATTGTGATGATATGATGCGTATACCAAGAGAAACCATTTGGCACTGTGCTCCTGTAAGAGTCAGCTTGACAAGAAATTCCACCTATGGATGTTGAAGGTGTTTTTTGAAACTTATCTATTTTAAACATACTTGGCCTTGTAGACAGAGAAAGTGCATTAGATCTGTCTCAGATTTTCAGTAAAACACATGATATGGCTTCACACAAAATTAGTGAAGCAGGAAACAAGAGGTCAGCGTAAGAACACATACAATGGGGAAAGGACAGACTAACAGATGCCTCAAGCAGGTCCTGTTAAAATGGATTCATCTTAATGCTAGAGGCAGGTTATGAGTAGTACCACCTGAGTCAGTCTTTAATTATATTCAGTGTTACTAGTTCTTTTGTGATCTGTCAAAACCAGTTCTTTCCAGTGTCCGAATCTTCCAGGACAGACATTTCCAATAGATGTATAAACAAACACTATTGATTGCACGAATTTTACAAATGCTCAGTGAAACCCTGCAAAATGTGTATGGATAAGGGCACATATATTTAAGAACAATGTATTTAAGCTTTAGCGATTATAGAGAAAAAATCTGATATGACAACCACAAAGATGAAGTTACTTTCTAAGAGGAGATTAAAAGACCCAGTTCTTTAGTCTTACAAAAAGATCAATAACATATGAAATAGCGTAATAAATGTATACATCACAGAAACTAAAAACTGACAGGAAAATCACCTACGAGTAAAAGACAATTTACATTGTCTACTATATGGCTTGAAATTAACAAGTTCTGACCTATCCAAGAAATTAGTCTTTCAAACAAAAGCCTTGCAGTATTAGTAGAATAAAAACAAAAAGAAAACAGACAACAAAACACACACAGAAAACCACAGAAAAAGACCCACCCCCAAACATTACTAATTTTAAAATAGAGCTTTATCAGCTTCTGAAATAACAGAAAGTCATTTGCATTTCCTTATGGCTTTAAGGATACACAATGTATGCCCATTTGTCAAAATGAACCAAAGTCAGTACTAAATTCAACACAATTCCAATGGCATTATCTCGTTATTCTATTTTAAAAATTAGAAGAAAAAAAAAAAGGAACTATATCTGACTATCTAGCAGCTTTTTTGGAGGGTCCCTTAGAGGCTCTATCCACTAGTATTGCTGACTTGTGGTAACTGATTCTCAAGAAGCCAGAGGATCCCAAAGTATCATATTCCAAGATATCATGCTACAGATCTTCAGCAGGTACAACTTCCAAGTTTCCCAGTACTGGTACAGTTAACCAGGCACATTGCCTGGAAGACTGAGTTCCATATGGATTTTGTTTAGAGGATTTTAGTATGACACACGGGAAGTGGAAATTGAGATGCAGGAGAATAAAAGAAAAGAAACACCACCGTTTTTCAACATTTATATACCATATGTGAAATGGAGCAATTTTTAATATTGATCTGTATTAGCTATCAAGAACTACCATGTACATACTAATATACTGCCCATTTCAGCAGGTACATGGGAATCCAATGTAGACTTTTTCTCTCCGGAGACTGCACTCCACATTTTTAGCATTTACTCTCATTAAATGTGTTTGTTTGGTTTTTTATTTTTTTATTTATTTTATTGAATCTCAATACATCCATTATTTGGTGTGCAGTGTAGTAGCTTGGCCATGAACATGTAGTAAAGAAAATTGTCTGAATATTATATTTGCATTCCTGCAGCCAAATCCAACCAACCAACCAACAAAAAAAAAACAACCATTCTGAATGGAGGTGTACACGTTGTTCCCTCTTTTACAAAATCTTAACTGGCAGTCACAGAAAAGAAAAGGTTCTCATCTGGACAACTGAGATGTGAAATTGTAAAGCAGCTTGATGAAAAGGCAATACATTTCAATGTATGCACACACATGAAGGCCCAACACCAATGAATTCAAAGTGCAGTAATCCCCCAGAATCATATTGCTTCCAGCACCTTATTGTCAGTACAAAGTGAAAATTGTATTTTATAATAGAGTTTTATACTTATAAAGTCTTTAGTTATTAATGCAGGTGCATCAGTGACAGCTACTTTAAAGGTCCATTTGCATCACGATGTGAAGCCACCACAAAACAAATTAAAATTGAATAAAAATGCATTTGCAATTGTTACTGTGACATTACAAATGGAAAACGTTCCCACGTTACCTGGTTATCATTGCATATACTACTAATATTTAGTATTAATATATTTTATTACATTCAGCTTTTCCTTTAAGAGACCTTAAAGGGCATAATTTGCTTCTATCCAACTGTGAAGCTATAAGTATTTTCAATCCATGTAAGACTGTTTTCCCCCTAAACCTGCACTCTGTTTGGCAGCTCTGCTTAAATTGATCGGTAACAGAATAAAATTTAAATTTGTTACAGTCAAAAAATGTATCATCTTATTATTAAAATACAGTTGTTTGTACATTTCCAGTCAGCTTTCTAAGCTGACTTTCAGACTGCATCCTCTCAAAGCAGAAACCAACCTTCACATGTGCCTAGCACACACAAAAAAACACCTAATCAAGCACCTGTGAGTGCTGCTAGAATACATATCCTGTAATTTCCCTTTTTTTAACCAAAAAAAAAAAAAGCTTTTTCTTAATTGGACATAACCATCCAACTTTGTCACTCCTCCTGTCTCACAGAATGATTGGATGTACAAATATATAGAACATCAGAACAAACAAAGAATGGACTGAATTCTCTGTTGAAGTCATTCCTTCGTTTCACAAATAACAGATTCTACAGCATAAAAGAGTTTATAGAGGAAGTCATTTTCACATTTCTGCACTTCTTTCACTGAAACTTTATTGGTATTTTACACCAAAATTATACAGAATTACTGAATGACAACAATTAAACAAGAACATGCTTTGTGATTACTGAGATTTAGTCAACCTAAAGCTTAGAAATCATAATTTATTCTTCCACTAATAACATTCTATGCTCAGTACAAAAGAATTGGCAAAAGAGAATGTAAAATATATATATATATATATATAAACCACAACAACCCTGTAACTTACCCGCAAAGCTTCAATTACAAGGTCTCGTGCTTCTAGTTCTCCTTCCATTATACTCAAAAGCATCCGCAATTCTGGCTTGCTCAAGTTATCCACATCAAACTCTTTTTTCTGTAACAAACAAAACACTAATGAACACACTAATTAAATGTTTGTAATGGTTACTGTAGATATGAAATGAAGACATATCAGCATCCTAATTATGGGTTACTCAAACATCCGTGACTGTCAAAGTTGAGGTGGCTTTCTTTGTAGCACACAAAGTCAAAATAAATAGTCTGTTTCTTTTCATTTAAGGTGAAGAACTTAAAAGCCCACCAGCATGGCATTGCTTCAAATCCTATACTGTTGCAAGAAACTGACCCTTGAAAGTCTCATAATTGATAAGGGTGAAATGATAAAAAAATTAACTTTGTTCCTATATACAGCCTTACAGTGACAGAAACATTTCAGCAGACCTGAAATAACACATCAAGAATGAAGGCAAGAGAAGATGACAGAACCAAATTACAGGACTGTATGTGAAGTTTCGAAGCACAGCTTGAGAAAAGACGTGAAATCTTATCTGTACACTTAATTCACAGTCCCCTTTTTTTGACTGGAGGATATAGTTCAGGTTTAAGAGGCACTGACAAACAACAGTTTATAGCAACAATTATCTCCTCACTCTGCAGTTATCAAGCTTCCTATAAGCCTGACTTCCACTTCTGAAAAGGCAATAGAATGAGTTTATAAGATCACTGAGCACGTGTAAACACTGTCTGCTTGGAAAGTCAGCATGGCTCCTGTAAAATGAAGTTCCTGCCTCACACTGCTAGGGTCCTGAAAGGCTGTCAACAGACAGGTGGGTAGAGGGGATCCTTTACTGCATGAAGTTCTCACCCACAGGAAAGGAATTGGACAGGTAAAAGGATTACGAGAGGAGGAGTAACTATTGTATGAGGAAAGACCACAAGGGTGGAAATCTTCAAGATTTGTATCCCCCCACGCAATCTCTGAGTGATCTGCTCTTGATACAAATTACAAAGGTAGGGGATAAGATGAATACGAATTGGTTTTGTTCACCAAACTCCACAATGCTAACAGAAGGAAACAGTGAAATTAGAAGGAGATCATTTTAAGGGAGAAAAAAAAACAGCATCTAGTTCATGTGTTAGATTCAGCTGACCATTGTGATCTCCCATATGCTGTTCACTGCGAGGGAAATACTACAGTCCTTGCTATGACACAGACGTGTCTTCTAGTGAAGCCCCGAGATGAGGACACTCATCTATCTTCAGTCTGAAGTAATCAGCTGCCAAATTAGCTAACTGCCTATCTGGGTATAGAGTCTACTCTCCCTGGAGGAAGAAGTCAAATGTAAAAGTTCAGCTACCCAGGAGCTTAGCTTCCTCTCAGGAAAATCCAATAAAAATTAAGGTACCATTTCCTCTTTCTCAAGGCAAGAAGAGAGAAAACAGTCGTCTTTCCCTCTGGTTAGAGGGATGGATCAAAAGTACCCCAAAGCCCTAACTATATTAGATTTACTCCAGGTTCCCTTTTTTTACTTTGCAGTTAAAACACAGGTGCACAAATGGCTAGTGAGAACTGTGTGCCAGAACATTAGCTGTTCATATTCAACGTACAGTGGGCTAAGCTTCTTCATCTACTTGAACCACATGGATCAAGAGAAGACCGATGATTTCTATCAAATATAACTTTTTCTGGGACAGAGCCATCCACTCCAACCAATATTTCTAGACTGACCAGCAATTATCCTCCACCAACAATTATCCTCCAATTTTGCTGCCTGGCTCAGCTATTCTGCTGATACAAAAGATCCTTCATGCCCATGTTTAAGAAAAACAACCAGTTTCTTTCTCTGAAGGCTTTTTCCCAACATATGCTGCAGCAGCCTCTCACAGTGCTCCACATGGCCCAGCAATCAATGGATGTGCATGAAGTGCAGTTACTGAAAGCATGCAGCTCCTCATGAAATTTGACTAGATTTTGCCTCATAGGCTGCAGCAGATTTCACTCTCTGCAATTCTAACCACTAAATTTGTCAGATAGCAAGACCCACTTATCCACCCTCCTTCTTGTATGGACTACTTCATAATATCTAAAGGCTGAAGGACAACAATGGATCTATTCATATAACTTCCTTTAATACATGAAAAACCATCTCTGTTTTTCAGATGGAAAGCTGATGCAGAGACATCAAGTACTTTTTCCAAACCACACAGAAAGCAATGTAAAAAAGCCTTAAGTCTCCATTCAGTGGTTTCCCTTTCAAAAAAATACCTGCCTCCTCTGACAAAAAAATAAAAGGCACCCAAGACTTCTGATAGGCACAGCCAAAGTTAAGAGGGGCATCCACAAAAGCACAGTGCAAGAAACATGACCCTACTCTTTTCTCTGAGTCAGTAAATTCTGCTTGTCAGGAGGTAAAGCCCAGGGCAGCTCTTTGTCAGAAGACCGACTGTACATCACAGGTGAAACATTTCTTTCCTACAGTCTTCCACAAGACATAAACGAAAAGACCTTTACATTCTTTACAAACCAGAGGCATAATTCAACATATGTGATGCAAGATGAGCTTTTTAAACTAACCATCTGATCAAGTAATTAAAGTAAATCTTACTCAAGTACATACCACAAACTAGAGCATGTGAAAAGACAGCAACAATGAGCAATTCATAAAATCGTAGAACCATAGAATATCCTGAGCTGGAAGGAATCCACAAGGATCATCGAGTCCAACTCCCAGCTCCACACAGGACCACCCAAAAATCAGACGCTACGTCTAAGAGCACTGTCCAAACACTTCTTCAATTCTGGCAGGCTCGGTGCTGTGACCACTGCCCTAGGGAGGCTGTCCCAGTGCCCAGCCACCCTCTGGGTGCAGAACCTTTCCCTAACCCCCAGCCTGACCCTCCCCTGTCCCAGCTCCATGCCGTTCCCTCGGGTCCTGTCGCTGTCCCCAGAGAGCAGAGCTCAGCGCCTGCCCCTCTGCTCCCCTCGTGAGGGAGCTGCAGGCCGCCATGAGGCCTCCCCTCAGCCTGCTCTGCTCTGGGCTGAGCAAACCCAGGGACCTCAGTAAATCCTCATATGTCTTCCCCTCTGGACCCTTCACCATCTTTGTGGCCCTCCTTTGGACACTCTCTGATTGTTTTATGTCCTTCTTATATTGAGGTGCCCAGAACTGCACACAGTACTCGAGGTGAGGCCGCCCAGCGCAGAGCAGAGCAGGACAATCCCTTCCCTCGCCTGGCTGGCAGCGCTGGGCCTGATGCACCCCAGGGTGCGGTTGGCCCTCCCGGCTGCCAGGGCACACTGCTGGCTCATGCTCAGCCTGCTGGCAACCAGAACCCCCAGACCCCTTTCCACGAGGCTGCTCTCCAGCCTCTCATCCCTCAGGGCTGCCCCATTCAAAAGTGCTCTCTGTTAATTTAAAGTTAGATATAAATAGACAAAAAATTTTAAGAGAAAGTCATACCAATGACGTACACAGCTTAATTTTTATATTTTTTTTCATTTTGAAAACTTGACTTGAAAAATAAGAACTAGCAAAGCCACTTTATACATGAACAGCTCTAGCACGTCAGACTAAAAGCCCACTTAGCCTCGCGTCCTGTCTCCAGAAGCAGCCAATAGTGGATGACTTGAAATCAGCACCAGAGCAGGACAAGCACATAATGATACTTCCCAGAAATACTCTTCCAGCCTCCAGCAGTTTTCACCTTCTGAGCCATAAATTATTATTTTGCACATAGTAGTCCCTTGAAGGACATAGATTTTGTGAATCTGCCCCTTTGCTTTTTGAATCTTTATGTAATTTTCGAATCCACAGCCTTCCTGCAGCTCATTGCATAGCTTGTGTGAAGAACCACCAACTTTGCTGCGAGTCTGCCATCAGCCACTTTTGTTGGATGCTTTCTGATTTATTAAACATACTTTTGGCATATGATGAAATAAAACTAATCTTCCTCTTAAACACTTCCCTGCCACCTTCTGGGGACCAAGGTGTCAGTCATGGCAGGCTTGCGTGAAGTTCTCTCATCCAGATGGAACATTTTTGGCCCGTATTACAGAGAAAACTGTTGTTTAGGCCTAGGAAAGTAATCTTCCTAACATCTTCCAGAGGAGCAGTAACACTTACATCTCCAGAAAAGAAAGACTCCATTAGTAGCTCATGGCTTATGTGTCATCTGGGGTTTAGCTACAATACCTCTGGTAGAGTGCCAAGCTGTAACAATTTAACCAACAATTTAACAACTATATAACCAAGCCATCCACTATATTTGTTTTACAACAGAGATACATGAATATGTTGCCCCAGGGTGAAATTTGGCATACACAACCAGAACATAGCCGTTTTTTTTTTTCTTTCCTTCTTCCAGATTTTAAAATGTCTGGTTTATTTGATTTATAAGGATAAAATATCTGAAAAACACTGTGTCCTTTTCAGTTCTCTATGTCTCTAAAACTTCGTGTTATTTTTTCAGACCAACTTTGTAAGGGGTTTGTGTTGCCTGGCAGCAAGCACACTGACAACAGAGAAAACTGCTAATTAGCTAAAACTCAAATACCCGTGTACTCATCACAAAAGAGTATAGGGAAAATGCTAACCTGCACCATCTAAAGATAAACTGAGCTCTACTATGAGCCAAGAAGATGACATAAGCATAACCTCCAAACAAGAGAAGGCTGAGTTAGGACACAGGGATTGAACTGGAGAGGAAAACTCAGAAAGGGATGGAATGGGAAGAGCACCAAGAGACAAGAACAGAAGGGACTCCTTCCCACATACAAAGCTATTTAAACCAGAGATAAAAAAAAAAAAAAGTCTTTAATGTTAGATTTATCCCCACCATGCCCCAAGAACAACAACGTTTCTCGTGAGGGATTGGCAGTACCAATATCTTGGTTTTACTGACCTGGCCCAGCTGATACCATTGGCAATTTCAGGAGCTAAAGGTGTCATTCCTTGTGCTACCAGTGCAGCTGCTCCAAACTGTGCTGCCTTCAGCACAAGTGTGAATAGGGGCAGCAGGAAAGACACAGCTTTGTACCTTCCCTAAGCAGAACCAGGGCGAAAAGCACAGAAGCTGTGGATTAATCACAGATGACCAGAGAAAACAATCTCCTTCCTGCTCAGAAAGCAGCTGGGTGGCCTTTTTAGAGATGGAGATGGGTAGTAGCCCAGGACTTGGGAAAGAAAACTGTGAAGCATGATTAAGGGCTGAGGTGGAACGACAGGAGGGGAAGAAAAGTTAAAAAGACAAGAAGAAAAAATGGTGTATAGGAAAACACATAGGGAGTCCTTTCAGAAGGGAGGGAAAAGGTACATATCCACATTTGTTACATATTTTATGTGGTGTTCCATTAAATACACACAAGAATCCTCCTGAGGATTCACAAAGCAGACTTCCAAGACGAGCTTCTAAAAATAAAAGGATTTCCTATTACTTATCAGGTCGTACAAAGCAAACTTTTAATATCGTGACGGCCTCACAGCTGTCAGACCCACGAAATACTTGTACCAGGGAAACACAACCCTGATTCACACATTTGATGACAAATTTGCCAACAACCCTAATGTCCACCAGGTAGAACTCACCTGACCAAGTATAAGCACATTTCAACTGATTCTACTTTGTTACCTACACGTAAGTATCTGGTGCAATTTTAGGTATCTTGGGGATCAGAGAGATTCTTTTGGAGGCAGGTAGATATGATACAGAACTTAGAAGAATCACCCACACCATCTGGGCTGGTAGAAAGTCAGCTGGGATACCCAGAGCATGCATGTGGATCACTTAAGGAAGCCCCTGAGACAGGTTTGAGACACCGAAAGGCAGGTGTCAGTATGTGAGTGAGGTGATGAATTTCCCGTTATTGCCAACAGAAAACCGATCAGCCCAGTCAAAACAGCCAAGAAAGCTGTTCAGCTTACCAGCCACCAGAACTATTTGCTCAAGGCTCCACTGGCAGTATCGGTCGGATTTCCACTCGCTGTAATAGGATAATTAACACTGTGCATACATGTAAACATTTAAATTTAAGTGCCTTGAATCCCACCAATACCTCCAAGAGTCATCCGTCAAGCCACTTCACTTAAAACCAGAGAAATTTCACAGATATTTTTCCAAAACAGATCATTCCTTGTAACCACTTAATTCTTTCCACCAACTATAAATGGAAGTTTCAAGATCTAGCTCAATGCAAACACGGCGATGCGCTCAAATGAATCCTAACCCTCTTGTAGCAAAGAAAACTCTGCAAACAGAAAATGTGAAAGAAGTAGTTACAAAATCCATACAGCATTCACAGATACTTAAGAGAAAGCACGATTTATTGACTTGGCTGTGGAAGGCCTGTTCTTTAGGCTGAAACCAGAGTAAGAGTGATGCCATGCTTCTCCAGAAATTATCTGATGGAAGAATACATGTCCGCTTCCCACCCCATCCAAAATGAACTTAAGAAGTAAGATGAGACCTATAGGAATGATCTTGGCAACAAAAACAACAAAAAAATAATATGAAGGCAGAGAAATATCTTTCAAGGAAAAGCAATACTGTGGAACTTGCTCCTAAACTCAGACCAAGTTTCTTCCTGAAAAGAATATCACCCAACTTTAACATCCAGGACTTAGACAAAATGTCATACAGTCACACCTCAGGGACCTTGAGGGTACTTTAAATGCATTTAATTACGCCCATCCATTAGTTCATTGACTTATTGGACTGTTCAGCACACAAAGTTACCAGCTTATACTGCTCCTCTCTTCTCCAAGCACAGCTCCCTTGCTTTCTGTTTTTTTTTTTCAAAGGCTTTCTTTAAAAGGCATGGGGGAGGTTTTGTTTAGCTGCTGTGGATTTTTTTTGGCTTGGGCTAACTGCAAAACTTTTAACAGCTCCAGCATTAACCATAAATATACCTCAGAACTGAGAACTGTATTTTAGAAACAAACAAAACAAACAACAGAAAAAAAAAAACAAACAGCCCACAGCCCCTCCAAAATTAGTAAGACACTGACCTTTACACATACCCAAATATTCTCATAGCTGTTAAAACATGTTTCAATCTATGAACAGCCACAAAGGTACTTAGATACCTAACTTGCACTGAAATCGAATCATCTGAAAGAGATGCCTAAGTCTTTTTTATCAATCTAGGCTTACAACAGTCCTTCGATGACCATGCTTAAACTGGTACTAAACTTAACAGGGAATTCCTGTTCAGAAAGTCACGTACTTGAAGGCCATTTCTAAGGCAAATAGCATGATTTGATCCAGGTACAGGTTCACATTCTTCAAGTTATCTTTAGAACTATTTTTAAACCTTTCAGAATTTCACACCTTTCCCTGTGCTATGTTAGAACCAAACCCCAATGCCCAGGAAACCTATAATTCACACACCACACAGGCAGTGCCTCCTCCCTAAGCCTACTTGACTCCTTCCTGTTTACATATTCAAGGATGACACTGGTCTTGTAAATCTACAGCTCCCTTTCTGGGGAGGAGTGGGTGCAGAGGCAGACCTCCAGCTGTTGTCTTCCGAAAATGAGCTCTTTCTTTACTTTTTCTGCTTCTTCATTTCCATCTCATTCTGTCTTGCTATACCACCTCTGAGACCAAAGCAACGCCTCTCTTCCCTACGCTTGCACAAACATCCAAGCAGCTGGGAAAAAAAGCAGGATGTATTAAATCCCACAGATTTGCCCCTCCACACCGCTACCTGGCTCACAGCACTGCCCCTCTGCACTTCTCCTTTAGCAAGAGGCAACGTGACAGGCCCATGTTTGGAAAAGAAAGGAGCATTTACAAAGTGGACGACATTCACTGGCTTTCTTTTTCCATTCCCCCAGACCCCTGCAACAAGGGAAGAGAGGCCGTGCTGCCAGCCGTGGAGCTGAGCAGCACAGAAAAGGCAGGATGTAGGCAGGGCTAGTGGGAGGCAGAGCAGAAAAGAGGTTGTGGAGCAAGGCTTGAACTTTACCACTGCACGATGGATGGATCGTTACCAGCCACTCGTTACAGGAGAGATGCAAAGCAGTAGCAGGACTGAAACAGACCGTGCTGTGTCTGCATCTCACCTACCTGTTGGAACACCCCAACAGCACTGTGCATCTGACCAGAGGAAAATAACTTCTCTGAACATTGCCACTGCACTGTAGTCAGATGAGGATCGTGGTAGTTAATCAAAATCCTTTTGGAAGAAATAATTTTCCAGGGTGCAGTCCCTACTAAGAGACTCAGTCTTTGCTTTTCAAGGGTTATGGTCTCATTTTCTGCTACATGCAGTATTTTTCAGCTAAGAATCTTTCCAACTTATCTACATCAGCCAGTATAACTGACCTGATCAAACCATCGTTTAGCATGTCGCTACACTGCCCACAATGGCAATTCTACTACAAACGTTCTTGCAGATCGATAGATATTGAATACACCAAGCTAAGTATAAAATCCTCCTAACATGTCACCATAAAGTGTCATGGAACTTCTCTCCATTTATTTTGTTTAGTCATCAATTTTTAATCCACTTAATATTGACAATTTTTTTCTGTAGTGCAACTTCTTATGCTGTTACTTGATCCACAGCAACCCAGACTGACCCCGAATGATTTTTTCAAGTATGTAAACATCATTCTCAATGAACTTTTAACTGATGAAGGCAACAGAAAGATCCCTACTCATTTTAGAGAAGTCAAGATATCATTCCACCAATGTGCTCTATACATACAGCCTTACAGCCAGCAGACACTACTGCCTTCTGGAGAAAAATACCGTTTGTGCTTTTGATCACTGGTCAAGCAAAATCAAAACCAGAGATTTTACTGAATAACTTTAACAAATTCTCTGATTTATAAGAGGCTTTTCATGCTGTTTGTTAAACCTGCACTGAAGCAATAATGTGTGACAAGACAGCCCTCCATGCACAGCAGGCTGGTGTTCAATGTTTCAACAAACAGACGGTCAAATTGAATTATTTCTTGCTCTTATATAATTATTACTGGTAGATATTATGCAGATGGAAGTTATTCAAAGATGTTTTAAAACACATGCATATTTTCCCTGAATTCTAGTCCAAATTGCACCACCACAATTTCACTGGCTCAGCCAATCAAGCTGTACAGGTATGAAAAAGGACCAAACCATTTCCATCCCATTTTTGTCATCCTTATCACAATAAAAATACCAATATTTTGCGAGAAAGGAAGCCCACTTGGTGGGCTTACCAAGAGCTGTGCTCCATCCAAGGGAACTCAGAAGGACAAGACTCTCAGCTTTGCTCCTAAATGTAACACTACAGAACAGCCTAGGCTTTTCTATCACTTTCTCTTGGGTGGGTTGGGGGGGGGGAAAGCTGGGTGACACATTCTGTCCTTTTCTACAGTGCTTCTAAAAACAGTAAAAACCAAGTCTTTCTTTTCCCCCAGTGATGTTACTGATGGTGTACCTGACAGTGTACCAAGATACAAGAGTTACAGCATGAAGATACCCTACTGTATTGTCCTGCAGTGTACAGTTCCTGATTATACCATAAAAATTGCACATTAGTGCATTACTATTACAAATGCTATTCCTACAGTTTTCCATTGCACCATTTGTGCAATCAGGATTCTGAGAACTAAATCTAAAACTGTACAGAAAACAGTATTTCACTATAACTTGAGTTTAGCATGACTTACAAGACAGCCACCTAGATGTTTATTGTCATCCTAAATGTAAGCAAGATGATCCAATTCATAATTTTATATCTTGAATTTGAAGACAGAAAATAAGCTACTCACAGTAACCCTTCAAAAGGAACACTGGAGTACTGTATAAATATTTTTTAGGAATCTTTTCATTGCCCGTAAGTGTTCTTTTTACTTCCCTATACCAAGGATAAAATGAAATCGACAATTTAACATTTCTAATAGTAAGGGGAAAAAGCGTGCAGTGTAGAGCTGTCACTCCTTCATGACAATGAGAACATCAGATTGCATGAGCAGCTCATACTGCATTGCCTAACAGGACAATATTAAAGCAGTACTTGATTAAGCTACTTTTTTGAATTCTGAAGGTAGTAAGAACATGAAACACTAAAGAATTTAGTATAATTTTTACTCAGAACTAGGACTTGAAAGTATTTGATATTTTGCTTTTATGAATCATCACCTCAATATTCTTTTATATCAAAGCCATGTCATTGTTTTAAAAGACAGCGATGTGATTCACTTCGTAAGGTTTACCTTTTTATTTTTTTAAAGTAAAACTCAATTTCTGTGACAGCGCAGGAGTTAAAATGTGCAAGTGAAATTAACTGGAGAGCCGGAACATGGCTTCAGATAAGAATTTGTGCCTACTTGGAAGAAAAGAATATGTATCTATATAGGGGTATATAGGGGTATATAGGGGTATATAGGGGTATATAGGGGTATATAGGGGTATATAGGGGTATATAGGGGTATATAGGGGTATATAGGGGTATATAGGGGTATATAGGGGTATATAGGGGTATATAGGGGTATATAGGGGTATATAGGGGTATATAGGGGTATATAGGGGTATATAGGGGTATATAGGGGTATATAGGGGTATATAGGGGTATATAGGGGTATATAGGGGTATATAGGGGTATATAGGGGTATATAGGCACACACACACTAGTAGTACCCTCAGTTTCCCAGAAACTAGCGCCATCCTGCCTTCTGGGGTTGTTGCTTTCAGAAAAGACCCAGCCTAAACCTCGCAGCTCCTCGGCTGTATTGCCCCCGACCCGGCGCTCGGTTGCAGGGCTGGGCGCTGCCGGGGGGCTCACCCCGGGCTCTGCCGGGCGATGCCCAGGAGCTGAGCCCCCCGGCAGCCCCCCCACAACCCAAGGAGGGCTTCGCAGGGGGGTGAGGAGCCCCAGGGAGCTGGGGGCACCGTGTGGGGCTCAGCCCCGCGCTGAAAGGAGCGGAGCGGGCAGCCCCCGCGCCCCGCCACCGGCTGGCACCGGGGCGTCCCGCACCCCCGGGGGGCTCTGCCCGGCTGCCGTGGGGGGGGCGCTAGAAGGGAAGGGAAGGAGAAAAAAAGGCTCCTGCGGGCTCGGCAGCCCGGGGAGGGTTATAGGATCGACGTTTCTCCCGGCCCCGGGCGCTGTCACCGCCTCAGCCCGCTCGGGGAGCGGCGGGAAGGCAGCGGGGGGACCCCGGGGGGACCCCGGCGCCCTGCCCTGCCCAGCCCCGCTCTCAGACAGCGGGGAAGGAACAATGGGGGGAGCCCCTCGGGTGGGGAAAGGAGGACGGGGGGACCCCCAGCGCCTCTCCCTTCTTCTCGCCCCTCGGCCGCAGCCGAGCCCCGTCCCGCCCCGGGGGGGAGAAGGAGGGCGGAGGGACGGAGCGGGGGAGGCAGGTCTCCGAGCGCCGCTTCGTCCCATCCCCGCAGCACCCCCTCGGCCGGCCGAGCCGGCTCTAACCCCCCGCGGCCCAGCCGAGCCCGTTACCGCCGCCGTAGCCGCCGAGTCGTCCCGGGCGCCGGAGCCCGGCTCGCCGCTCGCTCCCTCCGTCGCCATCTTCCCGCTGGAACGGCTCCGGCGCGGAGCGCGGCGCGGAGCCTTGTGGCAGCCGCCGCCGCCGCCGCCAAGGCGCTTAACCCCCTCCCCGCCGGCACCGAGCCCACCGGCAGCGGGGAGCTTAACCCCTCCGCCGCCGCTCCGAGCCGCCCCGGGCGAGCGAATCCCGGCGCTGGGCCAGCGGGAGCTCCGCTTTCCCCTCCTCCCCTCCGCCCCCCGCCATCGGGCGGAGGAGGGGGGAGCGGGACCCCGCGGCGGGCTGCCCGCCCGCGATGGTGGCTGAGGGGAGTGCCCCTGGCACGGCGCGGCCCGGGCCCCGCGCAGGCACCTCTCGCCTCCTTCCCTTCCCTGCCTCCGCCGTGGCTTGGGAGGAGGAGAGTGGAAAGAGAGGGTAGAGGGGGGAAAGAAAGAGAAGATCCGGTGCGGTGGGCTTGGCTCACCTGGCCGGTTAGATCCAGCAGAAGTCTTTCGGGGAAGGGCACCTCTCTCTTTCTGGGGGGCCTGACAGGAAAGAGCACCTCTCCCACCGCCTCCCCTGTGGAGGGGGGGACACACATGGCTGTCACCAGCCCTTGTTTACAGACATGTTTTCGAGCCGGAGTGGCTTCAGAGCCTCTGTGAGGTGGACCTTCGTGCAGGCCTAGTGCTTTGAGGCCAGGTTAAAGAAAGCATCCCTGCGGCAGCCCTAGAGCTCATCCTGGCTTGGGGCTGCCTTTTGCCTTTCCAGACCAGTACCTAAGTCAAAGCCTGCTTTAACCCCTCCAGAGGAAGTTTCAGGCCATCATGTTAAGCCCACTACCCCATAGGCTATCTGCATGTCTGCCCCCCAAGAACATACGCCTTCCTCCAGGAGATGTTCCTCAAAGCCTTGCCTCAGCTCTTTTCCCCCTCAATGAGAACCCACCTGCCTAGCTATAGGCCAAATCTAAATGAACCGTTCTCTAGAAGAAACAAATCCGTGACAAGCCAAACTTGGGACCTGGTTATTCTACAGCCTCATATAACTTCCACATATAACACAAGTAATTCCAAGGAGCCTTGCTGGTCTCCTTGTCTAATAGGGACACCTCACTTTCAGGTTTATTTCCAATTCCTTTGGCACCATGACCAGGAGAAAGAGACTGATGACTTCCCTTGATCAAAGTCAGCAAAAATGTTCTTCTAAGAATGCTGCATTTGAGGATATATGTAAAAACATACATGAACTTTCCCCTATACATAGCTGCATAGCTGGAAGGGGAACCAATGAGCAACAAGAGGAATAAACAACCGTGATACAAATGTAGGCTGAACAGTGCAGAATTCATTGTACAGGATCCATTACAGTGCACAGAAACTCTCCAGTCAAATAGACGCACCCTGGGTTTAGGAGTTTTTTAGGTTTTTTTTTTGTTTTTTTTTTTTTTTTTTTTCCTTAAAAGTCATACAGCTTTCCTCCTACTCAAGTTTTTCACTTTCTATAGCTGTGGTGAGTGCTCACATCCCTTTCACTGCTGAAGCAGAGAAACTCCATTGATGACAGAGCCTAAACCTTCTTATTTTATTCAGTTCCCAGAACTCTAATACCATTTAGTTGGTTTCATAATATATTGCCACTGCTTACTTTATTGAGAGCAAAGTACCATACATTACTAATTATTTATATAAAGTTCTAAGAGTATGTGGTGCTTTGCCGTTGAGAATCTCATTGAAAAGTCACTTGTTTCATATGGATATCATCATATTTACTCCACTCCAAAATGATTTTTAGCTTTTTAACTGGTTTGAGAGTATCTTTTATTGAATCCTGTCCACCATTATCATGGCCAATATTTCCCTGTTGTTTAACTTGTGTTGTAATCATCTGCTCGCCATCACAGTTACCTAAGTGTTTTTCTGTCTGAGCTGGTACAAAGCATTCACACGACATACCATGTAAGTTTTATATTCTTTAACTCCATCTGCATCACAGCAGTAATGTAGCAAAGGATGCATCATTTATCTCTTGCTCTGCTGAGATCATAAACTCTGGTTTAACTGATATTTTATCAATTACTGAGTGTACATTTATCAAAATAACAATGCATATTAGATTAGTCACAGCTTACCATCTCAGGCTTGAAAACTGTTCTCTCTTTCCTCATCTGAAGATAAATTTAGAAATGATTTCTGAGAGAGAAGGGGGTGGAAGACTCAGATCTCATCCAACAAAAATTAATAGGATAGATGGACCAGCAACACTTCAACTAAAAGTCCGCCCCCAGACAACTAATATCCAGCACATCGTCGAAGTGTTGGAAGTAGTTTGACCTACTGTTGTGGTCGAAAAGATGACAGGCGTGCTTCTGAAGGAGGAATGATCTAGATTTCTTTATGCCACTAAATTAATCATCTCAACATTTTGAAAATATTATTGATTTTTGTAATTGTATGAGCCTCTACTGGATGTTTGTATTTCTTAACTCTTTCCCCTAATGACAGCAACAAGACATACTGGTGGCATGAGAGCACTAAAATCCATATTGAATATTACTAGCTGCTACTGAGAGTAGATTCTCATGCAGTGTAGCAATCATTGCTGCGTCAGTGATGGCAGTGGGGCCCTAAAGTCTTTGAGATTTTTCTGCATGAAGAATGGCTTCGGACTTGGGACCAACTCTCTATTAGGAAGTGTTTTTTTTCTTTATTGTTAGTGCTGCATCACTGGACAAGGTGTCACTTATTCTCTGGTTTCTGTTTGTGCTACCGACATCTTTTCTCTCAGAACTGGCTTTACACCTTCAGTAGTATAACATCTGCACACATAACACGCGAATTCAGAGAGGGACAGCATGACATTGTGACTGCTCCCATAGTGCACTATCATTGCTATGCCTGTACTATGTGGAATAGAACATCTTAATGCGTGGCCAAGCCAGAGCCTTGCTAGCAGGAGAAATTGCCAGTGGTTTTTACAGATAATTTTATCACTACAGTAGGGCAAAGGAGTTGCTTTTCTCTGGCAAACTAGAGGTAATTTACTCTTTTTCTGCTGCTCCAGTTTTCTTGTGTTGAGTAGCAGAAAGAAAGGCCAAGCCTAGGAGCAGGCCTTACAGCTGAGCTTTAAATGTGTTCCTCTCCTATGATTAGAGACCTGGCACACAGAGGTGGGATGTCCACAACTCACAGGATGCAGCTGCTGTGCTGAACACTGCTCATTCCCTCCATTAGCACGCAACTGCTGTGATAGAAAATGTATGCCTTGGCTGTATGTTGGCAGGGAAGCAAACTGCTATGTACCTAAATCATACAGTGTATTGAGGCATTACCTCCTTGCTACTAACCATTTTCGTGCAACAACAACAAAAATGCAAAATGATATTTTTGTTCATTCTTTTCAAAAATAAAAAATAAAATTTATATATATACATACCTGTGCCTGAATTTAAAGCAAGAAGGAAATGTTGAACCCCCGGATACCTCAGAAATCATCATCTCCTCACAATCTTTTAAAATGTCACCCCACTGCTAACTTAAGGCATTTCTGCCATCACCCTCATTTAGGACTCATCAAGCCATAATTCATATGAATTCAACATAATTCAAATGCTGCACTGATTACCACTTCAGGGACCTTTGTTCTTGGAGACCTGCAAGCAACACAGAACACTCTGTTGAACCTTAACTGGGATTTTGTGAAGAAAGGGTTATTTTCTCTAGAAGATGGCACTCCACTGTCCAAGCGAAATTCAGTAGAAAGAGAATTGATATTCTAGAAGCCATGTTGGCTGTTTCTGAGGATGTTAAACTGACATCAAAAGGGAAGGTGAAAAGGAGATAAAAATCAAACTGTTGAGAACAAAATGGAATCTCCAGTGAACAACAACAGAAGAGAAGCTCTAGTTGGCTATGCACAAGGAGCATAGCTATTAAATAAAAAGTATTGGAATTGTTGATTTATGAGCATAAATTCAACAGTGCTGCATATTACTATAAGCTAGTGATGTGATTCACATGACTGGAATGTTGAAAACTGGCTGTAATCTGCTTAGAAAGGCACAAGTGGACAAAAAGGGAAAAACTATCAAAATGGTGTTGTGTGTCAACATTACTGACATCTCAGAAAATGTTATTTGAATGTTTATGAGTAACATTTTAATATTTGAAACATAAACTGAAATCTACTGCAAACCTCACATCATACTAAAAGACAAAATGGCAAGATTTTAATGTATCTTTTACATATAAAGAGAAAACTGCTATCGTTGAGGTTCTACCTTGAGTGACATCATTCTGACAGTAGCATAACATTTTGGGAATGTCTAAAACTTACAGGTGACAATTCAAGAAATTTACCTTGAGCAGGGGAATTCTGAATGAGACTTCATTTTAACACAGGTGGAAAGAAAGCTAGATCCAGCTGGAACCTAACATTTTAAGAGTTTGGTATGCCTAGCTTTTAGAAATCTGAGCCCAGAATGGAATCTGAAACTAAAAATGGGTACAGTCTATGAATTTGAAACAACATTTATTTTAGAGTAAGTTTTGCAGTCTGTTTTATAAAATATATATATATATATATATAAAATCACATGTTGATCTCCCTGGAGCTGAAATCTATACATTTCTATTAGGCTATCAATATGCTTTAAATCTATGCTGTAATGTCTGAAATAGTTGGATATTTTTTAGCTTTACATCTGTTTCACTATGGAAAATGAGTTATTCATATTTGCTATTAAGACTAAAAAGAGGGTGCAGCGTTTTAAGTATTGGAAAGGTATGGGAGAGTTAAAATTATCAGATGGAAAATGCATAAAAATGTTCAGAAAAACTAAAACCCCTGTAGTATTTCTCATTTTCACTCATCTTCTCATGAAGACTGGGTACCAGTAAAGAACACAAAGCAGATCTGCAGGAGATTGCTAACTGAAGAAATAAAGGTGCAGTAATCAAGACTTCTCAGAACCAGTTTCCCTGTGCAGACCTGATGACTAATGCACTTTTACAGGCATCAGCACTTCCAGGCAAAAAAAAACACATTTTTTTCTGGACATAGGAAAAATGCATGCTGCTGTGATCACGTTGGCTGTAGTGGCAACAGGCAGGGGAATTCATGCTGCAACTGCCAGACTTGGAAGAGTTTGTTCCGTCACTGGCAGGAGTTATGCAGTGATCTGCAGTGCTGGGAAGTACACTACCTCATTTTGGAATTTAACTCTTAGCCCACAAATCACCATACTGTGAAATAATTTTTTTCAGTGATTGTTAAATCACTTTTTTTTCAGAATCTCTTTTTTTCCACAAGAACCCATTGATATCTCTCCCTACTGTTTTGGCATTTCTCCCTTTTTATTATACAAAAGGTTAATTTTGAAATTTTCTAATGCTGCTGACATCCTAGGAACAAAATTGAATGACTAAATGCTCCCCTGTAGGGATGAAGCTGTACCAATGCCAAGATGGACCACTGTATCTAAGAAGAAACTCAGCTGGAATTGAAATGATATTGCACACAGTGGAGGCTGCCCTTTCTGCCAGAGCTCAGCTATAGCTCTGAGAGCTCACTGTGCAAGTGCAGTATTGTATGTGGGCACTCAGTGCATGAAACAGCTTCAAGAGGAGCTTTACTCTGTAATTGTGGAAATCAAATCTCGAGGGAGGTTAATCAATTGCCAAGAAGTATCAGTTCCAGTAAGGTGGTAGCTACCTTAGTACTCGAATTAAACTTCTATATGGGGACTTGGTAATAAAATGTTGTTTGTATTGAAATGCTCCACTAGGGAGAAATTCCCTTGCTAATGAAACAAAACTGCTTCAATAGGTTGTTAGCTCCACCACACATGTTGTAGAACTACAACCCAGGAGAATTAGCTCCTGTGCTGCTGACACAGAGCAGAAATCATTGTGCTGAGGAGTTAACACTCTCCTGGAAAACATGCATTCACTAGAATAAAGGAACAAAATTTCTTGCCTGTAGGAAAGTAATGCACTTACTTATGGATGCAATCCAACTTTGCAATGTAACTCCTTATTTATACTCTCAAAGATGAAAAATAATTCTGTCAAAAGACAGAGATCTGAGAGTGTGTGAGTGCCATAAACTGAACTAACATCATCTTATTGCCAAGACTCACAGTGACCTGAAATAAAGATAGGCAGCTCATATGTAAGTCCATGGTTCAAATTTATGGCTAGCACAAGAGCTGCTGAATGTTTTAATCCAGAAAAAAAAAAAAAAGTTTGATCATGAAATCACAAGTAAAAAAGGTGAAATTAAAATTCATGTTGCTTTCAGCGTATGTGTAAAATTCACTTAGTTACATATAAGTGAGGCAAAGAGAGGAAAAGCAGTGAGCAGAAGAGAGAAAACCCTTTCTAGCCTTTCCTGGTAAGTCCAAGCATTTTTCAATGTACAACTTCACCAAACTCTTTAAGTAAGATGGATCATGGATTCTGCCTCAGCTGTACTGTTTAAATTCTGGATATCCATAAGGTAATCTTTTATTGGGATTTTGCTCATCATTCAAGACTGAGATGTTTTACATCACTTAGGTTGTATGCAACTTTGGTGCTCAAAGTGTCAGTTGGCTAACCTTTAGGGAATTAGGCAGGAATGAAATTCTAAAAATGTGCATGAACTAAATGTGTTGAAAAACAAACAAACACACAAAAAATGAACTGACCAAGCAAACAAACCAAAATAACAATAAAAAAAGAGTGTTTAGGCTCCAAAGTTTCATCAACTTTCCATCGATGCTAGGAACTCTCCTACCTCCTGTGCCTTGACAGTTTTCTCTGAGATGTCAAGACTGGGCATGAATATAAAAGCAAGGCTCTACAGAAGATCTGCTGCAGCCAGAAATCTGTATGAATATAATGACTTTACAAAATATCTCAAAGCACTGAATAATCTTGCTGAAGGACAAAGGTAAAAATAAAAAAATAAAAAATAATGAAAAAAAAAAAGAAAGTTGGTGGATTTGCAATGAGGAATATTTACATAATATTTGAACTTTATTATTTGAGAGCAGTTACAACTATGATTCATAGAAACACAGGACAGGATTGCTCACAGTCCTGTTAATAAAATGATTATTTTAAAATAAGATTTTTTTGCTATATCTTTTCTACCCAACTGGTGCTGAATGTGTTAGCTTAAAACTAGATAAATTGTGCATTATTTATAACAAAATGAAATACATTCCTACACTGGTATTTTTTTCCTTAAGGGCTAATATAGTAGCTGCTATTAAAGCATTACAGTGTCTTTCTGAGTCAGAAGTTATCTGAGCAGATATTCTGATGGAAAAACAAAGATTAAGAAAAGTTGATCGACTTGCTAAGGACCACAAAACAGTTCGGAGACTGTAACTGATAAAGGAAAACCTGCAATACTGGTTTGCTCCTATTGAAGTGGCCATCTGAATAAATACATACATTGAATTAAATGAGATTTAGATGTCCCTGCACCAAGGTAAAGAGATTGCATTGGAAGTGAACTGGTACTTTAAAAAAAAAAAAAAAAAAAGTAATAGCAAAAAGGAATGCTTTCACAGCTGGGAAGGACTGCATTTCAGGGAAATTTGCTCTACTCGTCCTGCATATACCAGTGAGATACGGCGGTATTTGTATAAAAACCCCTCGCAGCTCAACTCCTCTTTTAAATTCAATTTATGGTTTGTACAAAAATATATATATATTGTAAAAAAATAAAATAAAATAATATATAAATAAATAAATAAATAAATAAATCAGCCCTGTCGGAGAAGGCAAACTGTTCCAGTTAGAAGTAGAAATGAACCCACAGAAACGCAACCATTGGAAACAAAGCTTTGTTACTGGAAGATAACAGGAGGACAGCCGATGCATTTCTGATCCTAACAGGTGTTTTGAGGTACGAAAAAATTACCATGTGTGGCATTTGGCATCTGTTTAGCCGTTGAAAAGGCTTTTCAGGCATGTAACCTCTTAAGAGAGATTTGTTTTATGGAGATCACTCCAGAAACAGCCAGAACGGAGCAGCCAGCCTAGCCCAAAGCTGCTGTGGCCCTGGCAGTGCAAAATGCTCCCTCTCTTGCCTTTATGCGAAGCCCCTGCGGAAGCCTACGGGATGCTGGTTGCCAAGCAACAGCCAAAGCAACGGTTTTTACAGCATTAGGTATTAATTATTGCCATGGGCCTCTTACATGGAGGATCCTGAAAATATGCAATTAGGCATGTCACAGGGTAAGGAGTTTTGCGTTCTGATGGACAAGTTTTATTAATCCACAGAAAATTCAGAATTTGACAAATTGTTCAAAGGTGTCTGACTGTGCCAAGCCTAATATTTGCTTTTTATCATGCTAGTTTTCTTGTAATTGCAGCTAGGGAATTTCAGCAATGATATGGTTACAGTGAGGTGTTTAAAGGTTCTGAGCTAGAATATAATATTGCTTCATTTTTTGCCCTGGTTAAAGTGCCTAGACCTGAACTGATCCTTACCAGTACCTTATTTTGAGTAGCTCAGGTCCGTAGCTGAGCAAAAATGGGAAAGCTTCAGAATATGAATATGAAAGCTCTACAATAAAAATATTTAATAACAACACATTACAACACAGAATCAGAGAATCACAGAATCATTAAGGTTGGAAAAGACCTTCAAGATCATCTGGTCCAACCACCACCCTACCACCAATGTCACCCACTAAACCACATCCCCAAGCTCCATGTCCAACCTTTCCTTGAACACCCCCAGGGATGGTGATGCCACCACCTCCCTGGGCAACACATTCCAATGCCTGACTGCTCTTTCTGAAAAGAAATGTCTCCTAATTTCCAACCTGAACCTCCCCTGGGTCAACTTCATGCCATTCCCTCTAGTCCTATCACTAGTATGTCATTCACTCACAATGCTCACCTAGTAAGGCATCACTGGCATAATGGGGTGGATACAAAACCCCTTTCAGTCTTATTGGGATGTTTACTCATTATATGAGACAGGTTATACCCCCCTGAATCATAACGGGCAGCCAAGAAGAGACTCCAGTCATCACAAAGAAAACCAGTAAAGCAAGTTACTATTGGAGGTGAAAACCTAACTAGCAGCAGCATATTGGAAACTCCTGCAAAGTGACAATGACGAAATGTAACCAACAGCAAAGCAAATAAATTAGTTTCTCAGTGCATGAACTGAGTAATAAGAAAATTAGAGAAATTATTAGATGTTTATCAATTATAGAAAGTGAACATGATAATTATTTTCTGGTTGAAGAAAGAAGTTGAGACTCTGGATGGGAGAGTCTCTGTACACACAAGTCTTTGTACACACAAGGATGCCTTCTCCCACGTCTTGAATACATTAACATTTGTGCAGAGGGAGCATGCAATGCAACAAAGGTCAATGGGAAGCACTTTGGCTTGGCCTGCCTGCAAGCAAGGCACGTGTTAGAGAGTAAAGCTCCCCCTCTGTTCTCTGAGTCACCTCACATTGGATAGATACATGGCAGAAAAATGTCATGAGTGTTGATGTCTGATAAACTGTCTTGGGATGCTTCAAGAACTGAAACATTAGTCAGACTGATACTGTACAGCTTCGAATGCCCACAGAGCATGCTAGCAAGCAAAATTATCAGGTAGGCAACAAGAACGATAAAATCAGAAAAAGTATGAACCTGTCTTCTTCCAGTAGGTGGTGAAGGGTCTGGACAGGACATCCCATTTCAATCAAATGTGGGCAGGAGGCATGAATGTTTCACAGCTCTTTGTCTCCATAGCAGTTCTCAGCTCAAAAATATAAGTACCCCGTTGTTGGTTCCACTGGTTCTTGGTTGGTTTTGTCGTAGTTATTGTTGTTTGTTTTGTTGTTTGTTTGTTTTTTCCCCACTAATTCTAAATAGAAATGTATGAGGAGCATTCATTTCTTTCACCATTTTGATGAATACACAAATGGCAAAGTTACTGTCCTTTGTTATTCACAGGGACAAGTGTTCTTCCATGCAAGCTAGAAGAACATTATTTTGGACTGTGTTTTTCAAGCATAGCATCTTGCCAATAGTATATATATACACCTTGTAATGAACTGATTATTAGAGAAATCACTTATTAAAAAAAAAAAAAAGATAAAAAAAGAAGAAGATTGTTCACAAAAATGTGTTGCAGGCAGAGAAAGTTAGAAATTTAATTAGTTTTCTTGAAAAAGAAGTGTTGTAATTTTGCAGTGAATGAGAGTGCACATGTCAATAACATCATATTGCTCAAACATTTGTCATATGGAATATATTTCTACTAGCTAGTAGAGATTTTCGTTTGGTAATACTTCCAAAGCAGGTGGATCTGCTGTCACTATCTAGTTCCAAGGAGCCAGGATGTACCGCATGCTGGCAACCATAAATTTCAGGCTGGTTCAGTATGTGTTTCTGTAGTAGAGCCTGACCAATATAACTTGTTTACATGACAGAACTCACACAACATCCTACTAATAAGTGTGACTCACATCCTGCTTTACTTGCAACACTGATTTTTGACTACCTGATGCAATCTTACGAATCTTCATTAAAACCTCATTTTTCCTTATACTTATTTGATCAACATTTGTATTTTTTCTCACTTGTCTGTTTTGAAAGCATTAGATAAAAATGGAAATGAACTGTGTATCAATGTTCTCTATTTTTCTTACATTTTGGGGTGTAGTTATATTACTTTGAATCATCCTGTAAAACTCCTAGTCATCTGACGCCGTGAACCCTGGGCCTCAGGTCAAGATTTATTTATTGACTATAGTACATTTTCTTCTTTCATTTTTCTCATTAGAAATAGCTAGGACTTGTTTTATGGTTCTTTGACCAGAAAATTTCCTGAATCAGCTATTGTTACAGACTACCCAAAACCTTCATCTCATTTCTATTTCAGTGTCTCTCTGTGATATTGTTACTTTTAACCCAGTTGTCTTCAGCAGTGATTTCACTCAGGCCCAGATCCTCAGTGAGACCTGGGTACCACCTTGCCTAGCAAGCTTGTTGTTAGTTTTGAAGGTGCCTGAATCTGACAAGAAAGTGGCCTTGGGTTAGAAATTTACACTTAGAAAACTGGTTATTTTGGAGAAGAGGCAGCAGCAGGACTTTTTTCAGGACTTTTTAAAGTTCTGAAGACTCAGTCCTACTTTGTGGATCTAGAGTTTAGAGAATACAAACACAAGTAGTAGTTCCAGGCGTAGAGTGATTTACCTTCTTTTGCATCCTTGGACTTTGTCAGAGCTAACAGTAAATTTTGTATTTATTGGAGAAAACATTATTGGCTATAGTAGAAAATGAACAGCCAAAAGAAGAAAATGGTGACAATGCACATGAGTTGCAGAGCTGACTCCAACTTGTAATTAAGCCCAGTACATTTTTTTAATGACATTAAAAAAAAAAAAAAAAGCTTATCAAAAAATTCCAAGTTAGTGTTCTACAGTGCTGGATAATAAGAGCTTAACCCACTTGTCCCCTCTTTTTCACTTTTTTTTCTAATAGCTTTGCTGAAGGTTATCCTACTATTTAGCAAAAAGAACCATTCTTGCAGAGTTTAATCAGCAAGATTACAACTGGAGAGACATCACTTGTTCCAAGAACTTAGAACTTAGAGAAGCACAAATATAAATGATAACTGGTCTCTAGCCTTAAAATGTTAAAAGAAGAGGCTTTGTAAATTCCTTAAGTTTAGTGGATATGCCTTTAATAAAATGGCAGCATTTGTGGCTGAGCTGCAGATGAACTTAAGTTCAAAGTCAAATAACCTTCTCTGGGCTTTCAGGTTGATTTCACAGATTTGTATTAACTGAAATGATATAAATCACAGAATCACAGAATCACAGAATCGAAGGGGTTGGAAGGTACCTCGAAAGATCATCGGGTCCAACCCCCCTGCCAAAGCAGGTTCCTTAGAGCAGGCTGCCCAGGTAGGCGTCCAGACGGGCCTTGAATGTCTCCAGAGAAGGAGACTCCACAACCTCCCTGGGCAGCCTGTTCCAGTGCTCTGTCACCCTCACTGTGAAGAAGTTCTTTCTCACGTTCATGCGGAACTTCCTGTGCTCTGTCTTGTGGCCATTGCCCCTTGTCCTGTCCCCACAAACCACTGAGAAGAGGTTGGCCAAATCCCTCTGTCTCCCACACCTCAGGTATTTATATACATTGATGAGATCCCCTCTCAGTCTTCTTTTCTCCGGGCTGAACAGACCCAGGTCTCTCAGCCTTTCATCATAGGGAAGATGCTCCAGGCCCCGTATCATCTTTGTGGCCCTCCGCTGGACTCTTTCCAGGAGATCCCTGTCTTTTTTGTACCGGGGAGCCCAGAAGTGGACACAGTACTCCAGGTGAGGCCTGACCAGGGCAGAGTAGAGGGGGAGGAGGGCAGAGTAGAGAGGGAGGAAAATGTTATAAATAAATAAATGTTATAAATGTTATGTTATATTCAATGCCTGTACCGCAATTTCTATTTCTGCAAACTCATTTTCATAAGCCTTTTTTTTTTCCCCAGCCATGCATGTTACTGAATAGTAGCACATAGTGATCAACAAAGAATACTTGCATTCAACTCTACCCATCCTCTCTACAAAACCTCATATTTTTGTAGTTTTCTTCCATTTAAATGGAAACATTTGCTATTTGCTTCAATCTCTGTTACACAGCTTTACCTCAAGATAACCTAGAATTCTGATACTTTTATGGAAAACGTGACTTAAGAACAGAGAAATTCAAACACATTTAAATAAATTGTCTAAACAACATCCCTGTTTTCATCTTCAGTCATAGCTAAGCTACATCAGTATATTTTAGATTACTAGTACTAGAAGAACAATAGATAATTTCTAGGGAGAGTTTTGTCTTTATCTGTTAGAAGAACAATAGATAATTTCTAGGGACAATTTTGTCTTTATCTGTTAGGTGTCCCATTCAGTGACAAATTCTTGAATTCCTTCCTTGTTTGGAAACAGAGGCCTCCTTCATCATACAAACTCATAATCCAAGAGAACAAAAAATCTTTATAGTAGTTACTGAAAGCTAAAAAGACAGATTGGTGTAGACAATTGTGAAGTGTTTTCAGGACATAGAATTAGAAAAGCTCATTTATCTGATTTACAGCTGCCTTCTCAAAAGATAGATCAGTACAAGATATCTGCCCTGTGCTATAAGCATGTTATAATGCATAATAGCCAGAACCTCAACTAAGCAGGAAAACCAGGAATGGGTTTTTCTGTAGACTGTCACAGATTTCTGTTTTGGTCTTACTAAGGCAGTCTGAGTCCATGTAGGACTCAACACTTCTGCCTCTGAAGAACTATCACACTCTGACTTTTTAACTTGTACATCTTTAGATTTTTTGTTTCTGAGTGATGTACTGCAATTGTTGTTGCTATTTACCTGTTTTCTTAATTAGTTTTTACTTATGCTCTGTTTTCCCAACATAATGGCTCATTAATAGGCAGGAACATAGTACAGTTTGTCAGACTGTTCTAAATATTCCGGCAATTTTAGAAACTTGGTCTCATTGGCTGCATATAAATATAATGACCTACATGATGCAGGAATGAAAGAAACGCAGTTGAAAATAATGTGTTCATTGACGTAAGTAAACCATGACTGATAGGAAATGAGCCTATACTATTAGTGCCAAGATCGCTATAGAAACGGAATGATCTTGTGTGGCAAAATTCAAAATGCTAATCAACTGAAGAGAGGCACAAAGTCTGCTAGTGCAAGAGAGGAAAAGGAAAATAGCTACCAGTGCCTCTACTGATAAGACAGTAAGGAATCTTGCCACTTAAAATGCCATACCAATGTTCATGGCTCCCATTACTCTGTGATGGGTGAAGCTGAAGGAGATAAAACTTTTCATGTCATGGAATTGCAGCCACTCGCTTTTCTATATTTGTTTTAGCTCTGTTGTCACAAACCAGACATTGTAAACTACGTGATCATTTGGAGAACTTTCTGCAGTTCCCCTGTGTTTATCTGTGTTAAACTACAGGCTCCACTTTGAGCATGGAACTTCTCAGCCTCTTGTGCTTCTCTGTCACGGGAGTCAATGGGCAAAGTCCTGTATTTTATATGAAGGTGAAAATATGAAGTCTCTGGAGTTCTGTGATTACCACAGAATGGATATGGATATTACCAACAAGGAGGGGTTGGCAGGGAATATGAAGCTCAAGGGCAGCCTTGGCTGCAGTGACCATGACAGAGGAGTTCAAGATCCTTAGGGCAGCAAGGAGGGCACACAGCAAGCTTGCTATCCTGGACTTCAGGAGAGCAAATTTGCCCTCTTCAGGGATCTTCTTGGTAGCGTACCATGGGATAAAGCCCTGGAGAGAAGAGGGGCCCAAGAAAGATGGTTAATATTGAAGGATCGCCTCCTCTAAACTCAGGAGCAATGCATCCCAACAAAGAGGAAGTCAGGCAAAAATGCCAGGAGGCCTGCATGGAAGAACAAGGAGCTCCTGGCCAAACTCAAACACAAAAAGGAAGCCTACAGAGGATGGAAAAATGGACAGGTAGCCTGAGGGGAATACAGATAAATCATCCGAGCTGCCAGGGATCAAGTCAAGAAAGCTAAAGCCCTGATAGGATTAAATATGGCCAGGGATGTCTACAGCAACAAAAAGGCTTCTATAGGTGCATCAGTGATAAAAGAAAGACTAGGGAAATTGCGAGCCCTGTCTGGAAGGAAATGGGAGACCTGGTCACCTTGGATATAGAGAAGACTGAGGTACTCAAAGATATTTTTTTGCCTCAGGCTTCGCTGGCAAGTGCTTTAGCCACACTGTCCAAGTCACAGAAGACAAATTCTGGTGAAGTTCCCACTGACTGGAAGAGAGGAAACATAATCCTCATTTTTAAAAGGGAAAAAGGAAGTACCGGGGAACTACAGGCCAATCATTCTCACCTCTGTGCCTGGCAAGATCCTGGAGCAGATCTTCCTGGAAACTATGCTAAGACACATGGAAAATAAGGAGGTGATTGGTGACAGCCACCATAGCTTAACTAAGGGAAAATTGTGCCTGACAAATCTGGTGGCCTTCTATGATGGGATTACAGCATTGGTGGATAAGAGAAGAGCAACTGATGTCATCTACATGGACTTTTGCAAAGCATTTGACACTGTCCTTCACAACAACTTTGTTTCTAAATTTGAGAGACATGGATTTGACAAATGGACCTCTCACTGGATAGGGAATTGGGTGGATAATCACACTTAAAGAGTTGCGGTGAACAGCTCAATGTCCAAGCAGAGACAAGTGACAAGTGGGGTTCCTCAGGGGTGGGTATTGGGACTGGAGCTGTTAACATCTTTGTTGGTGACATGGACAGTGAGACTGAGTGCACCCTCAACAGATTTACTGATGACACCAAGCTGTGTGGTGCTGTCAACATGCTGGAGGGAAAGGATGCCATCCAGAGGGACTTGGACAGGCTTGAGAGCTGGGAAAGTGCAAACCTCGTGAGGTTCAATGAGGTCAAGATGCAAGGTCCTGCATCTGGGTTGGGGCAATCCCAAGCACAAATACAGGCTGGGCAGAGAATGGATTGAGAGCAGCCTTGAGGAGATGGGGATATCGGTTGATGAGAAGCTCAACATGACTCAGCAATGTGTGCTCGAAGCCTGGAAAGCCAATTGTATTCTTGGCTGCATCAAAAGAATTATAGCTAGCAGGCTGAGGGAGATTATTCTCCCCCTCTGCTCTGCTCTCACGAGACCCCACCTTGAGCACTGCATTCAGATCTGGGGGCCCCAGCACAAGAAGGTCACTGAAGTGTTAGAATGAGTCCAGAGGAAGGCCACAAAGACGATCAGAGGCTGGAGCACCTCTCCTACGAAGACAGGCTGAGAGAGTTGGGGTTGTTCAGCCTGGAGAAGAGAAGGCTCTGGGGAGACTTTACAGCGGCCTTCCAGTACCTAAAGGGGGCCTACAGGAAAGCTGGGGCGGAACACTTTGTCAGGGAGTGTAGGGGTAGGACGAGGAGTAATGGCTTTAAACTGAAAGAGGGTAGGTTTAGATTAGATATTCGGAGGAAATTCTTTACTGTGAGGGTTGGTTAGATGCATCAGAGTCAGTGAAAACACCATCACCACTTGCTGTGCAAACAGCCTTGTTAGTACATAGACTGGTATGTAAGATAGAACCATAGTTCTGTTTTCATCTATATCTTCCCTCCCCTTCGCCATTCTGCTTATCTGTTTCAAATGTAATGACAGCAAGTCCTTTTCAAAGGGAGAGTACATCAGTTCACAGGCAGCATTCATACATGGCTGGAGCTCTCTAGGCGGTCAACAGTAATCACTCAGAGGATCACAAAAGTTTTGAGCAAATTGTTGGAGGTTCAACTGCACTGGTCATCACACATCCATCACGAAATAAAGGTGGATCTCAGCCAAGCTCTGGCAAGGCATGAAGTGAATACTGATAGAGAGAAAAAAATCCCTTTATAACATCTAATTTGATGTAACAACAATATTACGCAATTGCTAAGACACTGCATAAAATGTTGTCGTTTTGGAGATAAAATGTGATTATTTCATTATAGCCTGGGTTCTCTTCCAAGGCAAACAGGGTAATCTCTAACAGAGGCAGTCTGCACATGTAGCTTTCTTCTTATTCCTTATGGATAAGTCTTACCTGTATATTTGACTGATGACCATTGCTAAGTAATGGAAAGTCAGTAAGAGACACTCCTCTGATCAACTGCTTTGTCACTTTATGGTTCTGTTTACTTGTCAAGTTAACTGCTGGTGAATAAGGGGGTGCTTGAAGAAGGGCACATAACATGGACACTTCCCAGCACTAACATGCCACCTATACACAGTGCTGAGAGCAGAATATTTCAACATTGAAAAAAAACAAACGATGGCAAGTAGTAATATAACTTTACTTCAAATTACACAGCATGAAGCCCATTTCTGGAAAGATGCTGACTGCCCACATCATCCTGTGGTACTATTAAGTCTAATGAGAATAATTGCATGAGTCTAGGAATGCTTCCACATAAATTTTCTTAATGATCTTAAACACTAAGGAAGATGTCCACCTATTGTTTAATTATTTAATCTATTAGACATGTGCATAATGCAGCAGCTTATCTGCCCATCAGTACAACCCAGCAGGAATATAATTCTAATTGTTCTATGCCGCTTGCCCTTTTGGCTGAAGAATCCAACAAGGGCCTGTCACAGTCTTCTAGGACACTGGACCTGCTCAGAAAGGAAATCACCCTCTCATCTTCTATTCCAGCTACCCTGACAGATTACCTCCATTGGAAGATAAAATAGTCCACAATCAGTAAAACATCCTAACTGTGTGTGGCTAGACTTGTCCCAGTCCTGTGGCTTTGCTGATGGCTTAGTGAGCAGGCATTCAACCTCACTGTGCTGACAGCTGTACAAAAAAGCACTCATTTTGACTTAGGTCCATTAATCATGTCTGCAAACACAGCAACATTTTCAGATTTTTGTATAATCACATATCTATATTTACGTATATACACACACATGCATATGTGTAATAATAATAAAAAAAAAGTTCTGAAAAATTAAAAAGCTTCCTTTCATCAGCAGGGTTGGGAGGACACTTTTTGCAGACTTTTCAGTATCACACATCATACAGAAAAATAATCCATAGATATATCCTTGCGTTTGTGCAAGTTTGTTTGTTTACATGCACACAAAATACATTAAAGATGAAGAATTTATAGACTATCAGCCTGTATGTGAATCCAGCTAAATTAACTCCTCTGCAGGTGATGCAGATGCTGTGTGAATGTCTTTATCATGAGACTGTTCCAGAATGAAGGCATAGGTTTTGTCTTGTTTCTTCTGGTGTTTTTAAAAAACTTTAATTTCAGTCTGATATTCAGTGTAGGAGAATGCTGAGAATCCTGCTAGACTGGGAAATCATTTCCTGTTCTGCTGTTCTATGTTCTCAGTTCAGATCCATGGAAATTAGGAAGCAATGCAATTACACAAATTAAGATAGTAGAGAATCAAACCATGAAATTGAAATGGAAAAGCAATGAGCCAGGTAAAATTTAGTCATGCAGACTTAAAAGGTACACAGTCTAGTCCCAGACTGACTAGTCTGAACATGGAGAATGAAAAGTGTTTATCTGGTTGTGTTTTTTTTGTTTGTTTGTTTGTTTGTTTGTTTGTTGTTGTTGTTGTTTGTTTGTTTGTTTGAGGTTTCTGGGTCCCCTTTGAATAAGGGGGTTCAGCCTGGAGAAAAGGAGGCTCAAGGGGGATCTTATCAATGTCTATAAATACCTGAAGGGAGGGTGCAAAAAGGACAGAGCCAGGCTCTTTTCAGTGGTGCCCAGTGCCAGGAGAAGAGGCAATGGGCACAAACTGGAACACGGGAGGTTCCCTCTGAACACCAGAAAGCACCTCCGTGCTGTGTGAGTGACTGAGCACTGGCACACCTTGTCCAGAGAGGTCATGGAGTCTCCCTCCTAGATCTTCAAAAGCCACCTGGATGTGGTCGTGAGCAAGCAGCTCTGGGTGCCCCTGCCTGAGCAGGGGGTTGGACCAGATGGCCTCCAGAGGTCCCTGCCAACCTCGATCATGCTGTGGCTCTGTTAAGAGTGCTTGGGTCTGCTCCTGATGCTGTTAGTGTCTGGCTTTCTTGATCTAGCCTGGTTACCTGCAGAAAAGCCCCCACAGCAAACCCGGTTGCCTAAGTTCTGTCAGGATCTCCTATCCAGGGTCTCTTTGTCACACCTGAAGTCCTGGTGAGGAAGCTATGCAAAAGCAGTCAACCCATGGCCAGTGGAAATGGGGAAGATGCACTGGGTAAGTGCATTTTATCCTTTAAAATACCCTCACCGCAGTACACTCAGCACACCCTTGTGTTCCTTTGCCACTGTCATGGTATCTGCAGTCCTCCTAGTTCCCCCTGCAGTATGCACAGCCTCCCCCCAAAACCTCCATACCTTCACTTCACCCCACAGGACTCCTACAGCCTGCTGGTATTATCCTAGCTCTCCCTCAACTGATGCTTCTTAAGATTCCAAGCTTTATTTATTTTATATTTTTTATTTTTTTACTTTTAGCTGCATAACCTGTAAGTACATGCCTGCTGATTGACCAGCTAGATACAACTGAACAGACGACATTGAATTCTCTCTGTCTTTACTTCAGAGGAAACAACGGTAAGGTCTCTCCTCTTTAATCAACCTCTAGCTTTCAGTCTAGACACTTGTTATATTTGAGATCTCTAACCATCTGCCATATAGGGCTGAAATTGGTCAAGGGATAATAAGATAGGGAACTGGCTGCCAGCCAGCTAAAAGAAGAAACAAAGGATTTAATTTTGTAAGCTTCATGTCATGGGCTAGAAAATAAAGTGAAGATGTCTCAAAACAGACAAAACTAAGTCTACTGTATATTCAAGCTTAGGAATGATTCTTTGGCTTTTCTCCAAGAGCCCTGCAGTAGAAAACACAAATCCAGGGAGCCGGTAGCTTATTCCTGAACGAAAGAGAGGACTGAGGGCAGACCCCCTTCATATTTTTTGTATTGATGGAAAAATGATGACGTGGTAGCCTGCTGCTAAGAGAGCTATTCGCCAGCATGTGATATTATTTGAAGTGTCTCATCAAAGCACCTGATTCTTTTGTAAGTTTGAAAAGAGAAAGCCTAAGTGCCAGGGGGGTGTCAAGAAGCCAAGGTGAGGCTGTGCCTTCAGCTATAGCTGTAAGCAACGCGTGCTGGGCAACCTGCTCGCTCCAGGAGCAGCCCTTGGGGGTGTTAGGTCTCTGACGTACAAAGCTCTCCTTCTTCGCCTTGAATAGGGGACAGAGAAAATTATCTCCAACATCTGTACCTAGGGGCTGCTCCGGTCTCTCCCACGCTGCTCTCCCTGAACATGCTGCTTCGTGGGGAAGGAGTGAGGCGAGGAGATCTTCCTCTTACACAGCAGCCAGAGCCCAAACTGAGAAGCACATCAAGATCAGAATACTTCTAAAGAATACTTCTACCAGCAGTGTGGACAATAGCAAGGACAAGTTGGGTCAAACCAGTATAATGTATGATGGCAGCAATGTCTCCAGTTATTCATATACGCATCTGAAACTAAAAAATTTTGCTTTATAACTGACCCATGAGAATCATTTCACTGTTTTTACTGTTGAATAATTGCATCTTCATTTTCTTTTCTTTTCTTTTCTTTTCTTTTCTTTTCTTTTCTTTTCTTTTCTTTTCTTTTCTTTTCTTTTCTTTTCTTTTCTTTTTTCTTTTCTTTTCTTTTCTTTTCTTTTCTTTTCTTTTCTTTTCTTTTCTTTTCTTTTCTTTTCTTTTCTTTTCTTTTCTTTTCTTTTCTTTTCTTTTCTTTTCTTTTCTTTTCTTTTCTTTTCTTTTCTTTTCTTTTCTTTTTATTAATATATATTTTTCTTCCTTCTGTCTATTCATGATCTGAAGGATGCCATGTGTGTTTAGGCTACAATTTTTCTCTTCCTTGTTCTTATACATTCTTCTAGAGCTGAGAGACTATTTTAAAAGGTTTGCATTTAGAAACTCGAGTTTGCCTTTGACTGTGAATGCATAGCATAAATCCAGCATTGCTGACAATAATTGCTTTCATTTTAGCTGTGACCAAAGAAAATTTTTGCACTTACTGTGAACTATGTCTCATGGGTGCTAAGGCAACTCTTTAGTGTTCCAGTTTTAAATGTCCTCTGTAACAAGTGGAAATAGTCAACTGGTCAGCAAAATATTATTCAATTTATTTATTGCAATATATATGAAAAAGAAGAACACATTTCAAAAATAAAAATGATTGCTTGACTCACAGAGAAACAGATGGGCATGAATTACTCAACTAGCTAGAATGAAAAATAGACCCAAAGTGAATTAAATACTGGTGGGATGAAAATTAAGCTTTTTTTTTTTTTTTTCCTGCTGAAAGTGAGAATACAGTCCTACTTGTAATGGAAAATTATTCACTCTGCACTGTAGTGTAAGACAAAATCTATCACACTGGAAGACAGTATTACTAGACTGTAGAAATACAAGCTCTCACCAGTAGAATGGATTGTCTCACTGAAGAGAAAACTAGAGATATAATTTACAATTTGGCAGTTCTGGACAAAAAAGGAATGCTTTCAATACTTACATATTTAAAACTTTTGCTGAGCCTGTAGAACAAACAAAACAAATGCTTTTTAAATGTGCTAATGTTGCAAATCCTTTTCTTTGTGTAAACTATGCTATGAGATTTCATCACATTTTCTCTCAATAGATCTTGCTGTTATCATTAATTACAGTTGTGTTTCCACAAGCATCTCATGTTCCTATAGAACCTATCACCTCATCTTTGGTTTTCAAAGGGCAAGTGCTGTAATAAAACTGAAATTGCTAAATATCAGTTAATTCCCACAGTAATTGTTTAAGTATTATTTATATCACTGTAACCCAGAGAGATCTCAGCTGAGACTGAGGGCCTTTGTACTAGATATTATCTAAGAGTAAGTTTAATATTCTTAACCACATTAATCCAGCTCAATTGAGAATGGCCACTTTACAAAATATCAGCTGTGCTGCAGTGATCAACCTTTTGCGAGAGTGGTTTCAGAGAATGATCTAATTGTCCTACACACTTGGGGCAGCTGGGCTGCTCTAAGTTCCCAGTGAAATGCAGGAAAACATCTTTATTCTTTCTGGGCACACAGTGTAGTGCCAACCATGAAGCTGTGGGAAAAGCACCGAAGGGCTGACCATAGAACAGAGCCACTTGCATGCCACACCATGATCATGTAAGCCTCTGACAAATGTTCGATTGTCTTTCTCCACACATTGGTGAACATGTTTGATATTTAGAAAGCTGTGTTACCGATCTTTGGGCTGTTGCGTGCTGATGGTTTTGACTTGGGGGTGTGACAGGCTATTACTGATGTTAATTTTACAGAAGAGCCAAAGTTAGATAAAGCCTTTGTCCAGAGAGATTACAGTCTAAATAAAGAAACAATAGGCGGATGTACTGGAGAAGAGAAATATATTATTTATTTACTAGATGAGGAACATACAGATTAAGTATTAAAATCTTCCTCTGTGCAGGTCAGTGGGAATTTTGCCAGTGACAGCAATTGGATTAAGCCTTTACCCACAGAGATAATACTGCAGTGTACAGGCAGAATATGGTGGAGATGTAGATTTTATGAATTCCAGACCAGAAAATGGACTGTGGGAGCTCTTGTCTTGGTTAGAGTTTGGTGGCATTGTACTGGACACTATAGACTTAACTGCATCTATTCAACAGCATGGTTGACTACAACCATTTCCATTCCAATACCAATGTCTGAAACTTTGCCTGCACCAGAAAGAGCCTTCAGGAACGTGCATATCCTTCAGGAAGAACACTCTACCATTTTAATAATCACTCCAAATAGCTCATTGGGGCGCCAGTTGCAATGCATTTTTTACCATCTGGTTCTAATCAATCTTTGCGTGGCACCATGCCTACCACACAAAGATTTCCTGCTGTAAAATGACATGTTACTGCATAGTGGCTACTCGTTATTTCAGTCACTATGTCCTCACAATGTCAGGCAGTGCCTAGGGGGTCTAATAAATGTATGTGCTGCAGCGAGCAGTGTGGTGCAAGGGAAATGTTCGTAATGGACTGCACTTCATTACAGCTGGCTGCAGTGGTTTTAGATGCTCCCCACATTTTAACAACATCTGAGCGTTACAGAGGACATTTGCTAGCAGAAGAATGACCACCACGCTGCAGCAAGCAGTTAACGATAAAGAATAAATAGCAGGATGTGGTACTGACCAAGTGAGGTTACACAATTCATTTTTTCTTGTGCAGACTTCTTGTTTTAACAGGCTACAATGTTTCTAATGCAAAAAGTTTAAGGAAAAGAAGCTCCCTTGTAAAGATGCGTGGTTTACACTGTGTTTGTCAATGAACGCTACAAAATAAACATGACAGAGTTTAAAATTTCAGCTTGGGGCCCCTTAATTAAGATTCTGATAAAATCATAACCCACAGTGAAATATGCAAAAGCTAATCTTGGTAGAATATCAAACACTGTGGATTGGGAAATTAAAAGAGAAAATGTCAAAACCATGGGTTACTGACCTACACACTAGAGGAAAGACTAAATGTAATGCATGCTTTGTGAAGGGGATATGCTTAAATAGGAAAAATAGATAAATAATCCTTTGCAGAGAACAATTATTTTTGCTAGTGGAATTGTACATCTAATGAATCTGAGCAGTGAAAATAGCAAATATTTGAAACCTTCAGCATAGTTATTTCAGACTTCCATACTTCCATTTCCACAAAGGCTCTTTATAGTCCCTTACGTACAGCACTTGAAATGCATACAAAAGCTATGATCTGAGTTTTCCCAGGAAAATTTTTTACCCCACAGGATGAAAGGTCTCCCCAAGATGTTAAAATCAGTTGCAAGGGACCCACTCTGACCTCAGATATTGCAATGTAAAATGTTGTCTGAAATAAGCAGGATTATGATATTATAAAACAGATTTAAGTGAAATCACAATAAAAATAAAGAAATAAAGAAAAAAATAGAGAAATACTGAAGGTTTTGTTCATGCAAGTGGATTGCAGATGCAGTAAAAGTTCATGTATTTTCCTCTCTCCCCAAATAAAATTATTTTAATCAGATAAAATAATCAAGCACTAATTATGTGTGGTGCTTGAAGGACCATACACAAAGCCGTTCGTTGTGTTCAGAGGAGGGCAGGACATTTTGGTACACCAGACGCCTGTGCTTTATTCCTCCAGTGCTCTTTTCTCTGGAGGCCCCTCTCCCCCTGTCTCACTGCCCTCTGTGTCCTCTCAGCTGCCAGATGCTTTTTCCAGAGTCTGCCCTGGACCTGCGGAGCACCCCGAGGTGGTGGCCCTCACATCTGTCACCATCTGCTGCCACTCTTGTCCCACTGTTGTCACGACTCTGATTGTAGTACAAATCATGTGCACTTGTAGCTGACAATTCATGTGGATATGGACAGAAAATATCCCGTCTCCAAATCCTGTTTGTATTAACCTTTTAGGATCCTTTGCTTTGTCAAGATAAGTTCACAGTGAAAACACACAGGATTATCAGGTCTAATCCTGGCTAAATGCATAGAAAAGATTTTACAAAATCAGTTTTTGCTTACGCCCCTACAGAGGAGATGATTTCACAGTGATTACTCCTGGGTCTAAGATTAGTGCCAGACCCTGCATGCCAGTAAGACATCACTACGGGATGCATTTTTCTATTTCATTCTCAGCAGAGTGGTGAGCTGCAAGGGGGATGTTACTCATTGTCCTCTGGCTTACTTTTCCAGGAAGGAGAGAACCTCACTCAGAAGAAGGAGCGACATTTTGTTTCAGTATTTGAAGTACCTTCTGTAATAGCTACAATAATAATTTACAAAGACTGCAGAAAAATTTAGGTTGTGCTTCAAATGTAGTGTTGTCCTCAAACGTAAATCAAGGCCTTTGAGGGTAAGCATTGAACGTCAGCAACAACCACCCTCATCCTGGAGTATTTAAGTTATTTGCACTACAAGATTTTGATGCTGTTACTACGTTGGGTAGCATTTTATTCTGAAAACAAACAAACAAACAAACAAACAAAAACACAACAAAAAAACCCTTTGATTTATACAGGACTTCCTGTAGAAGAAAGCGCCTAGAAATATACAGTTGTCTGAATATGTTTCTTAAGATTATGGAAGTAGTTTGGAGATGTCAAACACTATGTAAATATTACGACAAAATACATGAATCTTCAAAAAGATTTTTTACGCATAGAGGTAGTCAGTGACAGTTCATGGTGGGAGCAGTAAAATCCTTCCCATTTTGAAAGCGGAGCCACGGGGAACATCTGAGCAGGGAATCTGTGCAGTCACTGAAACCCAGCCCATCTGGTCTGTCATTCAAAATACACTGTTCTGGAGTCGTGTGAAATGAAAATCCAGGGAAACTAAACATAGGGTACCCACTGTGCAGGATGCCTAAGCATTTTTACATTATACAATAAAGCCACTTTGGTTCACTTGAGCTCCTGGCTTACTGCAGGTTTTCTCTGGCCATACAGATATGACCTGAAGTGCTGATGCAGAAAGAGTGGAACATGAACAGAGAATGTCTTTAGTTGAAGGAAGTGAGGGGGAAGAAAGGTGTTGTTATGGGGGTGCCTCTCAGCATCCAGTGTGTGTGTACAAGGCCCTGAAATTCAAATCTCTAATGAGTATTCCAGCAGAATTTGAATATGAAAGATAGCTATACATCAGCTGAGAAAATGACATTTTGATCCTTACTGCATCCTAATGTTAAATCTCAAGTAGCCATGTTATTTTAAATAAATCTGTTACCAGCAGTTCAGTAATTCTTGTAGAAAATACAATTAAATTTGCTGTTCACATTATATGTGTTCACAAATATATTTCCCGCACTTATATGTTCAGTTCATTGATAAAATTTGCTTTTTCATTATATCATTTTATCACAAAATACTTCAAAAAGGTGAGTTTGTAAATGCATATGTAAAGAAACGACTGTTGCATTTCCAGTTCATATAGAAAGTTGAATTTCTAAGCACTAGCCATGAGAAAAACCCTTACCACCCACTGGTAACCATAGGAATTGTGCAAATGCATGAAGGCTAAATTTTAAATGTAGAAAGCTTTCTCTTCCTTCATAAAATATGGTAGGTGCAACCCACAGTCCTCATGGGAGGGCACCCAAAAGCTATGTGGGTGAAGCGCTGGAGAATTTCAGTGGTGCTGCTCCTGGTGAGCACCTTCAGGGCAGTGCCGAAGGGGCCAGCGCTATCAGCAGGCTGGACATCCCGCACACCAAGGGACCAGTGCAGAAATGGCTCTGGTCGGTATTCAGGAGTAACAGGAATCGAGGCAAAACCACTCAGGATTCCTGCCCTGCTTTCTCTGTTTCAGGGAGGTTAAGGAAAAAAAAAAAAAAAAGTAACAAATGGAAACAACAGCAGCTCTTTAAATCAGACTGCCATGTATGTTGATTCAGAATTTTGTTCAAAAACTGCACTAATTAGGTACATATATCCTGACTCCTTATTTTCGCCTCTAAACACAGAGCAGACAGCCCTATATATACTCTACTGACAGTTATGAATGGGTAAGAAGGCTTCCACTGTATCCTCTCCTGCATTATAGAACCTAGTACAGAAATATGGGATTAATTAAAAGCCACAAAGTACAACATGATGCCATTCTCTCCCACTTGTCCCAGCAGTCAGCAGGTGGGCATGTACTCAGCACTGTGGTGCAAGGGTGGACAAACCAGACACGGGTCCCCACATCACAGACTGCCGCAGCAGCGTTCCTCAGATGTGCCCATGCAATTCTAGGGTCAGACAAGGAAGATCCCTGACTTCTGGGGGTCTGAGTCCTGGCCAAACGTAGGCGTTACAGCCCTTTAAATGGGTTTCAAGTCATCTATGAGTTCAAGAATTACAAGTGTTCGTAGGGTTTGGGACCCCTTCCTTGCTGCCACTGCCCAGCATAGCTCATGCTCGACCTTCTGCAGCAGGACATGAGCTACCTACATCACCCTTACATGTCTCCAGCCCATGGCAGCCGCATCCTTACCCATGTGCATTCATCAGTTGTCTCTTCTTGGCACTGATTCATGGTGAATGTTGTACATACTTTATTCAGGTTCCTGTAACTTGTCCATCACATTGCTTTCTGAGCCCCTTACAGCAAAGCTTATTTTAGTCTGTGTCAGATGCTGAGTTTTTTGCACATGTTATGGAAATGTGTTCTTTTTGGTTTGCTCTGTATGTGTGTGAATGATCCCATGTGCAATAAAAGGTTCCCATTGCATGCTCTACTTGTAACCACATTAAAGAGCCACATGTGTCTGCAGCAGTCAGGATGCAGTGTGCTGTGGTTATTCTCTCTTCTGAGGTTTCTGTGGTTTGGGTTTCACCAAATTTCTCAAGGTTTTGCTCTATATCTTGTTGTTTTTGCCCATTTTGCATATGAAGGAATTTTTAATTATTGAAAATTTTTGTCCATACAATCCTTCTGGTGGAGTAAAATTGTATTGCGCCAAAAAAAAAAAATTCTTGCTCAGTGCAAGAAGATGGATTAGATTGTTTCTTGAGACCCTTGCAGCATTTCATTTCTGTATCTCTGTGCTTTTACTGCTGTTGGGGTGTGGGAGCCATACGGGAGGTGTTGATCTGTGCTGAATGCTCGCCTGTGAATTATAGTCTGTATTTTGCCATCTGGCTGCCTGATAATTAGCCCATCTTTTTGTCAAATGAATGGCACATGTCTTCCTTTCCTCAATACATATGCAAAACTATATGTTTTGGAAAGGATTGTTTTCAGCTTCAAAAAATAGCCAGAAAGCAGCATCTTTCTACAGTCACGTGTATGTCCTCAGACAAACCTTACCCACGTTTGGAGCTAGATTAGACCCTGCAACATGCTGTGGTATTATGCGCTCAAAGTATTGGATTACTGACTATGAGATGTTCTGAATTTGCTGCATATCCATCCACCCATATATAAGCTGAGGTTTGGATGATATATTATTGTAATATATAGCTGCAATATGCAGCTATATTTTCCAACATTCAATAAATAAAAGAAATATTGAATTTGACAGTGTGTTCAGTCTGCTATATCCTCGTCATGGCTCCGAGGATATTTCGATGAGATCTATTCCTGATGGCACTCCATGGGTGGGGGCTCTCAGGAGAAGCAGGCTGAGCGACAGGATAGCTGAAGATGACGGGGGGGGCATGAAGTACCCAAACCTCAGCTCCTGTGGTACTACCAGAGAAACAAGGGGTTCGTTATGGCATGTCCAATTCAATGAAATTCAACGAAAATCCACATCCAGTTCCTGAGAAGGAAAAAAAAAAAATAAATTTTCTGAAATATTTTTCTTCTCATGTATCAGGAAGCCCTTGGGAAAGGGTGTCCAGAAGGAGATGAAAGGCATTTTCTCATTCCGTGTGGCTTGCCTCTCTATTTTGGGATGTTGGCTATCCATTTCTGTACTTAAGAGCTACAATTCATGAGTCACTAGCAATGTATTAAATGCACAGGAAAAATCTCTTTTATTGCTATATATTTGGAGAAAGACTTTTGATTTAATAAAAATTGAAGGTGTCTATTTTTGAGAAGTGAAATGTTTATTTTTTTTTCACACTTCAATAATAAAACAAATTCAAAATTAAAGGTGTGTATTAGATTGTGGATTAGGGGAATTAATCTTTCCTGTGTAGATTTTTTTTTTCTTTTTAACCACAAAATATATTCATTTATGCAACTTACAACAGTTTGGTAACTGCCAAACTGCCTGAAAAGACAACCTATGGGACCACTTCTGCTCTGTCATTGTGAATTTGGTTGTGTGAAAACCATCTGCTAGAAATTGGTTTGAGGCAACGATATCTGCCATCAAAAGGAAGTGAATAAAATTGTACCATAAAGTTAACATTTCTCACACATCTTATACACTGAATGAAACTTTTAGCTATAACCAATCTAAGCTGTATTCTAGCTGACAGTATTAAATATGTATAAAGAAATTACCATTTTCCTGAATTATCTAGTCTTATCTAGTGGAAATGAACATGTATTAATTTTCTAACAAATCTGCCAGTACACCCTGCTTCCTTTGGAATACCTTTGCTTTTCTAATTCAGTTTGAGTAACCATCTTTTGAAATTTAAAATATTATTCACACAGGAAGACTCCATTTAAAATATATATATATATCATGATAGTAAGGGTTGGGGTAAACCCTTCTTTGTTATAAGTAGATGCTAAAGCAGGAATATTTCTTCCTTTTATTGTTGACATCACTGTAAATATGGCCAGAAAAGAGAATGACATTTCTGAAGGAATTTTTTTCCCCACAGTGCAAGAACAGGGGTACATGAAGATAACAGCACCCTTTGTCTTGAATAAGCAATGCAAGAGCAGTCTTTGGCTCATTTTAGGTTGATGCCTATTACACTGCTTTCATTGTGCCTCCATTTCTTCAATCTGCTCTGGCCTATTGTATCTACTGTTATCTCCCATTAAATGTGCAGATGGTAAGGTTTTGGGATAGGGCATTCTTTTTGTTGTAGATGTGTACAGTGCATGCCAAGTAGGGGCTTTTATCTCCAGTTAGAACAGTAGGCACTACTACAACAGAAACAATATCCTTTGAAGTGAATATTAACTCCAATAAAAATAATGGATATTTTCTTCCCAAGTTAGAAAAATAAAAACAGTTCTATTTTTTCCCCTTTTTTCCTGCCCACAAGTGCACACACACACAGATACACACAGATGCGCAATTACTTTAGTTCAGCTAAGGGTAATACCTTCAACTCCTATAGTTACCATATTTCATTAACCTATGTAATCAAATAGGCAAGAATAACCTTAATAATAAACCATGAAAGTAAAGCAAACACATCAGAAAAAAAAAAAAAGTGCTCAGGATGCTAAGAAATAAAATAATGCTCTCCTGTCCCCAAATAGATATACACCACTTTTTGCTATGATCACCACCACCACCACAATTTTATCTTTCTGCTGATGTAAAATGTCTCTCATCTCAGAATTTAAACGTAATGCCTAGAACATGAAAATGAGACTTCCTAGAAATCCAGTCAAGTTCTCCATCCTCTTTGTGCACTTCCTTGTGTTCTGGTTTTATGAGGAACAGGAAGCCATTGTGATGAATTTTAAAATGCGATATGAAGATGGAAAGGCATGGAGCCTCATTGGGAAGGATTTCCAGAGCACTGTGCTAGAAAGTCTTCACTCCCAACACCTCTGCCTGCACCTCTGCCCCCTGGTCCCACATCCCAGATGACCAGCTACCCAGGGTAAGTATTTCGCTGACTTTAGGTTTTGAAATGCCTCCTTAGATCAGTGTTTAGTTCTGCAGAGATAAAAGATTTTATTTTATTTTATTTTATTTTATTTTATTTTATTTTATTTTATTTTATTTTATTTTATTTTATTTTATTTTATTTTATTTTATTTTATTTTATTTTATTTTATTATTTTATTTTATTTTATTTTATTTTATTTTATTTTATTTTATTTTATTTTATTTTATTATTTTATTTTATTTTTATTTTTATTTTATTCTCAGAAAGAGAAGTTATACTTGCAGACAACTGTTTTGAAAGCTATGCTTTTCAATACCCAACGCAACCTTGGACAGACATGAATCTTTGGGTCCAAGTCTCCAGGCAGTTTTGAAAGGAAATTGGATCAGTGCTTGCTTGTGACATATATCATATTGTATTAATCCTTGTGCTTTAGGGCATTCTCTGGCTGCCTTTGGGCCGAGAAGGATTTTTTTCCTCTTCTCTCTTGATGTATAAATTGGCTCCTAGATTTTTTTTGGTCTGAATTTTGTTTTGTTTCTCTAATGACCAGCCAACTGGACACAGGCCACGTGTCTAGACAGGATGTAAAAGCACAGTGCTACACTGCTCCTGGTGCCACTTTAACTGAGTTTATAATTAAACTGGTAGCCAGATTTAGGATCAGGAAGATTTTTTTTTTCCTCAAGCTAGGTGGAATAGCTAGGGCATTTTGTTTGTTTGTTTTGTTGTCCCTCTACATGGAGGTACACAGTCTTTGTCCTAGATCCTCTGTGAATACGTTAAATTCCTGCTGTGCAGAAACCTACAATATTAGCAATATCTTTGATTTTTTTTTTTCTGTAACCATTATAGATCTATTTTCTCACTGTAGATACTGTTTGTTCCCAATTTAAAAAATCAGCATTATTATAGAAGGAGGCAGATTTTTTAGACCATTCAAGGACTTAGCATCCCTTGTGCAGCTGCCTGGAAAATGGGAAAGGGAAATGGATTTGTTGACCTAGGTTGTCATTTCAGACCGCTGTTCCTATAGAAGTTGAATCCTTTTTGCAGCTCCATCATCCCAATTCACTTTAGATCCCTTTATTACAAAAGTGTGCAGCAGAGCAGAATTCAAGCTTTCTGTACATAGATGCAAAATGACAGTCTCAGTGTAACTCCAATAGCAAAGCTGATCACCTTTCTGTCAGCTTATTTCTTAGAGAGACTGAGGGACATTTTCTCTAAACCAGTGATCATTAGTGCTATGTCAGAGAAGACATCCAAGCAATTAATAAAGAAACCACGTTCAGGTTTGCTGAGACCTTACATTTAATACGGGCAATTTTTTTAAAGAGTGTTTTCGGAATCATATAAAATGGATGCAGCAAACAGAATGGGCTTCTATAATTTGCTAAGAAAAAAAAAAACACAACAAAACAGTACATGAAATGTGAGAACCTTGAACTGTTCAAAACAAGCTCATCCGCTTTCTAATGCTCTTGTGTGTATACTTACAGCTCTGTACTGTGTTTTTTTTTTTTTCTTAAAGGTTAGGGAAGATTTTCCCCTTGGAAATTCAGTACATCAGAAATGGAAACATAGCTGCTCAAAAGTTATATAGTACATGTAGATTTTTGATGTGTGAAAACACCAGTTTGAATATGTAAGGTAACAGCTAGAATCAGTCTGAAAATAAGATTCTAGCTGTTACTTTTTGCTTCATAAACATCTATTTTTGACTCATAATTTTATTTTGTATTTCTGTCAAGTCTAGAAATATTTCAAGTAAATTCAGCTAAGCAAAGAAATAACTTTTATATGAGATAAATGTTTTTCTGCTAATATTGATCCCGTGCACTCTATGACTGGGACACCACTCACTGTGTCTGTTTTCTGCAGCTCATGCCCATATGAACTCCTGGCAATTAGACAAAGGTGGTGCCTTTTTAAAAGTCTTCTGATAGAGCATTAAAATAATTAAGATCAGGCACTTTGAAATTCATGTTTCCTGTTATGTCATTGGAGTTGCAGATGTTCTCAAACATAAATCAGCACAGTAAATGCACAGATATTAATAAAAGCAAGAAGTCCATAGCACTTCTGAATGTTGTTGGGGTATGGATTTTGTGCCATTCAGATTTTAACCTCTTTTATTCTTTCTCTCTCTCTCTTTAAATGAATTCTGTAAAAATGTGAGGCTTTTTTTTTTTTTTTTTTTTCATAAATAAATGTGCAGGTATCTTCCAGTAACTAAATTGAAACTTTATGCATGCTACCAACTATATGACTCTAGTTTTGCTTCAGCCATGATACTGGGTATAAAAGCAATCTCACTTAGTCATTTAATACTACCATGCAGAAAGACATATTAGGACGGTGGTCCAAACCTTTGACACTGCTGCCAAACTTGACATCAATAGAAAGGGCTGACTATAACAGCAAATGCTTCTAAAAACTTGTTTTAGATTACAGCCTCCAAAAGATTTTCCTTGGAGTCCATCATCTACTACATCAACCGCGTGGCTGTTCTGTCTAGGAACAGGAACCTCTAGCCACTTTCTTATGAGGTCAGCACAGCATGAACCTGGAGACATTTTTTCCTCCTTTAGGTGCTGGACGTCCCCATCCCCAGACTTGCTGGCAGCAGAGGTCTGCCTTTCAGAACACTGTTTGTCACAAGCTGTCATCTTTTAGCAGACCATCTTTACCTGCAATGTATCACATGCTTGTTTCCTGAGTTTTCTAAAATGGATGGCAGGTCTGGATCTGTCTCTTCCTCAGTGTGTCAGAGCATGTGGCATGTCACGCGGTGCCAGCACAAGGCTGTAAGTCTGCATTTGCCCAGTAAATCCATGCCTGGCTGATGGTAGATATTACCAGTGATATTTCAGGATGCCTATTATCATCACTGGTTGCTGGCTTCATAATGGCTGCTGGGAATGTTATTTATGGAAATATGTCATTAGCCCTAAATGTGTTTATCATAAGTGATTAATAGGAATAATTGCCTGTTAGGTAAACAAGAAGCTACAGCAGCTTATGAACTGATTTCTAATGATTCACAGTGCTACACATTCAGACCCAAAGCCAGAGATCAGACTAATCTGGTGACAATGACGGTCTTTAAATGTTTTATGATGTGCTACTTTAATTTAAAAATACTCAGTAAGTGCATAGCTCCTAACATCCCTGCTCCTCCCTGAATCAGGCCACAGATCCCCAGCAGCAGCACAGTGAGACCGAGCAGAGCATATGACTGTCAGTGCCCTGCTTCCAGGTGTTGAGCTGAAGTAGTGTTTTCAGCAAATGCAGTCTGAGGATCACCTACTTTGTCTCCAGGACGGGATCATTCAGGAACTGGAGATCTATAAGAGTAATTAGCCCAGCTTTGAACTCAGGCCTGATGCCCCACCACCACTACCTCTGTTGCTGAATCTCTTCACAGTTCCTTTCCCAAATTTCACTGCATCAAGCCACTCTTTGCTTGAAGACCATCCTGGTGACCTTCAGCCTTCAAACGGCCAAAGCACAGGTGACTAGCCCTGGCCTTCCCTTATGAGCACTGTCTAATACACAGCTGATTTGTATTCAGTGTCAAAAGGCATTCAGAATCCTTACATATAAGATACTCCGTTTCTTCACTTCAAAAAACACTTAATATCCAGAGTTAAGACAAAGATGAATGTGTCAACATAATGTCCCACTTTTTATTATGTCTTTGCCTTTTGTATAGAACTAAAACAGCTGAAGCTGGACCTTCAGCCTACAACACTTTAGTCCCATAAAATTCTGAAATCTAGCTTAAAGAAAGTTTAAATATCTGATTACAAATTCTGTAATTCTCTCTGTACTCTCTAAGCTGTCATTTCAATACAGGGAACAGTCCTTAGGGAACTGGGATTATTTAACCTAGAGGAAAGGAAGCTCAGGGGAGACTTTATCACTCTCTTCTACTACCTCAAAGGAGGCTTTAGGGGCGTGAGGGTCTGTCTCTTCTCCCAAGCAAGAAGTGATAGAACAAGAAGAAATGGCCTCAACTTGCACCAGGGGAAGTTTAGGTTGGATATCAGTAAAAATTTCTTCACTGAAAGTGTTGTGAGGCATTGGAGCAGGCTGCCCACGGAAGTAGTTGAGTCACCATCCCTGGGGGTATCCAAAAGACGTGTAGATGCGGTGCTTAGGGACATGGTTTAGTGGTAGACTTGGCAGTGCTAGGTGAATATTTGGACTTGATGATCTTGGAAGTCTTTTCCAACCTAAATGATTCTATGATTCTGTGATTCTATTCTATTTTCTTGGGCAAAGCCCTGAGAAAAGTAGACTGACAAATGGGTATCTTTCCGTTCTGATCAAAGTCAAGTTGGAAAGAAGTTAAGAGTGAGAGCTAGGCTTTTGGGTGTGTATTCACCAGGAACATCTATTTGTCTTAATTGCTGCCCAGTCACTTCAAGGGACATTTATTCTAATCTCTAAAATGCAGTACTTTGATTTTCCTGATAAACTGTTTACGATGACCACATTATTCATCACGTAAAGCAGTGAAAAAAAAGAGTCAGATTCTGATATCCCTTACAGTGACATAAATCCATGAAGGCTAATGGAAATATTATAGATTTATGCTCTGCTGAGTGCAGGATTTGGCCCAGCAGCTCTATAAATTCTCTAGTTTTCAGCCTAGCAGGACAGTTACACACACCACATAAGCCTTGACCTATCTGGTTTCTCTGAGAGTTCAGGAGCTTTTAGGGAGTTCGTTCTGTCCCTAATTGAATATGGTTTGTTATTTCTTTTCTCATTCCTGCTATTGACTATACTGATCCCTTTCTAGCATATTTTAATTCCTTCATAAGCTGTACAACACTTGACATTTCGTTATTGCATTAAATTGAAGAGACTGTGTAAAAGCTTGAGCTGACTGCAGCTCAAGTGAAGAGAAGAAAGCAAAGTCACAAGGTCTTCGTTTGAAAGAACGGGAGAAAGTCTCGTGGCAGCCAGGGACTGCTAGCAAGTGGAGGTCTTTGGAGGTAAAGGAGAAACACTAGCTGAGATCGAAGTTCGTGTTTGTAAACCATCAGTGGAGCAACAGGGTACAGCAATAATGATCGCTGATAACAGATAGGCACTTCTGTTTTGGAAAAAAACATAGCTGAATAAATTACATATAACCTAAATTGCAAGTGCTATTCTCTCTTTTGTGCAAACATATTACCAAGACTTCACAACTGGAAGGATTAAGAAAGAGAAAAAAAAGCAGAGGATTTTTTAGAACAGATGTTATTTCACAGGCACGTCAAAAACACATGACTTTCCAGAGATTCTTTAGGAAAGCAAAGAGATTTTTTTTTCAAGTGGTTTCCTAGTCCAAGAATTTTTTATTTATTTATTTATTTTTTGTCAGCTTGAAGAAGTGTGAAGATTTAAAAGATACAAAGAAGCATTACAGAAATATTTGCCTTGCTTGCAGTTAGAACTGTAGCAGGGCTTGGGACGTATGCTGATCTTTCATGGTGACATGAATGCATGTGCAGTTGGATGGATTGACGTGTTCTGGAAAGTCAATAGGGTGCTACAGTGTGTTAGCCAGTGCTCGGTCAGCCGGACTGTTCGATTAGCTCAGCCTGCCCGTATTCTTTTTCCAGGACAGATTATTTGATGGCTCTGAACAGCTTTGACCTTACTTTACCTCTAGTGTAACATTATACTACCATTATTTATCTTCTAAAAAAGAAATGCTCTTTTCATAAATTAGACTTGCTATTCAGGATAATAGACATGGAACATCAGGTGTGAACTTTCTCAACACATTCAGCAAGGTACATAAGATTTTACAAGTGACCAGTTTGGGTGACAACACACTAAACACGTAACCTTTTCTTTAGGAAAATCCTTTGTGTCAAAGGCAGTATTTATCACTGTGATATTTGTAATAAATGAAATAAACCGTTAACTTTCTGTAACAAGGATTTCACTCTGCATGAAGCAAAGAAACGATATATTGAGCCTGGTTACCTTTGTGAAACATCAGAGATTTTAGACATATAATATAAAAATGGGAGTAGTGATTAGCCCAACATCTTTGGCATATCTTGTATAACAGTTTATAAAATTAGCAGTTTTCCTTTATATAACATTTCATCAGTCCTTCAGAGCATCCATAAAATAGTTATTTATCTATATATTAGAGATTGATAAATAGGTAGATAAAGAGATAAAGTATGGTAAAACGAATTCACAGCATTCATGAGAGCTCACGTATCAGAGAGGAACTGTGGTATAAAGCAGAACTCAGAGCTTTTGTTTCTTCCCTTGATCTTTTGTCACTGCAACATCATTCTGAATCTCACAAATACAAGTCTTAATTTGAAAGCACACTTCAGTGAACTCCAGCACTGCTACCTGTCCTAGCTGGAGCCAGACATTCCTTTCAGATCAGCCACACATTTAGAGACCTCTGGAAGTCAGCAGCCCGTGCTTAAGCTTCCCTCACTGTCTCCCCGTGGTGTGTCCTTTCAACAGCTCGCAGGTCTGTCCTCTGTCAGCTCACAGGACTGACGTAATCCAGCCATTTTGGCTTTGTCCCAACATTTTGCTCTGTAACACAACAGCAACGGTAGCAACTCACTGCTGATTTTGTACATTTTGTTAACTGAATGTGTGTAAGAAGGTTTGAAAGAAATGATACTGCAAAACATGCTGATCAGACTTTCTCATTGAAACTAAACATGCAGCCCTATCATTTTTATAAACATCATGCTGCAACTATGCATATACACAGTTCTCAATCGCTTGTGGGCAGGTGACACTGTTGCTAATTAAATGCACTGTGCCATTTCTCAGTCACTCTCCTCTCCTCCAAATGAAGTACAGTGCCATACCTTCCTCTTTCTGACAAAACTGAAGGGTACATGTTGTCCTCACAAAGCCACAGACTGCCCACCACTGAGAAAGTTTCATCTCTTGTCTTCAGAAACCTATACGCACATTTTTCAAAAGCAAATACCTCACATATACTTAATGTGTACTTCATAGCTTAAAGCATACTTCTAGATTACCCATGCCTTTGCTGTAGACAGGCCTTCTCCTCTGCTGCTCCTTTACCCTGGGTGATCAAGACATAACCCCACGCAATGTGTGTTGGTGGCTCAGCGAGCAGCAGGCTCCTGAGGGGCACGTGGGACTCCAGGGAATCACAACGGGGATGGAGGCTGCGAGGATCCGGAGTCACTCGGCTCCATTTTGCCTGAGCATGCCTGGCGCTCTGAGGTTGGGAACCACAACAGGGCCATGCAGCTCCTCGTGGTGCTCTCCTGTTTCCTTTGCAAAATTTTCCTGACCGTGCTTGCCCAGGTTTCCTTCTGTCTCTCACCTCTGGAAGTGGTAGCACAGGTTAGCCGCAACACACAGGAGATTTCAGCCCCTAATTTCACAGCGGTATATTTTTATTTGTGTAAATGTTAGGGATTGACCAATGTTGGTGTTTGAAAGCACTCTAAAAGATGCTGGCAAAGAATGAGCTATGCTCTTTATTTCTTAGCTGTTTCCAAAAGTTTCAGAGCTTTTTTGTTTCTCATTTTGGAAATATACTGTTGCTTTGTGTTTGTTATCTTGGCTCTGCCAAAACACTTTCCTTCCTCTTCTCACTTTTTCTAGGATTTAAAATTTCATAGTTTTATTTATACATTATATTTCTGCCATTGAATTCAAATCTTATTCTGTCTCTCCCAAGACGCTTTCAGATCACATTTTATAGAAAACGGGTTTTATCATCTGATTTACTTTGCAGATACGATGAGCCTGGAGAAGTTAGAAATATTTTTAAAACCAGAGAACAGAAACCTTTTTCTTCGCTAGGACATTTGCTTTGGTAAGATTTTCTTTGGGCTGACTGCAGCTGCTCAGGGTGTCCCTTCTCCCCTCACACACTCACAGATGCTTCTCTCTGCTTTGCTGGCATGACTTCACAGACAATCGCACCCTAAGCTGGTTCAGTCAGTACGAGTTGGGTTAGGGGAAACACTGTATTTAAGCACTTTCTTGTTTTTTTTACCTGGATCATCCAGATGGACTGCATCAGAGATCAAGGGAGCGAGCAACTACTTGCGTAACCGTATCAGGGATTATTAACTCTTTCATCCAATCTTGTTATGGAAAGAATCATCCAAGCAACTGGGTTTATTGAGATAACGTGAGTCGCTCTAGCGACTGTAATAGGATTTTTGTTGGAGGAAAGAAGATAAAAAAGCTGAGAAAGCTGAATTGCTCAGCTCTGATCTGGACTAGGTTAGAAATAGTTTTGTTCCATAGGGAAGTACCAGAAGAACTTCTGATCTTCTACTGCTAAGACTGCTTTTTGTAGTGGTTTTTTTTTTTTTTTTTCAAATTTCCATATGAATAAATAATGGAGCTACCCTCACAGAAACTAATGCAGGGAAATCTGAAGAGGGAATTATGCTTCCCCCCTAAATATTCCAGTACTGTAACAGAATTTAGTGATGGCTTTGAATATGGAATAATTACTCCTTCTTCTTAAGAGGCAGAGCTTGAAATACTGTTATCTGCATCAACACATTTATTCAAATCACAAGAAGATTTTTGTGTCAGTGTTTTCTGCATAAGACTCTGAGATTTTTTGTGACTATGCCAATGTGTTTTCCACCTGGAGAAAGCAGGCTCAGATAACAAAAGAGCAAACTAATAAAAAGCATATTTTGATGATACTAGTGCCCTGAAAGTTATTGCTCTGCTAATTAAATGTTTAGTCTGTGCCTGGTGTTTTTGTTAAATCTCTCTTTATTTAATCTCTCTCTACATAAATTCTCGTCATATTAAGTAATCATAAATAGTGCAATTGGCTAGTCTTAATTAGGGGAGGAAAACGCTCAGTGATGCGTGAACTACAGGTTAATGTAGAACAGTCTGTAAATCACTCTGCCCAGGGCTCAGCAGCTTGTATTATACTCCTTAGGCAACAGCTTTAGAAAGTCTGTGTAACATAATGAAATCAAGCCTGTGTATCATTACATGCATATTTGTAATTAATAAGAACAAAACAAACATTCACTGAGCAAATCAGTGAAGTGATGTGCTGTTAAAACACCACTTGCCTGAGGTTTAGGAGAACTTTTTTTATAATACTGAACACTGGGTGTGTAAAATGATCATTTGGTAGAAAATATGAACGTGCAAAAGAGCTGAAACAGCAAAGAAACAAAAGGCTGCTAACTTTAATCTCTCTCATTGTATTAAGAGAAGATAATGTAAGTTACATAATAATTCCTGGGGAATAACTGCTTCATTATCTCACCAATTAATTGAATCTTATCAAGCAAGAAATAATTGTATGTTAAAAGAAACCAGGAAAGGCTGCACACTAATGCTACATCTTAAATGAGGGAAATGCCTCATTTCACTTTGGCTCTCTACAGGGCTAAAACCAGAACCCTAAGGTGTGGACATAACTATTATATATATATATTGGGTGGAGAATGGGGTGGGCAGGGGAGCTGAATGAAAAACCTTTGTGTTTTGTTACTGGGCTCCAGCGCCCAGCAATGCATGAGATGAATTCATGTTGGAGTGGATTTTGCACACTGATCTGGCAGCGGTTGAACCAGATAGTGATCTACAGGCTTTGGCTCTTCTTTCAGGATTACAATTTTATTTTGCTTTTGTTTAGTTCTAAACTATTTCACTGGCATCATGCCCTCCATATGCCTTTATGCTAAGAATCTTCCCCCTTACAAAGCAAGGAATTACTTCAGTACTTCGGTTTCCCTTTTTGTAATAATTTTCTTTGAGTATTTTGAGATTTACACCCCGAGCTGGTTATTTGTACCAAGGACTCAATTCCTGTACCTGGTTTACCAAGATGGGCCTTGCCTAGCCAGATGATGGGGCATCCAGAGAGTTGAAAGCAGCTGGGGCAAATTACATATGACCTTTGAAAAGAACGCTTGTTGGCCATGGTAATTTCTTGCTTGGTTTTCCCCTGCAAAGCTCTGACAGAGTTATGATAGTGCCTTGTTTCTGTAAGTGTTGATGTTTTCATCATTCACTTGCTATAAGATTAATCTTGATTTTAATTGTGATTTGTGGTGGTGAGTTCCTTTAGAGATTGTGGTGTGAGTGACCCAGTTTTGAACTCTTCTTCTTCCTGTTTATATATCTGTTGAGACACGAGGAGCAGAACTGAACACAGCATTCCAGGAAAGATTGATTTGCACAATATTAGATTACTTCCAGTTGGATTTTCTACACTGTTCCTTCAATATTCTGACTTTTTCTGCTTTTAAGACCTCATGTTGGATAGCAATGGCTTCACTGAGCTGTCCTCCATGGTGCCAATTGCTTTTTTCAGAGCTGAAATGATTAATTTAATATTCAGTGGAGCTGTATGATTAGTTAAGCACCTTCTATCAATGTTTATTGCATTTCACTTCTTAGCCTTTTTAGGAGTATTATGGTTTCACACTGTTTTTCCCAGTAGTAACTAATTTTATAATACAAGTTTTGCTATCTCATTTTGCTATCTGAATAAGGTAATTCATTAACTCTCTTGTTTTATGCCTGCTATCTGATTTTTGATTCATGATAACACTCTTTCCTCTTGCTACCAGCCATAGTATAATGACCATATGGCTTCTTTAACAGGGATTTCATTTGAGAACGTGCGAATCCCCATACTGATTATAAACAATGGGTTTTTCAGCCGTTACTTCAGAGTCTGCACACAGGGAATTCTACTCTGTTAAGAAGGCATGGTTTCCTTCTGTGCACCAGCTTTGCCCCTATAGGGCATTTATAGTGCCAGTAGTGAAACACATTACAGGCACTGAATGTTTTGCAGCTTGATATAATGTATTCTATTCACCTGGCACTGAAGCAAAGCTTATCCTGAGATAATTTATTACGTTTTTTTTCAAATGTTTGCTACACTCCAGCCCTCTGTACCGTTGAAGTACCACAGTAGCCAATTCTACTGTAAGAAGTTCAACATTTGTTTTAAATTCCTGGCATTACTCCCAGTGGAGCTATGTTAATTTACAGAAGCTAAAAATATGGCCCAATAGTGCTGCTTTGCTGCATATCTCCTCCTCCCCCACAAACAAAACAAAGCATTTCAGTGCTTAGAGAACACATTTGTCATATATAAAATGCTATTTAATAACACATTGACAGAGAAGAGTACAATATCTAGATACAGTGACGAGTGTCTTTAATCTGTTTCAGTAAGTGCTTACAGTGTGCTGAAATACTTGTTTGATTTTATATAAAGCATAATAATACTTCCCAATAATTTTCTCTTCCTTCCTTCCTTCCTTCCTTCTGAATAAACAATAAAAAGAATAAGAAATCTAGTTATTTGTAGTAACTTCTTTCCACTGTGGTCCATTCCTATCTGATTCATTAAAGCTTTGTACATTCTTCCCATTGATGGTCTTTTGATTGACAGACGCCTGACTTCCCTCCTGAACAGGACTGTCTTCTTGTGCTGGGGATGAAGAAATTTCATATTGATAAGAAATGAGTTTTTTTCATGGACAAGGTAGAGTAGTATTTAGCTTAAACATTAAATTCTGAAGTTGGATGACTGTTAAATATGAGAAGGTACACTACTTCTTAAGGAAACATAACATAACTATAAAAAATATACCCTGTGTGCATTGCTTACAACTGATTCAAAATCACCCTGACATTCATTCTACCAAGGCCTTGGTGGCGAACATAGGAAATTCCCAAAGCTGAATTAAAAGGGGAAGGCCTGAATGCCATTATGTAGCAGTCTTTCAGCTGGAAACAGCTTCAGAGAACAAAATGAATCATTCATCCCACATGGAGAGGGGAAAAAAAAAAAAGGTAAATTCAGGTTTTCAGGCTAAGAACTTCAGGCATCTGTGTCATTAGAGGTAGAGGGGAAAAATTACTTCACAGCCTTCTGTGTTGGTAGTAAATATCTTATTTTAAAGGGGAGGAGAATCTCCCTCCTGCATTTATGGCTACAAAATCACTGTCTCAAGGACAACAACGCATCTAAATCCTGCCCTTTGGTCAATCGCTGTAGCATTAGAAAGAGAGGGAGGTTTTACCCCATGTAGCTGGCGTACATGAAGATTAGCTTAAAATACATTAGTGAAAGAGACAGCAGAGGTATTCCAGCAGACATTCAGATGATATTAAATCCTTGCTCACATTCTCTTTCTCAGCACTTGCCATGTACCTGTTTTGGCTGTTAGTTAAGTCAGTGCACTCTTTCACATCAATAGTCTGTAGCCCTCACTTCATGAAAAATTTTGCCTGATTTTTGCCTGTAAGACCCACAGCTTGGAGAACTGCCATGCTACAGAGGGAATGTCTTTATTCTAAATCAATCATTTCAGGACAATGCACTGCCTCTATCTGTGAAAAATGCATCTTGACTTAGCAAGGGTCTGAATTTCATTACTAATGTACAAAAAATTAGCACTTCTGGTATTTCATGAACTTTTGCACTCTGGAGAAGTTTAGCCACTGTTGTTTTTAGAAGGTGCTTCTTTTACCATTCTTCCTTCTGTATTTCACTTTTTTTTTTCTTTTGTTTTTTTGTTCTGAACTCATTTCCTTAAATCATCCTGGTGCACTGTCCTCTCCCTGGGGTCTCCTCCCAGGTTTCATCTTAAATCTGCTACAGTGCTCACAGTGTATAAGGTGCCAGCAGATTTAAAATCATCATTGTAAATACAGTGAGAAAATGTTTGGTTGTGTCTCTAATAGAGAGAGATGTTCTCTGATATGGAGATTATTCTGGGAGTTATAGAAAAACACCTTAAAGACCATGCAGTCATTAGTCACAGCCAACATGGATTCGCAAGGGGAAAGTCCTGTTTAACAAACTTAATTTTCTTTTATACCAAGGTCATCCACCTAGTTGACCAAGAGAAGCCAGCTGATGTAAGCTTTTTGGATTTCAGCAAAGCTTTTGATACTGTTTCTCATGGTATCCTTCAGGGCAAAATGTCCAGCATATGGCTAGATAAATGCATAATAAGACAGGTGAAAAATTGGCTGGTGGCTCAGGCTTAAAATGCTGTAATAAACGGGGTTACATCAGGCTGGTGGCCAGTTTCCTCAGGATTCCATTTTAGGGCCAGTTCTCTTTAATGTTTTCATAAATGACTTGGATGCAGGACTTGAAGGTATACTAAATGTGCAGATGACACTAAATTGGGAGAAGCTGCTGACTCCCTCGAGGACAGGAAGCCACTGCAGAGAGATCCTGACAAATTAGAGGGCTGGGAAAACACCAAATGCATGAAGTTCAAAAAGAGTAAGTTCCAGATTCTGCAACCTGGACAGGGCAACCCTGGATGTATGCACATACTGGATGATGAGAGACTGGACAGCAGCCCTGTGGAAAGGGATCTGGGGGTTCTGGTTGCCAACAAGCTGAGCATGAGCCAGCAGTGTGCCCTGGCAGCCGGGAGGGCCAGCTGTACCCTGGGGTGCATCAGGCCCAGCACTGCCAGCCGGGTGAGGGAAGGGATTGTCCTGCTCTGCTCTGCGCTGGGCGGCCTCACCTCGAGTACTGTGTGCTAGTTTGGGCACCTCAATATAAGAAGGACATAAAACAATCAGAGAGTGTCCAAAGGAGGGCCACAAAGATGGTGAAGGGTCCAGAGGGGAAGACACATGAGGAGCAGCTGAGGTCCCTTGGTTTGTTCAGCCCCGAGCAGAGCAGGCCGAGGGGAGGCCTCATGGCGGCCTGCAGCTCCCTCACGAGGGGAGCGGAGGGGCAGGCGCTGAGCTCTGCTCTCTGGGGACAGCGACAGGACCCGAGGGAACGGCATGGGGCTGGGACAGGGGAGGGTCAGGCTGGGGGTTAGGGAAAGGTTCTGCACCCAGAGGGTGGTCGGGCACTGGGACAGGCTGCCCAGGGCAGTGGTCATGGCACCGAGCCTGCCGGAGTTCACAAAGTGCTTAACACTCTCAGACATGGTTTAGTTTTCAGGTGGTACTGTGCAGATACCAGTAGCTGGACTCGATGTTCCTTGCAGGTCTCTTACAACTCAGATTATTCTATGATTCTATGATAGTATTGGGAGACTATTTGAAAGATATAATGGCCATTGAATTATGATACCATTCCCTGGATTTTGCATACTTTTTCATCCATGAGCAAAAATTATATTGCTGAAACTCACATTCATCTAAGGATTTAAACAATTAAACCTGTCATTGCCTGAAAATATCTAAACAATTTTTACGTTAGAGTCAAAGACTCAACCTATATGACTCCTTTATGAAGATAAACCCACAGGAGGCTAAAAAATTTATCTCCATTCAGAATCGTGTATTAAAATAGTAATGTAATAGTTTCATCTCATAATTAGCCCTGGATCCAGCACTCACAGTGTTTTCTGAAACCTCCTAGGAGTTTTTGTTCTGAAGTTATTTGATACTTTCCACACATAAACATAGATCAAAGTTTATTACCATAACCACAGAATAAAGTTGTCACCAAGATGGGTGACTTCTAATGAGATTAGGGACAAGTTACTGCTACAGATGAATAGAATTGCTAGGATGACTGATCACAGTATTCTAATAGGGGCAATCGGTATGTGCTGTGTTTGGGGGCAAAGAACACCAGCTGTGCTTACAGTGTGAGACTCATCAAAGCAGTCACTAGAAAAAAAGGAGTGGTTCTTCATTGACCTGGTCCAATGTTGTGGCCAACCCATTGAATACAACACTCGGATAGGCACAAAGGGTAATGCTGCAATAAGCTGTGAAGACACTTTGAACTAGTATTGCCAGGACCAGCAACACTGCTAGAAGGTTGTTGTTGACTCTGGCCGTGCGGCCGGCATACTGCAGAGCATCCAAAGAGGCATGTGAACAGTTCAGGTCATGAAAGATACAATTTACAATGTGGAGACTGAATGTTTTAAAGATCTGATCCATAAACAAAGTGTTTGCTCACATAGAGGTCAGTTTTTCAGTCTTGTAGGCAAAAACACTGGAATATCCAACAACTGGAAACTGAAAATAAAGGGGAAAAAAAACCAAACAGCTTTGTTTCTTAAAATAGCATATAATTTCCTAGCTGTGAAGGTAATTAAACATTGTATCAGTTTATCAGAGGCTGTAAGTTCACAACAGCCTCCAGTCTTTGAGAAGTGATTTTCTATAAAATGTGCTTTAATCCAGCTTTTCAGGTAAAGTCTGCAGACACGAGAAGGTCACATCAGCTGGTCCCTACTGGACATCACCTCCATGAAAGAAATCTGTGAAAAGCAGATCTGAGATTTAATTAATCACATTTTTAAACTAAAAGCTTCTTATTCATGTTGAGTTTTGCTTCTTTCTTTTGTTCGTGAGAGTGATTACCAATTCCATAGAGAAGAGTTTACAGTAAATACAAATAAGAGCTCAGCAATAATAGTTTAAAGCTGAAGTATCATTTTACTATAAATACTTAGTGCGGAGCCTGTGGTGGAATTATGTCATTTGGAACAAGTAACGCCTATAATCCACTTACTCCATTTTTTTCCTTTTAGTATTAATTCAATTTTTAATAGTATTGGAAAAACACAGCTGTTTCTAGTTGGAAAGATAGTTATTTTCTCTATATTTACAGGAATAATTGATCCAGTGAGATGTAATCTATAAATCTGGCTTTTAAAAATTAAATTATATAGTGAACCATGTTTGTCCAAGCTTTATTTTTCAGGGAAAATGTGTCATTAACCCTTTTTCTCTTCCTTTAGATGATTTTGTTCCAGACATGATTAAAAGGCTACTGTCAAGATTTAGACACAAGTATTAATCTTCATACAAATTGCTCAATTCCATTGCAGAAGTTTCCCATGTTGTGTTCTATGTGATCTGGAGCAAAAGTTTTACTGATAGATGTTTATACAATGACTGTCAAAGAACATGCATGAAAAAAATTAAAGCCTTAAACAGAGAATAAACATGCACATATATGACATTTTTTTTGAATAATTTGTTAACAGCATTGTAGTTAATATAAAGCTATCTGAAATAATAAATAATAAAAAATACATTATTATAGAAATAATATCAGCAGAATTTGGGATAGTTATTTACATGTAGGCAGCAAGCCACAAATAAGTGATGTAATTCATTCAACACTTATGTCTGAAAAGTTCTCATGCCCCTGCAGAATTTATGATGTTAGGGGTTGGACTAGATGATCTTTAGGGTCCCTTCCAACACAAACCATTCTGTTTCTATGTATGCTTCTATGTTGGAAGATGTCACATATGCTACAGGGGGAGAAAAATAAAACTATTATAGGGATTTTTTACTGGAGCTACTTTTGATACCCTTCTCCTTATAAATTGAGATTATTTATCTATAAAAGCTCTGCAGGAGATGCTGAAGCTGCGTTCAAGATTACCTGAATCTAGATTATCTGAACCTTATGCGTTCCAAATACTTTATTTTGAGACCTAGGCAGATAACTAGCTATGAGGATACATTCATAGGCTACAAATTTCTCAAAAGGATAAATCTCCTATTTCTGGGCCTAGAATGATATATCATACTCTTTTCATGGAAAACCTCGTATAATTTTATGTATAGAAAATCTGTCACTAAGATCATTGTTTGCTCCATATCTTTTTAAGGTGAATTTGTAGGGAAAAGTGTATGTTCTGGAAAGAGTACTTATTAAATAATGCCAGAAATAAACAGTATCTCTTGCTATATGCTTGAATCTCATATTTACTGAGATTGCAATATAAGCAGATATGATTTACATTTAGAGGTATGCATCTTTGGAATGACACGGTGAAGGAGTCTTGCAATGATTCCCATGGGCAGACCCTGCTACATTGACTCTAAACAGAACCAACTCAAAGATAATTCTGTTTTGTGGCATTTACTGAGGTTTTGTGGCTTTGTTCCACTACACAGTAGGATGAAACTGAAGCCTTTCAAATGGATTCATTAAAATATAAGTAAGCTAAAATATTGACTTTATACCAGTAAGAAGTTGCATGTTTAAATTGTTAGGATGTAGTTATGGGACAAAGATTCAAAATTAGATCTGCAAGCAGTGAGCAAAAGTTCTTTATCTGAGATAATCTTGAAGTAAATAAAAGGCCTTGGCTAGGCACTTCCTGTCTTCTAGAGCCACTACTTTGCTGATGGTATTCGTAAAATCTTTCTTTTTATCTCTCTCTTTCTCTTTTAAAATTGTGTTGATACATCTTCGCAAAACATTTGCATTTGAGAAAATCTCACTTACTCAGAAATATTCCAGCCAGTTCTAATACAAATTTGCTTCATAGATTCTACCAAAAGAGATAAAGAAATTCCTTTACACTGCACTAAACAACTCCCAAATATGCTTAACTTGCATGCCCTGTTCCAGGACCTGCACTAACATCAGTGATACTTGCCCAGAAGCATGAAGATTTTGCAGTGCCTGTCCTCTTGCAAGACTGAACAGTTATTTCACCTCGTTGCAAAATGCAGGGAACTGAATTAATTGATGACTGTCAGAGAAAAAAGGAAGAGTTTAGAGAAGGAAAACAAAACTTCTTCTAATTTCTATTTTTTTTTTTTATGACATCAAAGCAATTTTGTAAAAGTAACTCATATGTAAGATATCCAAATAATGATTGAAAACTATTGAAACTATTGAAAACTTCTAAAATATAAAAGTGACTTCTACCAGTCTAATTCAACAGGTGATTTTGCTACTTAGCACGCATCTTGGAGTAATGCTTCAGAATGTGGACTCTTCTGGTGAGGGTACCTTCACCTCATAACTCCCACATATCTCCCTCTGCTCTGGGCAATCACAGCAGCAATACCAGGGATTTGGAAAACTGGTGCAAGGAAGAACAACCCTGAGGCTACTGTGTTGAAATCGGAAAGCAGATCATCACACAGCTGGTCTAGGACCAAGAGGCACTGACATGACTTACAGCCACCACTGCAGACTGGTCCTGAATTATACTTTTTCCTTTCAGGTACCAAAAGAGGATTTGGGCCATTAGCTCCTATTCTGCGATAATCAAGCTGGTTAATAGATAAACTTCTGATAAACATCAGAATTCTTTAAAACATTTTTTTAAAGTTAGAGACATTTGAAAACTAAGTTTTCTACTCCAGCTGTATGCTTGATCCCCGTCCCCCCCCCCCCCGTCCCCCGCCCCCCCCCCGGACATTAAACATGCCATTTTAAAGTACTTTTGCATATCATTGAAAGCTATGAAAAATATCTGTTAATGATATTAAATACTATCTGCAGAGCTATACTGCAGTTAATATAACTGTTCCTGGTATGGTAAGATCCCTCAGTTTTCAGCAGCCTCCTTTGCATCTTTATGGTACTGTAACTCCCAGTGTTTGTCTAACAGCAAGCATATTAGGTCTGGTTAAATGCCACAAGCAAGGCTTCAGTGGAAAAGACAGCATAATCTTATGGTGCCTAAGGGATGAACAGCTTATGCAAGTGGGATATCATTTTGCCCTTGAGTAAATCATTACATTCTCTCAGTGCCCTACATATGTACAGACACATAGTTATATCTGGAAAGTGTTGTAAAATACCCTCTTTTAAACTTCAAACACTGCAGAAGCTACAACCACATCATTCCTCCTTCGGGAGAGCCTGCCTGTTGTGCTGTGTGTGCTAATGTGTAGATCCCGGACCACCATTTTCTCAGTTTCCTTTCAACTCCCATCTGATTTGAATACAAACATGCTGGCAGGGCTCAGTACTTTATTGTCCAATATGTATATGGGATTGATGTTGGTGAATTTTTGATTGAAAACTCCTCTAAAAGATTATCAGCTGTTTTGTGTACGTGTTCTGCCTACATCACCAATCTGGTAGGTGGTAGGCATTGAATATTGTCCACTGTGGATCCCATACACACTACAATGGACCATACTGTGAAGGAGCATTGTTGAAACAAATGATATCTCACCTACCACAACCCACCTAAAAGTGGAGATCCAATGTGAATTAATGATGCAATTCAGACTGTATCTGAAATCTCACTGCAGAGAGACAGTCTATTCCAGAGGAAGACTGAGATCACACTAAAGTAGCTGTCTGAGATAGATAAGAACTGATCCCTAGAGGCACCTATATCCTATCACTGCACACAGAGAGAGCTGAAAAGATTAGTCAGGACCAAACATCCACCTTCCAGATGGCCTAACGTGGGTGAGACAAAGCCAACACTCGCCTTCTAATTAAGATGTTGAAATGATTAAAAGACAAGCACTTTGGTGCAACAAACAGAGAGGTACCTCAGATGGCATCTTTAGCTTTTTCTCCTAACTCTGTAGGATGCTGAGGAACTTGCAAAATTGAGTGATCTTTAATGTTGTGGAGGGAGATGCCATGGACTAATCTATAGGGAACCCCGGGCACAGGCTGTGACTGAACAGGCTCTTCTCTGATCTCTTGTGAGAGTGGATGCCAAAATAGGAATAAATTAGAGCATAGGAGGCAGCAATCACTCAGCCTGGTAGGATAAATATTTGGTCTGGAAATAGCTCTATTCTAAGTGTTCCTCAACCTGAATAGTTTCCAATCCACCTCCTGATTGTGGGTGGTGGCTCTAATGATGTGATTGTTGGTGGGGTAATTTTCCAGCTTCATTTTTAAGCTGGGCCATGGTGCAGCTTGGAACACAAGAGGTGAAGGGGTAAAAAGAATCTAAATAAGAAGAGTACTGACTTAACCATGCTGAAGTCTCAATCGCATTGGCTAAGACCCAAACCCATTGCTGCTCCCAGGAGTCTTCATGCATTTTTCTGCTTGAGAGTCACTGCAGGAAATGCAGGCACAGAACTGGGAGCTTGAATCAAAATGGGTTGACCTGGTGTCTAAGATCGTAAACAAAAGCTCTCTCAGATCCCTTTACATAGCTGGGGGGGGTATCAAAAAGAACAATTCTATGACAATTATTACAGACTTTGTAAAATTCAAATAGAATTGATATAAATCATTTTTCTTGATATCCTTTTACTATAAGGACTCACTTTTTGTCCAGCAGCTGGTTTGAAAATAGCTCTAATAATAACAAGTTTGTGAAACACGGATATCAGGTGCTTCCTGACCCAGTTAGTCAAGTATGTTTTTGGCATACAAACCAAATCAGTAATCTGGGAAACACCCACTCTGCTACTGTGTGGTAAATCTTTCACAGCTGAATTTCCCTGTGTCTTCTCCCACTCCACCCGACATCTTTTCTTCCCCTCTTTCCTCCAAGCCTGGTCCTGGGAGCATACAGGCACTCTGACATCTGCTTCCGAAGAGAGGCGATAGCACTGCTGACATGACGGCTCTGACTTTCTCCTCATCCTGTGCCATGGCCTGGTGTACGTGGCAAAGCAGGAATTTTTGAAAAGATCATTTAGGATAACAGAGGAAGTGGAAAAGGGTTTTGCTTGAAGCAATTTCCTGGAGCCTTTCAGAAAAGAAATAACACAACCCAGATGCATACTATGATACATGACTGCCTGTGAGGTAACCTGAAATGGTCCAACACCTGAAATCATCTAAAAGGTACTAATATAACATAAGGCAATGGGGTGAAAACAAAGTCCTAAGGAAATCAACAGCTGGAGCTTCAGGCTCAGCTCTGCCTTTGAACATCTCCCACAGCCCATATGTAGCAGTGCAAGGAGGTGGCTGATCAAAGAGCAACACTAAGTCCACCAGCTTCCCCAGGGGAGCACTCTGGAGCTCTAATGACAGTAAGATGGTGCTTTCAGTGATGTACAGTGAAGCTTGTGCTTAAGGGTGTTTATCTTACACCCTTAACTTTAAATTAAAAGACTTAAAACAGACATGTTCTTCATGGCAAGACAGTATCTGCATGTATGTTTTACCACGCCCACTGCTCTAAGGCCTTGGAGATGATATAGGTCTCTAAAAACTATTACATCATAAATCATCTTATCATCTTTACCATTTTGTTCCCACTGTGACCCTCACCTCCCCCTTATGACAGATCAAAGTCTGTTATAAAATAGCTGACCTTCTTGAGCATTCATCTTCCTCAGCTGATGTATTACAGAGCTTATACACAGAACAGGGCCCCATTGTGAACCAGCTCACCCAAGGTAATGTGACCCCTTTGAACCCATCTTACTAAACATTACAGATCCAGCTGAAGAACCAGCTCAGAAGGAATTATATTCTCAAGACCTAAATAGTACTCCTTTTACTCCTTGCTGGCGGAACCAATAGAGACTTGCTCTGATTCTGTAGCGCTTTGAAAATCTAATTTATAGAGTAAGCTTAGGTAACAACAATATTTCTTTCAGACTTCATATCACCTTATTCAAAACAAGAAGTACCC